>NW_022631092.1:4897847-5497847 GCF_010015895.1 Lontra canadensis
ATATATATATAATATATAATATATATATATAATATATATATATTATAATATATAATATTAAATATAATATTATTATATTATATTAATTATATATTAATATAATTAATATAATATTATATTATGATATAATTATGATTCTAATTATATTATATATTATATTATTTATATTATAATATTAATATTAAAATATTACATTTATAAATATAACTATTATAATATAATATATTATTATGCATAATAATAATATAATTAAAATGTAATAAAAAATAATCCATTATTTCTGTAAGTTCTTCAGGGAAATCTTATCATTCCATTTCCAAATTTGGGGAGAAAGGTAAGAAAAGGTGGGAAAAGTGGGGAGACACTGTATTGTCAACCCCATCTCCCACTGAGAGATGATATTACTGTCCCCATTTTACAGTTGATAGATAAGTTTACACTGCTGTTTTTTGTTTTGTTTTGTTTTGTTGTTTTTTCCCAGCTCCCATTGCCATCCAACATAGTATTCACTTACATGTTGTTTATTGTTGACTTCTCTCATTAGGATGTCAGCTTTGGGAGAGCAGGGTCTTTATTCACTACCATATCTCCAGTCCCTGGAACAGTACTTGGCATAATGTGGGTGCAGGTAGGCAGAAGATATATATGTTGGATGGATGCGTGATGAGACTGTAGGTCTCTCTGGCTCTAAAGACCCCAGACTCGGTTTGGTGAGGCAAATGAAGGAAGAGAAATCTGACACTACCTAAGCCCAAATGAAAATCAACTGAAGATTCAGGGCATGTTCTGGGGAGGACTCGTGTCCCTCCCTCTTCTTAAAGAACTAGCCTGGCCTCGCGGGGCCCAGAGCTGGTGACATAGTGATATAAGAATGTTGAAGGCCTTTCTCCACACAATTGAAATAACCTTTGATGGGTATTAAGGAGGGCACATGTTGTGTGGAGCACTGAGTGTTATACACAACTAAATGAATCATTGAACCCTACATCAAAAACTAATGATGTCCTATATGCTGGCTAACTGAACATAATAATTAAAAAAAAAGAAGGAAGCAATTTGTCTTGCTTTAAATATTTTTATAAATGGTATCTGGATCCAGAAAGATCATTTATAATTTTTCTTTTATCAATTTTATTTCACATATTTTTATCTAGAGTGTCACAGCCAAAGGAGACACCATTTACCTGGTAGCAGCCCCCCGCCTGTCAGACATTAATATCTAAGACAAAATGAATTGGCTCAGAGTTGCCTTTTTGCAACCCCAAACCCAAAATGTGGTTATATGGCCCCACTCTCTTCTGCTAATTTACTTGTTGTTAATAGATGGTTGGTGGACATGCATATTATTTGGCGTATTTTAACCTGTGAATAACCAACAAATTTTAATTTTTGTGTCTGGTATTGCATATCAGATGCACTTTTGGTACAGAGATACATGAATTCTAGAAATTATCCTATATTTATTGTGTGAGAAAGTGGAGTTATTTTCTTGGAGTCTTCTGAAAGGCCATTAAAAAAATATCTTGTTCCAAATCAAATAGAGCTACTTACTGCAAGAGAGTTCTGTACCTTCTTCAATAATTCAAGAAAGCAAGCAAGATTTATAGACAATACAATTTACCTGATGCATTGAAAAATGTGTTCTCACAGCAACTGTGTTTATCACACTTTCATTTTCTTAATATCTTAAAATTACATGGCAAAATGAAAGGGAGGGAAGAGTAGCCAGAGGCCTTTCTAACATTTGGTTAGTATAATTTTCAAACAAATAGAAAATCTGAAGGAATTATACAGGGAGTTCCCACAAACCTGCCACCTATATTTTACAATTAGCATTTTGCTGTATTTACTTTATGACTGTCTATATGTCTATCCCTCTCTCCATCTTACTTTTGATGCTTTTTTTTTTTCAACAAGGAAGTTATTTATTTATTTTTGGAGAGAGAGTGCAAGCAAGGGGAGGAACAGAGAGAGTAGTGAGTGAGGGGAAAGAATCTCAAGCAAACTCCACACTGAGCACGGAGCCTGACGCAGGGCTCGATCTCACAATCCTGAGATCATGACCTGAGACGAAACCATGAGTCAGACAACCAAGCCACCCCAGGGGCCCTATTTTTAATGCTTTTAAAAGTAAGTTGCAGAAATCAGTACACTTTACCACTAAATAATAAATACCACTAAATACTAAATACAATACTGCATATGGGTTTTTCAAGATAAAATTTTTTAATTTGAATTTCCCTGGTGGCTAATGATACTGAACATTGTTTCATGTGTCTGTTAGCCATTTGTGTGTCTTCTTTGGAGAAGTGTCTGTTCATGTCTTCTGCCCATTTTCTAACTTCATTATTTGTTTTTTGGGTGTCGAGTTTGAGAAGTTCTTTATAGATCTTGTATACCAGTCCTTTGTCTGTAGTGTCATTTGCAAATATCTTCTCCCATTCTGTGGGTTGCCTCTTTGTTTTGTTGATTGTTTCCTTTGCTGTGCAGAAGCTTTTTATCTTGACGAAGTCCCAAAAGTTCATTTGCACTTTTGTTGCCCTTGCCTTTGGAAAGGTGTCTTGAAAGAAGTTGCTGTGACCAATGTCGAAGAGGTTATTGCCTGTGTTTTCCTCTAGGATTTTGATGGATTCCTAACTCATATTGAGGTTTTTCATCCATTTAGAGTTTATCTTTGTGTATGGTGTAAGAGAATGGTTGAGTTTCATTCTTCAGTATATAGCTGTCCACTTTTCCCAGCACCATTTATTGAAGAGACTATCTTTTTTCCATTGGATAATTTTTCCTGCTTTGTCAAAGGTTAGTTGACCATAAAGTTGAGGGTCCATTTCTGGGGTCTCTATTCTGTTCCATTGATCTGTTTGTCTGTTTTTGTGCCAGTACCATGCTGTCTTGGTGAGCACAGTTTTGTAATATAACTTGAAATCAGACAAGGTGATGCCCCCCAGCTTTGGTTTTCTTTTTCAGCATTTCCTTGGTGATTTGGGGTCTTTTCTGTTTCCATACAAATTTAGGATTGTTTGTTCCAGCACTTTGAAAAATACCATTGGTATTTTGATGGGGACAGCATTGAAAGTGTAAGTTGCTCTGGGCAACATAAACATTTTAACAATATTTATTCTTCCAATCCATGAGCATGGAATGTTTTTCCATCTTTTTGTGTCTTCTTCCATTTTTTTCATAAGTGTTCTGTAGTTTCTAGAGTATAGATCTTTCACCTCTTCCGTTAGGTTTATTCCAAGGTATCTTATGGGTTTTGGTGCTATTGTAAATGGAATCGATTCCCTAATTTCTCTTTCTACAGTTACATTGTTAGTGTGTAGGAAAGGAACTGATTTCTGTGCATTGATTTTGTATCCTGCCACATGACTGAACTGCTGTCTGAGTTCTAGTAATTTAGGGGTGGAGTCTTTTGGATTTTCCACATAAAGTATCTTGCCATCTGCTAAGAGAGAGTTTGACTTCTTCTTTGACAACTTGAATGCCTTTTATTTCTTTTTGTTGTCTGAGTTGTTTTTGCTGTTGCTAGGATTACTAGTATTAGTTGAACAATAGTGACGAGTGGGCATCCTCATCGTGTTCCTGATCTTAAGGGAAAGGCTCCCAGTTTTTCCCCATTGGGAATGATATTCATTAGCCATTAGGGGAATTCAGATCAAAACCACATTGAGATATCACCTTATACCAGTTAGAATGGCAAAAATTTACAAGGCAAGAAACAACAAATGTTGGAGAGGTTGTGGAGAAAGGGGAACCTTCTTACACTGTTGATGGGAATGCAAGTTGATGCAACCACTTTGGAAAACAGTGTGGAGGTTCCTCAAAAAGTTAAAATCAGAGCTATCCTATGACCCAGCAATTGTGCAACTGGGTATTTACCCTAAAGATACAGTTGTAGTGAAAAGAAGGGCCACATGCACCCCAATGTTCATAGCAGCAATGTCCACAGTAACCAAACTGTGAAAAAGCTGAGATGGCCTTCAAGAGACAAATGGATAAAGAAGATGTGGTCCATATATACAGTGGAATATTATTCAGCCATCAGAAAGGATGAATACCCAACTTTTGCATCAACATGGACAGGACTGGAGGAGATTATGCTGAGGGAAATAAGTCAGAGAAAGTCAATTATCATATGGTTTCACTTATTTGTGGAACATAAGTAATAACATGGAGGACATTAGGAGAAGAAAGGGAAAAATGAAGGAGGGGAAATCGGAGTGGGAGACGAACCATGAGAGACTATGGACTCCGAGAAACAGAGTTTTAGAGGGGAGGGGGATGAGAGGATGGGTGGGCCTGGCCATAGGTATTAAGGAGGACACGTACTGCATGGAACACTGGGTATTATATCCAAACAATGAATCATGGAACACTACACCAAAAACTAATGAAGTACTGTATAGTGACTAAAATAACTTAATAAAAAAATTTTTAAAATTAAAAATTTTTTAAAAAGATAAACTTTTAAAGATTTTATTTCATAAATTTATAAAATTTATTTGGTGACATTCACAAAGTTTAAATTTCTATTCAGTGAGTTTTGGCAAGTGCATATACCTATGTGATACCCGCTGCACAGAGGTAACCACTGTTTTGGTATTTCTCTTCTAAATGAGGTTAGCCTCTTCTAGAACTCCATACAGTCCTAGAATCCTATAGTATATATACTGTTTGGGGTCAAGAGATACAGTCTCTACTATTTTGCGTGAGCCTTTCATGTGGCATTTTCAAAATTCATCTTTTTTTTCATTATGTTAGTAATTAGTGCCTTGTTGAGTGCTGACTGCTATTTCTTTGCATGGATGTGCCACAATTTGTTTACCCATTTCCAGATTGAGGCTCCCCTAGGTTGTTTCTAGTTTGGGAGTTATTATGAATAAAGTTGCTCTGAACATTCTTATCCAAGTTTTTTTGTAAGTATAAGCTTTTGTTTACTTCTGAAACCCTGGACTATGTCAGCCTGGCACAGAGTCTATACACAGTTGATAATTAAATAATATTTTTTGACCTGGCACAAAACTTACCTGACGTATTGGGTTTTACAGTGTAGCCAAAACTTTCTTCCTCCTCTGTTCTTATATAAGCTTCACAACTACCTGGTAAAGAGGGAAAGGAGGTCCACAAAAAGGCAGCTGGGAAGTTAAGGTACTTGCTAACTGTCATAATAACCTAGAACCAAAACTTCCTGACTCCTAATCCAGTGCTCTTTTGATGACTATCAGGACCAAACTTCACATCCTACCCTTCCTTCTCAGAAGCACTTGCTGGACCATGGTTATGGTCTTTAATAGTTTCTGGTTTATACTTTGGCAAAACAGAAAACTGTTGTCATTTAAGCTCCAGCATACCAGAATTTCTGGACTTTTTTCTCTTCTCCACCATCTTGTTTATCCACTGCAAGGCCTTCACTGTGTGAGGAGGGTGGGGGTCTGCTGTGGAGAAGGGTGTGGAGAAGTGACCTAAGCCAATATGGTAGCTCTTGCTGGGGGCTGTCATTTACCACCAGTGAGAGAATTCAGCCATGAACACCCAAGGTCTCTCCCTACCATCTCTCGACCAGTGAGTCCGTGACAATGAAAACCAGCCTCAGACCTGATTCAACAAAACAGACAAACATTTATTAGCAAGCAAATTCAAAAGCACTCATACAACCTGTTCTGTAACATCAAGGATTCTTCCATCTGTCCTTTTAGGCACCCCTGTGAGCACCTCTCTCAGGCAGTAGTCTGACTGAAGATCACTTATGTTCTAGTTGGCCCTCTTCTAAAAGTGGGATGTGGTGAGAAGCCAGGCTTGACACCAGCTTCGTGCAAAGCTTGGCATTTCTAGCCAATTCACACATCACTCACATATCTCCTTTCACAACTGGAAAATGATTTCTAATATCCCTTTATGCCAATCAATGAACTTTCTGGTGCATATTCAAAGGGGTGTTTGAAGCTTTTGTGAAAGCTACCTCAAGGAGCATGAACTCCAACTGGGATCTTTCCAATACTTGCTAACACCACTGTCTCTATATTTCTTAGGATACTTCACATGTTAACTAATTACTCTCAGGGGTGGCTTAAACAGGAATGCACATACACAAAACTCAACATTGATGTTAAAGTATTTCAATGTAAAATACAAATCATGCTGGGAGATACAAGAGTTCATGCCTAGCCCCCAAACCTCAGCCTCCCTCTCTCCAACCCCACCAGAGTGTCCCTGTGAGACTGGCATTTCTGTAAGATCTTGATTTTTTTTTTCCATTTGAGGTGTTGAAAAGTAAAATTCAACTGTGTAAATTCAAAAAATCTTCCTGGCTTTATTCAGTGATTCATGAATTGGACAGCACCCTGTCTAGCAGATAGTAAGGAGCTATACAAAACAGAAGACATTTATGGACAGAAGGCAACAGGGCAAGGAAGTTATTAGTAAACAGTGGATTGCTCAGACAAGGGGAAGGCAGGGGGTCTACCAGGCAAATAACCTTACTAGTGCTGACCAGGTGATTCCAGACTGACTAGTTAAGAGTACATCCCTGGAAGAGGCTGAACCTGCAATTAGGTTAGGTAGTAAGTCTCAGGTTCAGGGACATGGGCTTAGCACCAGTGACTCCATTTAGGCCCTGTTGTTTCTTTGTAAACAGAGGGAATCCTTTATATTAGCATGAGGTTCTGCCTTTAGATTTATTGTGATTTTAGAGCTCCAGCCCTGATGCTGTCTCCCTCCTTCCTTCCCACCTCCTTGACAGCAAACCCATGTGAGTTAAGGATTTACTGAAATTCATTCCTGGGGGATTTTTTGATGCAAGTCTAATGTTTAAATGCATCTCTGACGAAGGCTCTTGGCTATCAGAAGTGACTTTCATTTGGATAGAGAGCTGTTCCACTCAGGGCAAATAGCACAGAAACCAAGCAGCAGTGTTCTGCTTTCAAGTCACTCTTCAGGCTGTTAACAGTACCCACATTTGGTAACTATTGCTGTTAATTAAGTTTACAGCCTCATTATTAGTTCCTGGCTCTGCTATTGTTATTAATTATGTCACTATCAATTTATAGTGGAAGGCATTTCCTCGAGGGATTTAAGTTGTATGTTAAAATTAAAAATGAATATGTACATTTCCTTATCAAGATACTAAGAGTTTGGGGATTTTTATTTCCAGAACTTTCTACATTTGAGAGATTAGGGGGTGGCTTGATGTTATGAATGTTATCTTTGTGGTTTGTAACAGATATTTCTACAACATTTTAACTGTGTGGTTTAGTATTTCAGTGTTCACCCATTCAATGAGAACTCATAGCTAATTCCAACAATTAAAATTATGCCTTTATAAGGGAAGGAAAAGAAAAGGTCTAGCAGGGGATTTTGTGTACTGTCGGAACTCAAATCAGGTTGGACACATGCAGATGGAAACAAGTCTGTGTATATGTTGACAAGGACCACCCTCCTCCCTTTAGTTAACAGTACTGTGTGCTTTCTTGTTTTATTTTTTAAAGCTTTAAATCCATCCCTATCCCTTGATCCAACTCTCCAGATGATGTTTGCTAACCAGGCCCCTTGGTAATCATGGTACACATTGGTTCTTTTACCTACAGCTTGGTTTGGGTTTTTGTTTTTGACCTTATGTCAAGAAAAAAATCACCCATAATTCTCCAGATTGTAGAAAACTATTGGCATTTTGATGTATTTCCTTCTAAGATACCCTTTCTTAGCATATACATTCAGATCATACAGTTTTATGACTTTATCTTACCCCCTTTTTATTTAACTGTTCTTTGTTACTGCACATTTAAGTTGTTTCTAATATTTGTTCTTTCTTTTTAAGATTTTATTTATTTATTTGACAGAGGCAGAGAGAGATCACAAGTAAGCAGAGTGGCAGGCAGAGGGGGAGGGGGGAAACAGGCCCCTGCTGAGCAGAGAGCCCGATGTGGGGCTTGATCCCAGGAACCTGAGACCATGACCTGAGCTGAAGGCAGAGGCTTAACCCACTGAGCCACCCAGGCACCCCTCTAATTTTTGTTCTTATGAAAATAAATATATATATTAGATTGAGCAGCCCTTTAAATAGCTATATGAGAAAATCTCTAATTATCTCCTTCAATGCCTAGAAATGAAATTGAAATGAAAATGAAATATGAGCATTAATGATCCATATGTTTTTTAAGGTTTTATTTATTTTTTTGAGAGACAGAGAGTGAGTGAGTGAAAGCATAAGGAAGCCACCTCCCTGCTGAGCGGGAGCCTGATGCAGACACAGGGCTTGACCCTGGGACTCCAGGATCATGACCTGAACTGAAGGCAGACGCTTAACCAACTGAGCCACACAGGCACCCCTAATGATATATATTTAAAAATTGCTTTCCAAGGAACTATACCAATTTCAAGCCCACTCGAAGCATCTCAGAGTGCCCGGCCCACTGTAGCCATACCACTTACTATATCTAAAAAGCTAATAATAATATTCACTTGCTATATTTAATAATTTTTTATTTTAGAAACTTGATGGAGGAAATATGCTGGAATATCAAAAAATGACTTATTTTTTTTCAAAGCTTCATCTTGTTTTTGTTGAGAAAAGAGAAAATCTCTTCATTTTCAAATTGGATCCAATCCTTGGCCTCCGGCAAATTAACAATACACAGATTGACAGGAGAAAACACAAAGGTTATTTCCACAAGCATGTGAGAACTGCTCAGTAATTAGTTACCTTAGCCAGAGGTAAAGTTGCATTTATCAATCTAACAAAAGGCAGGGGAGGGGAGTGTTAGGGCTTCAGTGGGAAAATATGGAAGACTCTATTGCTGTTTTGATGCTAATGGCAGTGGGCAGTCAGTCTCTGTGAGAGTTGAATTTGCAGCAAACCTTGGAGGAAGGTCAAGGGCAGTTATATGTTTGGGAGGCTCTGCTTTAGTTAGATAAAGGTAAATTCAGATAAGATTTCTTTCTGTATCATTTTCACTTCAAAATAATCTTTAGACCAGCACTAGGGGTCTGAGTGAGTCCCTACACTTCCTTTTTTTTTTTTTTTCAGTATTATAAATAAATGTGCTGAATGACAAATTCTATCATGAATTATGTTAGAATTAGTAGTAATGGTGTTTTCTGTCACTTTTAACTGGTAAAAATTGCCCTTGAGGGATGATACAGGAGAATAAAAGAGGAAAAGAAACAAGTTCCAATGGCGCCTGGGTGGCTCAGTTGGTTAAGCGACTGCCTTTGGCTCAGGTCATGATCCTAGTGTCCTGGGATCGAGTCCTGTATCAGGCTCCCAGCTTGACAGGGAGTCTGCTTCTCCCTCTGACCTTCTCTCTTCTCATGCTCTCTCTCTCTCTCTCTCAAATAAATAAATAAAATCTAAAGAGAGAGAGAGAGAGAAACAAGTTCCAAGGTTAATTTTTATCACAGATATGATGACATTTGCTTGGAACTAACCATTACTTTCAGAAGAAAATTAGGCAGAAATTGACTCTCATGTGTTGGGAGAGGGGAAGAGATACTAGTTGTGGCTTTCAAAGAATTTTTAACATACGGTTTGATATGGTATTACCTGGAGTTCATCTATTTTAGGTTATAGTCATGGGATATGTTTAAAACTTCGGAGCTATACTCTTTGGGATAGTCACAAATATCAGAGATGGAAAACTAGAGTAATTTCTCCTTGTGTTGCTCATCTCCTAGTAAATAGTTGGTTCTACAGATATCCAAGCAAATCTCAGTTGTTTGAATCTTGACTTCTGCAGCCACCCTTGACTTGAATATCCCCTAGTAGCTTTGTGGATAAATGCAGTGTGAGGGACAAAATTGAATGGCATGACAAGTAACAAAATGGGTCATATGCCTCAAAACAAAGGCTCATTACACATGATAATGTGATTCATTTTGGGCTCTCCATTGCATATTTGCCATATATATTCCTTGCCTTCCGATTCTTCCCAGATCCTTTGGCACATCCTACAAGGCACAAATCACATGAGTTGGAGAATATTTCCATTCCAACTAGATAGGCACCCTTCCCCTTCTTTTAGATTTAATATGAAACTTAAATGTGTTGTTTGCAGTGAACCACCTTGCTTCCTTTGGTTTTATCTGGGGAGGGCACATTCAAACATTTCTTCTAGGAAATGTACATTTTTCTCTCTACCTTCATAACCCTGGCATCTGGTGTGACTGATTCAGCTCTCCAGTCTGGGACAAAGAGACTTTTAAGTTTCTAGAGCTATGAGGAAGCTATAAAGGGAATGCAATTCACTCTGTTAGAGAAATAACAGGCTGGGAGCTCAGGGACTAGAAATGTTGCTCTCCAAAGGTTTGTTAGAGCTTTACTTTGAATTTTATTCCTCAATATTTTTGTTGGCCTGAATCAGTGACTCTAATTATATATAGAAGATAGAAATAGCAGATATATTTAGCAAGTTGGAAAAATCCCTGCAGTCTACCCTAGGAGCAGTGAAACATATGGAACCAACCTGAGACTCTGAAGACCCTGTGTATTTCCTAAGAGATATTGACTTAACAGCCACAGCCCAGGGAGCATAGCAGAGCTAGAATGCTGGGCAGGGAAGGTCATCAATAAGACCTCCAGGAGAATTCTCAGTCCCCATTCCATGCTTCTGTTTACTATTTGTCTAATTTTTCTTTCTTAGTTTTGGAGATTTTCTTTTTTAGACTTTCCTTACTGTCCTCAAGGGTCAATGCTACCTACCTCTCTCCAAGCAAACAAGCCACACTTACTACTTCACTGAGAAAACTGCTAACAGGTGGATAAAATTTCCCACTGCTTTGTGATCCTATCTATTCCCTAGCCTGTGCTCCCACTTTTCCCTTTCTCTCAAGGAGAAGCCGACCGCCTCTTCGTCATCTCATAGTGTCATCCCTTGGACCTCCACTAGGAAGTTGCTCCAAGAATAGTCAAACTCCCTCCACCAGCCATTGACTCTTTCTGAAGGGAAAAAATGATGTTTACCCTGGGCTCATGGGTGCCAGAGCACATGGCTCTGAGGTCCCTAACACACCAGGATTGGTCACTTGCCCTTGACAAAATCCAAAGGCAGAGAGATGAGTGGTGGTGAAACGAGACAGGGATTTTTTCCAGTGAGGTCAACACAAGGAAATCAGAGGCCCAGCTTCTCAAAGACAGTTCCCAAATAGCTGGAAATTCTTCTGGGTTCATATAAGGAAAATGGAGGACAAAGAGTGATGGGTAAGTGTAGATGGGCAGTAAAGATCAGGTCAGTCATTGCGTTGGGGTCAGTTATACAGGATCTTGATGGCATCAGGGCAGTCCTTATTGCTCGAGGGAGTAGTTTTGATTCCTATCATAGGATGCTTTGCCCACCAGATATTTTGCCTTAGTAAAAATGGTAAGTTGGGAAGAACTTAATCAGTATGAAAGTACAGGCTGAGGTCAATATGAAAGTAGATAAAGTCCTCTTTCAGATGGAGGGAGAGTTAGTGTGGGGCTTAAAGCAACCTCCCCCCATCCCTTCATCCCACACTGATACACTGCCCTCTCATGTCCAGGGTGAACCAGCGTGAAGCCACGAGTGCCATCAGCCCCAGGTGCGGGCAATAAGGAATGCGTTGTCTGTGGAAAATGCTAAAACAATAATAAAATGGACTAAAAGTAGATCTGCTTTTTATTATTATTAGGTTCTAGCAATTCTAAATTATGTCAGTGATACAGTAGTCCTCCCCAGAAATTTCTTTTGTTGGTCTAAGGTCTAAACAATTGGTACAATGATTATTTAGTCTTAATAATAATGTATCACTATATACTAACTAACTAGAATTTAAATAAAAGGTTAAAAGAAAAAGAAAAAATAATCAAATAGCATCTTAATGACTTATTCTTTAAGAAATATTGTATTCTTTTTGGAAGTTAATTTGGAGAACTCTCAGATGTACATTTTGATTTCTATATACATGGACTTAGTTATACACAATCAAATATGTGATGGTTAACTTTATGAGTCAACTTGACTGGCCATGGGCTGACCAGTTTAAACATTATTTCCAAAAAAATAAAATAAAATAAGTATTATTTCTGAGTATGCCTGTGTATGTTGCCACATCAGATTAGCATTTGAATCAGTAGACTCAATGAAGGAGTTCACCCTTCTAAAATGTGGGTAGGCATCATCCAATCTATTGAAGGCCTGAGTAGAAAAAGAGACAGAGGAAGAAGGAATTCCCTCTTTCTTCCTGCCTTGCTGCCCTAGCTGGGACATCTCATCTCATCCCGTGCCCTCAGACTGGCATTTATGTCACTGGCTCTCCTGTTTCTCAGGCCTTCAGAGTTGGACTGAATTACATCTCTGTTTTTTCTGGGCCTCCAGATTATAGATGGCAGATCATAGGACTTCTTAGCCTCTGTAATTCCTCACTATCAATCTATCTGTCTACCGTCCATCATCCATCCATCAATCATGTCTCCAGTTGGCTGTTTCTCTGGAGAACCCTGAATGATACAAAGTATAAATTCATAAGGACTGGAATTATTTGAGGTTGCTTCCAACATACTTTGTGTCTCTAAATCCTGGGATGCTACATATTCCTGCATTTAAAAGTAAATTCAAAGTAAACAATGACAGCACAAGAATTGTAAGGATAAAAAAGGAAGATTGGCTGACTGCAGTGTTACATATAGATCTTTCTCTGAACCTGATGGAGCAGAATCCTTTGGAAGTGCTTCTTTTATGTGCCTTTAAAAAATACTTTATTATAATTAAAAATGATTAGTCTATTGCTTTTCTCCTCTTTTTTGGTATTATAATCATTAATTACTGGCTTAATTATAGATACACAAAATTTAGTAGAAGATAATTTTTTATATTTTATTTTCTGGCCTTTATTATTATTTGTTTTATTTGGAATCATTTCTGAAGACAATTTCGTTGTATAGAGGAGGGCGGTCTTCAGTGACCCGCCCTGGGTACAGCCCTACCCCACGCCCTCCCCACTCTTTGTTCACCCATTCCCATGCCTCTGTAAACACCTAAAAGTACTTTACTACCATGAGAACTTGTTCTGATTCGTCTACCTACTTTCTTCTCTGAATTTCTCTAACATGTTATAGTATTCCACAAGATGTCGCATGTGACTGTACGCTAGTTTAGATTTCTTTCTAAATTGTTCTTTTCTGAAATAGAATGTGAGCTGCCTGAAAACCTGGGTTATGCCTCAGGTCTACCCTTTTGTGAGCCCTAAGCACACTTACAAGAAGTATCTGATTGATGGAGCTATGGGCTCTGTAGCCCCAACAGATCTTTCCAGGGTAACTCTCCCACCCTTGAGAATGTCATTGTAAGAGCTCTTACAACTTCATATGATCATCGTCTGCTATCTTTTTCTGAAACTTTGATCTGGGTGACCAAATGCAATTGCTTATCTTCAAGGAAACAGAGCTTCCTTCAGACATTCATTCTAAAGGCATGTACAGCGAAAAAAAGAGAATCAATAGTGGGGGTTAATTTCTGGCTTTACCCACCCCACCCCCCAGTAGATACTTTTACAGCAGTGAAGAGGAACTGATTGAAGAGATCCTAGCAAACTCTCAGCTAGGTCCATGAAAACCATCTTATTTGCTTCCCCTGTCTTGGGCCAGAAGTTCTCAAAGTATGACCCAGGGTTCCCCAGGAGTCCCAGACACCTTTTCAGGGTTTCCATGAAGTCATGTGCTTTACAGAACGTCACCTAAACATCATTTGCTTCTTTCATTCCCTGCTCACAAGTATATACTGGAGTTTTCTGGATGCCACATGACATGCAGTAGCTTAACAGATTCAGTGTGGAAGCAGATATAAAAATCTAGTGTGGTCCATTTAGGCAGAGAGTAAAGAGATTTACAAAGAATATAAAACAATGCTAACCTTCTCATTATTTTTTGGGGGGGAATATTATTCATGAACGTATTCCATTTGTTAACATGTAATGGTTTGTTGTTAACTTTTAAGTATACTTTTAAGTACATATACTTGTAATTCTTTGAATTAAATCTAGCAAGTAGCACTAAAGGTAACCCACACAAACAAAAGCTCTTTGGGGTCCTCAATAAGAATATGAAGACCTAGGGGCGCCTGTGTGGCTCAGTGGGTTAAAGCCTCTGCCTTCGGCTCAGGTCATGATCTCAGGGTCCTGGGATCGAGCCCCGCATCAGACTCTCTGCTCAGCAGGGAGCCTGCTTCCCTCTCTCTCTCTCTGCCTGCCTCTCTGCTTACTTGTGATCTCTCTCTGTGTGTCAAATAAATAAAATCTTAAAAAAAAAAAAAAAAAAGAATATGAAGACCAGAAAGTTTGAGAATTGCTGTCTTAGGCCAGCTCTGCTCAACTATGCCTTCTTGAACTTGGAAGTCCCTTCCTTTACCTTCTACCCATCATGCTGATCATCTCTCTCTTTCTTTCCCTCCTTAGCTGGGTTTTCAGCTCTAACTTGGAAATTGTATCCTGATAAAACTTAGCTCCTAATGAAATCCGATGAGGGACTCACGTCTCTGACATTTATATTCACTCTGCAACATGAATGGAATGAAGGATCTGTTTGCAGTTGTGTTCTTGATGGTCTTTGGATCACAGAAGGGCAGAGCTAACATGTTAAGTCAATTGCAAGGGAAAAGTAACTGCCAAAAAAAAAAAAAAAAAAAAAACCACCTGTGTTTCCTTCTGTTTCATCATCCCTGCAACTTGTCCCAGAAATTCTCCTTGTGGATATTTTCCCGGAATCCCCCTACACTGAATTTATAAGGAAGTGGACTTTGTAAATGGGTTGATCAAAAAATCCCAAGCAATATGAAAACATTGATAAGATTCTCCAAAGAAAAATAACCTAATTTGTCTGATATAACTATGATAATAAAAGAAATTCCCAGGATCTTAAGAAGGTATGGGAAAATATTCTGGCACTCAAAAATAAACTCATTTAGTTAATTTTGGTGAAGTGATAGTTATTGATATAGGCCAGTGGGTTTTGTCCACAGACACACACTAGAATCACCTACGAGCTTGTGAAGCAAAATGTTCATGTCTGGGCAACTGCATTAGAATCT
This sequence comes from Lontra canadensis, assembly GCF_010015895.1. Lineage (NCBI taxonomy): Eukaryota > Metazoa > Chordata > Mammalia > Carnivora > Mustelidae > Lontra > Lontra canadensis. The sequence goes on from NW_022631092.1 coordinate 4,912,880, forward strand.
CATAGGGGTTTTTTGCCTCTCCTATATTTTTATTTTTTTATTTTTTTTTAAGATTTTATTTATTTATTTGACAGAGAGAATTCATAAGTAGACAGAGAGGCGGGCAGAGAGAGAGAGGGAAGCAGGCTCCCTGCTGAGCAGAGAGCCCGATGCAGGACTCAATCCCAGGACCCTGAGATCATGACCTGAGCCGAAGGCAGCAGCTTAACCCAGTGAGCCACCCAGGCACCCCTCTCCTATATTTTTAAAATTTTGATGAGGTGTTTCTGATATATAATGAGGATTAAAAACTAATAACACAGGGGCACCTGGGTGGCTCAGTGGGTTAAGCTTCTGCCTTTGACTCAGGTCATGACCTCAGGATCCTGGGATCGAGCCCAGCATCAGACTTCCTGCTCCGTGGGGAGCCTGCTTCCTTCTCTCTCTCTCTGCTTGCTTCTGATCTCTCTCTCTGTCAAGTAAATAAAATCTTAAAAAAAATTTAAAAAGAACTAATAACACAGCCCAATATGTGAGCAGATGCCAAACAAAGATCATAATTTTCAAGTGTATGGATTTAATCATTTACTCATTTAGCCTTTATTCAGGGCTAGAACATGCCTGGAAATTTGAACTGAAGTCCTTTTTAACAGATAAGTATTCTCTGACCACATAGGCCATCTGTTAGCCCCAATGGGAAATTTGTTGAAGGTAGAGAGAATTTTACTCGATTACTCAGTTGTAGTTTACTCTCTGGATAAGCAGTGTCATTGGAATGAAGACTCTGAATTACAATAGAAGGAGTATGTGAGGCTAGTTTTTATACTACAAGATGAATTTACCTGTTTCTTTGGTCCAATGATCCCAATTCATGGGACAGAGATCCCTGGAAGGCTAAGGAAGTGTCGCAAGCAATGCAAACCTATATAAACATCAAGCATCATCTCTAAAGTAAACATGCATATGACTCATTCACACATACATCGGAATTCTTTTACAAATGTCTTCTTGGGCTTGAGTGACAGAAAGGATAAAAATTATTAGAAAAGCATATGGAACACATGATTCTTTTCATCAATTAGTTTAAAAATATTTAATGAGTACAACTATATACTAACTCCTGGGTATTAAACAAGATAGCCCAAGCCACAGAGACCCACAGATTGTCATCTAGTGAACTGAGTACCATTGTCTCTGTATCTATCTGTGGCATAAATTTAAGTGCCTGTAATTCTAGAATATTCTAGATTCTGTCTGTATTCTAGATTCTATCTGTAATTCTAGAATAACTGCCTTTAAAGCCACCATGTTTGCTCTCATCTCCCTGTTAGCCTGTACAAATCTGCTCAAGTGGAATTTGCCATGCCAGGAGAGAAGTGCTGTCATTCACAATTGTCTCAACGTTACCTTTAGATATAGTAAGCAATGGTTTGCAATTGATGACTAGGATGGTTTTGGCCAAATTCATTTTCTCAGTCTGTAGTTACTCAAAGTAGAGCAATAGTCATGCAGGGTATGGGGAGGGGTCACACACAGGGTTGATCCTCAAAATGCATTGACATGAAAATGTTTGAAAACACCAATGCCCTCCAATCACCTCCTTTTACAGAGGAGGACTCTGAGGTTCAGAGAAAGACAATGACTTATTCTAGATAAACAGCTGATTAACTCTTGGTCCTGGGTTTTTCCACAGTACCAAGACTGTAGCACACATGGGTGACTTCTTACTGTCTTGTGACAGCCATTGCTGCTTTCTCCCCAAACTTGCTCATGTAGGGATAGTCAATTGTGTTAGTACTCCTAAGTATTGTGTCTTTGTAGGAGTATTACATACCCCTATAAGTAGTCAGGTAACTGACAGTGCCTTCTTGTGGTGAGGAGTACATTTCTCCATCCAGTGACATCACGCTGTGCCATGTGACTTTCTTTGGCCAATAAAATGTGAGCCAGACTGATAGAACTAAGCTCATCTGTGCTTAAGCTTTGAGAGCCATCATGGGATTAAGCCATGCTATTTTACCTCTGCATGAAAATGGCATATTGTAATAGGGAATACTCTACCAGCCTGTGAGGAAGACCCAAATCAGAGCCACAGACTGCCCTTAACTGCCATGTAATGTGAACGACAGATAAATCTTTGTTTTGGTAAGCCCCTGTGATTGGGAGGTTGTTTGTTACTCTAACATCACCTAGTGAAAGCCAGCTACTACAGTAGACTACACATCCACAACTTTGTTCTTAAAAGACCAGATAGTAACTGTTCTAGGCTGTGGACCCCGTATGGTTTCTGTCACAGCTACTCAACTCTATGGCAAAAGTAGGCAAAAGTAGCCATAGACATATGTAAACAAATGGGTGTGGCTGTGTTCTAATAAAATGTTATTTACAAACATGGGAGGCTATAATTTCCCTACCTCCTTGAAGTTGAATATGGCCAGTGAAGTTGGGTGTGACACTTGCTTTGGTTAGCAGAATATAAGCCATTTTAAGAACTAGTGCAAGTGGTAGCTTCCCTGTCAAGCTGAATCTTGAGAAAGAATATTAGAAAGCTGAGTGCCAGCCAACCCATGATAGATTTGTAGCATGACTAAGAAACAAACCTCATTGTTTTACACCACTAAAATTTGTGGGCTACTTGTTACTACAGCATAACGTAGCCTATATTTATAGATAAAAGTCTATCTGACATTATGTTTTAGAGACTCTCTGCTCATTACCATCCCAGTGGATCCTATGTGATGCTCTACATTACTGACATTTATAGTATTTGGGTTGTTGATCATAATGACAGAATTTACTTAGATGATATTTTGATCATGGTAGCACTATATGGGGAGGATTGTTCTATTGAACCAACACAACCACAAATGTTTTACAAATAGTCCAGTGGCCTTAATTAGTTTTGAGGTTTTTTTTAAAGTATGAATTCATCTGAAATAATTTTTAAGTCAAATTTGGGGTAGATAAATTCTGCTAGTACTTTGATTCACAAGGCTGGTCTTTGGAAAAGCACAAAGTAGAGACTGTCATATTAACCATATTTTCTCTGGTGTGAAAAGGTTAATTATCAAACTTGGTGCTTGGTGACAAAAACGTGATTTCACAGAAGTCATCACATTATATAACCAGAAGCATCTTCCTTCAACACCGTCAAGTCTGGGCCAGTTGTGTGATGGTCTGCTCAGACCTGGGCTTCTTCTGTGTTATGCCTTCCCATGTAGAGCTGCGTCTGCTAACTTGGCAATGCATAGAGGAGAGCTGTCCTTTCCACAGTCCCTGCCCCACTCCCAGGTCTGGTTCATTGCTTCTCTGTGCAACGTGTCAACCAGCAGCCTTAAATTGATATCCAATTTGAGCTTGCCAGAAACCCCTTTGCGCCTACTCTGTGATCTCCAGGGTTATTTCTGGAAAATTCCCAATTCACAAAGGGCTCTTTACTTCCCTTCGTTATGCCCAAGGGAGAACACATCAGACAGAAGCAGCCAATCTCTCTGTGTCTCAAACTACAAGCCCTGGATAGAGGAATAGAATGAAAGGTAGACTTCCTTTGTTGCCCGGAGAACACTCAGTCCCTGTACAGCAATCACTCACAGTGGGTGTGGGCTTGTGGGCACCATGACAGCGGCTCATGCTTTTTAGACATTCCTGATAGCATTACCTACCATTAGCCTCAGAGTTTTTCATGAAGGGTAATAGTGTTTCCACCACGTTACCTTGGCTGAGGTATGGTGAGGCCAGGTGCAGATCAAGAGAGAGAAAGTGGAGATTGACAGTTTTGTTATCTCCCTGGGGAGAACACAGCATGCCACACAGGGCCACTCAGGGGAAGCTCTGGGGGTCTATCGCCAAAGCAGAGTGGGGTGGGGAAGAGTGGGCAAGTGTGTTTGTTGTTGTTGCCACAGGAAGGAAAGGATGAAGCAGAGCAAACAGGTTTAGGATACGCCAATTAAATAATTTCAGCAGACTCTGGGGCAAAGAGGCTAATTCTGGTTGTCTGGTACCTGGTCCAGGGTGATTAGGGTGGGCGCACAATGGCTCATGGTGTGAGAGCCCCATACAAGAGGTGACTGGGGACATGGATTTCATTGGCTGCTCAAAAAGCCAATGGTCTTTGACTGACTGGTCGTTAACTGGGGCCTCAAAACTGGGTCAAGACAGCACACACAAAAACTATAAAAAAGTAGGAGACACCCCGTAATGCTGGGGTCCTGGGACCTGCCGCAGTTATTGCATAAACTGTGTTTTATTGTATCTAGTAAGAGTGCCGTTCGTGGCTATTTGACTGAAGTCTGTGTTTAAATGGAGGTTCTGAATTTATTTCCTCATTGGTTGCCAGAGAAGGACCGAGACATGTGGATACCTTAGACAGGCGAGGAAGGCCGCACTCACATTCTTTATCCAGCTGACAGTTTTTTGGGAAGCCTTGAAGAAGCTGATATTCTATCACTAAAAATTCCGTACTTCTTTATGTCCAAAATCACTATTTACCATGTCTGCTACATATAAAAGAGAATTTTTGCTTATTTGTAAAACTTTCATTCCCATTTCACATTTTCTACCATTCCATTTCTACCAATCCTAAATAGAGTTAGTTGCTCACATTTACTAGGGATAGAAATAAGTAATCATTTACAAGGAACATCTGACTCAAACATGTATATTTCTACCTGGTTTTTATGTCAGTAAAATATTTCCCCCCCTTTTGGTAGCATTTCTTTGTGATTTTGAAAACATACTTCTTTTAATCCATATTAAATATTCTTAAATTTAAATAGTAAACCACTTGTTCCTTGCAAACAATGTTATACTACATTTTGTTCAGGTTTAGAATTTCATTTGAACATCCCTAATAACTCCAGGCAGCTGCCAACTTACTGGCCCTGGGATTGGGGCAAGGACCCTAATACTACTCTGTAATATAAACGTGGACCCCCAAAAACATGTCATGGAGATGAGTTGACACCAGCGATGAGGAGGACTTTTTAAAAATATTCACATAATTCTTTCTACTACAGTGGGAGTTTTGCCAGTGTTGTCAGAAGTTGCTGTGGAAACCAGAATTAGCTGGCACTATATTTTGGATTTGTTCTGGTGATGTTGTCATGCCCCTCATGGATTATCATCCAGGCAATTGCTAGATCGACAACCTGTCCTGAAAAGGGGTAGTTTCTGAACTATGTTCTGCAGAGCCCTAGGATTCTTTGAAATTACTTGAGAGGTTCCTCTAAGCATCTGGATCACATTAAAGAAGTCTCCTTAATAAGACAATAGCTGAGGAGCCCTGAGGGTGGGACACCCTGGAGGAGAGACTGGAGGGGTCAGGCTGTCTTTACAGCAGCTCTGGTCCATAAAGGGCAGCCCACCCAGGGCTAGCCCACAAGACTCGCTCCCAGTAATCACACCGCCACGAAGTATGGGAGGAGCTTGCGTTACTTGGGAAAAAGAGGTTTGCTGCTTAAAAGGTTTAAAAACCACCTCTTCAGCATTTGAGGAAAGAAACAAGAGCAAGAACAATACTGAATTTGAACAACAAATGTCTTAAGACCTGGGAACATCCTGTGCTCTTATACAGTTATAATTTAATCGAAATACATTGGAACCACGCTATAATTCAATTCTAGGCAAAGAACAGAGTTTGGTACACAGCTGATTCATTTTGGAACACACTCTGGGGATTCAGTTACAGAGAAGTGCAAAGGACTTCTTTGCGTGCTTTCACCGGTCAAGCTGCCCCATGGCCCCAATTTTAGAAGCTGCCTTGCCCCGAGGGCTCTTGGTGGACAGGCCACTTTATGTACACAGGCTCATCTGAGGGATGTAGCTACATATTGTAGTTGGCCAGATTCTGTAGCCTGGTTCTCAAACTGGGGTTCCTGACCAGCTCATTAGTTGGATGTGGTTGTTAGCACAGTGGATTTTAATGCCCTTCATAGGGGCATGCTCCGTACACTGAACAACTCTGGAGGGCGCCATTTTATTGTGATCACATTGTATTTCTAGGGAACAGTTCCCCTTCACGTGTAGTGGCTCTGGCGAGGTCTTCTCCAGCTCCCACAGAATCCAAGTGTGGGTTACGTCTGAGTTTGAGGCTCCTGCCATGGGACTGCATTGTTTCGAATAGTCATTTGGCATGGAGCCAGAATGGATGGGTTTGGGTCTTCACACTTTTCACACTTCCCACTTCCTGACTCAAGCGTCAGTGATCAAGTCAGTTAACCTTGGGCCAGCTCAGTTTTTTCACTTGTCCGATGGGACCAGTAATGTCTATGTCACAGAAATAACGTCTATTTCATTGAATGTCTCTTTCAATGTTGTGAAGTTCACTTATACACTGCTTTGTTCCAAGGAGAATTTAAAATGGACCTATACATTTTTTATGACATACAGCCAGATGACTAATTAAAAGTAAATGAGAAAGAAAAGGGGAGGAAAATGTGTAAAATGGGGCCAAAGGGTTGGACCTTCTGTCCAGATCTATATGCTTGGTAGGATTCGGCCACAGATTTGCTTCTGTGCTCCTGGGCATTAAGGAGAACATGGAAGCTTAGTCATTTTCTTTCATCACAGTGTCCATAAGTTCAACAACAAACTAGGAACTTAGAAAAAATATTCCCCCTCCAAATACCTTAATTGAAGGAGACTGCTCTGAAGGGTCTGCATTGAGAAGATACTCTTTACTGGAACCAACAATATTGGCTGCAAAGAGAGGTCACAAACTAGCAGCCTGCAAATGTCAGCACTTGTGGGATTTTGTTTTGTTTTGTTTTGGCTTGATGTTTAAAAATTTTGATTCAGTATCAATTTGATTCAATAAGATATCAGTAGATTTCAAAAAGTTGGGTATTCATCCTTTCTGATGGCTGAGTAATATTCCATTTATATATGGGCCATATCTTCTTTACCCATTCCTCTGTTGAAGGGCATCTCAATCTTTCTACAGATTGGCTGTTGTGGACATTGCTGCTATGAACATTGGGGAGCATATGCCCCTTCTTTTCACTATATCTGTATCTTTGGGATAAATATCCAGTAGTGCAACTGCAGAGTCATAGGGTAGCTCTACTTTTTATTTTTTGAGGAAAGGAGAAGTGAATTGGAGGAAATTGGAGGGATAGATGAATCATGAGAGACTATGGACTCTGAGGAACAAACTGAGGGTTTTGGAGGGGAGGGGGATGGATATTAAGGAGGACACATATTGCAAGGAGCACTGGGTGTGGTACATAAACAATGAATCTTGGAACACTGAAAATATAAAATAAAATTAAAACTATCAGTAGTTTTCACAGCTGAAATTGTCAATTTTCTTTATTCTTTTTTAAAGATTTTATTTACTTATTTGACAGAGAGAGAGGGAACACAAGCAGGGGGAGAGGCAGGCAGAGGGAGAAACGGGCTTCCTACCAAGCAGGGAGTCCCATGTGGGGCTAGATCCCAGGAACCCGGGATCACGACCTGAGCCGAAAGCAGATGCTTAACAACAGAGCCACCCAGGTGCCCCTTCAATTTTCTTAAAAAAAAAAAAAAAAAAAATCAAACAATCAGATAACATCTGAACTGTGCATACAAGTTAGTTGGCTCTGAATAGCAGCTACTTCTTTTTATAAAAATTTTGTTTGTTTGCTTGTTTGTTTGTTTGTTTGTTTGTTTTGAGAGATATTGAGCAGGGTGAGATGCAGAGGCAGAGGGAGAGACAGAATCTCAAAAAGACTCCACACTGAGCATGGAGCCCTCTGTGGGGCTTGATCTCACAACCTGAGATTATGACCTGAGCCAAAATCAAGAGTCAGATGCTTAGTCAACTGAGCCACCCAAATGCCCCTGGAAGCTATTTCTTTTTATGTAGCATATGATTTCAAGTTTGTCACTCTCTGCTCTTCTGTACTCCTGCTTTCTGCTTTGTATTACCTGCTTGGTGACCTAGACATCTAATTTGGTACTCTTATTTTATAACAGCCTTATTAAAGGCCCAGCAATATGTTTTATCCCAGAGAGTTAAGAAATTAAGATTAAGAAAAGATATGGGAAGACGTCAACATACCATATAACACTACTACAATGGAAGTGTGCAATATCATCGTTAGTCCTCTGAAATCAGGTCACTGAAGGTTAAAGAAAAACACTTAATGAACAATAATTTGAAATACCTAGTTAAAACAACTTCAACAAAGTCATAAATCCCCCAAAGTACTTTGCTTCTAGCAAGTAGCTTACCCAGGGCATCTGCTCCATTTGTTTTCAAACAAATAAAAATTTAAGAATATTTCATTTAAATATTTACATAGATGAATATTTTAATCAGAAAACAGTATTATGGCAAAGGCATGTTTTATGTGGGCCTCTACCTGGATAAAGTATGATTACTGTGCTCTATTATATGGTCATAATGGTCATCACTATTAGAGCAGAATCCCTGGAAGGCTGATGTTTCAGTCAAGGTGCACTTCTGGCTCACTAAGTTTGGTAAGATGTTTTTAGTACTGAGTTGCTAATTTTCCAGCAACATAATTTGAAGTGAGGATGTTGAATGAGACATAGTTTATCAGAAGGAATTAATACTCCAAAGTTGAAAATGAATGATAATTATCTAATGTTCTAAAATAGGGCGCTAGCCATGGCTGTGGAGTGTTTAATAAAAGATGTCAAAACCAGTCTAGTGGCTACCAGCCCATCACACCTCTAGCCTGCATCATAGATGACCAGTGACTCATAAGGGTATTGGATAGTCATCTCTGTAAGGAGCTGTGGGCTTCATAAAGAGGGCTGGGACATTTCCCTCCACATGCCATGGAGAGAAATGTGGAGTGCTAAGGGGAAGTTCTCTAATCTGAACACTAGGACAACAATCCCTCCACTCCCCAAGCAGCTGCCTGATGAGTTGCCTCCAGCCATCAGAGTGGAGCACAGTGAAGACATGGGGGGCTTATAAATAAAGAGGTAGGTGTCTGTATTAGCAAACTCCGCTTTTGCCATTTGGTGCAGAAAAATGTACAACACTGGAAAGGTAGAGAGTTCAAGCAGTTACTGCTAGTTCCCTTCCTGGGAGGTAGAACTTTTGGGGTGAGTTAACCCAGGCAGTGGACCCGAACTGTGATGTGCATGCTGAGGTAGGAGATTGTGTGTGTTTGTGTGTGTGCTTGCACGCATGCACTTGAGGGCACGTATGCTCGTGCACAAACAGGGATGGGGAGGTGGGTCATAAAAGACCTGTTAAATGGTTGCTCAACCACAATAAGGAACTAGGCACAGGCAGTTCCATATGGGCCCTGAAGAACCTACAAATGAAAGTTTCCCAAGAAAGTTCCAGCATGTGACTACTTGCTTCACACAGCTGACTTTGAGAGCCAAGAGCCAACTCCAACAGCACAAACTGATGATGTACCAAGACAGTCAGCCCCCACTCCACTGATGTTTCTCTCCTTGGGTTGACCCTAGAGGAGTTACAAGCAGCCAGGTGATGATGAGGAGCAGTGAGCAAAAGGAAAGGTCACTGCCAGGTCACAGAAGATGGGGTGGGAGGGGAGAAGCTTTGAGTTGGCTCAGATTAAAGTTTGGATATGAGACCACTAGACCTTTAACAAAATGAAAGAATCTTAGTTTCCACAAATAAGACTCTTCCTACAAGTCAAAGTGATTGAAAATCTGTGACATGTTTCTGAGATACTGCCTGGCCATAGGGAAGGGAGATTCAAGAAAATTGGCCACAGAAAGTGACAAGAGAAAAATGAAACCATATCCCTAACTCCCTACCATTCAGTAAACCAGTTACCAACCCCCTAGAATCCTGACAAGAATACCCTATAGAAAACTGATGAGATTCTAATATGAATTTTTCCAAATAAGGAGGCCTCTTCTCTTACCATCTTATGTATCCTGTTACAAGTTCTTTTGGGAGTTTTCTTATCTAAAATGGAAGTCTTCTAGCCCAAAAACCAAAACCATCCTCTTCTAAGCTTTACTTGAGAATATGTTCTAATCTTTACTTGAAAATAGTTGAATTAGAGCAAATTGCCTTTATTAATTAGTGTCAAAGGTGAATTTATTCTAGAGATTTTTTTTGAGTCATGATACATAATAAATGTAAAACAATATTTTGATTTTGATCTCCAGTCATGGTGATTTCAAGTGAGCTTATTAAATTACTGTAACTTTTGAAGAAAATATGAAAAAATTCACCTAAAGCCTCTTGGATTTCTTCCTCTATTATGTTAGAGTCACTAGTACCTTCTAGCATTTCCAAATTTTGGAAGACAGGCTCTAGTTTCCTGCTTATTCTCATCATGGCTTTTCCTTTGGAGGGGTGTTGGTGTTGGAGAATGCAGGACTGAGGGTGACCCTCACAATGGGAGAAGCTGTCAGTTGCCTCCCTCAGGACCTTCACAGAGAATGTGTAGTAGGGAGCCTACTCTGGCAGCCATAACAAAATATCACAGACCAGATGGCTTAACCAACAGACATTTATTTCCCTTCAGTTCTGCAGGCTGCAGGTCCAAGATCAAGGTGCCATTAGGGTTGGTGTCTGGTGAAGTATCACTTCTTGGCTTGTATATGGCCACCTTCTCACTCTGTCCTCATGACCTCTTGTCTGTGCAAGGAGAGAGAGAGAGAGTGAGAGTGCACGAGAGCCCTGATCTCTCTTCCTCCTCTTATAAGGACACCAGTACTACTGGATCAGGACTCTGCCCCATGATCTCAATTAACCTTCAATACCTCCCTAAAGGACCTGTTACCAAATACAGTCACATTGAGGATTAGGACTTCAACATATGAATTTGGGGGAAGACATAATTCAGTCCCTAGCAGGGAGGAAGGAAGAAATTCTTTTAAAGTTTTCTTAAACTTGACATTTTGGAAAAGAAAAAAAAACACATTTAATCTCCAAATTTGGAAGACTTTTAGAGCCAATTGCTTGTGGAATTTTCTTCACAAGTGACTGAAACCTAGCTCAAATGAGCCGAAGCAAAGCTGGACATTTTTGGGCTCACATATCAGATGGCAGAGGGTCAAATATGTTAGCCACAGCTGGATCCAAGGGTTCACATCATCAGGTCTCTGTCTGCTCCCCCATCCCTATTTTCCACAGTGCTGGCTTCCTCAGGTGGGTCCTCTCCCTTGGTGGCATTGACGACGTGAAGCTCTGGGCTGACCCGGTCCTTAGTGTTTACAAGTCTTAACAGGACTTGTAAAGTCTTACAAGTCTTAACACTTTATCCCAAGGGTCAACTCTCATTGCCCCTCCGTGGGGTGGAGCTACTTGCTGGCAGCCTGGATCCCTGCAGTTATGAGCTGGCCAGACCCAGCAGGTGGGAGAGGACCAGCTCTCACCTGAGAAGCTTCTGGGCAGATTAAACTGTAAGATATGCTAAATTCTTACCCTTCTAAGTTCCTGAGATTTATTTGTACATTGTAACTTCTGTAATTTCATAATTAATAGTTCAGAGAAGGTTCACGTTCATCCTGATTATACTCTAAGAGATTCCATTTTAAGGTTACTAGACTCTTTTGGAAAGCCAATTGGCATCACGTTGACCTTTGCAGGTGTCGCTCTCTGCAGACCCTTCAGGCTGCCTAGCTTTGTCAGCGCTGGCAGATTTGGCTGTGGCTTCTTTGCTACCTGTGGGCTGTCTGCAGATGGCCTTCATCTCTGGCCTGCTCCATAACCTTTCCTGCCTCTGCTCCCTTCCGCACACCCAGTAACCCCTCTCGTGTGGGTTCAGGTGTCTGATGCCTTTCCCGAAATTCTTGGGTTGAGATATATTTCTAATTTTAGAAAGGTCACACTGTACATGTACTGTATACTGACACTTCTAGCAGGGTCTGGGGCAACAGCAGAAACCCAGCTCCTTAACACTTCTGCAGGGCAATGTGGGAGTGTTTAACAGTAAGTGGGAATAGAGGAAGGCTATCGTAGCCTTCTGTCAATAAGTTCAGGTCAGGCGTGGCCACCAAAGAAGTTATGAGAGATTTGTTTTCAGGGATCTTTGTATTTCAGACTTGTAAACAAGGGATCCTGGACCTACATTTGTTTGTATATAGTAGGTGCTCATGAATGCTTTGTTGGAGTCTCACTCACTCTGACTGGTATCTGTGAAATTTAAAACTTATGAAACATTTTATCTTAAAGCACTCAAGGCAGCATTTTCCAATGTTTAAAGTATGTAAGTTTATCTGTGTGGGTAGATAACTATAAAGAAGGACAGACTTTATGCCAGTGTCTTCACTTTGAGAGGTTCCTGTGGGCAAAGCTTTAGAAAGCCACCAAACCTGAAATTAAAGGTTTTTACTTATTCATTCCTTTAAAGTTCTTCCTACTATCCAGGGGAGAGGAAAGCACTCTCACCAAAAATGTTATTACCAAGTGAAATGAGGTCAACATGAAATGAGTTCCCGACTCTCTTTTTCAACCCTTCTGGGGTTTTCACAAAAAGATTTTCCAAATCTTTTGTCTTTGAGCAGAGAAATTAGAAAGCACTCTTATCAGGAGTGAAAGCAATTCAAGCATCCAAAAATAAATTAGTTTACCACTCAGAACCATGAAGTTCAAGAGAATTTTCAAGTTTACAACATTTGGTCTTTACCAGGGAGATGCAAAGGGCAAATTCAATTCCACTTTTGCTGGTGTTCCTGTCAGCTTGTGTCAACCATTTACCATCACGATATCTCAGTTGTCCCATCTGTCAGCTCAAAGAGGCTTTGATGTATTTCAACATATCATGTTTTTAAGAACTTCTCAACACTGCATTCTGGTTCTTGGCAACTGTCGTGGATGGATTTGACACACCTCTCCCCGATGCCTGCCAGGAGGGAGCTGGAGGAAGGGCTTAGAGAATCTTCTCATAAACCCACGTAATGATCACATACATGCTGCCATCAATGTGGGAGGATGGAATTAGGGGTAGCTGTCTTAGTAGAATTGTGGGGATTTACTTTTCAAATACTTTATGTGAGGACTTCACGGTTGGCCAAATGCATGTGAGATATCCTCATCTGGAAAACACTTTGGGGCTGGTAAAATTGGTGGTGTTTTAAAAACATGCTTGGTTAGGATGGTGGCATAAGAACTGGCATCTTTGCATATACGAAAGCACCATCAGAAACCTGGCAAGCTAAAGAACTCTCAGCAGAGCAGTTTCTCTGGTCCAAGCACCCTGACCCTGTGTCTGTCCCCACTTAATGGGGAACATGCCTCCTGGTTCAGCCACAGGCCAGATGGCTCAAATGGAGCATTGCCAGCTGGGTGTTGGTCAGGTACTAGTGGGCAGAGAAGACCTCTTAGGAATTACCTGCCTATACAAAGCCTCCCTTTTCTGTTTGATCCAGCCTCCGGTCTCTTTCCTTCCTATAGCTTTCCTTAATGAGTCAAGCCCACATTGACCTTCTTGCTTCTCTGAATTTTTAGTCACACTGCCTTTTTTGGGGGGTGGGGGGTAGAAGGAGTACATCTCGTCATACTTACCCTTCTGCTTATCTCTGCTATGCAACAAACTAGCCCCAAATTCAATGGCTTAAAACAGCTACCATTTCATCGTATCATATCTTATGGTCTTGAGGATCAGGAATTCTTGCAGAGCCCCTTTAGGAGATTGTTTTATACCTTGTGACAACAATTGAGATCAGTCAGTGGTTTCAGTTGGCAGATGAGTGATTTGAAGGATTCTAAACAACTTCACGCACATGCCTGGTGTCTTGGTGGGGATGGCCTGAAGGTACACTCAGGGGAAGTATCCATTTGAACAACTAGACCTACCCTCGATTGTCTCAGACTGTTTGCATGGCAATTGGCTTTCCCAAGAGTGACCATTTCAAGAGAAAGGAAGTAGACGCTACACATCTCCTAAGCCTAGGCCCAGATTGGCTACTGCCATATTCTAAGGGTCAAGCAGTTACAATGTCCTCCCAGTTTTAAGAGAAGAGAACCTAGAACCACCTCTTACTGGGTGGTATAGCAGAGTTGGCCACCATCTTTAATCTACCACACTTGCCTTCCATATTATCCAACCTTCTTCAGCACTGTGCTGCTTTCTCCAAATCAGATTTACTCATAAGCTTTTTGGTATGTAGGGCAGGAGTCAAGAAATATTAATTGAAATGAAAAGAGTTAGAGGAGAGAAAACTTCTGCCTCTAACCACTTTCACAAGGAGATGTCAGGGCTTTGGGGAGCAATTGGGGATACTTCTTTTGATCTCAAAGCATAGGGCTCAGAACAAAGCTGACAGTCATTTCTGGATTTCTTCCCAGGTATAGTGCACTGGGGATAGGAGGCATCACTCTTTCTACCCAAGACTTAACCACATCCAGGCTGAGCCAGAGAGCAGTTCTCACTGTCTGGCTCATAAAGGCTCATTTACCACCACCTTCACCACGACCTCCACCTCCGCCCGTCACAGTACTTTAGATCAGAGGCCAGCAAACTCTGGCCCACGGGCCAGATCTAGTGTGCTTCCTATTTTTAGGAATAGAAATAGTCAGCTCACCCATGAGCTGACTGGGTGATGATGTGACAAGGGAGAAAGATGCAAACCATGGTGACAAATTTATTTTTTTGTCATTCTAACTCCCTGGTACAAATGACAAACTAAAAGTCAGAGAAGAAACTAATTACCTGGGCTGGGAGAAGAATGAAAGCCTTCTTTCTGTTTTTAGAATATTCCTAACACTTGAATCTCTTCTTTCAGCCCACTTAAATTAGTGATTCTTAATATAAGCAAAAAAAAAAAAAAAAAAAAAAAAAGTGTTTTTCTCCCCATAGCAAATTAATTCCTACCCTGAAGCATAGAATATGGTTATTTCTGTCATTATGTTAGTTTTCAGAGCCACTGATGACTCAGTGACATACATATCCACACACTCACATACACACATGCAACCATTTATCAGAAGGATCTGACTTAACTTACAAGAGTGATAATTTCCCCCTAATTATTTTACAAATGGTTATTAAACCATTTACATTTTATATACTGAGATTTGCTGGCATTTAGTCTTGCCTTGTAGACTGCTATTCTTGCACCCAAGACATCACAGGAGACACTCAGTCGAAATTGCCCACCCCAGTTCCTGGCGAGCTCACCTTTCTGGAACTCTACCAGTCCCTCTGGAGGCCTCCTCTTGTTAACATAAGAATGACAAGCCAGTACCTGAAAGTGAGTTTTTTTTCCAAAGGTATGGAATTGGGAGTTTTCTGTGCTTCTCTTTCCTTTTACATGCTATTTTATTTCTTTTAAATTCCATAGCAATTTTTAACAACCTCCCCACCGGTTTGATAGGCAATGAACTTTCTCTCATGGGTGGTTTCCACCTGAGGGAAATGGGATAGTATCCCCCGTGATATTGTTCTTACTTCCTCCCACTCTCCATTACAAATCAGGGAGAATGAGGCTACATTTGTGTGCTTATTAGCACGGGCTCTGGAACATATGATTTTTCAGTCATCCTCACCTGAAATAGGATTTCATTCACCAGTTCCTTTAAGTTGCTTGCAACTTCTAATAGACTTTGCAGCACTTATTCATGTGCCGTTGGCTCAGAAAGAGAAAGATTTGGGGTGAGGAAGGCTGGCAGGGAGAAGGAAGACAGGTAGGCAGAACAGCTATGGCAAAATCCCTCCCCACAGGCTGGAACCGCCTTTGGCGTTACATGCTTTATGCCAAGAAAGATGGCGCTTCGCATGTTTCTTGGTGGACTCTACATTTCTGTAAAGTAAATGGGCATTACCGAATACAGAGAGGGAAACTGAGGTTCAGAGAGGTTAAGTGACTTGCCCAGCGATATTCAGCAGGTAAGGAGACTGATCTTCCTGCCAAACTAGGCTGTTTCAGCAAATGGCAGAGCCATCTTTCCAGATGCTCATGTTAAATACCTTGCTGGGATTCTGTTCTCCTGTATTTCTCTTGCATCCTTCTTTACTATAGTACTGAATCCCCGTGGACCCTGCATCTACCACCTCTGCCAGTCCTGCCCTCTTCTAAACCACCAAGACCAATGCACTACTCTTCTACTAGGTCTCCCCACATCTGCCCATGCTCCCCTAGAGTCAGTTCCCAGCACACAGGCAGATAAACCAGACTGAACTCTTGCCTGGAAATCCCATTTCATTCCTAATAAAAGCGGAAGTGTGCACAGGGGCTATAAGCTGGCTCCTAACCCCCATTATCCCTCTGGCCTTATCTGCCATTGTTGCTCACACTTGCTCAGTCTGCTGCAGTTACACTGGTTTCCTTGCTGTCTCTTGAATGGTCAGGGTCTTTGCACTTCTTATGCCCTCTGCCTGGGACACTCTTATCCAAGGGAATTGCATGATTGACTCTCTAACCTTCCTTATGTCCTTGCTGAAACAATACCATTTCAAAGCCTATCCCCTGTGAAAACTTTTCCTATACTGTCTCCACACAGGATGGCTGGTTTCTGGCACCTGCTTGAGTTTTCTTCGTAGCACTATTCATAAACTGACATACTGCATGTTTTACTTTTGAATTTGTTTATTGTCTGTCTCCTACTAGAAGGTAAACTGCATGAGGGTATGAGTTCTGTCTGTGTCATTCACTATTGGATCCCTAGTACCTTTCCCATTGCCTGACACATAGTAGATGCTCAATAAACCTAAGTGAGTGAATGAAGGGATTATTCAGTCTTAGGACTTGAAATTCAAGCATGTTTTGAAGTCCACCATGTTGCTGGTTAATTTGTATATGATTATGTTTATAGAAAACACCTCATTTCAGGAAATAGCTGAAGAATGCATGTACAAGAGAGGAAATTGGCCCTGATTTTGGAAATACTTTTAGATTTGGATATCCTAGGATTACAATGGCTGATCTTATGATACAAAATCTTATCTGAGTTCTAGAAGATGGGTTTTCCAGACATGGGTGTCCTTGGGCTATGGATGTCATCTCTTTGGTCCTCAGCTTTCCTGTCTATAAAATGTGCAAGCTGGACAGACAATCATTATTCTTCTTTCACGTCAAAAACGATATCCTTTGATCTGTTGAGTTAAATAAAACAACCCAATGCTTAGTTTGTGTTGCCTGTTTCTGATTGTGTACCAAAGGCTCAAGCTCTCTGGTAACCAGAACTAAGTTTTCTTTCTCTCGATTTTTTATTTCCTCACATTCCTAGATGTCGTGTTCTGTACTCAGTTACATTCAGTATCCTTTATTGACAAACTGAAGACAAAATTGCATTGAGTGCTAAGCTAATTCTGTTCAATAAATCAGTTCTAAGAGATTAGTCCCTGTTGCCAACAATGGAGGTCACTATCCTGTGCACATATGGCTGCATCCACAGTCACCATAACCGATAGACACTCCTGTTTGACCAAGATGATTTCACACAGAGATCAACATTACAGGCCATCAAGAAATATCAGAAATCTACTGGGAATCTTCATGCCAGAAATCTTAGGATCTGTGGGTTGTGTGAGGTTCATTCTAAGTTCAAAAGCCCCCTGAAGTGAAGGGATGACAACTGAGATACCAGCATGGCTTGATCAATATTGGTGGGCTACTGTTTATTGTAGAAGATCAAAGGAAAGTGTGTATGGGAAAGGAAGCAGCTCTCAGGGTCCTGGGTCTGCAGCCTCAGAGAGATTAAAGTATTTGAAATGCTGAAAAGTGTTTTAAATCTTGATGGACCTCTAATGACTGTGATTGTTCTGCTTAAGATTTTTAATGATAAGAAACTCAGGTGTGTTTTAATGTCACAGTCAGCCCATTTTAGTAAGAATTGGTTGATTGCCCTTTACGTATGAGATGTGAAATCAATGTGTGTTATTTTAATGTGATTTTATAGATGGCATTATATGATAGACTATTGAGAAGAGCTCCTGCTCAAGCACCAACTTTCTCTTTCCCTCTCCACACCTCCCCCAATATTTTCTCAATGAAGTGCTACATACCTTTCATTTTATGCATCAATATGGGCTTAGTCTCTACTGAGTAAACTGTTCTGTAGGGATACCAGAGGGCAGAAAGTAAAACATATATATGTCCTCCCCTCGGGAATTTTACATTTTGGAGGAAGGAGAAAACAAAAAACTAGAATTTATAGCAGCATGATACACACGCCAAAAGTGTTGCAAGGGAGGTGCTGTGTAAGGGGAACATTCGGGAGAGATTTCCTGGAGTAGGGACTCGAAGGGGGAAACTGAGAACGCAGAGGGTTTAGATCAATCAGGTCCCCTTCTGCTACATGCTCATCTTTGCATCCAAAATGCACATATGTGCCAGCTGTCAGCTCATGTGCAACTTTTCTGCACTCAGCCATCAGCTGTAACCAGGTTCGTGCCCACAACGTTGGTCCGTGGAAAAGAATGAGACTGGGTGACAGCCAGTACAAATGGAATCCTCTCGGGCAGGAAGCAAACACAGAGAGAGGAAATGAAATAACATAATCCCAGGAACTGCCAATGGGAAAGGGTGGGAGAGGACAACTGGCAAAGACGATGACGCGGTGTTCATTGTCAACTGGCCAGCCTTTCAGATGTCACCAGAGGACGCCACCACAATTAGCATGCAACCAGACGCGCACAGTGACTACACATTTTGGCTGGGTTGGCGGCAACCGTTGAGTCTTAAACAAAAGCAGTTTCAGTGGCAGATCTTGTGCCAGGATTTCAGAGAAAGAGAATAAATTAGGCGGCTGTGACAAGCTGTTCCACTGCAGCGACAATAGTTTGGACTTCCAACACTGCCTGTCACCCAGGCCTCAAAATACATCTTCATTTGTTACCAGGTGGTTGGGGAAGATGAGTCATTCAAGAACTTTAGGGTACAGCCAAGGCCATGATGCTCACCTTGCCTGCAGGCACACCTGACCCCCAGCCCTCATCAGCCACAAGAGACTATTAGGATACCTAAGGTGAAGTAGAATCCTTTTATTCATGTGCTGTGTGTGTATGCGTGTGTGTGTGTGTATTTTTTTTTTTTTTTGAGAACAGCAAAAAGACACAGGGCATCCCCATTAGGCATATATTTCAGTCCTACAAGTGTTTACAGACCCCCTCCTGTATGCCGCACATTATGCCAGCAGAAGGATGAAAAAGTTGTGACTAGGAAGCCTGTGACTTTCATTTGGGTTGTTAAGGGTACAGGAGAAGGAGCATCAGCGATGCGTTCAGAAGGTCAGGGAAAGAAGGGGTGGTGCTTTTGAGAGTGAGAAACTAGTGTGCCCGTGCCCTTGTTTCCGTTGTCGACACCACCAGGTTCACACCTGGTCAACATCAAGGAGCTGGTTGGAGACATATGTCACACCTTCCACATAAGAGCACAGCATTTTAACAGGTGACAGATTTGTGTGAGGTCGTTCCAACTTTGTACTGGGTTTTTAGAGAAGCTATAACCAATTACCACAAGCTTTGTGGCTTAACACAACACAGGTGTATTATCTTACGGTTCTGTAGGTCAGAAGTCTGGCCTGGGTCTCACTGGGTTAAGAGCCAGGTGTTGTTGACAAAGTTTGTTCCTTCTGGAGGCTTTAGAGGGGAATCTGTTTTCTTGCATTTTCCAGATTCTAGAGGCTGCCCACATTCCTTGGTTCATGGTCCCCTTCCCTCTTCAAAGCCAAGAGAAGTGAGTTGAGTTCTCATCACATGGTATCACTCTGACTTTTTTTTTTCCTCTTTAAAGACTCTTGTAATTGCCCTGGGCTCACCTGGATAATCCAGGATAGTCTTCCTAATTTAAAGACAGCTGATTAGGGGCACCTGGGTGGCTCAGTGGGTTAAAGCCTCTGCCCTCAGCTCAGGTCACGATCTCAGCAGGGAGCCTGCTTCCCCCTCTGTCTCTCTCTGCCTGCCTCTCTGCCTACTTGTGATCCCTGTCAAATACATAAGTAAAATCTTTAAAAAAAAAAAAAAAACTTTTAAAGACAGCTGATTAGCAATCTTAATTCCATCTGCAACCTTAATTCCCTTTTGCCATGGGACTTAACATATCCACAGGTTCTAGATTTTAGGATGTGGACCTATTTGGCAGGGGCGGGGCATTGTTCTGTCTACCACAAAACAAAAAAACTCATCCAGCTTCCAGAACCAACAATTGTGGTCAATGGGATAAAATCTAGGCATATGCTCTGGCTCAGGAGAGAAGAAGGTTACCTGGCATTTGCCAAGAGTGGCCTCATCTCACCATACCCAATACATCCGAGGTTATTCCTTCAAGGCCAAAAGAATGAACAGCATGTTATAAGGGAGCAGCTGTTGCCTTATCATCAAAAGACTTGGACTTTGGTTTCTCTTCTGAAAACAAACTGCCTCGTTACTGTAGGCAAGACGCTGGACTTCTCTGGGCTTCCTTTTTGTCCTCTATGAAATGAAGGTCATAGATCAGATAGTCTCGAGTCCTCCTTCAGTTTCTCACTCTCCTTGGCTCTTCACTAGGAAAGGTACTGAAAACGAGAAAGGCTGGCCTGCTGGAAATGCACTGCCTTCATGCCAACATCAAAATGCTGGAACATGTGCCAAGGTTGTCTATATAGAACTCAGGGTCTGTATTCCTCCTGGACCCAGCCCCATCCTCCTGCCCCTGATGACTTGGAATGCATGGTAGCCATCCACAGTCTTTTTTCCCTAAACTGGAAATTATGCCAAAAGAGCAATGCCAGCGAATTAGGTGAATTAGAGATAAAATCATGGCTCTACAATTGAGACACGGCATTAAGAAAATCGACTCGGAGATGTATGAGGTCACCTATAATTGAAAGTGAGCATTCTAGAGTGACTTGAGAAGGTTGAGTCAGCCTTTTAAAGCTTGTATTATGGGCAAGAAACCTGAGCCTGAAGAAATAATATGTATGTGGGTCATTAGATAGCCTCCTCCCTCAGACAACCTCCTCCCTCACTACCTTTCTTCCTTTAATCAAAGAGCCATACATATGCAAGTAATCAGATCACCTCTTCTTCTCTCCTTTTTTTCCTTTAATCACAACAGAGAGGAAAGTTTCCAGCCTAGCATTAAATTAGGCCAACAGCTAACACAGCATGAAGAGAGACAGCAGGGACAGCAAGGGGTAGAGACACAGGGAGGAAAGGACACTGCACAGCCAGCACAGAGAAGCTGTTGAAGAGTGCGAGGGCCCTATTACCCTTTAAAGTAATAAGAGATGAGAGGAAGTATGGTTACCAGCAATGGATTCCCCTTTCCTGCCTTATAAGGGTGTCCGCTTCACTTACTGGCTTCAAGTGAAATCCCTCGTGGTGACCTTTATCCCCGAGACCTGCCCTAAAGAACACCTAGGGTGTCACCTTTGTGGTTGTTCCATCTTTGAGCAGCTTTGGGTGGCTGCGGACAGACCTGACAACATGACATAGGACAAGGGCATGGAGCTGCATCTATTTGGGAAAGCTACCATTGATTCAGCTTAAGGAGAACCTTAAGAGGATTTCAGGTGTGTGTCTGTGAACCCTCAAACCAAGACCTCCTCAGAGCTGCATCCAAAGCTTGGGGATTCTTCTCCCTGCACTGGTGACCGTGTGATTAAGACTGCTCAGCCCCCACCGCTGGCACCACTCCAGACCTACCACTGCCTTCAGGACTGACAAGCATCTGGTCTCTTCAGACCCAAGGCTTACATGACAGGCAGAGTAATGGTCTCCAACCATGACCATGTCTGAATGCACAGAACCTGTGTGTGTATTGCCTTACATGGCGAAAAGGCTCTTGCATATGTAAGTTGAGCTATTTCATTAGGAAAATTACCCCAGATTATCTGTCTGGGCCTCATGTCAAAAATAAGGGGATGACGGGGTCAGAGGTCAGAGTGATGCTACTGCTAGCCTTGAAGAAGGAAGGAAGGAGTTGCAAGCCAAGGAATGCAGACAGCCTTTAAAAGCTGAGAGAAGGAAGGAAATGAACTTTTGTCTAGAACCTCCAGAATGGACACAGCCTTGCCACCCATACTAGACTTCTGACCTCCAGTCCTGTAGGAGAATAAACCCAAGTAACTTGAAGCCACTGAGTTTGTGATGATTTGTTACGGCAGCAAGAGGAAACTGCAGTTTGCCTTGTTCTCTGCCTCCAAATTACCCATCTTATGGGTTAATTAGGGGTGCACATTGACTTCCTTCAACAGAAGACTTACCCTCACGCACCACCAGGTTCCAGCAAATGCCACAGAGCACTGTAGCACATGGACGAGTTAGCTTGTCTGCTCTAGGACTTTGCTTTCGTATTACAATTAACAAAATGTTTGTTTCTCTTGTGTGATGGTTAAGTTTGGAGAGTCAGATTACTACTACTATACTAATTTTCTAAGCGTATCTTTAGTGACCATACATTAATTTGTGATTAAATGACGTAGTAATTAAAAAATGCTGAAGGAGAAGTCTGTAAACCTTGCGATTCACAGACCTGTACCGCTGGGGCTAATACTACATTATATGTTTATTAAAAAATTTTTAAAAATAATTTTAAAAAATGCTAAAGGAAAAGAGAAATCCATTATTTCTAGAGTGCCTTCATCTCTATTACCTCATCACGAATGAGAATGTGAGTGTCATTTGCACAAATAGAAGGTAGAAGAGGGATGGGGGATCAATCCTGTAAGTGAAAACAGTTAATTACCTCAGAGACCAGGCCCAATGCACAAGAATGAGTGTAGCCTGTAGATGTCCAGACTCTTATGAGTTTAATAAGGGTGCTGTGGTAGGCAGAATCCTAAGAGGCCCCCAAGGGTGCACCTGCACTGCCCTGCATAATCTCTGGGTTGATGAATATGACGGATTTTACTTCTTTGATTAAGTATGTTCTATGGCACGATTTTATGACCGGGAGATCACTTGGGTGGGCCTGATCTAATCACATGGAGCCTTTAAAGGCAGAAAGTTTTCTCTGGCAAATGCAAAAGAGGAAATCAGCCTTGAAGCATGGGGAGGAATTTTACTGCCATTGAGGGATATATAGAATATATTCATGAAGTCCTGCTTCAATTCTTCCCTCTAAATTCCACTCATGAAGATCCCGTGTGTGTGTGTGTGTGTGTGTGTGTGTGTGTGTGTGTGTGTAGAGAGAGAGAGAGAGAGAGAGAGTGAGAATGAGAGACAGAGACAGAGAGAGAGGTTATAAAGGATTGGCTCATACGCAGTTTTGGAATCTGACAAGTCTCTGTATCTGCAGTATGAGTCAGCAAGCAGAAGACTCAGGAGAGCCAATGGTATAGTTCCAGGTCAATGACTGCCAAGCTCAGGACATAGGAAGAACCAATGTTTCAGTTCAAGTCTGAAGGCAGGAAAAAAAAAAAAAAAAGAAAGAAAGAAAAAAGAAAAGAAACAAAAAACAATGTCTTATCTCAAAGGCAGTCAGGCAGGAGGAACTACTTCTTATTTAGGAGACCATCAGCCTTTTTGTTCTATTCAGGCCTTCGACTGGTTAAATAAGGCCCACCCACATTAGAGAGAGTGAAGTGCTCTACTAGATCTGTCAATTTTAATACTAATCTCACCCAAAAATACCCTCACAGAAATACCCAAGTAATGTTTGACCAAACATCTGGGTACCCTGTGTCAACTTGATCCATAAAATGAACTGTCATGTTATGGTACAAAGAATGCTCACGTGGGATTCAAGTCTTAGCTTTGCCATATAGGCCAGCCATTTATAACCTCAGGCTTCCCACATGTGAAGGGAAGATGATGTATTTATCTCCCAGAACCATTGTGAAAGACAGCTGCTAATGTAGTTACTCAACAGATGTAGCCAGCTTCAGGTTTAGGTCAAGTACCATTCCCTGCACTGTAGACATAGTAACGAAGAGAGAGACCTTGGCCTTGTGCTCATGGAGCTCACAGTATAGTGACAAGAGATAGATGAAAGCAAATCAATAATAATTGATTTAATCACTCAATGCCCATTATCAGGTTAAACATTCACTTGCATCCTGGGAAGTAGTTCCTACTTTCCTCTTACAGATGTTAACAGAAGTCACTTGCCTGAGACCTCCGTAGGACCAGCTAATAAAGGCAGGACTCAGCCCAGGTATTCTGCTTCCACGTCCTGGGCTCCTCATATAGTCAAATCTCTCCTCTAACAGAAAACCTAAGCCTGCAATTCTCACATACTTGCGAAACAGAAGCAGAGTACCTTACCTCATGTAGACAAATGGTTATGGCTTTATACACTAAGAATATCTACTTAGGCAGATGTTTAGTTGATGACAATAAGTTTGACCATGACCTTAGTGGATTTGCTGGAAATTATTGGTTACTATTAGTACAAAGAAGTTTAGTGGTGTATTAACGCAGAGAGCAAGTCATACATAGCTAGCTCAAAGCGAGAAATTAAACAGGATTCTTAGGACACGAGAAACCACTGGGACCTAGTCACATTTATTTTATGAATTCCAGAGAGACTGAGTTTCCACTGCTAGAGTGATCAATGCAATAAAGAAGAGGGAGAGGTAGGATCCAGTGACTGGGGGAGGAGGCCTCTTCATACAGGTCGGTCAGGCAGAGCTTCTGTGAAGAGGC
This sequence comes from Lontra canadensis, assembly GCF_010015895.1. Classification (NCBI taxonomy): domain Eukaryota; kingdom Metazoa; phylum Chordata; class Mammalia; order Carnivora; family Mustelidae; genus Lontra; species Lontra canadensis. The sequence goes on from NW_022631092.1 coordinate 4,937,320, forward strand.
AGATATGCGAAAATCTGGAGGAAGCCCGTTGTAAGACAGAGAATGCAAGGGGCAGGGGCAAAGGCCTTGAGGCAGGAGAATGGACTTGAGGAACAGGATGAAGAATGCCAGGAGGTTGATGAGCAAGTGGGACATGGTAACCCATGCATCTAGAAAGGTAGGGAAGAGCCACATCCTGTAGGGCCTCGAAGCCCACACTGAAGGATTTGAATTTTATACACAGTGTGGGGGAGGCCATTAGAAAATTTTAAGCAGGACTGAAATGATCTTGCTTGTGTGGGGTTTTTGTTGTTGTTGTTATTAGTTGTTGTTTTTAATCACTGTGACTGCTACAAAGGTATCATGACTTAAGGGCACTTCTAGATCTTGAAATCTTTTCAAAGATTATCACGCTCTCATTCATTCATGTATTCCAGACTTGAGATGGACAAGGAAGGGAACATCAGTAAGAGTAAAAAACTTCTAGGATCCTGGCTATGCAGTAGACCTTTGAGTTGCGCCATCCACAGAGGAGTTTATGAGGACAGTACAGTGCCCTGATTGTCACTTCTCTCTGCCAAGCATATTTAACCTTCATATGACCTTTTCCATGGCTTGATGATGGGGAACCAGTAGATTAGCATTGATTACTTTTCAGGTCACTGTGACAGATAGTCAATGTGTTACCCTTTTCAGGTAACAAGGTTCCTTAAACCATTGGAAATGCCCAAATTTTCAAAAAGCCCTTAATATGTCAGATTTCTAAGTCTGTAGCTTGTTTCTAGGAGAAGAGCTGGAAGACAGGACGATAAACATGGGCCATGAAAGCCCCCTGCTCTGCATGTGCCTCTGCTCCCCTCGATTGAAGACATGAGCCAAAATTCTCCTTTAGGGTGTAGGATAACAGATATATTATATATGTATAATTTCATAAGTCAAAAACTGTCCTTCCGAAGACACTAGAAAACTCTATTCTTGTAATACTCTTCTATTGTTCTCATGTCCTGGCTTCTTAAGTAATGTCACAATACTGAGAATCATTCTGTAATACTATGAAATGAAAGGAACCCACTGCTAAAATAGACTTTATATTCGCCCAGGAGTAGCAGTGAGAGGTTGGCGAGGGGGCTGCCCCCTGGTCGGTGATAAGCAGGGAAGAAGGTCATAGTGGTCTGGTTGGCGTGGAAGTGCAATCACCCCAGGTACCCGCCAGAGTCTGCCAAGTCAACACACAAAGAGGGAATTGCAGCCTGGTGGAGGGGGGGCGGTTGGATGCCAGGGAATTGCAGCCTGGTGGTGGTGGAGGGGGATGCCAGGGTCATAATCCAGGGAAACTGGCTTGTGTGCTGAGCTGAAGGCACAAATCTATTTTTAATGGTGGATGGTGGTAGGGTTGCTGGCCAAGGAGATTTCAAGAATGGAGTGAGGCTTGGGGGAAAGAAGACCAGGCACTCTAGAAGCCTGGAGGTTGAAGAAATGTGGGCAAGAGGGCTTGGCAGGAGGACGGCTCCTTCAAGGGGCTACATCAGTGTGTTTCTGTCATTGATGTCTTACTCTGACAACAACGTCTGGTAAAGTCAGCATTTTAAATGGAGACAGTTTCCCTGTTTTTTCTTACTCTGGGCACCTGAGTCTTGATTGTAAGACTAAGCCAAGGTCCACTTGGCCTAGGTATTTATAAATGCCAGTATCTAGGGGAGCCCTTGAAATGGCGATTACTATGAAGATGGCAAAGGGCTCGGATGAGCCACTAAACCCACATTTTTTTTAAAGATTTTATTTATTTATTTGACAGAGAGAGGATCACAAGTAGACAGAGAGGCAGGCAGAGAGAGAGAGAGAGAGAGAGAGAGAGAGAGAGGGAAGCAGGCTCCCCGCCGAGCAGAGAGCCCAATGCGGGACTCGATCCCAGGACCCTGAGATCATGACCTGAGCTGAAGGCAGCGGCTCAATCCACTGAGCCACCCAGGCGCCCCTAAACCCACATTTTGACACAAGGATTATAACCAATGTATACACAACAAATTAGGAAGGATTATACAGAGTTTTCTGATAAAAGTCTTTAAACTCTCCCTACCAGCGAATTGGTGTTAACCCTCAATCAGCCCCTCTGGGAATCGCTTTTAGTCAAGTGTAAATCTCCACGTTTGTACCTCCTTCACTGTCTGGTGATTGCTTTCCACCAGCTTGATCTGGAAAGTGATGCCTGATTCCAGATCTCTTAACTTATATGCTCTCCCTCTGTATTTGCTTTGGCTCCCATGTCCTCCCTGTGGCCTTAGTATTTTCTCTTTTATCTCTGTGGTATTGAAAGCCTGTTGTTAGGAGGAGTGCTTTACTGCTTAGGACCCAGCCTGTCGATGAACTGCCATTTTCACAGAAGCATGAATGTTGTGCTCCTTCCTGGACAACCCAGCTAAGTAGCAGTCCCCACCCCTACTGCCCACCCCATAGCAAAAACTCCTCAGGACCTTATGGTTTAATCGCTCAGTGCCCAATATCATAGAAGTGATACCCTTACTTGCTCCTTGGGAAGTACTTACTGCTTCCATTCTACAAATGCTGAAACAGAGGGTCACTTGCTGAAGCAGAGGTCACCAAGGGTCAAAAGTGAGACGCAGTCCAGGTGGTCCCACTTCATGTCCAGCACCCTTTATACAGCCAGGGCCCCCTTCTGACAGAAAAGCTAAGCCTGCAGTTGTCACAGACGTACACAACTGAAGGAGAGTGCATCATCGGGTGTGGACAGATGGTTACGACTTTTTATACTAAGCAAACCTATTTAGACAGATGTTTAGTCGATGACAAGAAGTGTAAACATGACCCTCATTAATGGAGCTGCTGAAAGTTTTTGGTTACTCCTTGTCAGACTGTTGTTTTGCCTGTCACTCCTCAGTTTGGAGACAAAATGAGAAAAATAAGCATGAGGAAAATTGGCGTTTAAAATGTGCTCATTCCTCACCATTCAGCCCAATGGAACTTTTCATTCAAAAAAGAATGAACTTTTCATTTTGTTGTGGGGAACCACGAATAAGAAAGTGGGGATAGGGAAATGTGGGGAAGGTCAATGTCTCATAAAACAAAAGGACAAAGGAGCAGTGACTCCTTGCTAAGAATTCGGCCACTGTGTGAAGGCTGCTTGGACCAACCTTGGAGTTGAGAGTTATACCCAGTATGCCTCAGGGACCTTGGTCCCCGTTTGGGTTCATTCTCACAAAGACATCCCCATACCCTCTCCCACTGCACCCACAAGCTGTCCAGGCCACTCTCAGGCTGCCTCCCAGTGCCTGCCTTCCCTGCCAGGGTGGCTGGTGGTCAGGCTTCCTTCCCACCCTCCAAGGACTAGCTTGCTGCCCAGCTCCGTTCCTTTCTACAGCTTCCATGTAAGGTGTTTGGGAAGCTCCTTTAAACTGATCCTTTATCGAATCTCAGACTTAAAACCGTCTTGTTCTGACAGGATCCAGGCTCCCCCCTTCTAGCTGGCAGCTTGGTGGGGGTTGATTTGCTGATTGTTACATCAGTGTCGATTCCATAGCTGCAGAGGCAAGGGGGACACCAGGCGGGTCGTGGGAGAAAATTTGCCTAGTTAGAAATGGTCCTCCTAGGGGTCGCAGGGGAATGTTCCGTTTGCCCCTATCTCAGCAGATCCTCCCACTAGTTAATGAAAGCAGCTAGTCCCACCAGTGAAACCTTCAGGGCTGGGTTGAACTCTTGGCAGCTGGCAAAGGGGAGGAATGTATAAATCTGAGTTTCAAATTTGGAAGGTTCTTTCATATTTGCAGACTCTGGGGAGCAGGCATCATCCAAGCAAAAGACACAGAAAAGCAGTTGGGGTGAATTTTGCTCCCTATTTTTGCCTCTCTCCATATGACCACCACCCTGCCTGTTGGCTCTAGCCTTCTGCTCTCCTGTGGGTGCTCCAGCTCTCACTCTCCCCGTCCTGGTCTGCCCGGGGCCAGGCTGTGGCCAGATCCTTCTCATTGATCTCCCAAGTTCCAATTTTCAACTCCTCATTCCCTGTGTTCCTAAATCCAAGCCCTTTGCATGGTGTTCTCATGACCCATCCGTGTCGCTCTCTGCCCTGTGTCCTTCCACAAGGCTGGTAGGCAAGCCACCACAGCCAGATGCTTGTCTCTCACATACTCTGTCGACAGGCAGGTGATGTCCTCCTGTCATGTCCAGCTCATCTCTCCCTTCTCCCTTCCTCCCGTTAATTCTTCATGACCCAAATCCACCTCCGACACTCCTGGGTAAGAGTTCATTGTTCCTCTTCTAATGCTGCCGCAACACTCCTCGAACACCAGCACATGTGTATTTGATCACCTTTGTGTGACAGTGGTCTGTCTGGCTTCTCTTCCCACCCAATTTAAAGTTCTTAAGATCTGTTTTGTGTCTTACTTCATCTCTGGAACCTCACAGTACTGACAGAGTTCCCGGTATACACCAAGGAAAGTGTTTGTTGAATTGAGAACGGCCGAGCAACCTTCCCGATGAGCTAGAAAGAGCTAGAAAGGTGGAGCAGAGGAGCTGGCCCACAGACGTGAAGGGCAAGGCACACCAACCTTGCTGTAAGCAAGATTCCCTTTTGGGACTCATCCCTTCACCGTGGCAGGTTTGGGGCCGAGGGGAGTCATTGCTGAGTTCATCAGCAGTACTGAGGAGTACCCACGTGTTCGGGACGGACCACACACATGACAGAAAGCTGGAGAGTAGATATTTGTGTTTTGTTTTTTGTTTTTACTCTAGGAGCTGGTCATTTTTCAATGATTTTCATCTAAGGCCCCACAGGGCCCTCTATTGTTAAGTCTGAACTAGTTGCCGTGAATGTCCAGCTATGTAACACCCACACATGCATGTTGGTACAAGGGCATGTATGCATGTGTGTATGTGTTATATGTATACATATATATGTATTATGTATGTATACATATATGTATTATGTATGTATACATATATATGTATATATAGGCCAAAGTGTTTTTCGAAATCCAGTGTTAAGTAGCACATTCCAGAAGATGCTGGGTCTAAGAGACGTGAGCACAGGAACTTGCTTAAACCCACCATTTCTGAGCGGTAGGGGTCAGACTGTCTTGGGCAAAAGAGGCTATGGGTGGAGATCCTCCCACCAGATGTGGAGCCTGCTTTCCCCAGTTTATTGATTTTCCCTGACCGTGTGGGATGAAGTTAATCCCTACCAGGCCCTCGAGCACTGTAGTTAGTAAATCTACATTCGAGTCAGAAGCACGGATTTGACCTCTGGACAGCGACCTCCGACTGTCATCGGTTCTGCTCATCCCTCTTCTGGCACAGTGGCTGCAAGCTGCTTCTGAGGTGTCACAACACCTCATTTTACCTGACCACTGGCACAGAAAAGGAGTGACAGCCACGTCTCTCGTGGCCAGGGAAAGGGGGGACATCGAGATTCTGGGCCAACAGAATGAAGGCTGACTCAGGGCAAGTAGGACAGTGGAATTAAAAATGACTGAGGAATCCCATATACTTAGAGTTATCCATAACTATGGACCAGACGGGAAGGAGCTGGTCCTGTCATGAAACAAACCTTTCTTTTCCTGTCTATGTTGGGTTTACCTACACTTTCCCGTTAGACCGTTTTCACAGTGCCCTCTACAGGCTATCTCTAAAACTACAGTGCCCTGCTGGCCTGCCTTCTCTCCACCATCCCCTTGCTGAGGATTTCTTCCACGGGATAGGCAGGAAACAAATCTTTCTTGACCATAAGCAATATATTATGGATTACCTTCTTAAAAGCTTAGAAGTAAGCCCTCTCGTTGCACTGAACAGAGGGACTGTCCCCCTTATAGGAGCTATCTTTATAAAGATCTCACTTCAAACCCTGACACGGGAAGAGAGGCCCAGACCTGCCCTGGAAGACATGAACCTTGACATGGGCTGCTGAACTGAGAACAGTGTAGCATTTTCTGAACACATCACTCTGCTGACAGCTTTCAGTCTTCTATGAAATGCTCCCTCGTATCCTTAGAGCATACTGGTTTTTCTCTGGAGATATTTTTATTGTGGTTACTCTGCATCTGTCAGAATTTCATCCCCTTTAAACTCATCTTTTGCAAAAAAAAAAAAAAAACTTCTGGGCTTGTGAGTTTCTTTTATTCCTCTTAAAGAGACCCTAATCAAAAACCTGCATATAGTTACACTAAACAGGTGTTTTCTTACTAGATATTTCCATCAGAACCCCCAACCTCCCATTCACCTATTTTGGTTTATTTTAAGCCACGATCATAAAACAAGTTCGAGAAAATTGGGTTTTTACTGCCTCTTATTATTCCCGACCCCTCTGCACGTTGAAGATTCCTGAGGCAGCATAGAAAAGCAGTCAAGCGACAGATGAGGCCTATTTACAGAAACTCTGGAACTGGTGCACGCGTTCCTCACATTGGGATTGGGGGAAGGCTTTGAACGTTTCTTCTGATGGGCTAGAGTCTGGCTTTTGTTCTCTCCCTCCGCCCCTTACATGGAAACAGAATCACACAGATTCTTAAAACCAACAGCCCTGATTTACCCTGCTGAAAGACATTCTGCTCACCCTACCGGGTGTAAATGAACTCCTCTGGGATCCCGCATTGCACTGCGTGTATAAGTCAATGTCAGCCAACTGGCCCAAGTCACCATTCAGTTCCAACAGTTGAGGTATATATTCTGTACCCAGGGGTACATTTCATTATTTAGGAGTGCAGACCTAAAGAAAATGAAGGTCAGAAATGGACTAATTAGCCAAGGGTCTGTGAACTTCTGTAAAGGGCCAGGTAAGGAACTACTTCCAGTTTATGAGCCATCCGCAGTCTCCGCCGCAGCTACGGGCAATAGGGAACACATGGGCCTGGCTGTGCACCAGTAAACTTCCTGATGAAAACAGGTGGCGGTCTGGATTTGACCCAGAAGCCCTCGTTTGCCAACCTCCTGTTCAGCAGGGCCACCACTGGCAGATAGGCGGGCTGGGCTTCCTCAGGACGTTGCCCAAGGGAACCAGTAGGACCTGAAATCCAGCCCAGGTTTTGCTTCTCTCCACCTCCTACCACAAGGGGAACTTGTAATTCGCACAACTGAACCATCTGCTTCTAGGCTGCGTCCAGAGGAGCACCTTCCCAGATGTGTTAGCTAGGACTCTACAGAGAAACAGAACGGATAGAATGTCTATAAGCAGAAAGAGATGGATTAGAAGGAATTGGTCCACACGATTATAGAGGTGGGCAAATCCCAGGATCTGCAATGTGAGGCAGCAAGCTAGAGACCCAGGATGGCTGGTGTATAGTTCCCATTCAAGTACAAAAGCCAGGAGAGCTGATGTTTCCATTCCAGTCTAAAGGCTTGAGACCTAGGAGGAGCCAATATTTTGTTGTGAGTTTGAAAGGAGGAAAAATTCCCTCTGACTCACAGGGGTGTCAGTCTTTCTATTTATCAGGCCTTCAGCTGATTGGATAAGGCCCACCTACCTTGGGGAAGGCAAGCTGCTTTGCTCGGTTTACTGAGTCAAGTGTTAATCTCAACCAGAAACACCCTCCCAGGCCCTCGCAGAATAATGTTTCCCCACATTTCTAGGCCCTTCATGGCCTAGTCAAGTTGACCCATAAAATTAACCCTCATACCTAATTAGCAAAAAAGATGCCAAAGGCGCTAATCGTACTGAGTACTTTGCATTCTTCAGTGGCTTTATTTCAAAAGTAAGATCTTACTACATCTGTTTTAGTATCCATATCGCTCTTCTTAGACACAAATACTGGCCAAACAGTAAATGAGTGGGTGCCATGGTTAGAATCATTTGGCAGCAAAGAGTGGAAACCCATTCATTCCCTCACCTTGATGGAAGGTCTAAAGAGAATGGAGGGACAGAAGATTATGCACAGCAGGCTCTGCACATTGGAGGAAGAGATTAGTCCCTCTTGTAGAACCACACATGGTCCCCCTTTCCTTGCCTCTCTCTGTTCCTTCATTTTCTCACCCATTTCTTTCTTTCTTTCTTTTTTTTAATCCGTTTATTTGAAAGAGAACAGAGTGAGGGAGACAGAACGACCAGGGCGGAGGGTCAGAGGAAGAAGCAGGCCCCCCGCTGAGCACAGGGAGCACGATTCGAGGTTCCATCCCTGGATCGTGAGATCACGGCCTGAACCGAAGGCAGACGCTTAACCAACTGAGCCACCCAGGTGCCTCTTCTTGCCCATTTCTGTGCCCCAGCCCTGGCTCCATGGTTCCTTTCATTTTAGGCATTCGCATCTCACCTCCAACCATCCAACTGATCTATTGCCTGTTGTCCCAACCCCAGATTGGAGAGAAAGGGACCTCATTCTCCTGGATTGGGATTAGGGTCAACCTTTGATCCAGTGGATTTACTGAAATTAACAGAGTCACATGGCTCAAACATGGCTTCCGTGGCCCCCACCTCAGGCCTGGAAGGAGATGATGTGAGCAATCCTTTGGAGGAGCTGGAGACTGGGCAGGTACCCCAGACAAGGGGAACTCTGAAGAAGGTGATTCATTTGGTTAGGGAGTGCTATGATCTGAATATTCGTCTCTCCCCCCACTCCCCAAATTCATATGTTGACTCCATAGGAGGTTGGACCTTTGGGAGATGATTAGGTCAGGAGAGTGGATCCCTCATCAGTGGGACTAGCCTAGCTCTCTTGCCCCTTCTGCCACATGAGGTCATAGTGAAAAGATGGCCACCAGTGAACCAGGAACTGAGCTCTTACCTGACACCAAATCTGCCAGCACCTCGATCCTGGACTTCCCAGCCTCCAGAATTGTGCAAAAGAAATGTCTGTTGTTTATAAGATGCCCAATTTGTGGTATTTTGTTATAGCAGCCTGAACAGACTGAGACAGGGATCTCATTTGGGGGTGTTGCCAAAACCATAGTCCACTTAAAAAGTTTGTTCTCGTTCAAAAATTACATTCCAGGCCACCAATCTCTACCTTAGAATAGTAGATTTTTAAAGTAGGAGAAAAGAAGGCAGGATTTTTTTTTTTTATTTTAACGCCAGAATTCTTTTCTCAAATAAGCTATCTTGTACAGAACTCCAGTACACGCAACTGAGAAGGGAGAGAGCGAGAGCTCTGATACAACTGGAAAAGGAAGACTAACCTTTTAAAAGGAAGACTAGCCTCTCTCTTTTCATTTCCCTCCCCCACCTCCTGTCTGCCCCAGAGCGGCTGCTAACCCTCCTCCAGGAAACCAGTGTGGAAGCTGCTGATGTCACTCTGCACAAAGAAATGAAATAATTTGGGTCAATAACATGTTCTCCCAGCTTCTAGTTGTAGTAAGCACCTTTTCCTTTCAAACTCCCCCTCTGTAAACTTCTTTTTACTTCTATATAAATATATACTTCTATAAATATATAAATACATATATATAAGTATATAAATATATAATATATAATATAAAATATAAAAATAAATAAATAATGTATGTAATATATACATATTTATATTAAATATATATAAATATATATAAATAAATATAAATATATAAGTATATATGAGTATATAAATATATAGAGAGGTATATAAATATATACTTCTATATAAATATATAATAAAATATATTTAGAATATTTTATGGAGATTAATATATCATTGTAAGGCTTAATATTGGCACTTGACACACTGTTGGATCTAAGCAGCCACTGAGGACGGAATTAATAAAAATAATCTCGTGAAAGAAACTGCTGTTAGTTCACATGTGAATGGAGACGTGCATCAGCTGTGCCTACAAACATCTGGAGAGAACTTTTTCAGTTATTTGTATTGAGGTATATTTACGTACAGTGAAATGCATAGCTCTTAAGTGCACGGCTCAAGCTGTGCTGACAAAGGCATATACTTGGGTAACCCACGGCTCTGTCAAAAGCTACAAAATGTCTATCACCAAGAGAGTTCTCTCATGGGCTTCCCTCCTCCCCAAATCCCTCCCCACTTAGAAGCAACCACAAATGTGATTCTTATCACCATAATCCACTTTTCTACTCCAGAACTTCATATAAATGCAGTCACACTGTACATCCTCTTTTGTGTCTGGCAGCTTTCTCTTAGCATAACAGTTTTGAGATTCGGGGCGCCTGGCTGGTTCAGTCAATAGAGTGTGCGACTCTCGATCTCGGGGTCACGAGTTCAAGCCCCACGTTGGGCGTAGAGATTACTTACAAATAAAATCTTAAAAAAACAAAAAAACATTTTTGAGATTCATCCATGTTGCAGAGTATGTCAACATTCATTCCTTTTTATGTCTGAGTAGTGTTCCAGCTTGTGCTTGACTCTACAAGAGTTTATCCATTCTGTTGATGGACACCTGGAATGTTTCTGGTATTTGGTTAGTCTGAAAAAGCTACTGTAAAACTTCCCGTTTGTGGCCTTTTGCAGGCATATGTTTTCATTTCTGTTGGATAATACCTAGGAGTAGAATTGCTGAGTCACAAATGAAAGGTATGTTCTCTTTTTTAAAAAAAACTGTCCAAGAAGATGGTAGCTCTGCTTGCGGTGAGCAGAGCGTAATGTGTGGAGAAGTTGAATTGCTGTGCGGTACCCCTGAAACTAATATAACACTATGCATCAACCATACTCAAAAAAATTAGTTAAAAAATAAAAATAAAAACCTAAAAGTTTTCCTAAGTGGTGGTCTGTGTTACACACTCAGTGGCAATGTGTGGGTTCTTGGGTTGCTGCATGTCCTTGTCAATGTTTGATACTATCAGCCTTTTCAATTTTAGCCATTTTAATGAGTATAGTAGTAGCTCATTATAGTTTTAATTTATATTTCCCTGTAACTAAGGCTGTTGATTGCCTTTTCAAGTTTATTTATTGGCCATGTATCTGTCTTTTGTGAAATTCCTGTCCATTTCTTGGGCTTTAAAAAAACTGTGTTGTCTTTTTATTGTTAAACTGTGGGGATCCTGGATACAAGTTCTTTGTCAGATACGTATCTGGCAAATATTTTCTCCCAGTCTGTGGTGTGCTGTTTTATTGAGGGTGTCTTTTGATGAGCAGTTGTAAATTCTGAAGTTCAGTTTACAAATTTTCTTTTTTTTTTTGCTTTTATGGTCATTGCTTTCTGGGTTTTAAGAAATCTTGCCTCTCCCAAACTCACAAAGATATTCTCTTATATTTTCTTCTAGAAGATTTGTCGTTTTAACTTATACATTTATGTCTATAATCCATCTCGAATTAATTTTTACGTATGATATGAGGTATAAGTCTTTTTCCATTTGGATATCCAGTCATTCCAGCACCACCTGTTAAAAAGACTTTCTTTTTTCCATTGAAAAATCTTTGTTGCCTTTGTTGAAATTGACTTGACCATATGTGTGGGTATATATTTGGGCTTTTCAATTTTATTCTCTTGTTCTATTTTACTTTCCTTCTACCTGTTTCTTTTTCTTTTTCTTTTTTCTTAAGATTTTATTTCTTTGTTAGAAAGCGAGCGGAGAGAGCACTCATGTGTGTGCACAAGTGGGGGAAGGGGAAGAGGGAGAGGGAGAAGCAGACTCCCTGCCGATCAGGGAGCCTAAAGTGGGACTCGATCCCAGGATCCTGGGATCATGACCTGAGCAGAAGGCAGGCACTTACCCCGCTGAACCACGCAGGTGTCCCTCCTTACACCAGTTTCATACCCTTGATTTATATAGTTTTCATAGTAAATTTTGGAATCAAGTATAGTAAGTCCTCCATTTCTAGAATGTTTTGTCTATTCTGGGTCCTTTTCTGTATAAATTTTAGAATAAGTTTATCAAGCCAGTCACATCAAGCCAATCACATGCTTCCCCTAGAAAGAAGGGGTTACCTCATCCTTTTGTTACTGCATAGTCTGTCTCCTAAGCCCCTACTGGTTCACTGCACTTTGGAATGTAACCCCTTACATGGCCCAGCATGACATGCAGTGTCCTCCTCCCCCAGTCTGTGAGTATATATGACTAATAAATTGCCACCTATCTCATTTGTCTGGTGTCAGGAATTGTGTCTTTCAGCCCTTCTACCATTTAGGGCAGGGGATCCCTCCCTCACTGACTGAATAGGACAGTTTTACACAACAGTTTTACATTAGCATGCATAGCAATAACTCATTCTTTTAGATAGCTGCAAAGAATTTCACAGTATAGATAAAAACCAATTTACTGATGCTGTTCTCTACTGGTGGACATTAAGTTTCCACTCTGGTCTCACAGCAATACTATAGTGAATTTTCTTGACCAAAGGTCATCTCACATCTAAAGGAGTAAATTCTAAGAAGTTGAAGTATGGATCAAAGACTATCTGATTTATCAGAAATCTAAATTTCTGATAAACATTGCCAAACTGCTGTCTATAGAATATTACTGATTTAGACTCCCATAGGCCATGTCTGAGAATCTAGTCCACACAACTTTGTCAACCAAGGAGGTTAAACTTGCTGATCTTGACCAAGATCATGGGTGAAAAATGTGAAGTCTCTGTGCTTTAGTTACTTTCTCCATATTAGAAGTGAAGGGGTCTTTTCATGTATTAAAGAGTCATTTGTATTTCTCGTCTTTTTCTTATTGTCTTGAGGAAGTTTTCCTATTTAAGTAAATAGGAATGAAAACTTGTCATTTATCATTTGACTTAATTTACAGTAGGTTTTGCTATCCAGATTTTTATTTCATTTTACATTGTCAAAATTATCTTCTTTTGTGGATTCTGGTTTTGGGGTCACACACATATAAGTCTTCTGACTCTGTAGTTGTATAAAGAAATTCTCTGGGTATTTTTGTCTGGATTGTAATGGTTTAGTGATTACATTTAAATGTTTGATTCAGGGGTGCCTGGGTGGCTCAGTGGATTAAAGCCTCTGCCTTCGGCTCAGGTCATGATCTCAGGGTCCTGGGATTGAGCCCCACATCGGGCTTTTTGCTCAGCAGGGAGTCTGCTTCCTCCCTCTCTCTGCCTGCCTCTCTGCCTACTTCTGATCTCTCTCTCTCTGTCAAATACATAAAATCTTAAAAAAAATAAATAAATCTTTGATTCATCTAGAATTTATACTGATGTAAGGCATAAGATAAAGATCCAAAACTTGTCTTCTTTTAGTTGACTACCTATTTGAGAATAACTTATCTTTTCTCTACTAACATGCAATGTCACCTTTATTAGATAACAAGAGATTGCTTTTGGTATGTGATCTATTCCATGGCTCTATTTCTTCCTATAATAAAACAAGAGTGTTTATATATCTAAAATATGTTTTAATATCTGTTATAATTTGCATTTTCCTTCTTTTCCTTATTCTTAATTTTGTTTTCCATATGAACTTTAGAATCATCTTTTGTATGACTCCATAGAAAAATTCTGTTGTTATTTTTTGGGGATTATTTGAAAATTTTTTATACTAAATTAAAGAGAACTGAATCTTTAAGATGTTGAGTTTTCCAGCCAAAAGATGGAGTATGCCTTTTATTTCCTTAGTGGTCTGCACGTCCCTGAACAGTGTTTTAAAAGTTTAATTTGTACAGATTTTGCACATTTCTCATACATTTATTTCTAGGTATTTATTTAGTAGTCTTTATTTCCTTTGAGGATTTCTAACTAGTTATAATTTATAAATATTAAAGCCACTGACTTGTAGACATGAGCCTCCTCCAGCCATCTAATTGAATTTTTTGTTTTTTATAATAGTTTTCCAGATATATAGTCATATCTCTAAATAATAATGATTTTAGTTCTTAATGCTGTTTTTATAGTTCTTATCTCTTTTTCCCATCTGTTTTGGTTTGGCCTTCAGAACAACCCTGCATAAAAGCTAAGGGTGTCTTTATCCTATTTTTATCTTTAACTTCTGCCGTCTTCCCACACCAAATATTAACCAAGCATCCTCTATATTCCAGACACCAGGATGTAGGAAATCCAGCTGTCATTCAAGACTCAACTCAAATCCACCTTCTTCCAAAGCCCTTTTTGATCAACTCAAGCAGAAATTATCTTTGTCTCCTCTAAACTTCCTGTTTTCCTCCCCTATGTCCCTTCCTACTTTTTATCCTACTTTAGATTTACTTGTGTCTTTGTTATTTTAGTCCCCTAAAATTCCATACACTCAGGGAAGGCAGGGTCTTTGATGAATCATCGAATCATGCTTAGAATTCTGTCTTGCAAACAGTAGATGCTCAACACTGTGCTGCTTAGTTAATTCTTTTGTAAAAATTTTAATTACATAAAATATAGTATTTGTTTCAGGGGTACAGGTCTGTGATTCATCAGTCTTAACACAATTAACAACACTCACCATAGCACATACCCTCCCCAATGTCCATAACCCAGCCACCCCATCTCTCCCACCCCCGTCCACTCCAACAGCCCTCAGTTTGTTTCCTGAGATTAAGAGTCTCTTATGGTTTGTCTCCCTCTCTGGTTTCCTCTTGTTTCATTCTTTCCTCCCTTCCCCTATGATCCTCTGTCTTGATTTCTCAAATTCCTCATATAAGTGAGATCAAATGATAATTATCTTTCTCTGATAAACTCATTTCACTTAGCATAACAGCCTCTAGTTCCATCCACATCATTGCAAATGGCAAGATTCTAGGGATTTTGATGGCTGCGTAATATTCCATTGTGTATATATATACCACATCTTCTTTATCCTTTCATCTGTTGATGGACATCTAGGCTCTTTCCATAGTTCAGCTATTGTGGACATTGTTGCTACTCATTAGTACGAAGATCTAATCCAATACACTTTAGGTAGATATCTCCTCAAATAAAATGCAGGATTCTCATCCAGAGCACTTAACCATGAGTAAGACATATACATCCAGCTGACAAAATATACACATACACACCTTCATATGCAGCACAAGCTACAGGGGGTACAACATTTCCCTCGCAATTGTTAGAGAGGGAACAGAACAGAAGGAAACTAGCCACTTGTAGCCAGAGCTCTTGGAACCTTTGGACGTGGGTCAGTTTTCTAAATCAAAACAAAATGGTACAAATCATCAAGTCACTTCATGTCTTCTAGGTTTATCCTCAGAATCTGTTCCTCTAAAGGCCTCTCTCGATAGGACAACAGAGTGAGTGACCGTAGCATCAGTGCTTGGTTGCTCTGTACTGTGCAGTTGGTTTTATCTGGTATGGAACGTTCTCTGGATTTTAAATTCCTATTTTTAGCTTCTCCATATATCGTGTTCATGTCTCTATTTCCCTCACACCAGTGATTTGCCCACACACCCTTTGAAAGTCTACATAAAAACCTTTCATGCAGAGCTGAAGCTGTTTTGGGGGGACCTGTCACCAACCCCTGGCACCTCCCTACCCACGTCCTCAGAGACCTGAGTGAGGGTGAGCCCAGGGAAATGTCTGTGGGAGCCCAAATTTCCTGACACCTCAGGAAGTGTATCTTGTCTAAGAACCTGGGAGTACGTCCTAAAACCCTGCCTACGGCTGGCACACATCTAGTTCATCGATGTCTGTTCCGTGAATGACGGACCTAATGGGTAAGTGACTGAGGAAACACACTTGAGTCTCCAGAGGAGTTAGACCATGGACCAACACTCACTAGACTCTTTTCCGATTCTCAGTATGGTTGAAGCCAGCAGCGGGTATGTTCACACTTGGTTTAGAGAAGTTCCTGTATACTGATCTTCATGCGGTATTGTGAAGCTTAGGTTGCTTACTTGATAAAGGCGATTTTATGATTAATTCATGCATTTGAAAGAACACATGCCTGGAAAGCAACAGCAAATCCTCTGAAGCTCTGTGCTCTGTTGAAGAGGCTATTTCTTTCAAGCTCTGGGAAAAGCACTGGTCATAGAGACGACATGCCTGGTCTGCCAAGTCTCCGGTCCCAGGCTGTGGAGGAGAGCGCCCACAGCTCCGGGCCGCCTGCATCATCGCTACTGCAACTGGCCAAATTGTATTACCAGGATTTCATTCAAAGAATGGCTCTGTGATTGGAGACATATTCTGGATCCTGGGACCAGTAGTTGGTCCCAACCTTTCTTCTAAGAACTATCATCATTTCTTTCTCCCCCTCCCACCATTGGTAGAAACTGAGTTTTATGGGTGCACGTTGCCTGTGTGGGCTCTTTCAGCAGACGGCTTCTCTCCTGCCTCTGCCTCCCACCCTTCCCTCTCCGCCAGCTCTTCCTGGTCATGCATTATTGATGACCTTCGGCCCCTTCTCCACCCCAGTGTTCCCAAAGCCCTTGTGCACCGCTGAGTGGAGACAGGTGCAAGGCCTTGTGGGGGGCCAGGACAGCTGCTCCAAGGCTGCTGGGGCTCCTTTCTCTTCCTGGCTGCCGGAGCGGACCCCTGGCACCCAAGGTAGGACAAAGGCCAGGAACCAGCCAGTATCAGGGAGGGTTTGTTTCTCTCCCCTATTCTCAAGGAAGTAAAAGGTTAAGCCTTTCATTTTAAAAGACACCCTGGGTATAAAGTACTGACCTTTGTCTTTCTGGAATGGACTGATTCCTAGGTTCTTGACCTTTACTCCAACACATCAACTGCCCATTCCTTACAGTGGTTTCCTTTTGCTTCCCATTTGGTCATGAATGAGGAGGCTAGTGTGGGTCATTAGCTTAGTTATCAGGGACAAGCGCTGCAGGAAAGGAAACATTCTCTATGTCGTGCCCACCCCCCTCCCATCTTATTCAACCGAGATTTGACAAGATATACCTGGGTAACTAATTTCCACAGAGTGCCCTTTCTGAAGATTCTCTGCCTGAGGCTTCTGCAGGGGAGCCTGGAGCCACCCCACTGGGACCTCTCTGTCTTCATATTTGTATGCATAATTTACACACATTGCATCCATCCACACATCCATAGCCAGCCTCTCCTGAGGCTTCCCATGACACAGGCTGTACTGATGCAGAGAATATTAGCAAGCCAGGCCTTTCTGGGGACTCATATGACTTTGCCTTCTTCCATGATGGTCAGATTTCATATTTGAGCCTTCAAATTCACAGGGACCAGAGGAATGTCGGCCAAGGACAATCAGATGTCTATTTGCCAGTTCCAGAAAGTTAAACCAAGTATTCTTCTTGAGAGAATTAAGGAAAAAAAAAAAAAAGGACTCTGCTATGTCCCAGGCACAGGGCAACCCTGTCTTAGAATTATTCTAGAAAGTAAGGGAGTGATTCATGTGGTCATTCTAGCTAAGGAGTGGGGAGAGAAGGGGAGATCATCTTTTGAGTCCTAAACTCCTACAAGGGACAAGGCACCTCAATAAATCTTTTCGAGCCTTGCTCAGAATTGTGTCACAAAACGAACAGTCCTTTGCTCCACAAAATATTTTAATGAAAGCCAAACGGAGATTAAGAGCCTCATGTACTATTGGTCCTGCCTAGTTCACATCTTCAAATGCCTTTAATAATCTCCATTATGTGGCTATGTGATTTTTATCACACAACCTCAGACTCTTACAATTTTTAAATAATTCACCACCAAGAACCAGTGTCAGAACTAAATGCTAATAAGATTTGGTCTGGAAGACTAGTATGGTAAGATCATTAATGTTTAATGCGCTCACATCAAAATGGGATAATCCTGCTACTGAAGGTCAAGAAAGCCTTTTTTAAAAAAATAAATAGGAGAGAAAACATTGTAGATGTTCTTTTTTTTTTTTCTTCCACCCAAATGAATCTAGCATAAACTTATTACAGCCAAACCTGGCATAGACATTTCCTGGTGATCTGGTAATTCCCCTTGTATGGTTTGTGTGGTCTGTCTCTTTCCTCTTCCTCTTCATTTCTAATGATGATGATGAAAAGCATCTCTGGGATATACCAGTTCTTCCAAGTGCTCTGTCATTGTCCCTCCAAAAGACCACTGTTGGGTTTTATAATAATCGTTGATATGCACAGCCCATTTGCATACAGAATTGTGGTTTGGTTTCAGGGACATTGTCATAGAAGTTTCACTTCTGATAGAAAAGGAAGAATGACCTTCAGCAATGCAGGAGGAAATTGCAAAGAGTTGTGCTCCCAGTTCCCTTGCTAAATCAAAAGATTATAAGGGTCAAGATCAATTTCTTCATTTTCTTTAGGCAGTATTCTGAAGAGGCCCCAGCAGAAATCTCCAGCCCTAGTATTTCTGGTAATTGAAAAAAGAAGGAACGGTTCTTGGATACCGAGTGATGCCCATAAATGGGGGGTGGGGGGTAGTCTGAACATTCGGGTTCAGTTGGCTCATGCTGTTCAGAGATGGCCACTGCGGAGTTTCTGAAGAGGTTGTCCACACGAGTGTTCATTATTAAGCTTCTGCATAAGCTTGTAGAGTTGTTTAGTTGCCTGGTGGGGGCTTTGGGGTTTTTTTTGTTGTTGCTGTTGTTTATTTGTTTGTTTTGGTACCCAACCTTAATATTCCCTGGCAAATTGTTCGATAGCTTTGAGATCAAGGCACCCATTGAAAACTCGGGAATAAGTTCCTATATGGTTCTGCTATCACTTATCATTTTGCCAAGAACCATTAGGGAAGAAAGCTACGAAGAGGCCAGTGAAGTTTTTGTGGGTTTTGTTTGATATCTTTTATTCCCGCCTTTTCATCTTACTGTGTTTTAATGGGAAAAGAATCCATCGGAGATGAGAGGGGCAGGTTCCAGTATTCCCTCTGTCCACCAACAATGTGTTTCTTCATGCAAAGGTCTGAGTCTTCCCAGGAATTGGTTTCTTTATTTGTCAAATGTTGCTAATAATACTTGCCCCAGCCGTCCTATGGTGGTTAGAGTAAAGTGAAATTGCAGATGGGAAAGTGTTTGCAAAATTCTAAAATGTTTAGGTAGTGTTTCCTCATATGTCAAGGGAGTAATGAATTATACCTCTGCTGCATAAAGGCAGTTAGGATCAAATGGCAAGGGCTTAGCAGAGACCATGGCATATAAATAGCACCCTACAGATGACAGCTAGAGGACCAAGCGGTGGGGATGTTACCCCAATATCACTTTGATAACCCTTCCCCCATATGAAACAAAGGAACCTAACTAGCCTCAAAGGTCTCTTCAGTGCTACTGTTTTCTGGCTTTGGAGACCCTGCTCTTCTGGAGGCTCACATTCCTGCTTCCCAGGCACTTGCAGAGTTTAGCTGCTCTTTGGAAGGGGATGAGGCATCAGCAAGGAATGATCTTGGAGCCGGAATGACCTTGCAGCTGCAGCAACTTGAGTTAGAATTCTACCTGTGCTTCTTGGGTGTGATTTGTGCTTCTCTTTCTTAATCTGGGGGATGGCATTATACTGTCTCCCTCCCAGGGAAGTTACAGGTTAAAAATGGCATGATGCCACAGTCAGGAGACACCACTTTTCTTGCAGGGTGAACTACAAAATGAAAATGCAGTGTTCCTTATTCAAACATTATTAAGAATGTGAAGATGGGAACAGCAGAGCCTTAAAACCAGCATGAGCCTCTTCCAAGGTCAAGGTCTTGGGCCAATGTGCAGGGCACACCATGAAGCCAGTTGTGGCCACAGCTCCTGGCACAGTGGCAGCCTGCCACCTGGTAGGTACTCAGTAAAGACAGGTTGCTTTTCTTGCTTTAACTCTTTCTTTTTCTCTCTTCTTTCCTTTACAGTTTAGTTTATATCCCTCTATCCCTAGTTTATATCTACTGCAGTTTCCCTTACAAGTCTCTTAGGAGGAGTTTTCCCTCTGACAATTAAACTGCTTCGTCCCTTTTGCCTTGAAATCAGGGAGTCAGGTGGTAAGATCAAAGGAGGACAGTTTATTTCCAGAACCCTCCCATCTCTGTATCTGTATTTCCCCAGCTCCTTCAAAGACAGTCCAAGCAAATGAGGAACTAACAGCATCATGATGCAGAACATGGGGCTCTTAACTCTAGAGAATACACTGCGGGTTGCTGGAGGGGCAGTGGGTGGGGGAGGGGCTAGATGGGTGATGGGCACTAAGTGGGGGGGCTCTTGTTGTGAGAAGTCCTATAACATACATTACACTGAATGTTAACTAAAATTCAAATAAAAATGAAACAGAGGACAACAACAACAAAAAACAAAGAAGGAGCTAAACTATATGTATATGGGTTGGGGGAAGGGAAGAAGGATGGAGAAGGCAAACTAAGGCAAGGAAAAAAGAACACAGAAAAATGATGGTATTAGAAGGAGCTAAAAGCCTGCACTTCCCAAGTGATAGCATTTGGCTACATCCAATCACAAGTGAGGCTGGTTATACAATTGCCTTTGATACTTTCTTCCTCAACTCTTAGCCATTCCCATGAAGTCAAAACAACCAAACCATTTCAGAGATCTTGACTCTCTTTTCTCTGAACTTTGTAATTAACAGAATATTTTATTATGCATTACTTTACAAAATTCACCATACCTGTGAGTTTGGGTATTCTACTTATATCTTCACGTTATAGAGGAGGAGATAAAGTAACTTTCCGTAGCTACTGTGTCTGTTGGGAATGTTTGTCTCCAAGTAGCAGAAAACCTGAATTACTGTGTCTATCTGGGGAGGAAAGGTCCTCCTAAAAAGAGGCTGGGAGGCAAACCCTTGCCTCAAGTGTTGGGCAGCACACAGACATCATGGTTCCTCTCTGCTGTTCTCTTGACCCTTCCTTCAAGGTCACAAGATGGCTGCTTTGGAGCCTGGCATCACGTCACAGACATGGTCAAAAGAAGAAATGTGAGAAGGAGCAATATCAGCTATTCTGTTGTCTTTTCTCATGAAACATTAAACTTTCTTGGGCATCCCTTGGCTTGCAGACTTTGCTCACCTCTCATTGGCCAGAACCATGTCCCGTGGAAGTCTTGGCTGCATAAAAAGCCTGAGAGAGTGTTTAGCTTTTCCAGCCTTTACACTGATGGTGAGAGAGAAGGGTGTTGAGACACCTCTTGGGTGAAACACACAACAGCGTAGGCCATAGTGACACAGATAACAAGTGTCAGCAACAGGGACTGAACTCAAATCCTCCATTCCTGAGTTTTGTGATTTTACCACTGCCACATTGCTCTTCCTTTGAAAATGTATTCAGCACCATCCAGCTTGGCCACTTCCTGCTGAGATAAGCAGACAGAAGTCACTCCCTCCACATTATGGAAATTGGAAACAAGGAATACATTTACTATGCCTTGCCTTAGGGCTCCTCAGAGAACCTCTTCCAAATTATGTAAAAGTGAGAGATAGATGGTTTACAGAGAATTTTTTCCTTACATGAGAAATTCTGTACATTCGAAGTTTCATGAAAACTAGTTGTAGTATATTTGGAAGACATAACAGAAATTGTGCGAAACATTACTTTAGGCTCTATGCCCTGGAATTTCCAGGCTTCAGCTGCCCTTCCTCCCACTGTGCTTCAAATCACAACTAACTTGTTTTTTGGTAGGAACTATTTACATATGAAGATGATATTTAGATGCCCTTCGTAAATTGTTAAACTCACTTTCCTAAACAAGACCAGAGTCATAAATGTAAATATCAGCTTGAAAGATGAAAAACAAGAGCCAAGATGGAATTTCTCCACTGCATCACCACATGAAGTTCCCACAGCAGAAAAGCTGAGCTGAGTGATTCAGTCCAAGGTAGAGAAATAACAGAATCTGGAGATGTAAATATGTTTCTGTTGGAGATATTTGGAATAGCATTATCATCAGCTTCTTCCCTTTTAGCTGGGGAATGTTGTTTGAGGGATTTTTGTTGTGTTTTCTTTAAATGCTCCCAGCAGTAAATTGGAAATACAGCACCTGCTAAATGTTTAGCTGTAGTTGAAGCATTGAATAAATCATGAAATCTGTGTAGGGTGAACTGAGTAATAGCTGCTCTGGAGAGAACTGTAATTCAATGTTGACAAAATAAATCACCTTGCATTTTCCGGAGAATCTTTTTCTTTTAGCAAGAGTGTTTGATAACTCCTAAGTTAATTAAGAGTTTTGACAGATTGGAATGTTTTAAACCTAGGGGTAATGTTTAAGGACTACCATCTATGTGCTAGGTACCAGGTCAGATAGTTTTACAAGCATTAGATCATTAAATTCTCACCCAGCCCTGTACAGTTCTTAGCCACGTTTTTCCAGATGAACAATGAAGACTCTGAGAGGCCGTGTTTGTAATCCAAGACAGCAGCTAGGAAGGAGCCAAGTGCTTCCACTACTTATTCACAAAAGTAAGTTTTTCCCAGGCAGTATGGCAGACCAAATAGGTTGGCTCATTTAACCTTTGTTACAACTCCTTCTATCTTTTTTTTTTAAATTTAATTTTATTTTTTCCGTGTTCCAAGATTCATTGTTTATGCACAAATCCTTCTCTCCTGTCTGCTTCTGCCACCAAGGTCAGAAGCCTCAAACTCTCAGCCTTCCTATGGCTTGGCTTGGGGTAGCCAGTAGACATAATTCCAATGCTATGTAAGCAGAGTGCCCTGGGAGAAAGCAATTCTTCTCCCAAATAGGTAAAGATTCTTTCAGCCACTCCTGACCATGAGAAGGAAAGTTGCACAGTTAAGGTTGATGTAGCAGGACATCCAGTTCCTTGATGATATTGAGCAGCTGCACTAGCCCTAAGCTGCCTGACACAAGGTTCCTTGTTAAGAAGAAGAAGAATCTCTTACAGTATTCAGGAGGCCATTTATTGGTGTTCTGTCCCCCTGCTTGCCTCCTCATCCCCATAGCAAGATCAGTACACCTGCTTCCTCCAAGTGGCCACTTGGTAGCTCCACATATGCAAGTTGTTTCCTAGGCCTTGATAATTGAGAACTGTAATTACACACACACACACACACACACACACACACACACACACAAAACATTGCTCTAAGAATTAGAATGCAATCCCATTAAAATGATAGTATTAGTTAGATGACTGATGACTGATGTTGATTAGAGCAAAAGATGTAAAAGCACTTATTGATTGTGTGATCTTGAGCTAGTTAGTTGGGCTCGCTCCATCTCAGTTGCCTCATGAATGATTGGGGCTAATAATAGCTCTACCTCATAGAGATATGGGGGACATTTGACACTGAATTGGGCACATAATAAGCCCTCAGTAGGTGGTATTACCTCTATGAGGTAGAGTAGCTCTACCTCATAGAGATATGGGGGACATTTGACACTGAATTGGGCACATAATAAGCCCTCAGTAGGTGGTATTAATTACTACTACAATTACTCAAGACTTGCAGATTGAGGGAACATTTGTAAAAAAAAAAAAAAAACAAACAAACCACCACCAACAACAACGAAAGTAAAACTGTTCTAATTCTCTCCACCTCTCTCTCTCCGGATTCATGTTATGGTTCCTTTTTAAATTAATCTAACATTACTATCCTTCCAGAATTAAATCAATTATTTCCAAAAAGTCAATGTTTCTCATCCTAGAGAAGCTTCTTTGGGAACTTCTGAATGGTGATAATGTGTATGCTTGCCCCTTCTCTCTATTTCCATTGTCAAAGGCCATAGCTACTTTACCTAATTATCCCAGCCAACTGCTTCCTGACATATCTAGAGCCTCAAGGTTCAATACTTGATTTGGTTTCTTTTGACTCCAGTGACAAGTGCTGTGTTGATTTGTAAAACTAACTATTCTAAATGCTAACCTGGAAAGAAGACCTATATGATTCTCCTGTAAACTTTGCAGTAACAAAACAGCATGGTAATACTTTAAATTTTAAGATGTTATTAGAAAGAAAGCTCTTCCCATCTTCTTATTCAAAATCATAAAACAGGAAAACAAGATGGGGCACCTGGGTGGCTCAGTTGGTTAAGCATCTGCCTTTAGCTCAGGTCATGTCTCAGGGTCCTGGGATCAAATCCCATATTGGCTCCCTACTCAGCAAGGAGTCTGCTTCTCCCTCTCCCTCAGCCCCTCCACCTGACTTGTGTTCTCTCTCTCTCTCTCTGTGTCTCCCTATTAAATAAATAAAATCTTTGAAAGAAAGAAAGATAAAAAGAAAGAAAGACAAGAGTGAAAAGCTTAAATTCCTTTTCAAAAAAACTGGGAAGTTCTGTATCCATGAAACACAATATATGACATAGGGCTGGCCAAATGCAGTGGAACAGAAATTCAGGCAAAGCTAAGAGATGATTGAGACCAGGTTGTGGCTTTTGACAAATTGAGCAGAAAATACATCCCCAAAATTGTCAGTAAAAGTAGACATACCCTAAATAATTAAAATGAGCAACTCTCTGGCAAATGGCAAGAGTATTAACAAACCTGGAAGCACAAGCATTTTTGGACTCTACCTGACACCATGTGGTAGCCAATGAAGCTGAAAAGGGAAATGCACCGTTATGCTCTGTATAGAGCAAACCGCCTGTTGGTAAGGCATTGCTGCACCCTGTTGGCTAAGAAGAAGCAATGACAAAAATAACTCATAAACACACAAGCATCTGTAATAAGATTTAATAATGAACCAAGGCAAATTTTTACCAACTCACAACATCCTGCCTCCTAGCCCACATAAACTTTTTCCAAATATATGGATCAAAAAGAATTCTCTACATTCAAGGAAAAGTGGCAATAAAAAAATAAGCCAACACAAGATGCTGTAACATCCTACATGCTAATACAAAGACACTGCAGTAGAAAAAGAGAAAAAGAAGGGGAAAACAAATGATAGATACAGAACACTCTGTAGTGACTCTAACAGCTAGATGAAAAAATAATGTAACCATAAAAATTTAAAGAAACCACCAAAGAGCTCAAAACAGAGATGAAGTGGTCCAGGATGATACAGTGAAATGAGAGGAAAAGAAACATAAATGCTACAGCTCACCCAAGAAGTGAAGATGAATTTAAAGCAACAGAAAGTAAAATAGACACTGCTGAAAATAGGATAGGGGATGTGAAGGATGGGATTTTTAAAGCAAGCAAGCAAGCAAGAAAGAAAGAAAGAAAATGGAAATAACAGATTAAAAGGGGATTAGAGATGAAATGGTAGATTTGGGTGACACAGAAGCCTCCATAGATACATAGTGAAATATCTCTGAGGAAAAGAATGAAACAAATAGAACACAAACAGCTAAAGATATAATATGACACAACTTTCAAAAAATAAAAGATGACCTGAATTTGTAGATTGAAAGGATCTACCATGTTCCAGAGAAATTTGCTAAAGAGCCATCCGCACTGCTATATTTTAGATTTAGGAGTATTAAAAAACTTTAGAGATAAGAAATAATCATTTAGTTAACCCAGCAGAAATATCAAGTAGCCTATATAAAATCACGGATTTTAAAAATTATGTTTAGCCCAAGAGTTACTTACAGAAACATCAAAAGATGAGATAATGCCTATGAAGCCCTCAATGAAAGGGGAAAAAAATAGTGTGTGGCCTAATAAGAATTTTATGCACAGCCAAACTGTCATTAAAAATAAAGGCAATCAGGGTGATTGGGTGGCTCAGTGGGTTAAGCCTCTGCCTTTGACTCAGGTCATGATCCCGGGGTCCTGGGATTGAGCCCCACATCAGGCTCTCTGCTCAGTGAGGAGCCTGCTTCCCCCTCTCTCTTTTCCTGCCTCTCTGCCTACTTGTGATCTCTGTCCATCAAATAAATAAGTAAAATCTTTAAATAAATAAATAATAAAAATAAAGGCAATAGATAAAACTTGTTCAACATTTAAGAACCCAGAGTAGTTAGCTCCCATTGAGTCATGCTTTAAAAAACTCTGAAAAGGAAACTACTAAAGGAAAGACTTTAACTAAAAGATGAATGGAAAATTCCTGGCAAAAGAACTGGTGAACACTGAGCCCATTTAACATTTAGACTCAATCTAAAATAAATATGGAAATTTTATTTACAGAAAAAAAAATAAGTTCTGAATATATATAAATATTAGAACTAATGTAATATTAAGAGTAGAGAGAGCAGAAGATGGTATATATTTATTTTTTCATCATTTTTAGCTGAAGATCAAAGGCTTTCATTTAAATGTGATAAATCAAGGACTTGATTTATAAGTATAGTTAAATATACAAAGGTAAAAATTGTAAGAGTATATGTGTACATTAGTTTTATGTGTATATATAATTGTACATATATGTGTGTATGTATATATATATGTGTATATATAATTACTCACGTATTACATATATAGTTTAAATGAAATTCAGGTGATGGAAAGAAGAGAAAATGCAGAACAATTTTTATTTTTCATAGTGAATGCTGTCAGTGTTTCAAGAAATAGAAGATTTAAATAATTAAAGTTTAGTTATAAAAGATCAGTGAAAGAATTGCTCATAATCCAAACCTACCCAAACAGTATGAGGAATACTCACAAAAACAAACAAAGAAAATATAGATTGTAGAGTATTATATTTAAAAAAAATAAAACAATAGAAACTTAAAACATGACAAAATATTGTGAATTAAGAATAAACATGTCTGTCATAGCAATAAATATAAGTGGTCTAAACTCTCATGTTAGAAGGAAATGATGCTAAAATTGAGTAATAAAGTAAAACTTAACCATATGCTATATGCCAGATATATATCTAAAGCCAAGTGACTCAGAAACTTGAAAATAGAAGGATTAGCAAAGGAATAATATCAAATGCCAACAAAAAGAAAAGCAGAGGCCATTATCTTAAGTATAAAACAAAATCGAATTTAGAGCAAAAAGCATTAAGCAAGGAAAATAAAGATCCTTTGTATGATGAAGGGTGGCTTCCACAATGATCTAATAGATTTTTTTTAAGATTTTATTTATTCATTTGAGAGAGAGAGCCAGAGAGAACATAAGCAGGAAGAAAGGCAGAGCGAGAGGAGAAACATCCTCCCTGCTGAGCAGGGAGTCCAACAAGGGCTCCATCCCAGGACCTGGAGAGCATGACCTGAGCTGAAGGCAGATGCTTAACCATCTGAGCCACCCAGGATCCCTGACACTGATCTAACAGTTATAGGTGTTTCTGTACTATACCAACTAATATAGTATGAAAAGCCATTAAGCAAGAACTACAGAAAATACAAGGAAAAATAGAAACACTTTAGTTATAGGAGAATTAACAGATAAAGTGGATCTGAGAATGTAATGATATAGATGGCCTAAATAACATAGTTAGTGAAGTTGTATATATCAAACTCTTTCCCTAAAAACCAAGAGTAGATTTTTTTTTTTTTTTGAGGTATCCCTAACACATTTCCAAAACTGACTGTATTTTGGACCACACAGAAAACCTAAATAAATTTTCCAAATAAGAAATGGTACAGAGGGGCACCGAGTGCCTCAGTGGGTTGGGCACCTGCCTTCGGCTAGGGTCGTGGTCTCAAGGTCCTGGGATCGAGCCCCGTATCCGGCTCTCTGCTCAGCAGGGAGCCTGTTTCCCCACCCCCTGCCTGCCTCTCTGCCTGCTTGTGATCTCTCTTTCTCTGTCAAATAAATAAATGAAATCTTTAAAAAAAAGTGGTACAGATATTATCCTTTAATCACTATGAGTCAGAAAGAATCAATCTGAAATTATATGATATGTAGGGGCAACTGGGTGGCTCAGTGGGTTAAGCTTCTGCCTTTGGCTCAGGTCATGATTCAGGGTCTTGGGATCAAGCCCCACATCAGGTTCTCTGCTCAGTGGGGAGCCTACCTCCCCTGCTTTCTGAAATTACATAATGTTTTAAATGACTAATAGTAGATTGTATATTTACCCAAAGACAATAAAAACACTAATTTGGATATACAGGGGAGGAGTCAAGATGGCGGAGAAGTAGCAGGCTGAGACTACTTCAGGTAGCGGGAGATCAGCTA
Source organism: Lontra canadensis (assembly GCF_010015895.1). Lineage (NCBI taxonomy): Eukaryota > Metazoa > Chordata > Mammalia > Carnivora > Mustelidae > Lontra > Lontra canadensis. The sequence goes on from NW_022631092.1 coordinate 4,964,942, forward strand.
GATAGCTTATCTAAAGATTGCAAACACCTACAAATCCAACGGCAGATCGAAGAGAAGAAGAACAGCAATTCTAGAGACAGAAAATCAACCACTTTCTGAAAGGTAGGACTGCCGGAGAAGTGAATCCAAAGCGATAGGAAGATAGACCACGGTGGGAGGGGCCGGCTCCCGGCAAGCGGCAGAGCAACGGATCACAAAATCAGGACTTTTAAAAGTCTGTTCCGCTGAGGGACATCGCTCCAGAGGCTTAACCGGGGTGAAGCCCACACAGGGTCAGCGTGGCCTCAGATCCCGCAGGGTCACAGAAGGATCGGGGGTGTCCTTTCATCCCAAAGCAACAGAATACACATTCTTCTCTAGTGCACATGGAACATTCTCCAGAATAGATCACATCCTCGGTCCTAAATCAGGTCTCAACCAGTATCAAAAGATTGGGATCATTCCCTGCATATTTTCAGACCACAATGCTCTGAAGCTAAAACTCAATCACAAGAGGAAATTTGGAAAGAACCCAAATACATGGAGACTAAACAGCATCCTTCTAAAGAATGAATGGGTCAACCAGGAAATTAAAGAAGAATTGAAAAAATTCGTGGAAACAAATGATAATGAAAACACAACAGTTCAAAATCTGTGGGACACAACAAAGGCAGTCCTGAGAGGAAAATATATAGCGGTACAAGCCTTTCTCAAGAAACAAGAAAGGTCTCAGGTACACAACCTAACCCTACACCTAAAGGAGCTGGAGAAAGAACAAGAAAGAAACCCTGAACCCAGCAGGAGAAGAGAAATCATAAAGATCAGAGCAGAAATCAATGAAATAGAAACCAAAAAAAACAATAGAACAAATCAACGAAACTAGGAGCTGGTTCTTTGAAAGAATTAATAAGATTGATAATCCCCTGGCCAGACTTATCAAAAAGAAAAGAGAAAGGACCCAAATAAATAAAATCATGAATGAAAGAGGAGAGATCACAACTAACACCAAAGAAATACAGACAATTATAAGAACATACTATGAGCAACTCTACGCCAACAAATTTGACAATCTGGAAGAAATGGATGCATTCCTAGAGACATATAAACTACCACAACTGAACCAGGAAGAAATAGAAAGCCTGAACAGACCCATAACCAGTAAGGAGATTGAAACAGTCATCAAAAATCTCCAAACAAACAAAAGCCCAGGGCCAGACGGCTTCCCGGGGGAATTCTACCAAACATTTAAAGAAGAACTAATTCCTATTCTCCTGAAACTGTTCCAAAAAATAGAAATGGAAGGAAAACTTTCAAACTCATTTTATGAGGTCAGCATCACCTTGATCCCAAAACCAGACAAGGATCCCATCAAAAAAGAGAACTACAGACCAATATCCTTGATGAACACAGATGCAAAAATTCTCACCAAAATACTAGCCAATAGGATTCAACAGTACATTAAAAGGATTATTCACCACGACCAAGTGGGATTTATTCCAGGGCTGCAAGGTTGGTTCAACATCCGCAAATCAATCAATGTGATACAACACATTAATAAAAGAAAGAACAAGAACCATATGATACTCTCCATAGATGCTGAAAAAGTATCTGACAAAGTACAGCATCTCTTCCTGATCAAAACTCTTCAAAGTGTAGGGATAGAGGGCACATACCTCAATATTATCAAAGCCATCTATGAAAAACCCACTGCAAATATCATTCTCAGTGGAGAAAAACTGAAAGCTTTTCTGCTAAGGTCAGGAACACGGCAGGGATGTCCGTTATCACCACTGCTATTCAACATAGTACTAGAAGTCCTAGCCTCAGCAATCAGACAACAAAAAGAAATTAAAGGCATCTAAATCGGCAAACAAGAAGTCAAACTATCACTCTTTGCAGATGATATGATACTATATATGGAAAACCCAAAAGACTCCACTCCAAAACTGCTAGAACTTGTACAGGAATTCAGTAAAGTGTCAGGATATAAAATCAATGCACAGAAATCAGTTTCATTTCTGTATACCAACAACAAGACAGAAGAAAGAGAAATTAAAGAGTCAATCCCATTTACAATTGCACCCAAAACTATAAGATACCTAGGAATAAACCTAACCAAAGAGGCTAAGAATCTATACTCAGGAAACTATAAAGTACTCATGAAAGAAATTGAGGAATACACAAAGAAATGGAAAAATGTTCCATGCTCCTGGATTGGAAGAATAAATATTGTGAAAATGTCTATGCTACCTAAAGCAATCTACACATTTAATGCAATTCCTATCAAAGTACCATCCATTTTTTTCAAAGAAATGGAAAAAATAATCCTAAAATTTATATGGAACCAGAAAAGACCTCGAATAGCCAAAGGAATATTGAAAAAGAAAGCCAAAGTTGGTGGCATCACAATTCCGGACTTCAAGCTCTATTACAAAGCTGTCATCATCAAGACAGCATGGCACTGGCACAAAAACAGACACATAGATCAATGGAACAGAATAGAGAGCCCAGAAATAGACCCTCAACTCTATGGTCAACTAATCTTCGACAAAGCAGGAAAGAATGTCCAATGGAAAAAAGACAGCCTCTTCAATAAATGGTGTTGGGAAAATTGGACAGCCACATGCAGAAAAATGAAATTGGATCATTTCCTTACACCACACACGAAAATAGACTCAAAATGGATGAAGGACCTCAATGTGAGAAAGGAATCCATCAAAATCCTTGAGGAGAACACAGGCAGCAACCTCTTCGACCTCAGCCGCAGCAATTATCTTCCTAGGAACATCGCCAAAGGCAAGGGAAGCAAGGGCAAAAATGAACTATTGGGAGTTTATCAAGATCAAAAGCTTTTGCACAGCAAAGGAAACAGTTAACAAAACCAAAAGACAACTGACAGAATGGGAGAAGATATTTGCAAATGACATATCAGATAAAGGGCTAGTGTCCAAAATCTATAAAGAACTTAGCAAACTCAACACCCAAAGAACAAATAATCCAATCAAGAAATGGGCAGAAGATATGAACAGACATTTCTGCAAAGAAGACATCCAGATGGCCAACAGACACATGAAAAAGTGCTCCATATCACTCGGCATCAGGGAAATACAAATCAAAACCACAATGAGATATCACCTCATACCAGTCAGAATGGCTAAAATTAACAAATCAGGAAATGACAGATGCTGGCGAGGATGCGGAGAAAGGGGAACCCTCCTACACTGTTGGTGGGAATGCAAGCTGGTGCAACCACTCTGGAAAACAGCATGGAGGTTCCTCAAAATGTTGAAAATAGAACTACCCTATGACCCAGCAATTGCACTGCTGGGTATTTACCCTAAAGATACAAATGTAGTGATCCGAAGGGGCACGTGCACCTGAATGTTTATAGCAGCAATATCTACAATAGCCAAACTATGGAAAGAACCTAGATGTCCATCAACAGACGAATGGATAAAGAAGATGTGGTATATATACACAATGGAATACTATGCAGCCATCAAAAGAAATGAAATCTTGTCATTTGCGAGGACGTGGATGGAACTAGAGGGTATCATGCTTAGCGAAATAAGTCAATCGGAGAAAGACAACTATCATATGATCTCCCTGATATGAGGGAGAGGAGAGGCAACATGGGGGTTAAGGGGGTAGGAGAAGAGTAAATGAAACAAGATGGGATTGGGAGGGAGACAAACCATAAGTGACTCTTAATCTCACAAAACAAACTAAGGGTTGATGCGGGGAGGGGGGTTGGGGGGGGTGGGGTTATGGACATTGGGGAGGGTATGTGCTATGGTGAGTGCTGTGAAGTGTGTAAACCTGGCGATTCACAGACCTGTACCCCTGGGGATAAAAATATATTATATGTTTATAAAAAATAAAATTTAATTTAAAAAAAACACTAATTTGAAAAGATATATGTAGCCTTATATTTACAGCAACATTATTTATAGTAGCCAAGGTATGAAAGCAGCCTAAGTGTCTATTGATAGATGAATGTGTAAAGATATGGTATATAGCTACAGTGGAATATTACTCAGCCATTAAAAAAGAAAGAGATTTTTGCTATTTGCAACAGCATGGATGATGGATGGACTATGCTAAGTGAAATAAGTCAAAAAGAAAGAAATATACCATATGAATGTACTTACATGTGAAATCAAAACAAAACAAAAGAAAAAAAACTTAAAAAAAAAAAAGCAGAAACAGACCCATAAATACAGAGAACAAACTGATGACGGGGTGGGGGATGCATAAAATAGGTAATGGTGAGTGGGAGGTACAGGCTCCCAGTTATGGAATGAATAATTCACATGGATGAAAGTTACAACACAGGAAACATAGTCAGTGGGATTGTAATAGTGTTGTATGGTGACAGATGGTAGCTACAATTCTAGCAAGCATAGCATAGTGGATAGGCTTGTCAAATTCCAATGCTGGGGATGCCCAGGTGGCTCAGTCAGTTAAGCATCTGCCTTCCACTCAGGTCATGATCCCAGGGCCCTGGCATCAAGTCCCACAGGGGGCCCCTTGCTCAGCGGGGAGCCTGCTTCTCCCTCTGCCTACAGCTGTCCCTGCCTGCATGCACTCTCTGTTGCTCTCTGATGAATAAATAAAATCTTTTTTAAAAAATCACAATGCTGTATACCTGAAATTAACATAAATATTGTGTGTCAGCCATACTCCATTTGAAGAAAAAGGACTGGTTAGTGGTTATAACTGCATTGCATATCCTCTGGGATTAGCTAAAGCAGCTCCTCAAAGAAAAATTTATAGACAGAAGTACTTAAATTAAGGAACAAAAAGGATGGGAAAGGAATGCATTGTCTTACATTCACGAAGCTAAAAATAAAAAATTAAGAAAAATATAAGAAAGATAGTAATGTTAAGAAAGTCAGAAAACAGTAACATAGCTTAAAAAAAAAAAAGAGAGAACAAATAAACTGGTTGGTTTATTAACCAACAAATAAACGGGTTCTTTAGGGAAAAAAAAAACAATCATTTGAAACTAACCAAGATGGATGTAAGTAAATCACCTACTAGGAAAATGTAAATACCAACCATGGCCCCAACAGGGGGAAAAAATAAATAAATAAATAAATAAATAAATAAACGTAGAAAAAAAACCAGACCAAACAGACCAAAACAAAATAAAACAAAACACAAAAGCTCTCCAAAGAAACCCAGAATGTTTCACAGATTACTTCTACCAAACCTCTAAGGAAAAAGTAGACCCAAAATTAAAACTCTTTCAGAACACATATTAAAAAGAAGACTTCCAAATTCCTTTTTCTAAAGCTAGCATACATCAACCACGTCCTGATTAAAAGAGTACAAAAAGGCAAAATAAAAACCAATATTGCTTATTAATATGAATGCAATAAATCCTAATTAAAATATTACCAAGAAAATCCAAGCATTCACAAAGACAGAATTCACTACAACCAATTGGATTTATCCTTTTAAAGTGTAAGAATGTTTCAAAATCCAGAACCATGTTAATTTAATTCATATAATCTGTCAAAATTAGGAATCATTTTTTATCATCTCTACAGTAACTGAAGAAGCATTTGATAAAATTTATGGTTCATTCTTGATGAAAAAGTTGCAATAAAATACTTCATATCACATACACACACACACACACACGCACACACACACAGACTCATACACATACTTAATTACATCTGTTCCCCAGAGCTACTAATATACTTACTGGAGAAAGAGTAGAAACAATTCCATTAATGTCAGCTACAAGAAAGTACACCTTAATCATCCGTATATGTTAACATTACTCCAGAGATCCTAGCCAGCCCAAGTAGAAGAAAAAAAGAAATAAGCACAGATATTAGAACCAGTAATCAGTTTAACTTGTGATATGCAGATTATATTAATACACTTTGTAAAATACAAATTCAATGGGAATAGATATACAGACATAGATATGTAAATAATAGATTGATAGATAGATAAAGAGATACACAGTACCATACCTGAATAGCCAGGAAGCTCAATGGAAAAGTGTTTAGAAGTAGACTAGACTACATACGATAAATTCACTGTTCTATTTCAATGGAAAAAAAGTCTATTCAAAATGATATTAAAATAATTGGACACCTCTTTGGGGAGAAAAAGGATTCCATACTCCAAAGAACCCTATATTTCATCCTCAAAACTTACACCAAAATTAATTTGCCAGATGATTCAAAGATTTAAATGCAAAAAATAAAACTACAATGGCACTGGGGGAAAAAATGGAAATTTTTTACCAGTCAGATGTGAGGAAGACCTTTCTATTTTTTACTTAAAATGCAAAAACTATAAATTAAAACATTAATAAATCCTATTTACTATAAATAACACATCTGCATTGCAAAAAGCACCATAAACACAGTAAAAAGAAAAATAACATGCTGATTAAAATAATTCCCAAAGGACTTCTTAACATATTGAAAATGATAGTTAACTGCTCAGTATTATACACTTAAACACTTGTGTGGAGACCCCACATTAGGGGCTCCTGATGGCTCAGTCCGTAGAGCATTTCACTCTGGATCTCTGGCTTATGAGTTTGAGCCACACACTGGGTGCAGAGATTACTTAAATAGATAAATATTTTTTTAAAAATGAGATCTCACATGAAAGTGTTCTTACCACGCACACACAAAAGACAAAATGGAGCAGGAGGAAAGTTTGGGATGTGTTTTACCTTGATTACGATAATGATGATGATTTCACAGATATATGCCTATCTCCAAATCTGCCAGACTGTATACATGAAATATGTCTAGCTCTTTGTATGTCAGTTGTACCTCAATGAAACTGCTTTTTAAAAATAATGGAGGAGCACCTGGGTGGTTCAGTGGGTTAAAGCCTCTGCCTTCGACCCAGGTCATGATCCCACGGTCCTGGGATAGAGCCCCACATTGGGCTCTCTGCTCAGCAGGGAGCCTGCTTTCCCTCCTCTCTCTCTGCCTGCCTTTCTGCCTACTTGTGATCTCTGTCTGTCAAATAAATAAATAAAATCTTAAAAAATAAATGAATAAATAAAAATAATGGAAATTTAAAAGGACAATGAATATAAGTAGATCATTCCTGAAAGAAATAATCTTGATGCAAACAATGAAAATAAAAGACCTATTCTCACTCAAAATGAAAATTGTACATTAAGACTACTGAGAGTTACTGATTTTTAAAAAGTTCCCAGACTTCACGTGGATGAGGATCAAAATGTTTAGTGACTTATTGTTGGCAAGACTGTAGAGAAATCAAGTATTCTCTTCAATTTTGAGTGGGACCATGAATTATTATAATATTTATTCAGAACAAATTGCCAATATTTATCCAAATATAATTTGCTGAGTCTTCTGACTCAGAGATACTGTAGAAATGTATGCTACATTATATTTTGGTGCAATTGTGGGTATGTGCCATTGTATGAAATAATGTAGGCACAGGAATATTCACTGCCACATCATTTGTAAGAACAAAAGGTCACAAACTGAATGGTGGTCCATATAGACTCATCATTGCAAAGACCTGGTCAATTTTTCTGAAGGAGTACTGTGTCCTTTAAGTATATGGCCCCTACTAAAACAGAGCGCTGAGAGTACTGTAGGGTATGCTACCATTACTATAAAATAATGCTGATAGTAATCATGGCTATTACATATAAAGGGCATGTTTTCTATGAACAGAATATCACTGACCGTATACTCATGAACTCATAACAGTGGATGCCTCTTGAGAGGGGACTCAAGAGTCTGGGATGGGCACTGAGAGTAGACTTACTTTTTAATAGCCCTTTTACCATCTGTTAAATTTTCTATCACGTTTATGTGTTACCTAAGCAAAAAATTAATCAATCTTACATTAATTTAGATCCCTGTTCAAATCCTACATCTGCTCTTTCCATTTTGGTGGCCTGGAGCAAACTGCACCCCAGTCCCCCTCCCTGTGACGCAGGGACGTCCTTAGGGCCCCTTGCAGGCTGGCATTAGGGCTAGATGAACCAATCGTGAAAAAGCACCCTGCCCAGCGCCCAGCAGTGACATGTAATTGCTTGGTGAATGCCATCCATCTCTTTTAGCCAAGAATTAAAGTAAGTTTTATCCAACTATCACAACTTAGTAAGATGCATAATCGTACTTTGCTGTGTTTTTAATTTTCTTTGTAATACACGAATGACTTAAACATCTGGCTTCCTTAGGCGTAATTAAGCAAGAGGGGAAACAGTAGACATCACCAGCCAGGCATACCTCCTTTCCCGGTAGAAAATAACACTTTTTCTTTCAAGAGCCAAGCCTAGGTGTTAACTAGTCCTTGGTGCAACTAGAATAAAACCAAAAGGACTAAAGCTGCCAAAGAACTGTTAGGTACTGGCCTTGGATCTCAGATACCTGTGTTCAAACCCGGCCTCCGTCACTCCTGACTGCCACTGAACCATCCTGTGTTGTACTTCTCTGCCCTTCCAGAGCGTCGCTTTAAAATAGAACACCCTGCAGGGTTGCTGTCTGGATGAAATGGAGTCAGTCTAGACGAGCATGCGATCCATGAGAGGCACTCAACAAGTATTTCTGGAAGAGTATTAAACATTTACTTGTGCAAGGAGCAAGAGATGGTCCCTACCTTCAAAGTCCTTGCAAACTGGAAGATGAAACAATGACTCTGGTAATTGGAGCAAAAGCCACTTCATGGCAGAAAGGGAAGTGAGGAGAGTAAGCGTGACTTATACAGATTAATCACCAGTGAGCAGGTAGCCATGTTGACTAATGGTAGGTGGAGTACCAAGGACAAGAAGAAGCAGCCTTGGGAGGGCCAGTCCTCCACACTTCAAGCCAGGAGAGTGTTCAGGAGGGTCACAAGGCTGTCGGGAACAAGAAAATGGGTGAGATGTGAGAAGTCACAAGAAGCAGAGACACTTGAAACTTTTCGACTTGCGCACAACACGTGAAAGTCTGACTCGACTGAGGGAAACGTGAGCTATGCACTCCACTCACACACAAACACGTCTTTGTTATTTTAGGTGTTGGAAAGCTTCAGTGAAAATTCTCTCACCCACTCTCTTACATGCACACACACGTGCACAGGCACGCATGCACACTTACAGTCATGTGTGCACATGCACACACGCTCCAAGGTGCTTCCTAACCCTCATGGTACTTTGGTGAGGAGTGCTAAAGGGCCCTCCAGCCCCTCCCCCACGCCCTGTGTCTTGAGCCCATGGGGCTGCAGATACTCAAGGCCACATGCCTGGGGACACAGCCCTGCCTGCTCTGAGGAAGTGTTTGTGGACACGCAGAAGCAACCCCCAAGCAGATGCTCCCCTGACGAGGCTTAAACTAGTGTTATGTGTCCACAAAACCCATGTCGGAATCCCCTTATAAAGAAGGCAAGTATCAACTAATCAACAACACACAATTTTTTCCATTTGAGGTCCTGGAATTAGGGAGCCAGAATATGTTCATTTAAATGTCACTGACAGTTTGGGAGATCTGGGGTGTGGCGAGTGCTTTTTAGGGAAATGGACGCCAAGTAGGGCATCTAAGTGAGGAATCTTATGGGGCAGGTAGGGGCCACCATCAGGGGGAGGGGCACCTGTAGTACAAAGGAGGAGGGAACTTGCCAGACTGAGAAGGAAGGGGCATGCAGGGCTGTCCTCAAAATGCGGTCTTAAGGCCTATTTGGGGGAGGACATCACAGGGCAGCCATTCTCCTCACTACTTCTGACCACAACTGACTGCCCTTGTCCATGTAATGAATTTCCTTTAACTGGGTATAATATCTTATTTTATTTTATTTTATTTTATCATTTTATTTCTTTTATTATGGTCAGTTATCCAACACATACTACATCGTTAGTTTTGGATGTAGTGTTCAGTGATTCTTTAATTGCGTGTAACACCCAGGCTCATTAATACCCATCACCCTGTTACCCCATCTCCCCACTGCCTCCCCTCAGAAACCCTCAAATCTCGAGGGCAGATGCCACCACATCAAACTTCTAAGTGGAGTAAAGACTCCCACGTAGGGGCGCCTGGGTGGCTCAGTCCGTTAAGCGACCGCCTTCCGCTCAGGCTCCTGGCATCCAGCCCCAAGTCTGCCCGGCTCCCCAGGGGTCTCAGGAGAGAATCTCCTTCTCCCTCTGCCCCTCCCCCGCTCATTCTCTCTCTCTCTCTCTCAAATAAATAAATAAATAAAATTTAAAAAAAAAAAAGCCTCCCACGTGATGAGCTATGAACCCCTTGAGGGAACATGCACATTTTTTTGTTCTCCACCGTGCCAGACACAGCAGGGCACAATGTCAGGGAGGAACTGACATTGTAGGTAAAAATGCTTCCTTGACATCGGGAGCGCTGTTAGGATCATTGGGACTCCAGCCCAGGATGGTGGTTTTAAACTTCCCAGTCCACTTCTCCCTCTACTTGGAGGGCTTTGTCCATGACAACGAATACGTTAAGTGCATGTACTGAATGCCTGCCCTGTGTGTGTGAGACGCACAGCCACTGGGTGTTAGGGAGGCCCCGGGGAAGGAGCAATGCTTCTGCAGAGGGCATTTTGCAAGCCCTTGCTGTCTTTCATTGGTGTGTCTGCGATCTGGGTGCTCCCCACTGCACCCCTCCACTCTGAAGGGTAGACTGTAAACAAGGGAGAAGTGCTTGAGAGGGCCATAGGGCAGCAGCACCCTGAGCACTCACAAATGGGGGAAACAGGGCACTCGAGGAGGACGAACACCATCTTAGCCTGTTCTCCCCCACCCATGTCAGGGCGCTCGTTGGCAGGTTGAAAAATCAAGGCTTTTGCCGCGTCTCTCCCTGAATTTGATTCGTCTGCAAGGGCATTAACGTCTCCTATATCTCCACTAAGCAGGACTTTTAAGATCTTATTTGTTTATCAGAGAGAGAGAGAGTGAGCACACAAGCAGGGGGAGTGGCAGGCAGAGGGAGAGGCTGGCTCCCCGCTGAGCAAAGAGCCAGAGGAAGGACTCGATCCCAGAACCCTGAGATCATAACCTGAGCTGAAGGCAGACACTTAACCAGCTGAGCCACCCAGGCATCCCTAAGCAGGATTTTAAAATCTGTGCTAGTGTATGTTTATTTCATTTCTGATCCACTGGGCCCACATCTAAGCTTAATATCACACACTTGTCAGAACGAATTCCAAACCCTCTCACAGCAGCCTTGCGTGGGACCTAGGGACTCCTGGCCAGATGGAGGTGACATCTGAAAACTTTTTGGTGTGTCCCATCTTCCCAGACAAGATGTGAGTTTCTGTCAGTCTGCCCTCTTTCCAAAGCCCAGTGGTCTGCAGGGTGCCTCAGAGCACAGCTTCCTCTGCCCCCAATTAATCCATTTATCTGAGAAGATGCAGACAGGGCCGCCAGCCCAGGTGAGCAAGGGTTTTCAACAGAGCCCATCTGGAGGGGTCAGTCTGCAGAGGGACGTGACTGAGGCAAGTGACAGTCCTGGGATTGCACTAGGCACAGGAGGCTCCCGGGCTGGAAGCCGTGGTCAGGAAGATTCCAGAAGCTTTTGCCGTTGCGCCGGCACTGGCTTGCTGCGGTAAAGCACTCCCACACCTAAAACTGCCCTGTTGTTCAGGAAGATGGAGCTGTCTGCCCACGGAGTCTGAAAACTTTCCTGCCCAAGGGTAGCAGTTTGTCAGAGAAGTGGCTGGGCGTTCAGACTTCGTTTGCAATCTGGAAATCGATAGGAGGCTGTGTGTTCCTGCCGGGTTTGTTCACATCCTCTGCTCTGCAAGATGGGGCTGCCCAGCTAACTTGTCATTATAGAGGGTTGACTAGGATGGAATATTGCTCGAGATGATGGTCCAGGGAGGACAGCTTACAGAGCTGCATTTCCTCTTGGTGTCAGGCAAGGGCTGCCTGGCCTGGGGCTTCAATGTTCCTTTCAGACTGATGCTCCAAGGTCAAGGGTGTACTGCCTTTTTCTTTCGTTTCCATTCTTTCTCTGTCTCTCTGTCTCTCTGTCTCTCTGTCTCTCTCCTCCTCCCTCCCCCACTTTCCTTCCCTCCCTCGCCCTCTCCTTCTCTCTTTTCCACTCTCTTTTCTTTCACTGAAATTTCTTTGGAGCCAAGCACAAGCAGTATCTCCCTCTGCCTTTGAACACCTCTCGTTAAGACCACTCCCTACAGAGGAAAGGGGTTTGTCCAATTTATTTTTGTAACAAATACTCAATTTTATTTTTCCCCATGGCCTCTTCTTTTATGATTCATGTTTGCATTATTCTGTCCCTTGGAGAAAAAAGCTGTTTACAAAGGTGAAAATTATTCCGATGATCTAATCTGTTGCATTCCTCTGCAAAGCAAAGAGTTAAATGATGCATGAAATCACCTGTCGGCCCACACTAGACAGGGCTGTGTTTACGGACCCAGGGACGGCTCATGAATTATTTAACCAAAAGGACTCTTGGCTCCGTGTCCGGGTAGACACAGTTCAGCCCCGAGTTACTTTGGAGGTGCTGTTTGCAGCCCCCGAGCTTCCCCTTGGCTGCGGAAACCGTCTGCCAGACACTGTGGGCCATTGCCAACACCAGGTCTCCTTGAGAACAACTTGAACTTAGCTCCTACAGGCTCCAGATGGCTCCCAAACTAGAACGGAGTTTTGCAGAACCCTTAAAAGCTTTGCCAAAAAAGAGAGAGTTGGCAGTGTTTGCACCCGGGCTGTAGGTTTGCCCTCACACTGTGCACCTGGGGGTTATTGCTGGGGTTTAGAGAGTCCATTTAATAACCCCCATCGGAGTCCCATCCCCATCAGAGTTTGGATGCAATGAGAGTGTGGGAAGAATGAGGCATAAGATCAAAATGTCACCTTTATTACTGATTGACTTAACAGAGAATGTGGGAGGATGTTCTGATTTGGGACCCCGGAATGGGGCATGCTTTCTTGCCCAGTGCTGGAAACCAGTCTCTCCTGTGGAGGAAGGGGGGGGAGTGGTCAGGGTAGGGAGGGAGAGTCGGGGGCCTTCCTCAGGGAAAGCAGCATTTCCTGCCTGTCCTGAGCAGCCAAGAGGAGTTGTATCTCTGGCGGACAAAATCATAGAAATCTGAAGAGCTGGCACAGATTTTAGGGACCATTGAAACCCTTTCGTTTGCAAAAGGAAACTGAGGCACAGAGATTGGGGAATCACCCATAGAAATGCGGCTTGTTAGAGGCAAGGCAGAGTTCTGTGTGCCTCTTGGTCCATGGAGGGCACCGCCCACTGGGGGTCTCAGGCCCCAGCCCCACCACCACCTCCTCTGTTCCCCTTGGGAATGGGACAAGCTTAGAGGACACACGGTAATCTAGCTGCTATTTGCAGCAAATGGTAATTCAGACAAAAAATTACTATTAAGAAATCAAGTCAAGTCAAGTTCTTTGTTGATCCTTTGTCTAAGCTTTGTCAACTCTGACTACACACTTGGGAATGCGGTCGGCTCCTGCCTGAGCCATAGGGCAGTCCAGCCAGCTTGGGGAGAGACGAGGGAGAAGAGGGGTCCTAACTGGTATGTCCCTGAGAGAAGGCTGTTGCCTCCAGTCAGATGGCGGTCACAGCCAACGCCTGCTTCTGCAAAGGCTCAGAACTCTAGACAACTCCTTGGCTTCTTTCTGTCCTTTGGACACAGTCCCCATTGCTGTATTTTACCCCATCAACCATTTATACTGTCAAAATCCTGCTTCTCCCAGCAATTCACTGTGGGGCTAAATTTGGGCTGTATTTCCCTCAGCTAGTGTTTGGGGCTCAAACCCCAAGTGCTTTGGTCTGGGCCCCAGTGGAGCGCCAACCCTGGGAAAGGGCCCTTTCTAAAGCATGCAGTGATGTCCACTGCACTCCCCAAGGGCTCTCCTTCCCTCACTGCCTGCCGAGCCCCAAAACCTAGATGCCTACTGGCTGAGTTTTATTTCCAGCATGGCAAGGTCACAAGTTCACACACACACACTCACGTGCATACACACACTCACGTGCACACACACATGGATACACACACATGCACACACACACACACACACACATCAAATTTCACTTCCCATCAAATCTCTGCACCCCAAAATGACCTACATGTTGGCAAAGGCTTTTTGTCTGTCAGAAGTTATCATCCAATGGACGTTTCTTCTCTCCATGACACACCCATTACGGGAAATGCACATTGCGCCGTTTCCCTCCATCTCACCAGTCCCCCTCCTGAACCTTTGCCTCCCAACTCCCCAGGCTCCTGGACACCAAGGAGAATGTCTGAGCCAGCAAGAAAATGGTCCGAAAGGAGGTCCCTTCGACACAAAAAGGACATTTTGAGGGAACCCCCTTGTATTTTGGATGGTGCTGTCCTTCCCCCTAAGGCTCAGTGCTGGAAAGCCCCCAACCATGCCAGGAGCCACCCCCAGAAGCTCATCCAAGCCCTACCTCTCTCTAGGGATAGTGGGACCTGGGGGTGGGCTGAGTGTGCCCCTCCCAGCTCTTGGAAGAGTTTCCATGTGTATCTCACTGAACCCCACATTGACCTGGGGAAGAGGCAGGGCAGGTGGCTCAGAGGTTAAGGCCACATAGAAGACAAGTCAGGGAGAGCTGCTTCTTTCCCACTTCTCCGTCCCTCCACATGGAGCCATCATTACCTTGAAGGCAGGAGGGATGAGGCAGGCTGATCTGGATGGGCCTGGAAACATGGACACCCAAATAGCACCCACAGCGGCACTGGAGTTTCAGGGAAACGAAGGGACTTCTCTGTCTTAAACATTTTCTACAAAAATGTGTTCCATGTTGCCGCCAGTCCGGTTCATTCATGAACAGACTGAGACCCTCAGAGGGGAAGAGATTCCCTGTTGACAAAGGGTGAGACCCACAGGCAGAAAAACCATTCTGAGGGTTTATGGAGATGACACTTGACCACATTCTCCCCTCCCTCCAGGACATTCTGCCCTCCCCTCCCCCACCCATCGGGTCCCACCTCCACCCACACCCCTTCTGCCTGCAGCCCCTCACCTGGGCCTTCTCTTCTTAGAATTCTAGTCTCAGACTCCCCCCTCCTCCTGCCTCCCTACCTCCCGCTGTTCCCAGTCCTCTATGTGGTCCTCTTCTCTGAGTTCCCTGGATGTAATGACTCACCCTGGGGAGGACTAAGCTAATGGGCTAACAGGTTTCCCTTCCGAGCTGACTAGGTGCATTTTAAGTTGCAAAAGTGACTCCTAGGGGCCATGCCTTGGCTTGGGAAATGTTTCAAGAGCTGGGCAGGGGCAGCTCCAGTATATTTACATAGAAAGGACCATAGAAAGGGCTTTAGTTCTTGCGTGGAAGCTGCATTTGAGAGCAAGCATGCTTTTTTACTTGGACGGTGCTTTTAAGTTGATAGATACTTGAAGTAAGGGAGTAATCACTGCCCTGCCAACTTCTACTCCGCCATTTGAGGTTTTCAATAAGATCTAGGTCACTGGCTTTTATGTTCACTACGGTTCATGGCTGTCCTCTTAAGTCTGGTGCCAGAAGAGAACCTGGCGTTTTTAAGTGCAGACTCTTCAGTGCGGATGAGGGCCTTATTACCTCCTTCATTAAGGGCAGTATGTTTCTGTTAATACATCCATCCTAAGATCCAATTAACCTTTAGCTTTTATTTGTTTGTTTGCTGCCAAATTGTATTTTAAGTTTTCAGTTGATTCACTAGCAGAATATCTTACATTTGGCTGCTAAGTCATTTATCTCTCAGACTGTGTGTGGTGTTTTATCTATGTATCTGTGCCCTAAGTGTAGGAGTTTCTATATATACCTTATGATGGATAGTTTTAGGACAAACAAAAGGCCAACTCTAATCATGATATTCCTCACTCCTAATTCTGGGAAATAGTGTTTTCTTGACCATCCAAGTTGTGAAACTGGTCTGTCAATCTGGCATTCATTCCCAACCCTAATGTTAGACATAATCTTGGTTTTTAGAAAACCAGAGCTTCAAAGTAGTATGCGGTGTGGCTTCCTGAAGACCAGACAATACACAAGATATCAAATTAGTTAATTTCACACATGGAACACTGTCTAATCTGAAAATAATTAGTCATCATCTCCTGGGAGAATGTGTGTGTGTGTGTGTACGGAGAGCCATTTGGGGAGAGGGACCTGGGAGGGGGAGGAAGAGAGCATGTCAGAAATCTTTTTCATTGCATGTTGAACAGAAATAGCTGGAAAAAACTAAGGTCTGTGGTCTGTAGTTAGGAGAGTGTATCAGTTTACTGCTGTAACTAAATATTACAGACTGAGTGGCCTAAGCCACATAAAGGTTTTGTCTCAAAATTCTGGCGTCTTCGAGTTGGGGAATAAAGTATCTGACAGGGCTGGTTCCTTCCAAGGGCTGTGAGGGACAGATGTGTCCCAGGCCTCTCTCCTTGGCTTGTGGATGCTGTCTTCTCACTGGGTCTTCACATCTTGCCTTTACACATTTCTGGGTCCAAATATCCCTTTTTAGAAGTCGTATTGGATTAGGACCCAGCTAAATGACCTCATTCTAACGTGATTAGCTCTACAAAGACCCTTTCTCCAACCAAGGTCCCCTTCTGAGGCCCTGGGAGACTCTGAATTTGGGCCAGACACCATTCAGCCATAACCAGGGGATTCACAATGAGGCATACTAGGAATATCACGGAAGCAGCAGGAAGCTCCTGAGAAGTAAGAGCCATCCTGTGGAAATTACACCCCAGATTCGGTCTTTCTGCTGTCAGCACTGACATTAGCCCCTCCCCCTCCAGCCATTTATCTTGTCGATGACCCTCTGCAGGTGTTTTAGTCCCCATGAAAGCACTCCTCCTGGGGGAGGGGGAATAAAACACACTGCCCCCCAAATTGTTGTGGTCAGTGGGTCAAATCCAGTAGCTTCTTGATAGGTATCCCTCCTCTCCGTCTCCTGGATCCCCATGACTCTGTAACCTGTGAGTAGAGGAAGAAGTTCCTTTTCCTTGGAGAAGAGTCACCAGGTAGTTCTACCTATGATCCCTCCTGATGACGGTGAGGGGAAGGCGGGGTGACTTCATGACTGGCAGGCAGCAGGACCACGGGTACCCCAGCCCACCTGTCTCCCTCATAGGTGGAGGCTGGGCACCCACGGCTCCCAAGGCCTGACCCACTGCTCTGCCCTCAGCCTCCACCTGACACGTACTTGCCCTCCTGTTACAGAAGGGATGCAGGGAGACTACAAAACAAAACAAAAATGTAACTGCAAAAGACATCCCATCTGGGTGATGAACAGAAATCATTGGCAAATGACCCTGCCTTTCTCCTTTCTCTTGCCCGGTTTATTTTCAGTTATCAGTATTTATCCCCAGGTTTTCAATGGGCAGCTGACGGTCCATCAGCTGCTTCCCAGAGTTGCTCCGGCTCCTGAGAGTAAAATCAGAATGAAATCGGAGAGATACATACTGCCTTCAATCTCATTTTCTTGGAGTTGGAAAAAGTTTTTCTTTCAGTCTGTGCTTTCAGGAGCAATAGGCAAAGGGATTGGAAATTAAAAAGCACACCTTCTCCTCGGTCGGCAATGTTTGTCCTTCCTTTAGGCAGGCTTGGGTCTCCCTTCGGCAAGTCCTGCTGCTTACCCTGCCTTGTGGTGGGACTTGGGATCCAAGGCCAAAATAAGCCCTGCTCTGGGAAGTTTGGGCTAATGGAGAGTTGGGTGATGAAATCATCATTTTCTCCGTAGTTGGAAACCGAGGCACAGTGGGTCCCACTCAGTGAGAAGTGACTTCGGAGACACTTGTTCGGGAAGCGTGGCTCCCTGGTCGCAGCTGCTGGCCTCAGAGGCAACACCACGAAAGAAGGGTCCATCCCTCGCCCTCCGAAGGGAACAGCAGGCTCTTCTGTGGTTACTCCCTTGCCTCAGATGGAAGAAGAAATGAAAATCTATTATGAAGGAGGAGAAAACATTTCTCGGAAGCAACTATCTATCGGCTGGGCACAGAGCCGTTGCCTCCATACTCATTACATTTTAGAAATACATTGTTGCTCCTTGAAATAAAGTAATTCCTTTAAAGAAATTTGGGGAACTATCAAGCCTAAGAAGGGAATAAAATGACCCATAATTCCTTCATCTAGTCCGTTTAATCCTTTGGTGGCTGGAATGAAAGGGAGAGACCAGCCAGTTCAAAAAGACCAGGGGCTGACACATTCTGCTTTCATGTGAGGAGTGAGCAGATGCATGGGGCATTTTATGGCATGGGAACATGGTGAGGGGAAGGACCCACACTCTGCTGGGGGAGACAACAAGCCTGAGATACAGCCCAGGAAGGGGAGTCCGGGATCACTTAGGCATGTGTTCCGGAAAACAGCCTCAGAACGAGCATCCGTTAGCATCAAGAGAGGCTTGAGATGTGAAACGCCAAATGGCAGGCTTGCCAGTGTCCCACTGGCGGCTCCAGTCAGGCTTGTCCAGGGCCCTGCCCCACAGGGTCCAGCAAGACTCCAGGATGCAATGCACAGTGGCTCAGTGGTTTCCTCAGGAGAAGAGGCCGGAGTAGCCTGAAGTCAATGGTGTCACTGCACGGCCTGCTGGGGGACTGGACCCTTCTTCCTTAGGCTCGTGAAACATCCCAGAGGGGCCCCCGCCCTAGAAGGTGAGCCCCAAGGGAAGGACGTGCCTGTCTGGTTTCCTGTGTCTGGCACATCGTGAGTGTTCAAATATATTTGGAATAAGGGATGATTCCCCTTCTGATTCTCCTTTAGGGTTGCTTTGCCTGATTTTGCCCCTATGGAAGGGAGGGCCCGCACACTGTGATTTGTCTCCGTCTCCTCCCTCAGCAGTGACTCTCGTGTACCCTGGAGCAGTTCAGGGCATCAGACATGAAGAATGGTACAATCAAAGAAAATGCCCAGGAAAGAGAAAATGACACAATTGGGTGCAATGAGGCTGTGATCTGAGGAAACAGAGAGTGGGCCCCTCAGGACGGACCAGGGAGAGGGTCAGATGAAACAACACTACACAAAATCACAGTCACTGAGCTGAGGAGAGGTGGGCAGGATGGGTCCCTGAGGCCCAAGGGTGGTGCAATGGCCAACTTCAATGAGATGTTTAACACCAAGAAATGGTACCACTTTGGGTTCTTCCAAGCATGAGCAACAGGCAGTCCTGAGCCAAGCAGATAGCTCTGGTTCTTGCCTCATATCCTTGGAATGGAAAAAGGGAGCCAAAAATATAGACAATTTATAATGCATATGTGTGCATGGACTGCGATATCAAGGGCTATTTCCTAGAGCAGGGCCTGGAAGCATGACTAAAACCCAGGTGGGTTGACCGTGGGTAGATGAAGCACAGCGTGAGCCAGGAGAGAGTGCTGGGAGTTGTTGGCAGATGGGTGTGTCCAGAGACACAAAGCATTCTGGGAGCTGGTGCTGGAAAGGTCATTCGACACCAAATCATAGAGGACCCTCATTTCCCTGGTAGGAAACCAGGCATTTATTGTGCAGCAAGAGGGAATCACAGCAGGTTTTTGAGGAGGGGATAATTTACATAAATTATTTCAAGCCCTAAAATTCGTTCCAGCTGCCATTTCAGCTGTTGAGTTCGGAGTAGGGCAAGGTGGCAAGGTAGAGTCAGAAAGCAAGTGAGCCGGAAAGAATGGGTGATTTCAGAGGGATGGGTCAGAGGGACAGGTTTTATATTCCTTGCTCCTCTCCGGGAGGAAAACAATGGTAGTCATATTCCAGGACACTGGGTGGACTGGTTTGTCTTTGGAAACAAAGCTATCGATAGGCTCTCTCCAGCAGTAAGGGGAAGGTGATATACATGTTAAAACTAGAATCTTTCTATAGAAACTTAGTTTGAAAAGATGATATTCAAATTTGGAGCATTTTATCCTGCTTACCTAATTATTTGGGCTGTGTTGTCATGTGGTGTTCCCTGTGGGCCAGCTCTCCCTTCATGGGCCAGGTTGAAGAATGTGGCAAGATAAAATGTGAGATGGAAATAAAAAAGGATATTTGTTTTTCCACATATAGAATGTGGCGTTGGCATTAATTAATGGGCTACTGTGACCCACTTAAGAAGTCCTTGGAAGTAACCTCTGAGCCACCCATTTAATTGGTCCCAGGTAGACCAGAAACTGAAGCATTTAAAATGTCACCGAAGCAATTACTTCAGGTTATAGACAGATGTTTTCACTGTCCTCAACCCTGACATATTCCCCCAAGCAGACTACTACAATTCCTTGGTTTGGCTGTTAAGCTGTTCAGAAGGAACAGAGGGCAGTGGAATGTGGGGAAATCCACCTACTTTCTCTCCAGGAGGACAACATTCTAATGTAGAATACTGATATTCCAAACTTTTATTCATGAGTAGGGGTCACTGTATGTATTAATTTTCTATTACTACTGTAACAAATTGTCTTAAGTTTAATGGTTTAACACAAGATAAATTTACTATTGCACAGTTCTGGTTGTCACAAGTCTGAAACGGTCGTCCCTGGGCTGAAATCAAGATTTGGGCCAGACAGCATATCTTTTGAAGGCTCTAGGGACAATCTGTTTCCTTGCTTCTTCCAGCTTCTAGAGGTCATTTTCCTTACCTTGTCATCCCTCCCTTCATCTTTAAAGCCAACAGCATCTCATCTCTCTGACATTTTTTCTATGGTCACATCTCTCTCTAAGTGACTATAGCTGGGAAGAGTCTTCATCTTTCAAGGACACATGTGATTAGACTGAGCCCACCTTGCATAACCCAGGGTATTCATGCGCCCACCTCAAGAATCTTAACCTGATTCACACCTGCAAAGTCTCTTTTGTCATAAGGTAAAGGTAACCTACTTCACAGGCGCCAGCAAGTAGGATGTGGAAAACTTTTAAGGGGATCATTTCTTCTGCCTTCCACACTGTGTACTAAACTTTTAAGCATAGGGTGTGACCCCATCTTCTGCCTTTTCTTCCATTCTGCTAAAGACTTAGGTGAACCGAGGTCTGCTTGGGACAGTCCTGGCAGCTGGTATAGGGGTCCAGAGAGCCAGCTCTGGGGCAAGACTGCCTAGGTTTCCTACCAGTATTCCCATTATACAACAGCTTCATTTGGCCTTGGACAGTTTGCTTGCCCTAAATATCAGTGTGTTTCTCTATAAAGGGAGGAGAATAAGAAGCAGATGGCATGTGGATTAGGGCAATTTGAGAAGATTATAATAGAGATTTTAGATCCTCCCACATTGCTAGAATGTTTTATGGATCAGTGTCCATTTTCCTCATTTGCATTGTAGCTGGCCTTCTGCAGTCAGAGATTCCTTATTCGGTGGCTCACCCAAAGGACCTGCTCCACTCATATTTCCAAGGAAAAAATAGATTCTTATATAGGAGACACTCTGCCTTCTAAAGCTTTGCTGTTCCAGCCAAGCGGAGGAGAAAGTCATTTGCCTTACAATATCATCAACAAGCCATTTTTCATTGACCTAGAGCGGCATTCTTGTCTGTTTTTCCCTTCAATTAATGGGGGAAAATGTTTTCCATAAAAGTAATTTATGTAGCACTACATATAGTAATATTAAAAGCATAAAAATAAGCCTCCAGGAGACAAAACAAGTAACAATCCTTTATCCTTCTACCCTGACGTTGCCCCTGTGTAATGTCAGGCAGAGTACACTGGGGAGCTGTTAAACTCAACTGATCCTTGGATGCCTCTGGAGCAATCCTTTGAGCATTGCTGCTGAGGTTCGTGGAATCTTGAGATTTCTGTTTATATAATCCATTTCCAAAGCAGAATGATCTTTAAAAATGCAAATACCAAGTTCACTTTAAAGTGCAGATATTACCATCCCAAAGACCCTAATATATTAAGCATCCCATTTAATGCTGGAATCCAAGATAAAGTCCTTTAAGAATATAACCCTCATGGGGGCGCCTGGGTCGCTCAGTCGTTAAATGTCCAACTCTTGATTTCAGCTCAAGTCATAATCTCAGGGTCCTGAAATCAAGCCCCATGCTGGGCTCTGCACTAGGCATGAAGCCTGCTTAAGATTCTCTCTCTCTCCCTCTCTTCCTGCCCCTCCCCCACCTCTCTCAAAAAAGCACTCATGACATGGAAGCAATTTCAATGTCCATCAATAGAGGAATGGATAAAGATGAGATATATCTATATATACATCAGAGTGGAATATTACCCATAAAAACCAAAAGTCTTGCCATCTGCAACAACATGGATGAACTTTGAGGCTATCATGCTAAGTGAGATAATATAGAAAAAGACACATGACTTCACTTATATGTGGAAAACAAAGCAAATGAATGAACAAGACAAATAGAAACAAGGTCATTGATATAGAAAACAAACTGGTGGTTACCAGAGGGGAGGAGGGTGGAGTGTGGGCAAATAGGTGAAGGGAATTAAGAGGTACAATCTTCCAGTTATAAAATAAATAAAACAAGAGGATATAGTGTACAGCACAGGGAATATAACCAATAATATTATAACAGCTTGGTCAGGTGACAGATGGTCACCATAGGTTTGCCATGGTGACCATTTTGTAATGTATATAAATATTGAAACACTATGTTATACACCTGAAACTAGTGTAATATTGTGTGTGGATTATCCTTCAATTGAAAAAGAATGTAGCACTCATTCATTCAATTACTCATCAATAAATATTTACTGGTCACCTACTATTAGAATTAAATGATGAGAAAAACAGTCTAATGGGAAATGCAAGTACAAGTTAAAGTGGTAATTGATATAGAGAAAAGATAGAGGGTCGTATTAGAGCTTATAATAGAATAAGCACTGAGAACCACGGACAGATTTTTCAGCAGGGGAGTTTAATGATGAATTTTTTCCTTCAAGGGTATCACACAGGTTGCAGTGTGGAGAACAGAGTAGAGAGGAATCAGGCCTGCCCAACCATCCTTTCTGAATGTTCTTTCACACAGGATCTTTGCCAATGTTATTTGATTAACCAAATAAACCTCATTTCCATTCCCCCCTTCCCGTGCTTCCATGTGGTGTGAAGTCTGGATAACCTGAATAACCTTTGCTCAGCTCCTTTTGCCATGTGACCCTGCTGTGGCCAATGAGACTAGAGCACAGATCTGTTGACATCTTCTGGGAGGGTATATGCTTTCTGGATAAAAGGAACAGTATGGCTGTACCAACCCTCTGCCCTTCTTCCTGTCTTTCTTCTTATTGTTAAATGGACGTGATGCCTAGAGCTAGGGCAGCTGTCTGGGAAGCATGAGGGGAAGGCCACCGTAGACTCGTGTAACTGCAGTAATGCTCTCAGTCACCTATGTACACACTGCTTGTTACGTAGGAAAAATTATCCGCCATGTTTAGAAGTTGAATTTCTTTTCTTTTCGTTCTTTCTTTTCTTTTTCTTTTTTCTTTCTTTCTTTTTTTTTACTTTCTATCAAAAGCATTTCAGACTGAAACAATGATTCAAAAGCATGTTTAAGGGAAAATCAACAAGTATTTCAATAACTGTCATGGCCACCACAAGGACTCTCGGAATTCCCCTCCTGCCCTTGAAATCATCACCTTTTGAACAGGATGGTGAAAAAGGGAGGGGGGTTCCCCTTGTGATGACCTCTGAGAGTACTATTTCTTACTAATTTGTGTTTCACTGTCAAGCGCCTTTGGAGCCCATACTTGGCTCTGCTGCCACATCCTTAACTTTGAGAACTTTGAGCCTCAAGCCCTGAATCTTTCTGAAATGTATTAGTCCATGATGAAAAGGAACAGACTGTCTTACTCACTTCTGTAACAGGAGAAACTGAAACTCTGCCTGCCACTTTGTAGGTGCTCAGTAAATGTCCACTAACCCAGTAAGGGAAGCTGAGTATATTTATAAGTTGAGAGTAGTCGTGTGCTATGTTTTTAAAAATAGAAATGAAAAATAGCCCAATCTCATGGAGCACATGGGACAGAGCATGCTCAGTGAAGCATACACATTCTGGGTTAAGAAATATGATTATCATCTGCCAAATCTGAGTCCTGCCTCTGGGCTGAAAAGACGTGTCCAAGGAGTCCTTTTCACTCATTCGCAGACACCAAAACAGAGGGGGTCTTTAATGAAATGCAGGAGCTGGAGTGACAGGCATTAGTGCCGAGAAATAGGCAATTGATTGCAAAGTCAAAATGAAATGCTTCAATAAAAAAGACCTTCATGCCTAAGGCATACTTTTTTTGCTAATGTTATAGTGGAGATAGATATATATATATACACATACATACACACACACACACATATATAATATTTATATATATTTTTAAGTGTTTCCTGCATCTTTATTTTTTTAATTTATTTTTTTTATTAACATATAATGTATTATTAGCCCCAGGGGTACAGGTCTGTGAATCATCAGGCTTACACACTTCACAGCACACTCATCATAGCACATACCCTCCCCAGTGTCCATAACCCAACCACCTTCTCCTTACGCCCCTCCCCCCGGCAACCCTCAGTTTGTTTTGTGAGATTAAGAGTCTCTTATGGTTTAATAATGGCAATATAGTTTCGCTATTCTTAGTTTTTTAATCTTCCACTGAGGAAAAATTGGACAAGCTAAATAAATCAGTTCACCAGATAATTAATTTACACACACAAAACTAATATTGGCCCTTAGTCATTTCTGTTAGGAGGGCCATCTGTATCAGCAGAGATGAGCGAGCGTGGACCGATCAATAAGGAGCAGTGTCAGGGCCTCTTTGGATCATGTCTCTGGCTTCTAATGCCATTTATCCAAAATGATTTCTGAAAGCATCAAAACTCCCCAGTCCTGCTCAGCACACCACCTTGTGCCTCAGCCCAGGAAGGGTTCTGCACGGAGCCACCTGGAAGGTGAGCAGCATGGAGAATGGGGACCCAGAGGCCCGACTGACTGTCCTGTCCTTTCCTTTCCTCACAGACAGCTTTGCATTTGTCAAGCCAGAGAAGCCTCTCATGTCTTAGAACTAGAGATCTGATTTTAGACACCAGGCTCTTCACTGTAGAGATGAGGCAGTAAAGTCCAGAGAGTTTACTTCTCCAGGGTCGACACAGAAAATCAGTGAAGCTGAGGCTAGCATTTCTCCCGGGCCTCTGACCTGCGTTCTTCCTGCGCCCCTGCTATGGCCTCACTTTGTGGAGAGGTGGTCGCTGCTCCTCACCCCTCTCTTATACCCCACAGCTCCATCAGAGAATTCCGTCTACTGTCTCATGACATTCCTCAGTTCCAAGGAAGTCTACCCTGTGGTGCAATGATTTCCATCTGTCCTGCTGTTTGGAAGAAAGTTCTATCTGCCTGTCAATGCTGAGTTTTGAGCTCCTTTTTAGGAGGTTGTCCTGGTTCTTGGGACTCATCCTGGCAGAACCTGCTGAGCTGGCCAAGGAGGTTTTCTGCATCACTTGCTGCTAAATCAGGGCCACCTCATATTGACTGGCCCAGGGAAACTTAGGTCCGACATTCTCCCTCATGACACACAGCTCCGTATTAAACGGTGTCAAGGAATTGCTGTTGTTCTTCTCCAGAAACAAAAGGTGTCAAAAGTTAGATGGGACTGAATAGCCAAGAAAATATAAGTAGATACCTTCCCGTCTCCCCAGTCCCTGGAGCTGTGATCTACCAGTAGAGGAGAAATCTCACCAAGTCTCCAGGAAAAGAGAAAAACACAGAGCAGCTAGGCATCAGCCGTTGTTGGACCAAAATAAATCCTGAGATGGTTGATAATCTGATTATCTGGATTGATTTCTCTGTTTCCTTCTCCACCCCCTTATGACTGAGCTGAACTTCCCCTTCAGCGCAAACGGTATTAAGTGCCTTGTATCTGAAGAGCATGTCAGCAGACACTGGTTGAAAATAAGGTGAATCTTGGATTTGTTGGAGCTTGGGGCTTAGAGTACAAGAGCTCGGGGCTTAGAGTACAAGACTTTGCCACTTATTAGCCATTTTGTTCATGGAGAAATCTAACCTTTCTCAGCCTAATTTCAACATCTTTACTAAGTAACTTTTAAGACTGAGAAATAAATTAGATCACTTATTTAAAACAATACCAAGGGCAGTGTTGATCAGATGTACACGTTCTGAAATGTTTGCCGTTGTAATTTATATAATCCCCCGGGAGCCCACTTTGGATTTTTTGGTAGGTAGGTCTGTACTCTTGGCATTTCATCAGAAACCAGGACCAATAATAATAATAATAATAATAATAATAATAATAATTCAGGGGTAGTATTATTAACTGATGTTGCACAAGACCATGTTCCAGAATCAAACTCAGCTATCACAAAATTTTCCTAACACAACAGAATGGGCTACAGAAGAGTAGAGGCCCTGAGAATTTTTAAGTAAATGGTGGATGGTATAATTGGAATTTCTGCATCCTTAAATAGCATTGGATGTTAGCATGCCCCACCTCTAGGACTCATTGATTCTTACTGCTAAGGGTTTGTGTGGCTTCAGCGATTTTTGATAGGTGCCTTTATTTTAAAGCCCCATTGCATCAACAAACTAGAGCCACAATTTTTCTGCCTAGCAAACCACCCAAACTCAGGGGTATATAACAATAAGCTCCTGAGTGTGCAGGTCAACTGAGGCTTCACCTATCTAGCTGCAGGTAGGGTCCCTTCTGCTCCAGATGTCTCTCACCAACCCCCCCGCAACCTTGGAACAACTGTCTGAGACAGGAAGCCCAGAGAAGAAGGTGAGCATGACCATGCAGGTACACTGAAAGCCTCTGCTCCTACCATGTTCTGTGTCTTCCCATTAGCCAGGCAAGTCACATGGCCAAGCCCATAAGTCCAGGGGCAGACTTTCTGCCCACTCTGAGGCCAGGGCATGGAATTGGGTAAATATTAATACTGTGGAGGAGTCAAAAATTGGGGACCAATGAACATTCTTCAACACCTCTGGTGTTGTAAACTATTGCTACAAGGTAATTGCTTTTCTGGTCACTTAAAGGGGTTGTCCTTTTGATCCTACTGTAACCTCTGATAAATAATATACCTCTTGGCACACTGTGAGCCCACATGAGAAAATAGATCTTCTTTAATAAATACTCCCTTTTAAGATTCAGTGGTGTGATGAAATGACTACACAGAGCATGGAAGAAAAGAATTGTGGAACATTCCTCTGCACAGCCAGTCCTTAAATCCAGCCCATATCAGCAGAGACTCAAAATTATTATCATCTAATGGCAAGTCAGGAGTCTAAGTGAATTGAAATATTGGCTTCCCTCCAATTCCCAATGATTTTGAGTCCATTCTATAAAAAGCATCAATGTAACTGATATATGTGGTTTCAGATAGCCCACCAGATCAAAAGCATAGAGTACTTTGAAAATATGATAATTTTTTTTTTCTAGGAATAATTCTCCTTGACTATCAGTAAGGAATACTCAGACTACTCTAAATCATCGGGTTAAGTTTAGGGGCAGTAAGGTAGGGACACAAGCTGAGACGATTAACATGAATGTGGATGAAAAGTCTTCTTATCCTGTCTTTTAACAGAATGCAGATCTTTAGAGAATAACCTTTATTCTCAGCCTGATATATCCATCCACTCCTTAAAGGGCCAGGAGCTTAAGATTCTTTCTCATTATCAGTGCTTTCTCAGGAAAACCTAGAAATAACCAGAGGAAAGTGGTCTTTCTGCTTGGCTGGTTTTCTGAGAATCTTACTGAGTGGCAGCCCAGCACAGGGGTTAGAAACCTGAGCTCTGAGGTCTGTGACTGTGTTTAAACTCAGCTGGGTAGCTGTGTGACTTTAAGAAGGTCGTTTAACTTCTGTAGTGGTCATTGGTGCTGCTCACAGATTGTTGGTTCCCCTTTCCTCCCGGGACCCAGAAAACTTGACCCCCTGGCTCCTTTGTGGTTGGGTGGTGCCATATAATTGGCTCTGGTTAAAGAATTGTGAACAAAGGTGTTATATATAACTTCTTGGCTATAACATTTAATAATCAATGCAAGATTCTCCAGAATTCTCTCTTGTCCCTCTAGAACAATGATGAGCAGCATTCAAGATGGTGGCTGTTCCATCAGCCTGGGTCCCAGAGTAATCACAATGGGCAGAGTCCCCCTGGTGACCCATGACAGACTTGAAGCAAGAGAAAAGAAATAAATTGGTTATACTCAGCCATTGTGATTTTGAAGGTTATTTTTTAGAATAACTTGACCCGATCCACCCTGGTTTGATATCTGAAAAATGAGGATAACAGTGGAATCTAGCTTGTGAAGTAATCATGAAGATTAAATAGGATAATATGTGCATGTACTTAGAATAACACCTAGCACACAGTAAATTCTTAATATATTTTAGCTATTATATCTTATTACTAAGTTATTCTATATCCTAACCTAGTCTCTAATGACTTATTCATATCTATCAAACAAGTTGCCATGTAACTTTGAGAAATTCAACCTCAAATTGCAATACAAGTAGGTTAGACTAGATAGACTAGAGTTTTAGCTTTCTGGGCTTAAAGTTATGTGCAACTTTTATGGCACTGCTCAGAGGATCACCCTTGTGTTTCACAGATATTCTGTTGCTTAGGGGAGCGAGATCTGTGGTAAAGTCAAGCATCATCTTTGCCCCTTTCCCGGTGCCCTCTACCCCCCAACTCCCCAAACAATAAGATCTATGTCCTTGTCACAGATTGTTCTGTATCCTATTCTAAATCTTTCTGCACAGAAAATTACATCTGGCTTGTAAATTCTTCGCTACAAATTGGTTTCCCAATTTATGCACCTACATCCTTAGTAGTCTATCTTCTCTCTCAGCTCTGTGTTCAACATACATACCTAATATCTTGTTTTATTAGTAAAATCTCACTGGGTTCAAGCCACAGCCCACCATGGCTGTGGTGGTCTTCTTTAGTCCAAAAGGGGAAGATTCTGTCCTTGTTCCACTTTAATCTTGGTGTAAAGTGATCACCCTCACACCATCACAATCATCCACTGAAACCTATCCTCTAATTTCTCTGGATTAGAACTTTTCATGTCTTAATTTATAGTATTTCTTTTTCTCCTGTGTGACTCTGCCTGGATCCTGCACTGGTCCCAAAGTTCAGGTGCCTCATACTGTTCAGCCTATATATAAACCAAATCTAGGAAAAGGAGGAGTTTCATTGCATATTGAATTACAAGTTGGATTTCATTAGGAATCCTAATATTTCTCCCTCCTTGCCTTGTTTATCTAGGTGTCTGTTCTTCTAGAGACTGCACTTTATGCTGTTATATATAACCTCATGGCCTCCCTCCCACCCCCAGTGCTTGGTTTATTACAGATCCTGCTACTGTGTTTATTGTCTGTCTAGGTGGAGGCCCTTTTTTATTGCTATTGTTCATACATGTTCATTTTGGCTATTAATAAACTATTACTTTATGGGAGGAAATGACACTTCTTTATCCTCTTTCAGATCGAAGACATCATTACGAAGATGCAAGATGACAAGACAGGTGGTGTGCCCATCAGAACAGTCAAGAGCTTTCTCTCCAAAATTCCCAGTGTTGTCACAGGTAAACATTCTCCTTACAAATGTTGGTGGCAATAGGAAAAGTCTGCTGAAGGGTTGTATAGTCTTGATTGTGCCCTGAGGTGTGTCTAAGAATTTGTGACTAGTAAAGATGATACATTCAATGTGCTTCTTAAACAAAGTCAAGTTCTGGTCATGGTTTTCAGAAGCTACTCTTTGCCAGTGACTCAGAATTGTTTTACCATGCCCAGCCCTTTTGTGTACAGGTTGAGGCTTCTGGAAAGAAACAAGTTCATTAATGAACTGGATAGCCCATCAGCAATTTGACCTATGAGATGTACACAAGCATAGATATATTAAAGAAAGTATTTTAGTTTTAAACAAGCTTTAAGAAAGTCTTACATTCAAATTCTACAAAATGCTTTTAGGTTTCTAACTTACTGTACTTGAACTCTGAAAAGAAATGGTTTTAGTATATTTTTCTGAATTACTTTGAGGATTTTGTGTGTTTTGTATGCTCAAACATTTTTTAAATTAATTATGAGGTATATCAAATGCATGGATATAGTTTCAGATATAATACTAAAACAGGCCACCCATGTCCACCACCCTGCCTCCTAAATAATGTTTCATCAGTATCTTAGAGCCCCTCGTGAGCCTAATGGATGACATCTGCCTCCCTTTCCACCACAAGTACCACTATCTACTCTTATCCTTATCAGTTTGTTGCTTTTCTTCATAATTTTAACCACATAGGCATGTGTCCCTTATACCTAAACAAATAACCAAATAAGTTAAGATAAAATTTTAGGTACTTCCCTCATTATCAAAATATAGTTATTTGCTTTCCAAATTATAGAATAATTAAAATAAAAAATACTGACAATACCTAGTGCTACTGAGGTTATGGAGAAACTGGAACTCTCACACACTGCTGGTGGAAGGTAAAAATGCAGCTACTCTGGAAAATGTTAGACAAATGCTTACCATATGACCAAGAAATCCCACTCCTTGGTATTTATCTGAGAGAAATGAAAACGTGCATGTAGACGAAAACTCATGAGTATTTAGAACAACATTATTTATAATCTCCAAAGCCTGGAAACAACCTAAATGCCCTTCAATGTGTGAATGAATAAACAAACTGTAGTAAACCCATATTCATCAATAAAAAGGAATGAACTGTTGATACAGACACCACTTAGTTATTTTTCTGAGTGAAAGAAGCCAGTCTCAAAAGATTGTATTCTATATGATTCCATTTTTGTGACATTCTAAACAAGCCCAAAACTCTAGTGATGGAGACAGATCAGTGGTTGCCAAAGATTGAGAGCTAAGGGAGC
This sequence comes from Lontra canadensis, assembly GCF_010015895.1. Taxonomy (NCBI): domain Eukaryota; kingdom Metazoa; phylum Chordata; class Mammalia; order Carnivora; family Mustelidae; genus Lontra; species Lontra canadensis. Next base: position 4,995,642 of record NW_022631092.1, read on the forward strand.
ATATGACTATAAAGGGATTACATGAAGGAATTTTTTAAGGTTACAGTGAAACTATTCTGTATCCTGATTGTGGTGGTGATGGTGACATTAATTTACACATAGGTTAAAATTCATAGAACAGCAGACAAAAAAAAAAAAAAAGAATCAATATTATATGTCCCCTTAAAAAAATAAGTAAATTCAACTGAAGTACCTATAAGTATCCTAACTCATTATTCAGACTGTCACTGTTTGAACTCAGGTAGGTACCAAATAGATCTGGATAATGAAGGATGATTGTATTGTTAGTTTGCTCTAATCTTGAAATTTATTTAAATGGAATTATAATATTGGCTATGATATATTTTTCATACATTTCTGGATTTTGTTTGATAAAATGTTGTTTAGGATCTTTAAATCTATTTCCTTGGGAAGATTAGTTTGTTGTTCTTATTACCCTCCTTGCTGGTTTGAGTATCAAATTTCTGCTAGAATCCTAAGATGAACCATGGAGTATTACTTTTGTTGACAATATGTTGTTCTCTGAAAAATGTTTTAATCTTTAATCTAGATTTTAGGTGTTTCATTTCAATTATTTTTTTTATCTTTAGAAGTTTCATCTGTTTTTTTTTCCCAGTATACTTGGTCATTCATTCAACATTTATTGGGTTATTCAACATTATTCAACATTCAATATTTATTGGGTGCTTACTATTTTCTAAACATTGCTGGGCAGTGGAGATTTGGAAATAAATGAAAAAAATCAAAATTTCTGTTCATGAAATTTTAGATTCTAATAGAGGACACAACAAAATAAATAAGAAAGATTTTTAGAACTTGAGGTAGAGATAAAAGCCAAAGAGAAAAATAAAGTGTGAAAGGGGGATAGTAGTGTTGCAACTTTGGAACGGGAGGCCAAAAAAATTCTCTGAAGAGGTAATATTTGAGTAAAGATGGAAGGGAGATGAAAGATTGAATCATGTGGATATTGAGGGAGAGAGCATTCCAGAAAGCAAGGGCTAAGTCTCCAAGGCAGGCATGTTCTGGCGTATAAAAATCCACAAAAGAAACAGAAAGAGCAGCTGGTGACAGAGAGGAAAATGAGGAGGACATGGTTTCTTGGAAGCCAGACTCTCTAGAAAATGTTTCAAGGAAGAATGGAGTGATCCACTGAAGTGTAAAAAGCTGCTGCTAATCAAGTAAAAGAAGCGCTAAGAATCAACCTTGAACTTAGCAACAATTGAATTCAACTGCTGACCTTGATAAATGCACATTCCATGAAGCATCTGGGGAAAGGGACCACAAAAAGCCTTACTGGAGTGGGTTCAAGCCAGAATGGGAGGTAGTGAGTCTAATTAATTTTTGAAGTTTTCCTTAAAAGGAAGAAATGCAGTAGAATCTAGAGGGGTAAATGGAGTCAGGACATGTAGGTTTTTAAGTAATATGAAGGTGACATGCTTGTGTGATGATGGCAATGACTCACTAAAGAGGGGAAAATGCTGCAGGAGATACAGGAAAAATTTAAGAAGTAATGTCATTGAGTAGGTCAGAAATTGAATCTCGTGCATGTTAGTTGGGTGGTTCTAGCTAGAAATATGTACAATTTATTCATAGAAAGAGGAGCAGAGGCACAGTAGATGCACAGAGTTGCAAATAACCATGGTGGGGTGGTAGGAGCTTATAGGAGTCTCCTTCTAATTGTTTCTATTTTCTTAGTAATATGGAAAGGAGAGAAGGTGGAAATGTTAGCTTTGAGAAGAGATTAGAAGCTGGGAAATAGTGATCTAGGGATGTAAAGAGATTGTCTGGTCTAAGGAAAAAGAGTTTGACTGTGAGGTAGCATTAAGGACCCTCTTGAGATTATTAATATTTATGAATTTAAAGAGGAGCAATTCTTTCTCCAGGCACATTTAGCCCTCTGGATTTGGACATGTATCAGGTAGAAAGCTAGACTTAATTAAGGCTATAGCAAGTATGAGAGTATAATAAATCAAGAGAGAGGCAAGAGAATAACTGAAATGATTGACCATTAAATTTTAACTGAGTAGGATGGAAGTGAAACATGAGATGGGTGAGGAACAGTGAGGTATAGTGATGACCATAAACTTAGCAGTCTAGTGAAAAAGGAGTTTTGGAGTTGGAGGCCAAAGTAAGAGCTAGAAATGTAGGGAGTGGTGATTGGATAGTGGAATATTTGAAATTGGGATTATGGAGGTTTTGCAATGTATTGGTGGTCACAGATATGAGATATGACCATGGCAATAAATGACTGAGATAAAAAGCTTTTATTGATAAATAGGTTAGAGTGAAATAAGTAGAGTGGCAGTTTGTTGGGGAGTAAAACTCTGGCAGGATCTCCGTGTTCCCACCCCAGCTCTAGATTCCAGCCTCTACCTTCCTACACGCCAGTTTGGACAATGAGGTCTTGGTGGGCATGCTCGGCCTCCTCCGGCCCTTGGGGGCCTCTGTCTTCCTGACTTTGTAATTAATTTGTAATTAATAAATATTTCATGGAGAAATACTTTGAAGCTAAAAAATAAAAATAAAAAAATAAATGACTGAGATAGGCTAAAAAATAAAAATAAATAAATGACTGAGATAGGATGGAGGTAGAAGAGAGGAGGTCAAGGAACTAAGGGGCCATGATTTGGGAAGACTGAGCTATGTGGATATTGAAATCACTATCGGGGGGTTAGTTAGAGAGGGTGATTGTGAGTCTGTGGTTAAAATCTTCATGGAAGGGTGCCTGGGTGGCTCAGTCATTAAGCATCTGTTTTTGGCTCAGATCATGATTCCAGGGTCCCATATCAGGCTTCCTGCTCAGGGGGGAGCCTGCTTTTCCCTCTCCCACTCCTTCTGCTTCTGTTCCCTCTCTTGCTGTATCTTTGTCTGTCAGATAAATAAATAAAATCTTATAAAATAAATAAATAAAAATAAAATCTTCATGGAACGAGAGACAGAGGCCTAGGCATCAGTAGGTGACTTTCACAACAAGAGGTATGGGTGGTTTAATCTGATGTCATGAGAGTCAAACTTATTGTTTTTGGGAGAAGAGACAGGGAATGAAGACATTCTAAAAGAAGACATGAGAAGCTAGGGTGTCACTTACCTGCCTTCAAACCTATGATGTGTAAGGCATGGGAGGGAAAATAGTCACCGCCTTAGAGGACTGCAGGAAACCAGGGCCATTGAAGGAAGAACAAGAAGATGAAGGGAATATTAATTGAAAATGATGAGGACGTGAACAATTTTACGTATGACTGCCCATGAGTCACAGAAGGCAAGTGAAAGCCATTGAGGAAATGGAATACATATAACCTGGGTAATAAATGTCCACGGTTGCTATATACCAGGCACTAGAGTAGTCACAGGGATGAAAAGGCGAGTAAAAACCTAGTCTCTGCTTTTCGAAAGCTGTTAATCTAATGAAAGAAACAGACACAGGTAGACCAATAATTATATGAGCTATGTGTTATGGTAGAAAAAATGAACAAAGCTCAAAAGAAAGAATCATGAGTTTTTCTTGAGGAGCTCTAGAACATTTCTCTGAGGTTGTATATCCATTTTCTATTACTGCATAACCAGCCACCACAAACCATAATGGTTTTTTTAGTTCTCGTGATCATGATTCCATGAATTAGTGATCCTGGTAGTTCTTCTGATGGTCTTACCGCTGAGGCCCTTGTCATCTGATGGTTCAGTGGCGACTAGAGGTCTATGATGGCCTTACTCATTTCTTTGGCAGTGGTGCTTACTTTCAGATGGTTTCAGTTCTCCTCTGTGTCACCTTGTGTCACCCAGCAAGTTAGACTGGGCTTCTTCACAACCCAATTCTCTCAGAGTTGTAAGGGGAAAAGGGAAAAATTACAAGTCTTCTTAAGGCCTAAGCTCCAGAACTCATGCAATGTTAAGCGCATGCAATCTGTTCTTCAAAGCTAATCACAAAACCAGCCTAGATTGAAGAGGATAGAGAAACCAACTCTACCTTTTGGTATAGGAATAGAATTTCACACTGACCTAGGGAGACATGATTCTTTAGAGGCCATTATTATAATGATCTACCACATGAAATAATTTTAGAACTGGATCTTAAATTCAGTTTAAAACTGGGGAAGGTCATTCCAGGCAGAGAAAATAGAATTTTCATGGACTCAAAATGCATGAAAATTATGACAATTTACAGCAGAAATGAGCTCGTTTATTTTATTTTTTTCAAGAAGCCCAGTTATATTTTTACATCAACAATCAAAATGCTACTGATGCAGACTTCAGCCTATCATTCACATTTATGTGGTTATATTTTAAAACACGTGTGTGTGTCTGTATTTGAAGAGAGGGGCACATTGACAGAACATCCAGAAGAATTAACCTTAATAACAGACTATAGGGGGGCCTGGGTGGCTCAGTCCGGTTAAGTGTCTGCCTTTGGATCAGGTCATGATCTTAGGGTCCTTGGACCAAGGCCCAGATCAGACTCCCTGCTCAGTGGGGAGCCCACTTCTCCCTCACCTCTGCCACTCCCTCTGCTTGTGCTCTCTCACTCTCTTTCTCTCTGTAAAATAAATAAAATAAATAAAATCTTTAAAAAGATAACAGATAAAGTAAAGGAACTTGACTTATAGACTTTATCCCAAAGGTAATGGTTTTAAATAGGAGGGACATCACATCCATGTGTTAGAAGCATCCCAAAGTTCATAGCAACAATGTCTGCAATAGCCAAACTGTGGAAGATGCTGAGATATCCTTCAGCAGATGAACGAATAATATGCAGTGGAATATTACTCAGCCATCAGAAAGGATGAATACCTACTATTTACATTGATATGGATGGAACTGTAGGGTATTATGCTAAGTGAAGTAAGTCAGAGAAAGAGAGTTGTCATATGGTTTCACTCACATGTAGCATATAAGAAATAGTGCAGAAGATCATAGGAGAAGGGAGGGAAAACTGAATGGGAAGAAATCAGAGAAGGAGACAAACCTGACTCTGGAAAACAAGCTGAGGGTTGTGGAAGGGGAGATGGGTGGGGGATGGGACAACTGGGTGATGGGCATTAAGGAGGGCACGTGACGTGATGAGCACTGGGTGTTATATGCAACTGATGAATTATTGAACACTACATCTGAATCTAACGATGTACCATATGTTGGCTAATTGAATTTAATTTTTTTTTAAAGAAGCAGGAAGAGACAGGAAACATGAAAACTAGTTAGTGAATCTTTAGATGAGGGAGTCTAAGCAGGAAATCAGGAGCCAGAGTGTCAACTGGAGTCACAGCTTTAGAGCTGCTCCTCATTTAATCTTCACAAAAGTCCTGTAAGAAGTGTTATCTCCATTGTACAGGTGAGGGACCCACTAGTTCAAGAGCATAAGTTACTTTTCCAAGGTCACACAGTTTATTAATCCTAGGACCACCCCCCTCCAGTACCCCCTGTGAAAGAATAGTGACTATAAGATTCTGAGGGAAAGATGGAATAAAAGATTGATAGGACTTGGTGACTAGATGTCGTGCAAAGGGGGACTCATTCAAAATGGGATCCCAGTTAACAGGATGGATTGGATACATTCATCTTTTTCTCTTTTGACACTCCACAAAAATGATAATAAAGGATTTTTTAAAGATGTAATCCCAGAGTTGGATGCCATTATGTAACAATACAATGTGAAAAGTAAACATCCTTGGATGAAATATCCTTTAAAGGTAGTCCATACAAAAGACAACCAATGCCTCACTCTCAAGATGTGCAGGTATGTGGGGCGCCTGGGTGGCTCAGTGGGTTAAGCCTCTGCTCAGGTCATGATCGAGTCCTGCATCAGGCTCTCTGCTCAGCAGGGAGCCTGCTTCCCCTCTCTCTCTGCCTGCCTCTCTGCCTACTGGTGATTTCTCTCTCTGTGTGTCAAATAAATAAATAAAATTAAAAAAAAAAGATGTGCAGTTATGTGAGATATTCATGGAGAAATATGTCCTAACACATGTCCCAACACAGCAGACAGCAACAACAAAATTTAGGGGTCTAAAAAGCAAATGGATTCATGGTAACTGGCACAGCTCTGAGACAATGTAACCATCACTAGTCAGTGCAGAGCTAAAAAACAACTCTATTTATATGATAGAGTCCTCAAAAGGCTCAGATACTAGTAGTTCTATCTTGTTAGAATGCATTTTGCTAACATACTCACCTTCTGCTTAACCACCGTTGCCTGAGCCGGTCATTAAGTCAGTGTCTACTTAGCAGGTCCCTCACAGCAGCATAGCTCAGGCTGGAGTTGAAATTGACTCTAACACCCCTCAAACTCCAGGACAAAAGATAAATCTTGTGTTCAACCTGTTAAAGGTAGCAACCATGACATTCAGCCATCACCTGCTGTGACACAGGGAACAGTTAGCAGTTGGAATACAGGAACCTCATCTGGCAATGCCAACAAGCACAGAAGAACTTAAGTCTGCACCCGTGGGTACTCAGCAGCCGCAGACTGAAACAGAATCTAGCTGTAAAGTTGTTGGATGGATGGAGTCACAGTTGTAGCCAATCCCATGAGCATTATGTTTAAACCCATAGCCAGAGTGCTAGCACCACCACAGCAGCCCCAAGCTTTTACCTCCACCAACCTCCTCTAGAGAAAAATCTGGGATGATATTTTAGGAAAACATTACACCTCTTCAATGCTCCTCAAGTTGCTGGTACCAGAGTAGAGAGCTACATCCAAGGAAAATCTGGATAGAGACCTTCTGGTACTAAACCCAAGGTGGAAATCCGTGAATCTACGGCCATTCTGTTACTGTGCCAATGGAGACTGTGTGGACAAAATGGCAATGAGCCCACATTGCAGCCTTTTCTTCCACTCAGCACTTCCATCCATCCTTCTAAGTTTAGGGAAATAGCCAATTACCCATTGCAAACCAGCAGATACCCTCTCATACATTTTGGGAGTTTTGTCACTGACATTGGAGTTTCCCCTCTATGGGTAACAGCCAGGAATAGCTTTCTCTCTTCTGTATCAGGACCCCATTTCCTCAGTAAAGGTTGAAAGGTAAAGATTTAAAATTATGGATGAAACCAGGCTGGTGTAACCAACACAATGTTTCTATCGCTTCTATTGGTGGACAACAAACTGCCCATACCTACATGTGACCGACCACCTGAATAATACAGAAAGTGACTTCCATGGAGAAGGCAAGACGATGGAGACAAAGACCACAATGACTGTCCTGTGGCGAAAGCTGAAAAGTATGAGATTCCTCCCAAAAACTGTATTGATGAGGGACAAGTAAGGTGTGTCCCAGAACATTCAAGACACCATCACTAAGAGAAGCTCTAGAAAGCTACCGATCACCACTTCCTCAGAAGCCGAGTAAAATCCAGAGATGGGAATAACATTAATCTGAATGTATCCCTGCTGTAAGGCCTATCTCTGTGCTATCCCTGAGCAACTGCCATGAGTTGAGAATCTTACCAACTTATCCAAATCATCCCAAAGATAAAGAAGAAACAACTGTTAGTGACCTACACCAAATAAATAAACTAATACGTGGGAATATGCAGATGTGGTGTCTGTAATAGATCAGATGAGTGAGTCTGGGTGAAAGACTCCAAACTGAAAGTTCTATGGTATGAGGAAAAGGTCCCATAGAAAGAATGCATTGGCAAAATAAATAAATAAATAAATAAGAACATTTAAATTAAGGAAAATACACAGACCTAGTAAATAGACTGAAAAAAAGAATTTGTGGGGAATAAGGTAAAGGTGATAGGAAGATACAAGAGCTGAACACTGAAATAAAGAAAGCTTTCTAGAATTCACAGGTGATGCTAACAGGATCCATGATGCCCAGTGACACAAAAAGATCAGAGTTGAGTGGATGTTATTTCTTTCAGATGAGTCCCTTTGAAGCAGGTTTATGGTGCATTTGTTTACAACTTTACATATTTGGTGCCTGTCAGTTGGAATTAGTGACACAAGAGGTGGTAGACATTTCTTGACCTCTCATCCTACAAATTAAATTTCTCTTGTAATTCATGCAGGACCCATAGAGAACCTCAACAGAAAGTACCATTTGGATCATTCATGCTGAAAATAAAACCTTTCCTATCATGTTACACTGTCCTTTTTCCTTAAAATATCAGTCCTTTAAATATCTGATCTAACTTTATTGGTCAAATCTTTATTAATAATTATTTAATAAAAATAAATATAATAATTCTAAAATTTTAATTCCAATACCACTAACATGCAGTATTATATTAATTTCAGGTGTACAATATAGTGATTCAGCAACTCTATGCATTAAGATAAGTGTACTCTTAATCTCGTTCTCCTATTTCACCCACCCCTCCCCTCCTCCCCCAGTTATCATCTATTTGTTCTGTATAGTTAAGAGTCTGTTTAGGGGTTTTTCTCTCTCTTTTTTTAATTTGTTCTTTTGTATTGTTTCTTAAATTCCACATATGAATGAAATCATATGGTATTTGTCTTACTCTGACTTATTTTGCTTAGCATTATACTCTCTAGATCTCCATCCACGTCTTTGCCAGTGGTAAGATTTCATTCTCTTCTTATGGCTGAGTAATATTCTAGTGTGTGTATGTGTGTGTGTGTATCACGTCTTCTTTATTCATTTATCTATCAATGAGCTACTTCCTCAATTTGGCTACTGTAAATAATGACTCAATAAACATGGGAGTGCATATGTCCTTTTAAATTAGTGTTTTTGCTGTTGAAGGGAACCTAGATGCCCCTCAACAGATGAATGGGTAAAGAAGATGTGGTATATATATACAATGGAATACTACGCAACCATCAGAAAGGATGAATAACTGGAGGAGGTTACAGTAAGTAAAATAAGTCAGAGAAACACAATTGTCATGGTTTCATTCATATATAGGACATAAGGAATAGAGTGGAGGACCATAGGGGAAGGGAGGGAAAACTGAATGGGAAGAAATCAGAGAAGGAGACAAATCATGAGAGACTCTGGATTCTGGGAAACAAATTGAGGGTTACAGAAAGGGGGGATGGGGGGACTAGGTAAGAGGTATCAAGGAGGGCACACGTTGGGATGAGCATTGGGTGCTGTATGCAACTATTGAGTCATTGAGCACTACAACAAAAAACTTACGATGTACTATATGCTGGACAACTGAACATAATAAAAAAATTAGTGTTTTTTTATTCTTTGGGTAAATACCCAGGAGTGTGATTACTGAATCATATCTTAATTCTATTCTTAAATTTTTGAAGAACCTCCAGACTGTTTTCCACAGTAACTGCACTAGTTTTCATTCCCATCAAGAGTGCAAGAGGGTTCTTTTTTCTCTATATCCTTGCCAACACTTGTTGTTTCCTGTATTTATTATTTTAACCATTCTGACAAGAGTGATGTTCTATCTCATTGTGGTTTTAATTTGCATCTCCCTGATGATTCGTGATGCTGAGCATCTTTTCATGTGTCATATCTTCTTTGGAGGAATGTCTGTCCATGTTTTCTGCCTACTTTTTTTTTAAGAATTTTTTAATTAATTTATTTGACAGACAGAGATCACAAGTAAGCAGAGAGGCAGGCAGAGAGAAAGGAGGAAGCAGGCTCCCTGCCAAGCAGAGAGCCTGATGTGGAGCTCGATCCCAGGACTCTGGGATCATGACCCGAGCCGAAGGCACAGACTTTAACCCACTGAGCCACCCAGGTGCCCCTCTGCCTACTTTTAATTGGACTATTTGTTGTATCAGTTCTTTATATATTTTTGGATATTAACCCTTTATTGGATATGTCATTGGCAAATATCTTCTCCCATTCAGTAGGTTGTCTTTTAATTTTGTTGGGTTTTTTTCTGTGAAGAAGTTTTTATTTTGATGTAGTCCCAATAATTTATTTTTGCTTTTGTTTCCCTCACTTCAGGAGACCTAACTAGAAAAATGTTGCTATGGCTGATGTCAGAGACAATACTGCCTGTGCTCTCTTCTAGGATTTTTGTGGTTTCAGGTTCACATTTAGATCCTTAATCCATTTTGAGTTTATTTTTATGTATGATGTAAAAAAGTGGTCCAGTTTCATTCTTTTGCATGTAGCTGTCCACAGTTTTTCCAACACCATTTGTTGAAGGGACTGCCTTTTTCCCATTGTATATTCTTGCCTCCTTTGTCAAAGATTGACCATCTAATTGTGGACTTATTTCTGGGTTCTCTCTTCTGTTCTATTTATCTATGTGTCTATTGTTGTGCTAGTACCATACTGTTTTGATTACTACAGCTTTGTAGTATAACTTGAAATCTGGAATTGTTCTACCTCCACCTTTTTCTTTTTCAAGATTGCTTTGACTTTTTGGGGTCTCTTGTGTTTCCATACCCATTTTAAGATTGTTTGTCCTAGTTCTATGAAACATGTTATTGGTATTTTGATAGGACATTAAATCTGTAAATTGCTTTGGCTAGTGTGGACATTTTGACAATACTTGTTCTTCCAATCCATGGGCATGGAATGTCTTTCCATTTGTTTGTGTTGTCCTCACTTCTTTCATCAATGTTTTATAGTTTTCAGAGGACAGGTATTTCAACTCCTTGATTAACTTTATTTCTAGATATTTTATTATGTTTGGTGCAATTGTAGGTGGTATTGTTTTTTTTTAATTTCTCTTTCTGTGGCTTCATTATATATATAGAAATTCATTTATCAGTTCTAATAGTTTTTCAGTGGAGTCTTTAGTGTTCTCTATATGTAGTATCATGTCATCTGCAAATAGTGGAAGTTTTACTTCTTCCTTATCAATTTGGATGCCTTTTATAACTTTTTCTTGCCCATTTGTTGTAGCCAGGACTTCCAGTACTATGTTGAAAAAAAATATTGAGAGTGGACATCCTTGTTTTGTTCCTCTTCTTAGGGGAAAATATCTCATTTTTTCACTATTGAGTATGATGTTAGCTGTGGGTTTTCCATTTATGGCCTTTATTACATTGAGATGTGCTCCCTCTAAAATAAATAGACTTAACAAAAATAAAAGACTTTTATTGATCTAACCCTATTAGACTTAACCCAGTATAAAGACTTGAGGAAGTTTTAGGTTTGGAAGAGAAGACACAGGATCAGTCTTAGTCATGTTTGTTAGAAGTTTTGAAGGAATATTTAGGTGGTGTTATCCAGGAGACGGTTGGAAATGAGGAACTAAAGTTCTGGGGTGTGTTTTCTATAAGAGACATGGATTTAAGAATCATCAGCTCCTAAGTGACAGAGGATTTCAGGGACATGATGAGGTCCTAAAATTTGTATAAGCTATATACCAGTCTATCTCCTCTCCAGCCTGAGATAACACACCATCATATTCTATGATTTTGAGTTTGAAACTTTCCTGCTGATGTGAGAAAATTATCTTTACTTTCAAATAAAAACTCATGGGCACATTCATAGATGTTACTAGGATGAAGAGAGTGAAAGGATGACCATTGGTTCACCTGTGGGTTATACATCTTTTTTTTTTTTTTTAAGAGAAAGAAAGCATGAGCAGGGAAGGGCAGAGGGAGAGAGAGAATCTTAAGCAGGTTCCATGCCCAGTGCGCAAAGCCCAATGTAGGGTTTGATTTCACAGCCCCGAGATCATGACCTGAGCCAAAATCAAAAGTTGGACACCTAGCCAACTGAGTCACCAGGCCCCTCTGTGGGTTAGAAATCTTGGGTTTGGGAAGGTCAACCCAGAGGGTAAATGTCCTGAGAAAAGGAATGAATATGTTTAGGAGAAAAAGAGTAAACATAGGATATAGCTATTAGAATACAATCCCCTCCCACTGAGAATTGAAAAATTAAGAGCTATAAGAGATGAAGCTTAGAAATAAATGACCCTCAGGGAACACAGATAGAGAATAGGAGAGAAAAGTAATGAAGAAAGGAGAAAAGAGAACCCAAGATCAAAAACCAAGGTTTTTTGGTTTTGGGGGGCTAGGTTTATTCATAAGAAATGAAAATAAATGCCAACCCATCTCACCTTCCAGAGGCTTGGTATTTCTGAGCAAGGTGCACACAGAAGGGGCACATCATGGTCAGCTTAACCACTCCCTCTTCAGGACAGCAGATCCTCCTCCTTGGGTCCTCCTTTTTGAATAATAAGTAGGTAATAAAGCTGGTTGGAGCGAACATGGTAAGGTTTCTGAGTTTCCAACTTCCAGCCTGCCAGTCCTATCTACTCCTCACTTGCCCTGCATGTGACAGACACATCCTGAGCCGAATGCCAGCCAACTCCAGGAAACCAGCCAGATTGCACGGCCTTCCCCAGCTGTCGTAGGCAGTCATTCCAGGATAATTCTCTGTCACCTAAATGTCATGAGGAATTTTCCAGGGACTTTGAAGATTAGTTTCTTCTAGTCCACCCTCAGAAACACAATTTCCTAGCATGTAAGAGCTGTAAGATTCATCTAGTCTCACTTATTCTTGCAGACAGGAAAATTTAGTCCCAGAGATATGATGTAATGTGCCCAGAAATCACACAGCTTGTTAGGGACTGAACCAAGATAGGACCTGGATTTCATGTTACCTTTGCAATGTTGTTTCCCTTACTTCCTGCAAAAAATTATAGACTCTCGAATTGTAATAGTTAGATGACTGATGCATTCCCCCTGAATATGAGAATCACTTTGGTAACTTATTAAAAATGCAGATCTCAGGGTCCCCAGGGGCCTGGGGTCTGTTTTTATCATCTTCCCAGATTATCTAATACAACTTCTCTGGATTTGGGAATCAATACAACCACCACACTCCTGCCAGATGCTCTCCAGCCTCTGCTTTAATAACTGCCAATGATGAATGTCATCATCTCTCATTCCATCTTTGGACAACTTCAACCTTTAGAAACTTCTTCCTTATAATGGATGCAAACTTACCTCCCTATAGCTTTAATACATTAGTCTCAATTTTTACCTCTTTATCACAATCAAAGAATGGAGGAATGAATGATTAAAAGTATATCCACCTAGCTCTTCCTTATGAATTTTTATTATAAATAATTTTCAGATTATATGCTAGGTGTATACATGTAGTTTTATTCTGCTTATCTCAACACATTTCTTCATGTGACATTTCTGTCTCTTTTTGTAGTCCACAAATTTATTTTTAATGGCTTTATGTTGACATAAACATTGTAAAATGTTTTCCTGATGACTTCTTGGTGGTACAGTTTGCATGGAAGCTTTAAGAGTCCGGGGCTATAAACTGCTTCAGTGACTTGAGCTGCTAAATGTATGAACTTTGACCCTCCTTGGACCTCATTTTCCTCGCCTGTTAATTGATAAGTTTGCATTAAACAACATCTGTGGTCAATGTTGGCTCTACCCTTCTGTGATTCTTCACGGGATGTATATGAAGGCCTGTCTGAAGTTACTGCTTTCCATTTAGTGCTTTTGATGTTCTGACTGAATCTACCCCTGGGTTAATCTAGACCACCAGTTTTCTCTTAGACCATGATACTTCTAGATGAGAAAGTAAGAGAATATGATTAGGAAAACTGAGAGTTACTCCCAAATTCATCAACATTCTTGATCTTTTTATTCTCCTTCTGTTCCTATATCACTGAGAGGAAGAAGAGTATCAGGCCCTAATTATTGAATCCTGTAAATTTTATCTTATGATGATAAAGGGTCTTACATAAGTGATTAACTTAAGGGTCTTGAGATGGGGAGATTATCTCAGTTTATTTGGCTGAGCCCTGAATGCATTCACAGGTATCCTTGTAGAAGAGAGTCAGAGAAAGATTTGACACAGACAAAAGAGGAGGCCACATGACCACAGAGTCAGAGGTTGGAATGATGTGACCACAAGTGAAGGCATGGGCCAGCCACCAGAAGTTCCCTAGAACCTCCAGAGGTGGTGTGACTCCCTTGGTTTTGGCCCAGTGAAACTGGTTTCACACTTTTGACCTCCATATATAATAGAATAAATCTCTGTTGTTTTAATCTGGAAAGTTTGTGGTGGTTTGTTATAGCAGCCATAAAGAACTAACACAGTGCCAAAATTGCACTAACACATTGTAGCATGAAGAAAATGACAGAGTAAGGATGTCTTAGAATACAGAGATATTATTAATTGGAAAAAAAGGTCACAAGCTTATAAATAATTTTCTTTCAAAGTGTATTGGAAAATATACATTATAATATTAATCCTGACAGCAAATTGCACTGACATAAACCTATATTGTATAATTACTCAATGAGTAGTTAGCTTAAATTACTTCATATTGCTATAATACAAATTTTGTTTGTCCAAGTCTCAATGTAAATAACTTTTATATATCCTAAATAATCCTATTATTCCTGCATTTGTGATTAATTATATTAAATCAGTGAATGGTATATACATATAACTTATTTTCAATTAGCATGCCAGAATTTATATGTATGCATGTATTATTTCCTTCATATAGTCACCTTGAGAAGTGGCATATTTATTTTAAGAATGCTGCCATTGCATTATTTCCAGAATTTCTTTCTGATAAGAGGTTTTAAAGCTTCTAGAATTTGTTGAAATATCCTCAACAGAAGCAAAACCATAAATCCACATCCATATACATATGCAGACATGTACATATATATTTTCAAAATAGAGTTTCATTTTTCTGCTTTGGGGAATAGGGAACTGGTCTATTCAGACCAACTGTCTGAGAGCAACTCTAAAATCTGAGGGAAAAAAATAAACTTGATGCTATTGGAGAGTTAATGAGAGAATGAAGAATTACTGAGCCAAGATTCATGATAATATGAAAATCTATAGATGTAATCCTGTCTTGGGGGACTATTTTTTTCATGGGGAAATTTGACAATCCAAAGAGGCAATGGCAAAGCTGCGCAGTGCTTTTAAGAGAGTAATGGAATGAAGATAACTAAAATTGGAGTCAAAAGACCACAGAAGATGGGCATCCTGGTAAATTCATCACTTTGAATCGAAACTCTGAAAGGTTAAAAGTGAAGTGAAAATATTCCATTTCCACACGGACTGAAGGCCAGCTCTCAGTAACTGACACAGACCACAAAAATCTAAACTTCTTGATGAAAAGTGGTTCCAGGTTGTGCCCCTTGCCACTTGGAAGAAGCAGATAACTTTATTCTAGTCCTCCAATTATTTCTACCAGTGACTTTCCAAATATAAAGTTGGTATGCAATCAAAGATAACCAGGCACATAAGGAGGCAAGTTAACATGAATGAGAGCTAGTAGAAACAGCAGATGACAGAAATAAACTCAAAGGAGCTCCAGACTGAAATTATCAGACACTAACTTTAAAATAATTGTCATGACTGTGTTCAAGGAGATGGAGAGCAAAAAGGGAAATTTTAGCAAAAAACTGCAAACCATGAGAAACAAACAAAAAAATTCATAGTACATTGTTAATGGAAATTCTAGAACTAGATAAACTTCATAACCTTCATAACCATAACAGGATTAAGAATGGAGTGTGGGTTTAATAGCCTATTAAATGTGGCTGTAAAAAGAATCATTGGACTAGAAAGTCATTCAGAAAGAAGAATAGGACGACAACAGAAAATGAACAGGATTAAAAATTGAGAGGAAGGGGTGCCTGGGTAGCTCAGTGGGTTAAAGCCTCTGCCTTCAGCTTAGGTCATGATCTCAGGGTCCTGGGATGGAGCGCCCCACCCCCACCCCCCCATCCCCCCACCCCCCCACCCTCCCACCCTCCCACCCCGCCACCCTGGCATTGGGCTCTCTGCTCAGCGGGGAGCCTGCTTCCTCCTGTCTCTGCCTACTTGTGATTTCTTTCTGTCAAATAAATAAATAAAATCTTTAAAAAAGAAATTGAGAGGAAAGAATAAAAGGTATAGAATATGTGAGAAAATGAAACATGTTTAATGGAGTCTCATATATAGAAGAGAGAATGAGGCAGAAGCAATATTTGAAGAGAAATTGAGAATCTTTCCAAAACTACAAAAAAAAAAAAAATCAAAACCAGCCCACAAATTCAGAAAGCCAAATAAACCATTAAAAAAAAAAAAATACACCTAGACAAATTAAGGAAAATTTTACAGAAAACCAAAGACAAAGATACAAACTATGAAGACGCAAGAGAAAAAAACTTCGAAAACAATAATTAGAACAACAGCTAGTTTTTCTTGAGAAACACTCGATGCTGGAAAACAATAAACTGAAAGCAAATAATTGTTGATATAAAATGCTGTATATAGCAAAACTACCCTTGTGCCAACAAATTTAACAGCTTAGATAAAAGGTAAAAATTCCTTAACAAACAAATTACCAAAGACGACAAATGGAGAATCTTAAAATTATATAGGACATTACCTGTTTAAAGGAATTGAATTCATAGTTAAAAATGTCCCACAAGCAAAACTTCAGGCCGATTGACTTCCTAGGGAAATTGAATTAAAGATTTAAAGGAAGGTATGCCAGTTCTACATTGAGAAGAGGAGAACATTTCCCAGCTCATTTTCTGAAGCCAAGATTATGCTGGTACCAAAAATGGACCACAACATTACAAGAAAACTACAGTCCATTGTTTCTCATGAAAATAAATGCAAGATCTTAAAACAAAATATTAGCAAATTTGAATCATGCAAAATATCTAAGTCAGGGGTTGGCAAACTTTTTCTGTAAACAGCAGGTGGCAAATACTTTAGGCTTAGCGAGCTACACAGTCTGTTGAAATTGTTCCATTCTGCCTTTGTAATGCAAAAGCAGCCATAGATAATATGCAAATAAGTAGGCATGCCTGTATTCCTATGTAACTACATTTACAAAAATAGATGGCAGGCTATAGTTTGCCTATGCTTTCCTTAGTTTTATCTCATGAGCAAGATACTGAACAAAAGAAGGCAGATGCCAAAGGATATATGCTATACAATTTTACTTAAATGAAATTTAAAGAAACAAACTATGGAATGATAGTATTGAGGGATATAAAATAGGTAGTAAAAGTGACAAGGAAAGTATAGAAGTGACCACCATTTACCTCTAAGAGGCAGGGAATGTATTGTGATTGAGACAATACATCTGGAGTGTTAAAAAAAATTTTTAAGCCTCCGTTATGTTAACATAAAGGTTTTCTTTAAATGTAAACTGTTTTGTGTGTGTAGTGTTTCACAATACAAAATAGTTTCTTTTTTCCCTTTTTTATTATAAAAAGTAATTTGGAGTCACTTTGGTGACAAAGGTCTGGGAAATGCTAATTACCAATGTAATTTTGGTTTAAATAAGGTATGACTCTGAATAAATGAAGCTGGTTTTCTTGTTGTCCTTACAAATTTGTTCATGAGGTTTTTTCCAAAGAGGATTTCAAAAAACATCTGTAGTGCTGCCAACACTGATTGAAATAAGAGGGTAGCCTCTGAGAGGCCAACTCAGAAAAGGACAATGCTTAATTAAATATTGACTATACTGTGTTTGCCTTAACAAATATAACTCTACTAACACATTTTCTTTAAATGTATGCATTTTAACTTTCTTCTGATGAAGTTCATTTTAGTAACAACATCCTGAAATCCTGTCAAGTTATAATTGTGAAAGCAAAAGGCATAACTCTGGTATTCTTGGCTTTTGTACCATTAAAATCTTACTCTAAATGTCACATTAATTCATCTTTTTCACATTTTTCCTTGTTTGATTTTTTTTCCTTTGAGAAGAAATGCTAAGTGAAATGAAAGCAGAAAAAGACAGCTCATTTATTAAAAGTGAAACTATACCACACCCTCTAATTTGTTCACTAAAAAAATTGTTTTAAACACTTCTATTAAAAATTCTATTTCAGAGTGAGATAGAACTTAAAAAAAGAATAGGTCCAGATTTATTGTAACTGATCCAGGGTCACTGGTTTCTTTTTCAAAGAAAGAGTCATGGACCCTGTGCCATGTAGTGAAGGGTGTTGGATTAGCAACAGTGACTGTTGATTTCATTGAATCGACTGTCATAGAACAGAATTCTAGACACTGAGATGTCCATATGTGTTGCTGGTAGGAAGAGTAGCAAAATCATGTTACTTGTAAGAAGTCTATGCAAAGATGGTGAACGTGGAGACCATTAGTTTTCAGTTTAGCAACTTATGTAGATGACTTTGTCATTCTGTTCTATGGAGGACAGTGATACCAGATATAGCTTTAATTTATGGAAACAGAAAACATTTTTAAAGGCATATTAAAGTAATTATGGCATGTGTCATATATAAAAAAATTCTTAAGCCAAATTTAAAAAATTCATTGTATCATCTATGTAGGTTATTTTCCCCCTTAAACATATTGACTTTATTACGTTCTGCACAAATAAAACCTAATTCTTCCCTAAGTGGCAGCCAAAGGAAATTTGAAGTTGTTTTTATATAAAATTAGATTATAATACTTTACCTAATTTATGGTTCAAAGAGATTATTTTCTAGATCTAATAAAAATATCATTGGCTCATTGGATCTTCTACAGAGTTCTACCTTATATATTCTTCAGGTAATATGCTGCTAGAGCATTATTTTCCTAGGAATTAATAATGACAGCAACATTTACTGAGCTCACCATAGCTAACTAACATTGTTGACTATCAGTATTGTCTAAAACACTCCCACCTTTATCCTGATACATATGAGCAAACTGCTGGGGTGGAGGGTGAGTTGGGAAGTTCCAAAAGGGGACTCTATGGAGTCACTGTTTATAGATTTTCCTAAACAACACTTCCTAAATCCAAGTATTTCCTTTCTCTGAACCAAGGGAGGAGGGCTGGAAGAAAATCACTGGTGGTGATAAGGGGTGCCACAAGAAGGGACACATTGAATTCTCTCTCTGACTAGATTCTTCCTGAGCTGTTGAACCCCTAGTTCTTTCCTGCTTCTGCCACCAAGAAGAAAAATATGGAAAAGTTCATGGGAAGCATGGCAGGTACCTTGTTGAGTTTGTGGCTGTATGTGAACCAAGAATGTCTGCTTCTTGAAGCTAAGAAGCTGTATGGGGCGCTGTATGGGGCAGCCCATCACACCAATAAGCAAAGAGGAATCATAATGTGGTATGGTGGCCAAGGAGAAAAATATGGAATTCTCACCCTCAGGATCCCTGTGACCCTTGGAAGGATCAAGGAAGGATCAAGGACTCAAGGAAAGATCTCCATGGAGACTGAAGAAGACATAACAAAGGAGAATCAGGGAAGCAGAACTTACCCCATTCCACTACAAGATCCTCCAGACAAGGCTCAGATAAAAGAAAGAAGAGAGTCAATTGGGATTTAAATTTTAAATAGAATTGATTGTAGTAGCCAGAAAGCTAAAGACTCTGACAAAGAAGTTATTGAACAAAAGCAGTGGAAATCTGACTTTTCATGTTTCAGGACAGTGATCAGGGAAAAGCAAAATCATTTGATGTTTGTACCTCATTTAGTTCATATTGTTCAATAAACTGTATGTAATACTGAGTAACAGAAGGAAGCTGGAACTTCTATCTCTGGTCATACACTCAACCTATGTCAGAAGAATACTCTTTGGTTCAGAACACAGAACTGGTAAGAACATGAAGGAGATCTTTAGAGATCATAAACTGGAAAGTGGAATCCAGACAAGTTAATGAGTTTTTAGTTAGCCTTTTTTTTAGAAGACATCTGTTAATACTGGGTAGTCCAGAATCTGGATTTTAAGAGCTATGCATGTGGATGTCAAGAAACAAAACTGAGTAGGGAGACAAGCTCTTCATAGATTCTTGAGGGGAAATGTCATCATTGGGTGAATCAGGAGAAAAAGAGCCTCAGAAAGGGACATGATGGGAATAATCATTTTAGCCGGGTTTATTGTTAAAGTGAAAGAAAGGGGAAAAAACATCTTCCTAGATAATTCTTAATTGCAGGTTCTAAGTCTCCTTTTGCTGGTGTGTTTCACCAAATTCCATGTGACCAACAAACGCCAGGCAAAAAATATAAAGTTTCTCCATTTCAATACTTCCCCCCATTATGCATTTCTAAAATATTTATTTATTTATTTACTTTCTTACTTACTTATTTACATTTATTTTAATTTTATTTTATTTTATTTTTTCAGTGTTCCAAGATTCATTGTTTACATATGACACCCAGTGCTCCATGCAATACATGCCCTCCTTAATACCCACCACCAGGCTCACCCATTCCCCCACCCACCGCCCCTCCAAAACCCTCAGTTTGTTTCTCGGAGTCCACAGTCTCTCATGCTTCATCTCCCCCTCCAATTTATCCCAATTCACTTTTCCTTTCCTTCTGCTAATGTCCTCCATGTTATTCCTTATGCTTCACAGGTAAGTTAAACCATATGATCATTGACTTTCTCTGTTTGACTTAATTCACTCAACATAATCTCCTCCAGTCCCATCCATGTTGATAAAAAAGTTGGTATTCATCCTTTCTGATGACTACGTAATATTCCATTGTATATATGGACCATATCTTCTTCATCCATTCGTCTGTTGAAGGGCATCGGCTCTTTCCACATTTTGGCAATTGTGGCCATTGCTGCTATGAACATTGTGGTACAGATGGCCCTTCTTTTCACTACATCTGTATCTTTGGGGTAAATACCCAGTAGTGCAATTGTAGCGTCATAGGGAAGCTCTATTTTTAATTTCTTAAGGAATCTCTACACTGTTTTCCAAAGTGGCTGCACCAATTTGCATTCCCACCAACAGTGTAAGAGGGTTCCCCTTTCTCCACATCCTTTCCAACACTTGTTTCTTGTCTTGTTAATTTTGGCCATTCTAACTGGTATAAGGTGGTATCCTCATGTGGTTTTGATTTGAATCTCCCTGATGCCTATTGATGATGAATATTTTTTCATGTGTCTGTTAGCCATTTGTATGTCTTCTTTGGAGAAGTGTCTGTTCATGTCTTCTGCCCGTTTTTTGACATGATTATCTGTTTTGGGGGTGTTGAGTTTGAGGAGTTCTTTATAGATCTTGGATATCTGTAGTGTCATTTGTGAATATCTTCTCCAGAGTGGTAAAATCTATAACTATATCTATACTTTATACGGTGTGTGTGTGTGTGTGTGTGTGTGTGTGTGTGTGTGTATGTGTGTTTGAGATGTGATTGACATATAGCATTATATTAGTTTCAGGTAGACAACATAATGATTTGATTTTTGCACATATTGTGAAATGATGATGACCACAATAAGTCTAGTTAATGTCTATTACCACACAAAATTATAAACCTTTTTTTCTTGTGATGAGAACTTTGAAGATCTACTCTCTCAACAACTTTTCAAATATATAATACAGTATTACAATTAGAGTCACCTTGCTGTACATGATATCCCATGACTTACTTATTTATAACTGGAAATATGTACCTTTGGACCCCCATTTTCCCAACCCCCTACCCACCACCTCTGGCAACTACCAATCTGTTGTCTGTATCTATGAGTTCAATTTTGTTTATTTGCTTGCTTACTTGCTTTTCAGAATCCACCTGTAAGAGAGATCATATGGTATTTGTCATTCTCTGTTTTACTTATTTGACTTAATATAATGCCCTCTAGGTCCACCCATGTTGTTGCAAATGACATGATTTCCTCCTTTTTTATGACCAAATAATATTCCATTGTGTATATCTACCATATCTTTATTCATTCATCCATCAATTGATGTTTCTTTTATGTGTATATTGTTGATGTACTTTTTAGGAGTTTACAACTGTATATGTGTATACACTACAATTACACCATGCAAAAATCATATCTACATATATACTGGTATGTGTGGATGGGTAAGAAAGATTGAGGTTGAGATTTTAAAGAAACATAGAATAAAACCAAATCATAGGGTGGAAATAAACAAACACATTTATTTTTAGAAGATGAACTTGACCCTGCTGTGCTTTTGGATTATACCCAGCCTCATAATTCGACTTCAGGCTTTTAGCAGACAGGAGACCATTGAAAACCATTCAAGCTTGGGTATTTTCAAACAGGCTGTTTTACTTTGGGTGTTGTGTGTTTAACCCACACTGTCAAGTTTCTGTAAACAAATCTGCAACATGATCCATCTGACTGCTCCCTGGTTATTATCCAATTATCGCCATTCTGCTTAGTAACAGCCCTAAGCAGGCGATATTCCTACATGGAGCGGACACCCTCCCTTGATGGATCACATGCCCTGTTCTATTCAAAATTGTGAAGGGAAAAAGCAGAGAACTTCATCTTCAGTGCAGTGTTCTCTACCCTAATTCCTTCTGATTTCCTCTTTCCTGAGAATGCTCACCTCTCCTCCAGGGGAGAACCCAGAGCAAGTCTGTGGGAGCCTCCACTCCAAATGCAGACCTTAAGGACTAACAGTAGGGGAGACGTTATCTATAGAAGATTTTAGCATAATAATAAAAGGAAATGAAAGTCATTCTTCATGTTACCACCATACAAGTCTAAATAATATCGGTATTAACATATTCCACTCCCTGGGGTGCCTGGGCAGCTCAGTTGGTTGAGCATCTAACTCTTGGTTTCTGCTCAGGTGGTGTTCTCAGAGTTGTGAGATCGAGCCTCATGTCAGGCTCTGCATTGAGTGTGGAGTCTGCTTCAGATTCTCCCTCTCTCTCTGCTTCCCCCCACCACTTGCACTCTATCTCTAAAATGAATGAATGTATTAATGAATGAAAGAATGAAATCTTTTAAAAAAATATTCCTCCCCCTAAAATTATTTTGTTGGCCTAGGAGTTCTTAATTGCTACAGTTACTATTGAGATATAATGTTATATATGTATGTTTCAACTTAGCACATTGTAATTACCTATCCTTAATAACCTATTCTACATGCAAGCTAACTCAGAGAACCAGTAGTTACCAGGGACTCCCAATACAATTAACAGGACATACACTCATTTTGAGACCAAGCGCGTAATAGTTTGGAATTAGGTACAGTTCATGTCTCAAATCTCTATGGCACTATTTAAATAGTCTCAATAGATTAAAATAAACACTGATAACACAATGAAACAGACATAAGCTATTTCAATTCTGTCATTCTGTGTAACCACTTTGAGTTTATACTTGAATTTAAATTTTGTATTTGAAATTGAAAGCAGTGCAAAATGAAAGGGGTAATACTTTTGTGTGGTAAGCATAAGTTTTGGTCTGTACATGAAATATTGACTGAATTTTATAAATTGCTTTAAAAGTGAAATTTATTCTTTTGGTCATTTTGGGAATTTAAAAGTAAGAAAAAATCAAGAAAGTGACATGTTACTTAGCAGTATGATTTAGTAGTTACCTAAATTGTGTTTTTTGCAGATATTTCTGTTTTATTCAAGTTCACTTCTTGGTTATTGTCAGTAAGGAGAGGGTGTCCCAGGTGTCAGATACATAGGTGCACCCTGGAATCCTCTTTTCCTTTTAGTTCCCTAGGGGGTCAGTGGGAAATCCTGAGCTAAGGGCTAGCAGAAGAGGAGTCTTTTAACTGGAGGGGACATGCTTTGGACGACTTCCACATATTTCCGTAAACTTGTTCTGCCAGAGAACGAGACTTGCCTGCCATTTTGGTTCTGTGGCAGTCCTTTTTCATAAACTGGATGATTCGAGTCTCTGAGGTTTTGTCAAAAATATATTTAAAGCAGGGGTATCATAGACATGGCACCTGAAATTACATCCTTGCAGCCATTTCAACATCCTCTTAAATGTTTAGATGTTATGTTAAAATATGTAAGAGGGTTCCTAGGTTTTCAGTATTCTTTTGGGGATAACATGAGGAAGAAAAGTGTCTGAAGACTACCGCTGTGCAATAGTGTTAGCAGGCGGGGTGCACAGGGGGTTTCAGCAGGCAGCAGCCAAGAGTCCTTAGTGTTGCTTCCACAGAATTCTTAAAAGGAAAGGTTCAGGCAATTGGGGATGCATTCCTTAAGTCACATAGTAACAAGCTGTGCTTTTGTAAGTTTGTTTGCTACTGGTTAATCAAGTACTTCATACATGTTTTCTTATTCAATACTCCAAACAATGAAGTGAAACACTGATCCAAAAGTCCAAAAGACTCCACCCCCAAATTATTAGAACTCATACAGCAATTCAGCAACATGGCAGGATACAAAACCAATGCACAGAAATCTGCTGTATTTCTGTACACTAACAATGTAACTGAAGAAAGAGAAATTAAAGAGTCAATCCCATTTATAATAGCACCAAAAACCATAAGGTACTTGGGAATTAACCAAACAAAAGAGGTAAAGGATCTATACTCTAAAAACTACAGAACACTTATGAAAGAAATTGAGGAAGACACAAAGAGATAGAAAAATATTCCATGCTCATGGACTGGAAGAAGAAACATTGTTAAAATCTCTATGCTGCCCAGAACAATCTACACTTCCAATGCCATCCCTACCCAAATACCACTGGCATTTTTCACAGAGCTGGAACAAACAATCGTAAATCTGTATGGAACCAGAAAGACCCTGAATCACGATTGGAATGTCAAAAAAGAAAACCAAAGCTAGGAGCATCACATTGCCTGATTTCAAGCTCTATTACAAAGCTGTGATAATTAAGACAGCATGGTACTGGCACAAAACAGACTCATAGATCAATGGAACAGAATAGAGATCCCAGAAATGGACCCTCAACTCTATGGTCAACTAATCTTCAACAAATCAGGAAAAAATACCCAATGGAAAAAAGACAATCTCTTCAGTAAATGGCGCTGGGAATAGTGGACAGCTACATGCAGAAGAATGAAACTGGACCATTCTCTTACACTATACACAAAGATAAACTCAAAATGTATGAAAGACCTAAATGTGAGACAGGAATCCATCAAAATCCCAGAGAAGAACATAGGCAGTAACCTCTTCGATATTGGCCACAGCAACTTATTTCAAGACACGTCTCCAAAGACAAGGGAAACAAAAGCAAAAATGAACTTTTGGGACTTCATCAAGATAACAAATCTTCTGCACAGCAAAGGAAACAGTCCACAAAACTAAGAGGCAACCCTCAGAATGGGAGAAGATATTCACAAAGGACATTACAGAGAAAGGGCTGGTGTGTTTCTTAGTAGTAGTATTAGTTGTAGTGTTCTTGTCTTTCATGTGCTTCCTCAGTGCTTTTTTTGGAAACACATAAAATACTCAATTTACCCCTCTTAGCTGTGGGAAATTCTGCTGGGCATCTCAGGCCCATCTGCTAGACACATTATTTCTGCTCCTGCATCATGCTGGGAATATCAGATACCAGTTGTGGGGCTGAGGTGCAAAGGTGTAAGACCTTGCAGACTCCCTCAGTTTCCCCTGGGACATGGAGGGGTGCAGATCATCTGTATCGCAGATGCCCAAATCTTTGTTGTATCAACTGTGCAACTGAGTACCCATGCCTCTCAGGGGTGCCTGGACCCTCAGCTTCCTTTCCTTTTCTCCTTTACCACCATTCATCCCGTACACTGCTTTTCCTGGAAGGCCCTAAAAGCTTAAATGGGCTTTGTGGACTCACGTGCAGAGGACTAACTCCTGGTCTGCATGATCACTCCCTCCCAAGACAGGGAGATCTCCCTGGTTGCTGCCTGGGGCAAAAGGCAGGACACAAGTGGGTGATGGAAGTGTGGTGGAGGGAAATCACTTAAATTAACTTACTGAAGTATCCCCCAACAATGCCAGAGAAACTTTAGAAAGGCCCCTCCAACATCTGAGAATGAGACCATGTCATCTGTCCCATCACCAGTCCCCAGGGCCTGATGCATGGCCTAGGAAATACTTGGAAACTAATTGTCATGAGCAAGAACATCCCCAGTGGTGTAATTGTTTAATTCCCAAGAGCCACCAATAACTATGGCTGGTTAGTTTGCTTTTGCATCATTCAGACATAAGCTGTTTTTGAAGACTCAGAGGAAGATAAAGAATCCCACAATAAAACTGTTTGGATAGCTTATATTCAAGTTTGAATACTTAGTGTAAATTAGTAAAGTTGAAGTCTATCCCATGTGAATAAAAGTCTTGGGATCACACTAATTAAATGAGACTATTGAATTAATTTTCATAGATTTTTCTGATTCCATTGCACATCCTCAAGTTAACAATAAAAGTCAAACTAGAATTTAAAGTCCAAGGAGAGCACATGCTAAATAAACAGACTCGTGTAGTTAAAGACTCAACAACAGATGGTAGGAACAGCAAAATGTAGGAAAACTGCAAAAAAAAAATCTTCAAAAAAATAAATGGGTCCTTAAAATAGCTGAATGCCAAATAAAAGAGAAGAGTGTAAAGAGCCATAGTTTTAGTTGAAAGTGAAGCCTTTCACATCAGCTATTGTGGTGGCCTGGAAAATTCCTAACTATGGATGCTAGAGAAGGTCTAATAGGGGAAGAAACGGGAAAACATTGGAACAGTTGTGAAAAATTTTAATCATAAACCAATAGTTTCACGTAAAATAAAATAATGGGATATGTTTCATGCAAAAATATGCTGTACTTAGATTTTAAATGTTTATGTGAAAAACATTCAGAGGTAAAATATTTTAAGGGGAAAACAGAACAAAGCTCACAATTAAGCAATTTCATAAAGTTTGCTATTATGCAATCTCCTCAAAAGTCATTGTATCATTGTATCTGTCTAATAAGAGCCATTTACCACAATTTCTGTCAGAAAGGGTAAACCTTAGAATCCAATATCCCAGAGTTTAAAGGTCCTTTGTGATTTGGTGGTCCAACTGACTCATTTTACAGGCAAGAAGGTAGAGAGACATGCCGGTTAAGTGAGCTCTCTCATGGCTAGTTAGTGGCGGAATCAAAAACGAAAACCAGGTTTCCTAGCTCTTATACAGGGTCTGAAATCTAGAGACATGACCATCCAGGTTCCTGGCTACTTTCTTTTTGGGGCCACAGATAAGTACTGATCTTCTAGAACCTTCCATTCAGACTTCATGTTCCAACGTTGTGTCCAGAGTTAAGGAGGATGTTGTGCTAGGCTGGAAGCAGAAATTATGAAATTCACACACACTGGCAAATGCAGGCACAGGGATAAATCAACGAAAAACAGGGCAGAAAGCTTTTCTTCTATAAATTACTGTTGGAAAGAATGGTAAAAACTTACCCATAATCCATGAATGTATTAATTGTTTTCTTTCTTCTGCAGACACTCACTAATTTATTCTGAAGGGAATGATACTTTTCCAAATTGTACTTTTACTTTAAAGAAATTCAAACTTCAAGGGGAAAAAAAAAGTTGAACACTGTATTGTGATTGCTTCAATAGTTAAGAATATCAGCTGTCATGACTTTGGAGAATTGTTAGCAAAAATTGGCCATGGAAAAGGGAAATCTGTCTAGTTCGCAACAAGCATTCATCTTATGCAATTAAGTAATTCCTAATCTCTTGTTGGAGAGAAACACAACACGTAACTGTGTGCCGCCAGAATTAGCATCCCCCACCACGCCCCAGTGGCTGGTCCCAACGGACCCCTAAGCCTGGCTGGGCTCCAAGCCGTGGCTGCCTCCACACCTCATCCCCTTGGTGTTTTCATGCTGCTCCTCTTCCGTCTCCTTCATCTGTCCAGCATCTTTTATTTATTCATTTATTCCACTGATATTTTTTGTGCCAGGAAGAAAAGTTCATTGTGTGCCAAGCAAGGTACTGGGTATGTAGGGAAAATACAATGGAAAGCAAACATAGACAGCCCTCTTTGCCCCCCCAGAGCTTAGAATCCAAGGGAGGACATAAATGTTAAGCAAGACAAGCCACAAATAAATGAACAAGCATGAGTGTGGACACTCAGAGGAGAGGTACACCGTGATGTAGGAAATGAACACAGAATCTGAGTAGGCTGACATCAAGTACAAGAGACAGGTTGGTGTGAGCCAGGTAGAGATGGCTAAAAAGAGACAAGTGGGCAGAGGGAACAGCATGTGCAAAATCCCTGTCACGGGTAAGAGCACATCAAGTACAGGAAAGATGATCATGGTGGCAGGAGCAGAGAGAAGGTGGAGAGGCATGGAGTGTTGTGAGGCTGGAAGGGCAGACAGGGACTTTGGTATCCAGAGGAGTGGGAGCCTCTAAAGCTGTCAAATAGAGATAGCACTGGATATAAAGATTGAAAAGGTCGTTCAGTCCAGTCAGAGAAGCAGAACCACTGAGAGGTAGCGTTGAATGTCATTACAAGTATAGATATGAGTGTATGTATTTGTTACAGGGATTGGATGTTATGCAGTTGTGGTTGTTGTACGGTCTCTATAAGGCTACTGTCTTCACCTCGGGTCCTCTGATGTTGGAGCTCAGAGTCCAGAGGACAGGCAGTCAGCCAGGGAAGATGGATGTAAAGCACGGAGCACAAGGACAACCTGGGACCCACACTGGAACCCCTAAAGACTGACTGAGACCCATGTCAGTTCTCATTGCCTCCCTTGATGATGTCATTGTCCTGCAACACATGTTGGCTCCCAGCGACACAGAGATAAACAGGGACCTGGCCCAGGAGTTGGAAAAGCTAAAGGAAAATCCAGGGGAAGGTGGGGCAGTTGCAAGGCTGGTGCTGTCCCGCCCCAAGGAGGTGAGCCCACCTGATAAGGGACAGAGTGTGAGTTGTGTTCACTTCTGCTCTCCATTCCCACAAGGAATGTCTCTCGTGGCCCACCGTAACTGGAAACACTGGGGAAAGGGAACCTGGGGAAGATGGTTCAGCCTAGCCTGGTGCTTTACAAAGATACCCAGGCAGTCTGGACACAGTGGATGTACAAATTCCTCTCTGGCTGCTCCCACATTAGTCTCTTGGGTCAATGTGCCCTTTCAAGGACATAGTCACTCCACTCAACAAGAAGTTGTACTGGGGAAAGATTTGGAATTCCCAGATGAGCTACCAACAGACAAAGGTAGAGAAGCAGCAGCTAATAACATTATAAGTCCATTTGGTAGTGATACAAATGTCCACCATCACGAGTAGGACAAGGGGAGGAAAAAGAAGCTCTCTTAATGGCCAAATGAAATAAAGAGTGGCAGGCTTCTGAAGATAATTCTGAACCCAGCATGACATGTCCGTGGAACAAAGAGTCTGAGGTCATCACATCTTTGGAATGTCTGCTTAGATAGATAGGGTGCTTTTCTGTCTCCTCCTACCTGAGGATCTCTGAGCCATACACAAGAGGGTCTGACACAGTTTGACCACCACTTTTCTCAGTGCTGGGGCACCAGAACCATGCCTGTCATGAGACATTCTGTGATGTAAGATAGGATTTGAGAAAAAGGGTAGTTGGGTGATCAAGTAGCTCAGTGGTCCTTCAAATTGGCTATACCTTAGAATCACCTGCAGAGCTTTATAGTCTGTCCAACTCCAAGTCCCCCCACAGCTTGGGGTGAGGATAAGACATCACTAGTTCATAAAGGTCCCAAGGTAACTCTGATGTGGAACCAGGGTTGAGAACCAGGAATCCAGTCTAACCCTCTTGTTTCTAGGGGATGAAGCAAAGCCATAAAGAAGCAACACTACTGTGTTGTCCAGCAGTGCCTACAAGGAATGGGATCCCAGTGTCCTCACTCTTAAACTGGGGTACTTCCCATTGTGTATCCTACAACATCTCCTGCTGAAATGAAGAAACATAAATTAGAGCTACTGTGTTCTGAGTAGAAAAATGTTATTTATAGAACACAGCCTCATGGCTGACAACTCATTCACTCAAACTCCTGAAGCGTGTAGACAAACACATGCCACCCTACAGTTTCCATGCTTCCCAGCAGTCTGCCTTGGGTTATCTTGTCCATAGCACGAGAAAGAGAAAAGAAAGTAGGTGAGTCTAGGAATGTATCGTTCCATGGAAGGCATTTTAGAATGATTCTAGAAATGACTGGAGAGCTTAATAGGCAATAATTAGGCTTCCTAAAAATGGAACCTTCTTAGCTAGCTTATGGTCACATGCTCAGTCATAGAGCCAGGAGCCCCTGGGACAGTCGGCTTTAAAAAGAAAAACAATAGAGAGAAGGAATTGGTGAGCTGGATTAAGAAGACTTTTGTAAACGAGCAAGGCAACACCAACCCACAGTCTCTACTCATAATTATCATGAATTATTTCTTCATAGAAACAAAATCGAATGATCAGACATTTTCAATCTGTGGCGATCATGTAATATATCAATATCTACTGTTACTATCTTCTTACTTTATTTAAAAAATTTTAAGTATCAACTACATGTTAATGTTATAGCAGAATATCCAGTGGTGGGAAATATTTATGCCATTCACATGCATGATGTAAATATCTGCAGTTTCTTTTTCAGTTCAAGTATAATTGACATGCCATTGTTTCATCAGTTTCAGGTGTAAAACACAGTGATTTGACAAGTCTATACGTTACTCAGTGCTCACCACGATATGTTGCATGGTGACAGATGGTGACTATTTTTATAAAATCTTGAAGGAAAAATTGCAGTATTGTTTCTATGAAAATCATACACTCTCATTTCAAAGAATTGAAGAGTTGTGGGCAAATATGAGGAAAAAAAAAGTAAAATAATCTTCCAGATTGCACCATCCCAAAATAACAATGTTGAGTATCAGGTAGACATCAGTTTAGAGTCTTTCAAAGTCTGGCTAGATAAACTGTAAAATGAGGATCATACCCTAGGCCTTTTTTTTTATTAAAAAACATATATTTCAGTGAATTTTACTTATATACAGAAGTAAAAGATACTGAAGAAACACTAGAAGAATTCTAAACCCCGTGTAAATGTTTACTATGCAACTATATTGTTTCCTTAAAGATGCCTGAAAAAAAAAAAGACTATAAAAGGGATTGGAGTCATAATATTTGTATCGACCACATGGTTCAGTTTTAGATCAATCCACTCCCTGCTGTGAAAAATATATATTAAAACTTCTTCCCATTTCTCTTTCCTCCACCTCCCCATTTTAGCTGTTCATTCTGCTTCTTTCACTCAACAAATGTTACCTGAAGGTCAAGTTTGTGCAAGGCACTTCCAACGCGCTGGGCCCAATGCTACAAGGCTGTAGGCAGAACATATGAAATTCTCACCTATCATGGCTCTCACATTTTAATAGAAAAAAAAAAATGACCATTGTGCTGATTCTGTTCACTAAGCCTCACCACTCTTCAGTGTTGTTTCTTTAATTGAATTTGTTCCATGCATATGTCTAAGTAGAGGTCTGGCAAACTAGAGAGAGAGCCAGACACACTTAATGAAAACGGGAGGATGTTTGAACTTGCCCTCCATCATTGAAAGTCAGCCCAGCCTCGACTTACCTTCTTACCTTCATTTGTCCCCACATCCCTTGCCACTCTGCCTCTTTAAGAGAAGGAAGAGTACTCTCCTTGCCAGATTCCCAGGCAAAGTCTCCCCATTCTGCTTCCTGATTTTGAGGAGCCTGGACCCAGGGGAGGGCGGTAGTGGCACGCTGAGCCTTCCTCCCCTGATTCTCTCCAGAATTTCCTTGACTGCAGTTTTGCTAGTGAGTGGTGTTAGGTTATTAGGTCTCTTTCCCTTTTTTGGTTGTTGCTGATAACATTTTTATTTGTTTTTCACTATTTCGATGTTATAATCGTTCATTTTATTGAGTATCCCTAAGTTAGAAAAATGTCACGATCAGAATTTGCCATCTTATCTTCTTTACTTGAAAGTACCATTATGAACACGAGTCCCTGATATAAAATCAAACCACCATGTGTTTCCTGGAGTAGGGGTAGAGAGGTATGTTAACTGGATTTTCCTCGTCTGCCTCCTCGTGTTGAATCAGTTCCTAAAGAATAATTTCTACTCTGTCTCTTTTAAGCCTTCCAGCCCTGGCTTATTCCCCTGAAGGGCTTCAAGGCAGATGGGAGAAACTTTGACAATTGGCGGGGCTCACAAGATTCACTGTTGCAATACATTCCGTTACTTGCGAGGCATCACAACTGCTTTGTTACTAGAAATAAAGAGCAGAATTCACAAATGGTTTCAGATCTGTGAGATGTTGCTCAAGTGAGGGAGGCTCGGTGGGGAGGCTCGGACGGTGGGACCTCCCAGGTCCCTTCCAACTTTGCAATTCTGTGGCATTTGGGGATTTCCAAGTGACTCTGATGAGTGAGGAAAAGGAAGGACCTAAATAAAATTTTAAAAGCAACATAGGAGGCTTTCTGTAGGGCTTAGGTTATGAAAGGATACATGTACCAAAGCAAGAAAGCTGAGGAGAAAAACATAAATTATCCCAAGCTGAACGAATCCTATTCAAATAGGCTAACACGGAGAAAGGTTGGAGTCTTGTGAAACTTTCGGAGGTCAACCACAACAACAAAAAGAGAGGTTCGGAGTCACAAGAAGGATGAGGGAAGGTCTCAGAGGAAGCAGATGACTCACCGATAGTATTTGCGGATATTCTAATAAGAAGACTTTGACACGTGTGGGAAGAGAACAGAAAGTAAGAAGAGATGAAGCCAGTCAGGACATGAGGAGAGTGATTCTTCGGGAAGGCTCGCAAGACAGAAGGCTCCCAGCCGTGGACGCCAGCCAATCCAGGGAATCACGCAGGGGTGAGCTGACCCCACTGTCTTTCTCTTCTCCCTTGCCCCTCAGGGAAATTCCTGTCACCAGCCCTTCCGCTGCCAACCAGCATGCTGTGTGAGCTGTCTCCAGGAATCTGCATGCCTTGGGACTCTGTGTGTGGCCCCGCAGAGCCAGCATGACACATAGGCTGAAAGACAGTATTTTAAAGGATTTCAGCTGATGGACCAAATGAAATGAAGTGTTCTATAATGGGATTTGTCATATACTGAAGACGGGCCAAAACAAAGGCTGAGTGACAGGCCCACTACTGCCATTGCTGCCATCGGTGGAATTAGAGTGTCTGCATTAAGAGGGGTGACATAGCACAACACCACCAGAAGTGCTAGCTACGTGGTGCAGCACCCATTTTAAGGGAACAATGACAAATCTCAGTTCCTCACTCGGACGGTGACCCGCAGGGTGATGAGGCTGGAAAACCCATCAGCAGGAAGGACCGTGCAAGGGAGTAGGGACGGAGAAGAGAAAAACTCAAAGGGAGGCACAAGAAGTTGAAGAAGGCAGAACTGGGTGAGAGGAGGTTGCAGGGAAACTGATTTAAAGATCGGTGTAACCGGGGAAAAATTCCTTGACAGTCAGAGGTGTTTCAAACGGAATCAGCCACATTTTGAGATGGGGACCCTCAAGCAAGAAGGTGAGGAGACGGCTGGGTAGTCCCCTGAGCCTCAACTACCTTCCCGGTAAAGCTCTGCCGCCCACCCAAGCTTCTTGTGGGAAGCTTAGACGTGATGGCGTAGATGGTGTTTATACTGGCACACGCACAAACATGTGTTTGTGTGCGAGCGGCTGCCACCTGTCACCCCCGCAGCCTCCCGTCACCACACCTGTCATGTGGTGCCCGGAAGTCAGAGTCTAGGACTGGGTCTCCGTGGGTCACCCCTGCCCCTGGATCCCTCCCTGTGCTTGCCCCCTCTCAGCTGAAGAAGCCACTGCCGGGGACTTCCTATGGTGACCGGGATGTCATCTTCCACTTCCTGAACTGTAATCAGCAACTGTGGTCCCTGCGTTTACCTTCTTTGGAAAATCAGAATGCCGCTTCAGCTTCTCAGGGCTGCTGTTTTCTGTATGGAATGTGGCCCTCTCCTCTGCAAGGTGTCCTGGGGCTGCTGGAAATGTCTGAATCCAGACGTTAAAATTACTGTAGACAATAAATGGGAGGGAGTGTAAGGGGGTGTTGAAATGTCACCCAAGAGCCTGGCCAGGTGGTTCTCAACTATAAAGGAAAATGCTACTTAGCAAAACATCCCCCAAGCACTCATGCCGTCTGCATGTGGAATGCTGTGAATGGAAGGTAGAGGCAGCCGTGTGCGGGTAGAGGTGACTGGCCCCGGGGATGTCACAGAGCCTGTCAAGTGTGCGGGAGGGGAGTACAGGCTGGGCAGCGGAAGGGAGCGCTAATTTCCATCACTGGCTCTCAGACTTATCCCAGAGAGGAGAGAAGCCCATCCGTAGTGACAGGCTCTGGTCTGGTATCGTCTTTGTACCTGGCAATGTCTGCAGTTACTGTGCACCTAGGCAGGTGTGTCCACCTGGGGAATTCAGAGCCCAGACTGATGAGGCAACCATTCCATCAAGGATGGTTACAGGTAATAGACTCAGGGAACCCGGCCTCCTGAAGGCTGTGTTCGGTAAGAAGGGTGGAGGGAGGGCCTCAGCCTGCTGTGGGCTTTTGGTTTTGCTCACTGTGGGCATCCAGGCTTGGTTTTATAGTTGAGTTGGTACACGCTATTAAAGTATTGCACGTAGCATTAACTCAGACTTTATGAATGTAACTCACGAGAATGCCTAAGGCCGCATTTTGTGATGAAAATGACGTATACTTGACCCTTGAACCATGCAGGGGTGGGGGCACCCGCCCCCCTACCCTTCACCCCTGCACACTTGAAAATCTGCTTATACCCTTGACTCCCCCCAAACTTAATAGCCTACTGTTGACTGGAAGCCTTACTGGGAATGTAGAGTCAACGCTATGGACACCTGGATGGCTCGGATGTTTAAGCCTCTGCCTTCAGCTCAGGTCATGAGCCCAGGGTCCTGGGATTGAGTCCCACATCGGGCTCCTTGCTCAGTGGGGAGCTGGTTTCTCTTTCTCCCTGCTGCTCCCCCCGCTTGTGCTTACGTGCTCTCTCTCTCACACACACACAAATAAATAAGTAAGAATCTTAAGAAAAGAGTCAACGCCTATTTTGCACATCATATGTATTACATACTGTATTCTTAGAATAAAGTAAGCTAGAGAAAAGAAAATGTTGAGAAAATATATTTACTGTACAGAATTGTATTTACTGAAAAAAAGTTACATATAAGTGGACCAGAGAAGTACAAACCTATGTTGTTCAAGGTCCAACTGCACAATTTTCTTTAGTTACCTTGACATTTTTACCTACTGTTCATAATTAATTATATTGATTTGTATTGTATCATGTCATTTTTTTAAAAGATTTTATTTATTTGTCAGAGAGAGAGAGCACGAGCAGGCAGAGTGGCAGAGGGAGAGGGAGAAGCAGACTCCCTGCTGGGCAAGGATCCCATTGCAGGGCTCAAACCCAGGACCCTGGAATAATGACCCGAGCAAAGGCAGCAGCTTAACTGACTGAGCCACCCAGGTGCCCCTGTGCTCTACTTTTATCACATTTGTTGTGATCTGCATGGCATGGGGAAAGTAACCAGTGTAATAGGAGAAGGAGCCCTACCCTCTCGAAAGCCCAGCCAGAGATTAAACCTCAGGGTTTGCCTTGCCTTCTGCTCTCAGGCAGTCTTCCTCTCTACTCCACGCCAAGTAGAGTCATTGGAATACTTGGCTCTTGCTTTCTGCAGAAGACATGCTCCCCAAAAAGTTGGATTTCAATCAAGTTGTAACAAGCTGTTTATTAAACTCATGTTTATTACTGCATGAATAACTCTTACTCCTTAAAGGAAAGGCCGAGGGTCCTTTTCTTTGTGCCAACACAAGACTGGCTTTGCACCAAGATCTGTAGACTCCTAATGGTTCTCAGATGACCTGAGAATTTACAGATTCTCCCACTGTTTCTAATTTTGTCATTTGATTTTTTAAATGAGCACTGCTTTCAATGTTTATGGTCACTTTTCAATGCTGATGATAGTTATACGTATATATCATGTTAAACGATCACCTTTCGACTGACAACTGCCACGAGATACCAGTGCCTGTTACCAGTGCCTGTAAATAACATCATTTAATTTTAAATGTTTGCAAGGCATCACAGGCTATCATTTGGTTGACAACATCTGTCTTGTACTCATTTTGTGCTGTGTTGAAATCTATCATCAGGTCCAAAAGCAAAACTTCTCTTTTGCCATGAGGGTTCACAGCGGAATGACATTTTTCTAGACCGGGATTTTAGTTTCTTGGAGTAGTTAATAAATCGATTTGGCATCACAGAAGTGGCATAGTACATCAGAGTCACACATTACTTGAAGTGTCACAGTCTAATGATAAAGGACAGAAGAGGGAGTATTAGGTAATTGATACATTTCTGCTAAATAAAGTTGTGGCAGTCTGTACAAACAGAGGTTTCACAGTAATTTGGAAAGATAAAAAATGATGGCAGAATAGAGTCATCACGGGGGTCTGCCCTGTTGCGTCGTCCCTGGTTTACCGTGGTAGCAGACTTTTCCTTGGTTCCCTTCTTAATACAAACAACTCAGTGGAAAATACAAAATAACTCTTATTTCGATGGAACAAAGTTTTGGGTTTGTTTTTTTTTTTAAGTTTTTAAGTCATGTATCTCAGGGTACACTTGGGCTGATTCTGTAAAAGAAAGTATATTATTTTAAAAATAGTAATGATCACAAGAATAATAACAGAGACTCCAGTGAGGGGATCCACCTTCTTCATCGTCCGAAGACTGAACTTAACAAAAAACGCAACATGTAAATTACTGTTTTTGCCACTGGTATTCCTGACCTATAAAAAGGGTGAGTGCGTATTGTTTGACCTAAGAGTGGCAATTCTGGGTCAGCAAAGCGACACCCATCACAAGGATTAATGCTTCTGAATTTGAGTCTTACTCTACTGTATCTCTGTATTTATTGTACATTCATTGGCTGTATGACCTATGTAAGAACTAAAAGCATGAAGAGTTTATTCCTCACTTTATGTTTATAACATTGAAATAGAAAGAATGTAAATACTGGAACACCACGAAAACGTGTTTTTTGGCAGAGGTCTGTATCATTACTCACTTTCGAGAAACGTTGATCTGAATGTCCCTACCCCTGGCAAACCCCAAAGCCTGGCCACAAACATTCAGGCTGGTTTTCATCTCTTCTGATTACCTGCTCTCAGCTCTGAATGGGAATATTTTGCAAATATTCCCGAACTGCATATTAAGCCTTAAACTCATAAAGGATCAGATTTGTAACTGAGGTTGATTCTCTTAACTTAAATTCCCCAACGTGTTTCCAGCTCAAGTTAGCCCCAATATATAAAGGGACACCCCCCCCAAAAAAAAAAAATTCGAGCGGAGTCATCCTGTTCAGGCCTTTTGGTGGAACTCTGTGCATGCTGGAAGTAGGTAGCATTTGACACCTGACCTTCGGCTCCACACCAGCATAACTCCAGTCAGTCCCTCCCCACCGCTCACAGGGAGCCGATCCTCCCAGGCTCAGGAGGAAGCAAGCATTTCTCTCTTTGAGCTTTCTGAGCCAGCTAGAGAGTGTGGTGATAAGTAGGAACTTAGACAACGGACCGCCTGGGTTCAAATCCCGCCTCTGACATCAGCTATGTGGATGCTTAATTTCTCAGTCCTTCCACCACAAAATGGGTCTGATACTAGTGTAAGGACCCCCGTGGTGGTGGTGTGAGGGTCAGACAGCTTAAAGGGTACATAGGAAGTGCCCAGAACCGTGCCTGGCCCATGGTAAGCATCCAGGAAATGTCAGCCACCAGCATTCTTTCTTCTGCAGATACTGTTGTTACTACTGCTGCCTCCAAGGAAGGCCCAGGGACCTGATCCGTCAGGGATGGCAGTGTGGCGCCCTGACTGTGACATCTGCATACAGACAAGACGTGGATTGTGGGCAGCCAGGGTTCTGGTCTCAGGAATGCTCCCCGCCAGCGAAATGGCGTGATCAGCACCAGGCCCGGGAAGAACTGGAAAGATCTACTGAGATATTGGTGATGCCATTGTCAAACACTGGCAATCTCCTGAAATCTGCCAGCTGGTCAGTCGGGGAGGGTTTGATGCCTCAGGTCTTCTCTCGCATCTATGCCTTCCCTCGGCCAGCAGTTGACAGGAGCCAGTGCATGGGGGAAAAGGTGGCCGCTACGTGGAAAAGGTGTTTTGGCAGTAAGCTGGCAAGAGGGAGAAGCCCAGGCTTAAGATTTTGGCGGGGGAGGGGTGTGTGTTCACCCCAGACAACGGGGAACCTGTGTTTGGAAACAAGAAGCACTTCTAGACCCTGTGGCACTCGAGATTAACAGTGCGGCTATAAATAACAGTGATCGTGCAGGGGAGGCAGGGCCACTGGATACAACACAGATGCCGGGGCTGGTTCTGGCTGTGATCCTGCTGCTGCCATCCCCTGGCTGGATGATCTCGGATAAATTGCTTAGCAGATCTGTGTCTCGTTGGCTCACCCACAAAATAGACAAGAAAGAGACATAAAACAGAACGGCACAGAAGTAAAGCACTTGGACCAGCACTCAGCGCCTTCTCAGGTCTATGTGGATGTTCAGCCTCTGCTGCCTGCCTCTCTGGGCTTTAGTTTCTGCATCTGAGACGAGAAGAAATTGGACCGTGTGACATCACATCCTTCCATACTCAGGGTTTTGATGGGCAGGTCCAAGCCTGTGCTTTTCGCTTCACGTGGCAGTGGTTTATAGTGTAGCTCAGGGGATGTATGGGACCTCGGAGACAGGAGGATGGGTTAGGCTATGCCTGTTTCCACTACTCTCCCTCCCTGCCTCCACACCCCACCACAGCCTGCACGTCCACGCAGGAACCACGGCCCCAGGGCACCGAATCCAGGCAGTGTGTGAGAAGTCAAAGTGGCAACCAGACCTCCTCATTTATTGCCGGGGTCTATGTCCAAAATAACCATGGCAATTCCATGCCAGGCAATGGAATTGGAAGTAGGTAGAAAAAAATTAGAACAGGATCATGAAGATAGGAAAATGTGTTTGGGTTTTTGTTTTTTGTAGGGTTTTTGCTTTTTGCTTTTTGCTTTTGTCTTTTTCTGAAATCATGGTGCAGCCGACGGAGTGGACCTGTGGATAGGGAGGCACACCCAGGGCTGAGCTCTAGGCCCAAGAAAATGTTCCAGACCTCCCCTCATGAAGGTGACCGGAAGCACATTTATTCTGCTGCACTGTCCTTTCTCACCTCTCTTTATCCCCTTTCCTGTCTTCCTCTCCCCTCGAAGCCCAGAAGATAAAAGCTCAAATCTGCTGAGAGGATGCAAGTCCCGAGTGGTCAGGTGAATTCCAGCCATAACACCCGGGAGATAAGAAGCGAGACTGGCGCCTGGGCGGGCCTTGGAGGGGGACACGGGATACTCACCATTATCAAATTGTGCAATTTAGCAAGTGGCCAGTGGCAGGCTGGGATGATAGCCAGTTACTCTGCTTTGCAGGTATTCTGAAGATACAAGCCTTGGAAACCACCCAGGGAGCAGGCTGTCTTAGATGGCTTTTCCCAGCTCGCCGCTGAGGACACCAGGGAAACTAACCAGAGACGTGAACAGGCATAGCGATCAACACAAGAAGTTGGGAGGGGGAGGGTTTTAACCATGAAAGAAAGATACTGCTAACTGGCAAAAAGTCCTAGGTGTTAACATTGTAATTAGTAATAATAAAAAATACTAATCAAAACTAGCATTGAGGGAGACTTGTTTTGATCAGGTACTTTTTCAAGTGCATGACTTTTTATTCCCCCTTGCTACCCAGGCAGGTGACCCAGGTGGGGACCAGGGAATCCGTTAGTTTGGGTTACTGGGGGAGGGATAGGGCAGGAGGCCAGGGCTGGGAGTCATTAAGGTGTTATATTATGAAGGGCAGCCCATGAGAGCTTACTAGGGGCTCCATTATCTGGTGGGTTTGGGAAGCTGGAAATGAGGCTCCCACAGGGAAATGCCTTCTCACATTAGAACACACAAGTGGTGCCATGCGTGGATTTTCCCTGACCTGAGTTTAAGTCACAAGGCATTTTTATCCTCCTAGCCCCTGTGGGAAGTGGCTGCTCTCATGACCTTCACCATACAGGTGAGGCAACAGATGCCCAGAGAAACCTCATAGCTTGCCTGCGTTCACCCAGCTTGCCAGTGGCAGAGCCGGGCTAGGAACTTGGGCAGTCTGGCCCCAGGGTCCCAGCCCCGACCACCGGCAAGACTGCCTACGCTGCAGGAGAGAGATGGTGTGAGGGCACCAGCGACCACGTCCTGTCCACTGAGCATCAGAGCGTTTAAGTCAAACTCAGGTCCATTACACAAAGTACGATGTGTATGGGCACGTGATTAGTAATTCCTTCGGCCAACTCCCAGGTCCTTGTGTGTGCCAGCCCCTGGGCTGGATCCTGTGGGGTCAACGAATCCGATGCAAACTCTGGCCCTCAAGACCCAGTGGGTACAAAAAGTTTCCAAAACTCATATAACACAAGAGGGAAATGGTAGACGCTAAAAGGGAAGTATAGACAAAGCATAGCAAATTCATAAAGGACAGGGATACTCTCTGCACCTGTGGAGTCATGGAAGGCTTCTCAGAGGAGGCAGCCTTTGTGCTAGGACTTGAAATAAGAGTAAAACATGAGAATGGAGCAGAAGGTAGGAAGGACAAATAGGAAGGGGAGGTTGGTTCTGGGTGCAGTAAATGTTTCAATTTGGCCAGAGGGTGCGAGAGAGTGAGAGATGTCCTGAAGGACCAGGAAGGCTGTTGCCGGTGAGCAGGGTAGGGGGAGGAAAAGTATGTGTCACACTTAAAATGGATTTACAAGGCAGCTTGGCCAAGCCCCTCACTTTACAGATTACAGACCCAAGATCTTTGGATTAAGTGGCTGGCACTGTGCAATCGTTAATTCATGACAGAACCATGTCTCAGACCTAGGGCTTGTCCCAACTTCCTTTGTATTCCTCCCCAGGTGCAAACAGGTGCGTGTCAAGGGTTCACAGCACCTGAAAATCTTCATTTTTTAATAACCTGTTCTCTACGAGGTTCTCCAAATACAGAGCCTGCCTTTGGAGTGAGCATCAGCACAAGACTGCCCCTGTCTGCAGGCAAGGATAAGCACGCTGTCTAAGCCAGGAGAAACTCGGGATTTGAGGAACCAAGGTGGCCGCAGTCACCTGGGAGAAGCGAGGCCTCCAATCCACAGTCTCCTAAATTCTGGACCTGCTGGCTTAAGGACAGTCGTGTCACAAGCAGCCACAAGCAGCCAACGCCTCTGTATAATTTACAAGGCTAACTCGACCCCGCTCTGCCTCCCCTCTACCGTCCTT
This sequence comes from Lontra canadensis, assembly GCF_010015895.1. Classification (NCBI taxonomy): domain Eukaryota; kingdom Metazoa; phylum Chordata; class Mammalia; order Carnivora; family Mustelidae; genus Lontra; species Lontra canadensis. The sequence goes on from NW_022631092.1 coordinate 5,036,514, forward strand.
AGAAAAATCTAAACCTCTTCTTGACCGCCTACTCATTTGCTCCCCTTATATCTCCTGGACCGCTGCAGTTCACACGATCATCTGATCCATATAACCTGGGGGCCCAGAACACTTTTAAACTCGGGAACAACTTTCGTAAGTAACTTCAGCAGAAAGCACCGTCCCCTTGGCCTTCATTATTTGTCTCTGGAAAATGCTGTGGCATCAGACAGACTTCAGATACCACCTCTAGAACTAAGAAATTAAGCAATCATTTCAGAGTACCCATGCTTATACATTTAGAAGAAATAAATCGATATCACAATCCTGCGTCCTGGCATTCTTTTCCTAACTGGAGATGCTGCTCGCCGGAAGCGTTGTGGCTTTCAGGTGCAACAGCGCCCCCGTGTGGTGATCTTGTGCATTGCACCCCAGGAGAGCTTGGAAACTCCAGGCTGGAAGGAATCCCGGCCCCAGGCAGGGACATCCATTCACCCCAAAATAATTTCCGCTTTAAACTAACAGGCTGTTTCTGCCAAAAAGATGAGCACAGTTCAGTTATATTGTACTGACTTCTGTCCTAAAATTTACCAAGGATCTCTTGTCCCATGTGAAACGAGGAAAAGGACAGCCAGCAGCATGGGTTAGTTGAATCATTTCCAGGGTTTGAAAGTGAGTGTGCGGAGAAAGGGGAAAGCGAAAGCGTGGGATTGGAGACAGGGAGTGAAGATCAGGAGGGAGGAAGAGTGGCCGGAAGGGCTGGGAGCCAGGGAGTAGAGGGAGGTAGGCTAAGATTTGTATGTTAATAAAAATGATACGGGGCCGGGGGCGGGGTGGGGGGGTGCGCCTGGGTAGCTCAGTTGCTAAGCGTCTGCCTTCAGCTCAAGTCATGATCCCGGGGTTCCTAGGAGGATCCAGCCCCACATCGGGCTCCCTGCTCGGCAGGAAGCCTTCTTCTCCCTCTCCCACTCCCCCTGTTTGTGTTCCCTCTCTGGCTGTCTCTCTCTGTCAAATAAATAAATTATATGTTTTTTAAAAAATAATAAAAATAAAAATGATGGGAAATGGAATAGCTTGTATTTTCAACAAAACCAAATGCTGCATAGACGTGTCTTGCGCACGGAACAGAGACGTAAATTGGTGTCACCCAAATTCAGAATTCCTAGCTATGATGTCATGCCTTCAGTGGCTGCCTCCCTGCCTCAAGCTGACCCTCCGTGCTCTCTTGAGAAAGAAGGATCTAGTTTCTCCTAACTGTGAGCCCAGTGTCTGGGATGCGTCCCCTCCAGGAGCCTCGGGAACCCCAGGCCCTCACCTCTGTCCATGGGGTGTTGAGTGGGGGAGCTAATTCATCAGCGAATCACTTTTGGTTGTTCTTCAGTTCTCTGTGGACAGCACACCCCTGCTGCCCCCACCCTGCCTGCAGCTCCCACTACCTCCTTTCCTGGCGGCCGCTGCACCCTTGACCTGCAGCATGCTGCAGGGACGCCGGGGTCCTCATCTGACAAGTGGGAGTAATGCCACCTGCCAGCCTCACGGACTTGTCTGGGGGTTACACTGGATGTGAGGATGGAATTCTTGAATCACCATGACTATAACATGCAGCTTTATCTCTGCAAAAGAACATAAGTCAATATAGAATCATCTACGTGGGTATGCACAGCATCCTTATTATTTATTATAATAAAGGGCTGAGGTAGCCTAGTCATTCTTATTAGTGTCTACGTCCCTGCGGAAACCAAATCAAGAGAAATGGGAAGTCTGAGATGGAGAGGTGACCCTGGCTGGAACTGAGTCAGAGAGAAAAATGAACCTTTTTTCAGGACAACTCAGATCCAGTTTCAATGAGCTGGGCCAAGAGATAGGAAGTGGGTGCCCGTATAGGGCAGGGCAGGGTCAAATTTGAGGAGTAAGGGACAAATAAGTTTGTGTCACACGTGGAGGAAATTAACATTCAATAGACGGATATTGGAATGATGCATCTCCCAGCCAAGGAGAGCCAGGAGTCACCAGAAGCCAGGAGAGAGGCACCAGGCAGCTTCTCAGAGCCTCAGCTCTGCTGACCAACTCTGCTGACACGTTGATTTTGAACTTCTGGCCTTCAGAAGATGGTCCATTAACAAGGTGTTGAATGAGGAACACAACTTTGGATAGATTCATTTAGGAACCATCTGTGTCAGAGCTGGCTGTAGACAAGATCATGAAATAACCAGAAATGGGTCGCACTGATGGGGCCTTTTCTTTTTCCACCCATATTTCCTCCATGTATCTCTATCTGTCCCTCCTTCACACACTGGACAGCCTCAGGCTGGCTTTCTCCCCTCAAAATCAAACAGCGGGCACCTAATTCTAAGATGTAAGATGAGATGGAAATAACTACTAGCAATGTACTCATTACAAACTCATGTACCACATACAAGTCCTAAGTCAGGGAGCCTGCCCACCCTCCCATGCATGCCTTCAGTGCTAGGCTACAGTTATGATCAGCAAAAGCAAACGTATTCCTCTCCTCATGTGGCTTCCAGTCTCCTGGGGACATTTATTCAGGTGGGGAAGTCATACAGGTAGCATTTCAGGCTCAAGTTGGTTCCAGTAAATGAAGAGGGGAGGGTTTCCTGGGGCGGCCACCTGCTTGGGGCTTTTCATGGTAAGGCCCGGTGCTCCACATGGACCCATGTCTCCTCTTCCAGGGTAAGGCGAGCAGGCCACATATCCTGCCTGTTCCAGTCTTTGCTAGAATGTCCTGTGTGTTATGGGCTGGGCTTTTGTGCCTCTCATGGAACACTTCGTTTGGGGGGGAGTTTTCTGGGGATTTATTGTTCCACCTCAAAAGAAAAATGTGGGATTAAAAAGTATAACAGAGAAATAAGCAGAGGTTTGTCTAGGTTGGGTTTGGAAACCGGAGGACACTGCAACTTCCCTCGAGTCGATGAGGCCCAGCCAAGGGACAATAACCCCGAGACGCTCTTTCCTTGCTCATCAGCTTTTCTCAGTGAAAACCCTCAAAGGAGAGGTCGTTCTGTGATTCAGAACGATTCTAGAAGGAGTCATGAGGGATAGATAATATCTGCATTTAACTGACTAGCGAAATGAAACGTTATGTCATTGATGACGATTCCCTTTGGGCTAACGTGGAACAAAGTCTATTAACTACTTTCTCCAGCGTCATTTCAGGCCTTCCCGTTCATGGTTGTTCCTGTTGCCCCTTCCAGAGTATTGTCATGCCCGTATAGATTTGAATCATTGTCAAATGCCCCAAGGCCCCAGAATCTGAGTTCTGGACGGCATCGCTAGAATGTCCGCCAGGGGCCGAAGTCTTCTGTGCCGCTGGTCCTTCAACCGACTGGAATGGGCTTGGGGTCTGTGCTCAGTTCAGTTTCTAAACCCTTCAGGAATAAACGTTCTCATTCTGAGCTCAGCTCTGTGCTTTAGATAACACTCCGGTGCTAAGAATAGGACCAGGCATGCAGGAAGGGGGTAGTAAGTATTTGTTGAATAAATGAATACATGAATTGAACAAAAACTCGTAAGAGCTCGTCCCTTAAAAAGCCTTGACAATATCATAGGCCCAGCAACAAAGGCAGAAACCATAGAAGAAAGAGTTGATGGATTGGAACATAAAATATTTTTTAAAACCCTATCTCCAAAGGCATCTTATAAATAACAAATTGAAGGGGGGGCATTAGCAGAAATTTCAGATAAAGTGCTTTACCCTTAATACTTCATTGGTCCCTATTAATCAATATACAAAGATCTATTCTACTACCCCAGTAGTAGAAATACAAATAGCCTAGAAGTGTATCAGAAATACTGGCATCTCACTGATAAAAACAGAGTTATTTTCTGAAAAGGGCGACCATTTTCTCCCCGTCGGATTGGCAATGATAAACAAGAATGCCGATTTCTACTGCTGTGTCGGACACGAGGAGACAAGCATGAGCAAATGAAGGAGAAGTTGGTGTAGCAGGTTCAGAAGCCTTGGAAGTAAGCCAGAAATTGCACTGACAGAGTTTTATCTGAAGGAAATTATAGGAGATAGAAAAAAAAACCTAACTGTTGATTGCTGTAGTATCGTTGCAAAAACAAAGTGGAAAACTGCTTTTTAACTGCAGGGAGCTACATATAAAAATATAAATATTTGTTTTCATAAAAAGAGGAGAAAGAGAGAGAGAGAATCTCAGGGGGGAAATTATGTGATTTTTAAAGAATCTAAATTCAAATTAGTTAACATATAGTGTATTGTTATTTTCAGAGGTAGAGGTCAGTGATTCATCTGTTGCATGTCATACCCAGTGCTCATAACATCAAGGACCCTCCTTACTGCCCATCACCCAGTTACCCCATCCCCCACCCACCTTCCTTCCAGCAAGCCTCGGTTTGTTTCCCAGACTTAAGAATCTCTTATAGTTTCCTTCCCTCTGTTTTCATCTTATTTTATTTTTCCTTCCCTTATGTTCCTCTGTTTTGTTTCTTAAGTTCCACATATGAGTGAAATCGTATGATATTTGTCTGTCTTTGACGGAAAGCATAATACCCTTTAGTTCCATCCATGTCATTGAAAATGGCGAGATTTCATTCCTTTGATGGCTGAGTACTATGGCATCATGTATGTGGTTACGTGTAAGTATATATATACATGTATGTACGTACGTACATGTACACACACGTCTTCTTTACCCATGCATCTGTTGATGAAGGTTTGGGCTCCTTCCATAGTTTGGCTATTGTGGACATTGCCTGACAGTAAACATTGGAGTGCACGTGCCCTTTAGATCACTATTTTTATAACCTTTGGACAAATACCTAATAGTGCAATTCCTGGTTCATAGGATAGCTCCATTTTTAGCTTCTTGAGGAACTTCCATACTGTCTTCCAGAGTGGCTGCACCAGGTGTGATTTTTAATGTCTCCTTTTTGCTTCATGTATTTTTCTGAATTTTATTTTATTTTTATTAAAATAAAATCTTTTACTGTGGTATTGACAAAAAATTCATTCTTCAGGAATAGAAAATCATGGGTGCTTAGGTAATAAGCTAATTATTACTAAGTGGCCTCTCCCATAGTCTTAAGTCTTTACTATATGTTCCTGAGTTCATCTATATCAAGTCCTTACAGTAATTCTGAGTTAAGCAGGGAGGTGGCATTATCCCTCCACGTTGTGACAAAAACTGAAGCTCATGAAAGGTGATGACGTGTTCGGTATCTCACAGTTAATCAGTAGCAAGCCTGGTCGTAAAATCTGGGGGCATCAACCCCACAGCTCAGGAAAGGTGTTCCTTTCCCTGTGGCCTGTGGCTTCAGAATAAAAATCCAGATAACCGTTAGACCATGATTGGCCTGCAAGGGTACAGAGCAAACTGTTCCATGGTTTGGGGAACACTTATCCAGGCAGGATCCTATTAGATTATTAGGGTCAAGCAGTCAAGATAAATTTATTATTCCCATTTTATAAGCAGGGACGCTGAGGCTCAGAGATCTTAAGTGACTTTTTCAAGGTTGCACAGTAAGTAAAGTTGGGGCTTGTTTAAACACACTTTTAGTAAGAATTCCCTGCTTGGTTCACTTCAGTATGACATGATAGTCACTCGATCAATATCTCCTAATTTGCCCTGTCACAATCCCAGAGGTTTATCATTTGCACAAGTCCTTCCTAAGTGCCCTTTCGACATGGCTGACCCCGTTCACAAGACTTGGGCGCTAACCCTGCATGGCAAATTTTATTTCCGGAGACGTGTGGAATGCTATCTCCTGTCCTGCGTGCCCTTCTAGAAGTCTGTCACTCTTCCCTCCCCAGAGGTGGAGCCGATGCAGTACAGCCCAAGGAAGGCTTTATAACTTAGGTTACTTCATGGTAGCCGAGGCGAAGTCATAAAAATTCCATTCCCTCTGCCTTGCTCTCTTGAGATGCTTGCTCTCAGAATCCCACCCCCAAGCCATGCTGAAGCCCAGGCAGCCCACAGAGAGGCCCTGGCGCCTACCCGGGCTGAGCTCCCGGCCACCAGCCATAGCTAACTTGTGAGCCCTGGGGAGCATCTGGAAAGGAGAGCCTCCTGTCCCCAGGGGAGCCACCTCAGCTGAGACTGCACGGGGCCAAGTGAGGTGAGCCCATCTGGCTCTGCCTGGATGGCAGATTGCTGAGCAAGATAAGCAATGTTGTTTGGGGGCAGGTTTTTTGGGGGGAGGCTGGGGGTCTTCTTGTTTTGTTTTGTTTCTGCAGCAACCGTCGCTGACACATCTGGGAATCTCATCATTCTTTGAAAAATAATTCTGCATGAAAATCATATTCATTTGGCTAAGTACCTACTATGGGCCAGACATGTTCCCAGGGGCTTGGGATGTGTCCGCAAACAGAATCGATAAGGTCCTTGCCACGAAGAAGCTTGTAGTTCAGCCAGGGACACAGACGCTAGGTAGTAAGTAAATCATCTAGTTGGGAAGCCTGGGTGGCTCAGCGGGTTAAAGCCTCTGCCTTCAGCTCAGGTAATGATCCCAGGGTCCTGGGATCGAGCCCCGTATCACTCAACCCCTACTCAGCGGGAAGCCTGCTTCACCCTCTCCTTCTGCCTGCCTCTCGCTCCCCCTGCTTGTGCGAACTCTCTCTCTCTCTCTCTGACAAATAAATAAATAATCTTTTTGAAAAAAAAGCATCTAGTAGGTGAAAGGGGATAAATACTTCTGAAAGGTTAACAAGTAGTATGGGGAAAGGAGTAGAACAGGGAAAGGAGCTGGGAGCACAGCATGGGGACATACGCTGTGCTCCTTGTGTGGTCAGAGAAGCCTCGGTGAGAGGGTGATGGAGGGTTTGGCTACAGCTGAGTGGGGAGTGTGCTTCGAGGACAGAGAGTCTCATGGGGCCTTGTAAGGACGTTGGCCACTTCAGGGTTCTGAACAGATCTGACCTGACGGGCACGTGTAGCGGCTCTTTCTGCCACGTGGGGACGCAGCCACAGGAAGGAAGGACGACAGCAGGGAGAGCAGTGAGGGACCCAGGCAGGAGATGGTGTCCGGTCAGCAGCTGGATGGAGATGTAGGGGTGTGGGCTATGGGAGCACGTGGAGTCTGGGAAAGGGGCCCTGAAGGAGACTTGGTGATAGGCCAGCTGTGATGAGCAAAGGACCAGCACGTACAAAAGACCCAGGGAGTAAGCAGGGAGAGGCTGGGGGATGGACTTGGCCTTTTCTACAACCTGCTGAGAGGCCTGAACTTTACCGTTCAAAACGGGACACGGCTGGAGAGCTGCAATGTGTTTGGAGAACCAGAACGTTTAAGTATTTGCATAACCTTTGAAAATCATTCTATGGTGCTTTCTAAATTCTGGTGCCCTGGACCAGAACCCTGGTCACTCTTACTCCCTTCCAACTCCAGAATCTCCACGGAATCTACAAACGGGAAGATACGGTCTGTGGTTGAAGGTCCCTGGAGTGAAGAGCAGAGAACGGCAAAGCCAACGTATTCAATGGGTCCTCGACGTGGACAACGTGATCACCAAGGACAACAGCAGGATTTGGGGTGGAGAATAAAATCGTGTCAAGTCTTTCACGAATGAGGAGGAATGAACAAAAGTAGAGATGAGAAGCCATAGGAGGAGTTGAGAGAAGCCTCAAGTCCTCAGGAATTTTTACACAAGAAAAAGAAGAAATGTCCCGAAGGGCATCAGAGGGCAAGGAAGATGCCTACTTTCCCCTCCTCACCCCAGTTGAGGTGGTGGGGTCGGGGAGGGGTGCCTGGGGGCTCAGTCAGTGAAGAAGTAAGCCTCTGACTCCTGGTTTCGGCTCAAGTCATGATCTCAGGGTGGTGAGATCAAGTCCCACGTCAGGCTCTGAGCTCATCCAAGAATCTGCTTGAGAGTCTCTCCTTCTCCCCCTGCCCCTCCCCATTGTCATCTCTCTCCTTCTCCCTCCCTCCCTCTAAAAAACAAACAAACAAAAAAGAACAAAGGCCCTGGAAACAACTCTAGGGGAGTGAGCAGCGAAGACCAGGAGGTTGGGGGTCCTTCTGTGCTTAGCTGAGGGCTTTTACACCAATGGAGCTAGAGAACAGGGGTTCCAGATGTGTGCATGGCAAAGGGCAAACAGGCTGACTAAGGGAAGAAGAAGCTCAAAGCAACAAGAAATGAGACAAAAGTAATGGGGCATCAGAGGCACTTGGGTTTTATTCACTAAGGATGGAGGAGAAGTACCTGCTCCCAACATTTCTAGCTCAAGTTAAGGTCATCACATACATATTTGTGGGTTATCTGGATAAAAGGGTAGATGGGTGGATGGATGGATGGTTGGATGGATGGATGAATGGATAGGTAGATGGATAGGTGGGTGGTTGGATGGATGGACGGACGGACAGACAGACAGATGGGAAGTTTTATTTCTCTCTGGAAGAGTCAGCCTCACTTGAAATGGTGCTCTTTCTGAGAGAACCCTAGCAGGATTTGTTAGCTCCCAGCCCTCCCCTCATATTGGAAACAATGGATGGTGAAGGGGAGGCTCCCTGAGCATTCTTGGCTCTCTCAGGACCAATCTCTTACTGAGGCCTGCAGGTGTTCCCTCTCTTGATGGCCAGGTACCTCTCATTGCCCACCTGTGATGGGTCCTGGATCCTCTCATTAAATACCACGTGACCATTGAAGGGCCCCCCCCCCCTCTTGCTGCAGCAAGACCTCATCTCTGACTCAGAAGCAGAAAACCCAGTGAGCATGACATCTACCACTTTCAACCCTTTAGAAATAGGATAGTAAAGGTATTGGTAAAAAGGAGTTCACTCTTGTCCAAGTTTTTCCAAGATCAGGGGTTGTCAGCTTGATGAGGGCTTATTCAATCACTAATAGCTGGAGATTATGATTCCAGAAGACAGCCATGGTCCCGAGAATGTGCATTTTTAACAAGCTCCCAGGTGAGACTCATGCTGGGACCACACATTGAGAAACACCGTCCTGTATGGTTAGTTGAAGGTGGGGATTCTTACTTGACACTGAGTGGGATAGGGTAAGTAGATGTGGAAGGCACCAGGTGTGTTCTTGAGAAACAAAAGGCAGGCAGTGAGGGGTTAACCAATTCCTGCCTTCTGCTGAGGTTGCTGTCTGGCTTTTGAGAGCGGTGCCATTTGCCAGCTGGGGGATTTGGAGAAGTCTGTAAAGGAGAGTACTAGAAAGACTTAGAATGACAGGCTAAGGGGCACCTGGGTGTCTCAGTGGGTTGAGGCCTCTGCCTTCGGCTCAGGTCATGATCCCAGGGTCCTGGGATCAAGCACCGCATCGGGCTCTCTGCTCAGCAGGGAACCTGCTTCCTCCTCTCTCTCTGCCTGCTTCTCTGCCTACTTGTGATCTCTGTCTGTCAAAGAAAGAAAGAAAGAAAGAAAGAAAGAAAGAAAGAGAAATAATGAATGAATGACAGGCTGAAGCTGGCCCTGAAAGAGAGAAATTGGGGATGGGGAGGGATGGGACTTGGAGGGGAAACATCACCTATCATGCAGCACTTGGATACGTGTTTTTAGGGAAGGTAGGACAGTGGGCTCCAGACCTCCAGGCTTGCACTGCCAACACAAGGCTGAGGTAGCTTGGGGAGGGCCTGTCACATTCAGGTAACACAACACATAATATGAAATAAAACAGATTAGGGCAGTGTTAAAAGGCAATTGTCCACGTAACCTAAAGGAAATGCAAAGTATGTGTCATTCCCAAACTTCATGAAGGGGCTCCATGGACCCAGATAACATCTCTTTCAAAGAGCCCTCTCTTTTCTGCTGTTTCTCTCACCCACTGGAGCCTTTCCATGCTGTCTCTTCTCCATCACCTCCACCCTAAACAGAGCCAAACAGGAAAGCCTTCCAGTATTACTGAACTTGGCCTCCTTGTGTCTCCCTCCCACTTTCTTCCCCTTGCGTAGTGGCCAAAACCCAGGAATGTTGTGGTTTTCAAGAACCCTCCTTTGAGGGTCAAGGCAGGGGGTGGGGTTGGGCACGGAGATGGGCACGGAGACAGAGGGGTCAAACTAGAATCCTTTTGGGCAAGCAGGCGAGGCAGAAAGTTGGGAAAGGAATACTCTCACTTGGGTTTTCTGCACAGATCTTGGCTTGTCCCCCCAAAACCAGGTCTCCAGCTGAGATGCTCTCAACCTTACTCAGCAAAATTGCCATCTTCTCTGAACCACCTGGTCCCCTCTGAGAGCCCCAGCCTGCATCTGGCACCTCCAAAACCTCCCTCACTACTTTCTCAAATTACTCTGAAGGCTAGAATCTTTTTCCCCCCTGACCAGGGCTCAGTGTACAGTTTGGCATGTCATATACAGTAACTTCCTTTGTGGTCTTCTACGTCCTTTGTTTTGTCTCTCACATGCTGGTTCCTCATGGTTATGCCTTCTGAGGGTTGGAACCATGGCTTTAAACCCCTACAACACCTACTGTCTGTGGTCTGCAGGTCCCAGAAAATAGTATTTAATCAAGAGACACATTCCTTTGTTCTGCTCCACTTAATTCTTGCCCTGCTGGTTGTCCTCTTTCATCTGATCAGAGGCAAGGGGTTCAGAAGCTCTATGACAGTCTGAATGATGTATATGCAAGTGTTGGATCATGCATGTGGCCAACATTTTTAAGTACTCATGTGATACATTGCTACCAGGGTACTATAGACAGGAATTAGAGGGGAAAGTCCATATGTGTTGAGATCTTGCAGTCTAGTTGGAAAGCATGGAAATAAAGATCTTTTACGTAGAGAAGGTGCCTGAGTTTTTCAGCAGCCAGAATCCTCAGAGTGGACCGTGGACCATCTGTGGTTTGGGATTATCTATTCTGCCTGCCTCTGGTTCACTCTTGAACTTGGCCTTAGTAATCCTGGTAGACATTATCCACTGTCCCTGTCTCGAGTTTGGTTTCCTAGTTCATCAATGGCAGGTTCTCTTCTGGCAACTATATGGTCCGAGGGAGTGAGAGGTGTCGTTTAAAGAGAGAGGGGAAGCCTCTGCCTTCGTCTCTCACTTTCGGGGGGTAAAGACATGTCACAAGCAATGGGTCCTGTGAGCTGGCTTCCTGACTGCAACACATAAGAGAAAAGTTCATGGAGAAGATAAGACATCCAAGAATAAAGGTCCTGGGAGAGACCTGGCATCATGTCTTAACCAAATCTACTTATATTCTTCAGTCTATATCAGAAATCACTATTCCTCCCTCATAGCATAGCTTTAACACACATCCCTGAGGATCCCACCTGGTCCTTGCTCCTGCCCCTTCCCCCCGCTTCTCCACCTGGGCAGAACAGAAAAATTGATCTCACCCCAGTTAAAGGACCCCTGCTTCTGCAGTAGGATTTAGAAGGAACTCATCCTTAATGGTGTCTACCGCTTTCTGAGCTCCGGTTTTGCTTGCTTCCTTACTCACACCCTCCACTACTCTTCCACCCTTCCCTGGAGCCATGAAAATGAATGACTCTGAGCCTGGATCCTGGAGCCAACATGCCTAGGTTCAAATCCCAGCTTCAGACCATGTGACCTCAGGCAAGGTACCTAACCTTGCTCTGCCTCTCTTTCTCCACCTGTAAAATGGGGATAATGACAGTACCTGCTTCACTGGGTTTCTGTGCATGTAAATGAGTTAATTTGTGTGAAGTGTTTGGAACAGGGCCTGACATACGGTGAGCACTTTATCAATGTTTGCTGATACTGTGGCTTTGCACATGTTGCTCTCTCGTGCTGGGATGCCATCCCCCTACTAGCTAATTCCAATTCATTCTTTAAGATTCAATGTGAGCATCACCTCTTCCAGCAACGTGCTCCTGGCAGCCAGGGCTGCTGTAGATGTTCTTTCCATGTTCTTAGCGTCCTGCAAATATAGCTGTCACTGCACTCAATGTGTTGAAGAACCATCATTTGTTTACTTGCCCATCATCGCCCTGGGATTGTGACCCCTTGAGCATAGGAACAGCATCTCAGCAGGCTTTGAACACAACAGTTAATGCAATCCTAAGACATAAGAGATTCTCCCATTGATGGAGAGGATGAAACCATCCTGAAATCCATTAAGTTAATACGTTTGTTCACCTGCTCACTTACTCCTTCATCTATTCAAAAAAGAAATTACTGAGCATCTGTGATGTACCAACTATATTTTTCATGTACTTTTGAATGATCTACCTGTAATTTCTGTGTCAGCCCTTGCAGCTAGCTGGGACAAGAGAGAAAGTAGATTTTGAGCTATAGTTACTCACAGCCTGACTTTAAAAAGAGAAATTTTGGAGACCAAAAGTCTTACTGATAACTGAGTGAGCTATTTCTCTCAAATTCAAAGCCCTGTTGTAAGCTCCAGACTTCCCAACCGGGTTCAGACAAGGCTGCAGGACACAGTGTATTGGATTATTTCAGCTAAAACACTCAATGGAACAGAGAGGCAACCCAAGGAATGCGAGAAGATATTCACCAATGACACTATAGACAAAGGGCTGATATCCAAGATCTATAAAGAACTCCTCAAACTCAACACCCCCAAAATAGATAATCATGTCAAAAAATGGGCAGAAGACATGAACAGACACTTCTCCAAAGAAGACATACAAATGGCTAGCAGACATATAAAAAAATGTTCATCATCACTAGCCATCAGGGAGATTTAAATCAAAACCACACTAAGACACCACCTTACACCAGTTAGAATGGCCAAAATTAATAAGACAAGAAACAACAAGTGTTGGAAAGGATGTGGAGAAAGGGGAACCCTCTTGCACTGTTGGTGGGAATGCAAGTTGGTGCAGCAACTTTGGAAAACAGTGTGGAGATTCCTTAAGAAATTAAAAATAGAGCTTCCCTATGACCCTGCAATTGCACTACTGGGTATTTACCCCAAAGATACAGATGTAGTGAAAAGAAGGGCCATCTGTACCACAATGTTCATAGCAGCAATGGCCACAATTGCCAAAGTGTGGAAAGAACCAAGATGCCCTTCAACAGGTGAATGGATAAGAAAGATATGGTCCATATATACAATGAAATATTACACAGTCATCAGAAAGGGTGAATACCCAACTTTTATATCAACATGGATGGGACTGGAGGAGATTATGCCGAGTGAAATAAGTCAGGCAGAGAAAGTGAATGATCGTATGATTTAACTTACCTGTGAAGCATAAGGAATAACATGGAGGACATTAGCAGAAGGAAAGGAAAAGTGAATTGGGGTAAATTGGAGGGGGAGACAAAGCATGAGAGACTGTGGACCCCAAGAAACAAACTGAGGGTTTTGGAGGGGAGGGGGATGGAGGGATGGGTGAGCCTGGGGGTGGGTATTAAGGAGGACACATATTGCATGGAGCACTGGGTGTTGTACATAAACAATAATCTTGGAACACTGAAAAAATCAAATAAAAGTAAAGTAAAAGTAAAAAAATAAAAAATAAAAATAAATAGGCATAATAGAAAATATTCTGCCAAAAGAACCACTCAAACGCCCTTTTTTAATCAGTTGCCACAATACTTCTCAAGTTTTTATGCTGCCTTCTTAGGTATATTTCCTCAATGTAGATTCAAAGTGCTGACAGGTCTGTTTCGAGAAAAATGCTTTTCTTCCCTCCTAAATATAGAGACCGTTTGTTTGCATGAAAGCCCCACCTGGAAGTCTGATGTGACTGACCCCAGCACCTCTTTCTCCTTCCCTCTTTAGTAAGAAAGCGCCATTTTTGGCTGAGCACAGTGTTGTCCATTGTAGAAGACTATTTTCCGGCTTGCCTTGCAGGGAGATGTGGTCAGTGACCGAGTTCTGGCCAAAGACATGTGTGGTTTCCTATTGCAGCTGTAACAAATCACTGCAAATTCAGTGGCTTAATACCATACAGATGTATTATCTTACTGTTCTGGAGGGTAGGAGTCTGACATGGTCTTAGAGGGCTAAAACCCAGCTATTGGCAAAATTGCATCCCTTCTGGAAGCTCTGAGGGAAAGTGTGTTTCCTTGTCTTTCCCAGCTTCCAGGGGCTGCCTGCATTCCTTTGTCCATAAGCTTCCTCTATCCTCAAAGTCGGCAGCTAGCTACCATTGCTCCCTCTCTCTCTCTGCCTCTCCCTCCCTCCCTCACCTCTCTCCTCACTTACTCTTATGCCCTCTCTTTCTCTTCCTCTCTCTCTTTCTCTTCCTCTCTCTCTTTCTCTCTCACCCACACACACTCTTCTGCTCTGTCATCATATCTCTTCTCTCTGACACCCCTTACCTCTCTTATAAAGATCCTTGCCATTACATTGGATCCACCTGGATAGTCCAGGAATCTCTCCATCTTCAATGCCTTAATCGTATTTACAAAATCCTTCTTGCCATGTAGGGTAGACATCACAGTTCCAGGGATCAGAACATGGGCATCTTTGGGGAAGCATTATTCTGTGTTTCACAATATGTAAATAGAGTAAGGAACTCCAGGAAAATGTACCTGAAGGAAAGTATGTCAACTGGGAAAGGCATTTAGCTCTGTGCCTTTCCTTCTTCCTCCTCCCTGAAGCTGGGAGGTGATGTCTGATGCTTTGGCGGACTTTTTGAGCCAACAAGTGACCTTGGGGATAGAAGCCAAGCACTAGAAGGGTGGAAGAGAAACATCAAGGCATGGATTCCTGAGGACCTTTGGAAACACCACCTCTAGACTTCCTTTACCAAAGATAGTTCTGTCTTGGTTAAGTCACTGTCATTTCGTTTGGGTTTTTTGTTGGTTTTTGTTTGTTTGTTTTGGTTTGGTTTGTTTTTGTGGAATGTCACAGCTGAACCTCACTTCAATCCCTCAAAACCATACACCAATCCCTACTTAATAAATTCCAAGTCTGGCTCTCTTGATCCACTGCCCTCTACCAGCATGGGTCTGACCACTACTGAGAAAAAGCTTTAGAAAAATGGGCAGGGTTTTTAATCACATATTGATCAGACACCAGCCTTTAGTTCTGCCTGTAGGCTGAGCTGTGCAACCTCAGTATTAATCTTGGCTTTAACAATTCTTTCAGAGCTTCAACCGTATTTTACTATAATAGCACCAGGAGAATCAGGGTGGGCAAGCATGGGCTAGTCCTAAATAACTTAAAATAAGACCTTGGGCTGTCCCCCACCCTTTAACATACACACAAATAATCTGCATTGGCTAACAGCAAGGTAACTTTCCATACCAAAGACCTGGCCTGTCTTTCTATCGAGATTCAGTAGTGGCCCTAAGGAGTAATCAATCCTGTTGAAACCAGCATCTGGAAGAAAAAGACGGCATAGATATTAGCTATACCAAAATGCAAATCATCGATTTTGGCCAACACTCTGTAATATATTCATCAGATGTTTATTGAAAATCCGTGATGTGCTCTGTGCAATGAGTCAGGGAGGCAGAGCTTGGAAGATGGGGGTCACTCCCCTTAGCGACCCAGTGGAGAAGACAGACCAAGAAATGAGTGCAATTGACTTTATTATTTTATTATTTCCAGGGATCATAAACTAAATTATGTGATCACTTACAGCAGCTCTCCTTGACTTGGGGTTCCTCACATAGCTCTCCCCATTTGTCATTTGGATCCTATTATATTCTCTTTATTAACTCTAACAATATCCTTAATTATTCACCACCATAACCCTATTCCATTTTGGAAGTATCTAGCACTTGGGACAGGAGTGGTGATGAGACAATGAGGCCGGAAAGAATAAACTCATGTTGGGTTTTATACTTATTCTTTCCTAGTTATCAAAGGTTTCTTCATTTGAGAATATTTTCAACATCTTTCCTAGACAAAAGCCAGCTTCTCTCTGTCTTAATTGGTATGAAATGAGGCTCGCACATCAGAAAGATGCCTGTCTCCTGACACCTTTCCACCCCAAAGTCTTCTAACATGGGTGGGATCTGGAGCTTGAAGTCACCTCCCAGGCTGCGTGACTGTGTCCAGCGTTCACACAGCCATGCTGGGTGACAGGCCGGCTCCAGAGTCGCACAAGATGCTTTCAGGGAGTTGGCTATCTTTTAGTGTTAGAAAGGCCAGCAAACGTGTTTTAACTTGTCATGAATCAGAAGAAAACACCAAAATCCTAACTGTCTCTTTGGCTTGGTCACTGGGCGGCGCTGTCAGGGGCCATAAATGGTGGTAGTATGGATTTTTCCCCCCCAGTGGAGACCTGAGCAAGAGCTCTAACAGCTCTAACATCTGGTTCTGGTAGAGTCTGGCAGAGAATATCCAGTGTGGACGCTTCATTTCTCCTGCTGGATTACCATGATCACGGGAGAAATCACAGAAGAGAGAAGCCCAGGCATTCAGAATATGGAAGGCATTTCAGATTGAGAAAGGACAACCTTGTGTCCCCTGCCAGCATGCCATTCATAAGCCAAACCTTCCTTCCAAAGCAGTTGTCTTCTCATCTACATTTTCTCCATGGCTGACCTCAACCAGCGCCCCTGCTTGCATTCATTCCTACACACCAGTCACTCCCAAATAGCATCGCCAGCCTGCTCTCCCCCAAAAACTCCAGACTCATTTGTCTAATGGCCAACTTGACACCTCCACTCTGATGACTACTATGTATAAATCTCAGACAAGGCATGGCCAACAAAGGAGCCTAGGCTTCCTCTCCAACCTGCTTCTGTAGCTCAGTTAGTTGAAGTTCCCCCAGGCATGCGATTAGTTAAGCTAGAAACCTGGGAGTTAATCCTGACTCCTCTTGTTCTGAGACTCCATGTTGCATCCATTAGACAGGACCAGGAGCCCTGCCTCCAAGGTAGCCTGGACCCCACTTGCTTCTCTCAATCTGCCGCCACCATGGACCCCAACCAACATCAGATTCCCCCAACACACTGAAAATGACAGCTGCATGGTCTCCCATCTTCTGCTCCCATCCTTTTATAATCCGTTCTCCCAGTAGCCAAAGCCATCTTTGAAAAACATGCCCCATGTTCATCCCTTGTTTCAGCGGCATAATAGTCCATTTTGTGTACATACTACATCTTCCTTATCCATTTATGGACAGACACTCCCATGTCTTGGCTGTTGTAAATAACACTGCAATAAACATATGGGGTGTGTGCATCTTTCCAAATTAGTGTTTTCGTTTTCGTTGCGTAAGTACCCAACAGTAGAATTATCGGATCATAGGGTATTTCTATTTTTATTTTCTATTTTTAGGAAGCGCTATACTGTTTGTGGGAGGTACAGGCTTACAGTTATGGAAGGAAGAGGACACAGGGTCGTAAGGCACAACATAAGGAATACAGTTGATGGTATTGGATGGTGGCAGTAATGGCTACACTTGTGATGAGCCCAGTGTCACATATGGACTTGTGGAATCACTATGTTGTATGCCTGAAACTAACCTCACATTGTGTATCAACTACACTCAGATAAAAACCTTAAAATAAATACATAAATCCATAAAAGGAATGAAAGCCCACCCCAGACCCCTCCCCTTCTCAGAGCCCTCCAGACGCTTCCTTGGGTGCTCTGGCCCCTCCCTCTTCAGTCTCATCCAGCCTGGCCTGCATCCCCAGTCCCACTGGGAGTCTTTGCATCCCCTGCTCTTCCTCCAAATATCACACAACCCATCCTTCCTACTGCTCAGGCCCGCGGGTAAATGCCATCTGCTCACCTCCCAGCCTCTGCAGCCCGCAGTCTCCCTCTTTCCTGTCACCCCATTCTCACTGTTGTGCTGGCTGCTGTTGTTGTCTTTGTGTGTCTTGCTCCCTAATTGCCAGACTTGTCCATGAAGTTGTGAGCTTGGAGAGGCCGTCACACCTCCAGATGAGGAATGGCAAGGGGCATAGCAGGAGCTCAACCGAATGAACGAATGAAGAAGCCATTAGGCTCTGAGCCTCCGTTTCCCCAGCTGTAAAGTGGAAGCACCTGGTGAAGGCTCAGGGGTATTATGACGATGACTTAGGGCTGGCATGTGTGCAGCCCCTTTGAGCCCTGCATCTGCTTAGAGCTGTAGAGTATCTGTCTCAGGAGAACCAGGACATCAGAGCAAAATCCTCCAGCCCTGCGTTCCGCTGAAGTAAAGCGTGCTACAGAATTAGCACGTCTGAACCACGCTTTAAGGATAGGCCTTATAATAAATGCTTTCTTTTCTCCCCTTCTGAGCTGGATCCTCTCCCCATGTCCCTCGAGAGCCCCCTCCACCATTCCCACCCCGCTCTGCATGCTCAGAGGTTCCCACCGTGGGCTGCACTAACAGGTCCCCTCACTCCCTGGCTACTTGTAGCAAATCCAGGACCGAATGACACCAGTAGGACGTCAGTGTAGAGGAGAGGTCACAGCATCTGATCCTGTTGGACCTAGTGCTAGAAACTTCTCTCGCTGATGCTCCAGCTCTAGATGGCTTCATCATCCCTTAACCAAACCACAGCTTTGTCTACAGTGCCCTCGTTGCATGCCCCCCAACTGTGGTGTTTACGGGGGGCTCCCTGCTCCCCTCTAGGACCTCACTGATAAAGCATCCGGATGACCATGCAGACATTTATGAAGTTGCCAATATGTCTATTTATAAATAAATAAATACTCTTAAAAAAAAAGGATGAGCTTATCCATCTGAACAGGAGGAAACAGAGTAGCTGGGAAGAGCCACATCAGAATGGTGGTGAGCTCCCTGGAGGGCCTGTGGCATGGATCTGGACAGGAGTGGAGAGAGAGGCTGGATTCCAGGTGGGGGGGCCTTTCCCTGGGAGAGCAGCTCCAGATTCCAGTTCCGACAGATGGAGGGGTCCACACGGGGTGTAGGTGGAAAGTGGACTCAGCTGGTATCTCTAACCTTGTTTCTAGCAATCATAACAGAATGCAAGGGAGCTTCTGTGATGGACCCCACTTCGCAGGTAGGTCAGCTGGGGCTCTGTGTGGTGGAGGAACTCATCCAAGGGGATGCTCTAGCAAGGGGCGGAGCCAGGCCTTGAACCCTGGTCCATCTGATGGCAAAAATTCGCCGCATCACGCTGGAGCTGTTCTCTGACAAAGCCCAGAGGCAGGCTCCCGGGGACTGGAGCTGGAATCAGTGCAAAACCGATCAAATCTTTGCTCACGAACCTGTGTGTGCCAGACTCTGCTTGAACCCTGGCTTGCTCACACGTCCTGCTGGGCAAGCCTCGCCCATCCCACGCTGGTGGCAGATGTCCGGTGCACTTTGCAGTCTTGAAGCATTAAAGCGTGCGGCGGAACTGGATGAGTATAACCGCGTACTAGTCAGACGGATGGATCACGTTCCAGAGAAGGGACCACAGCCCGCAGACCTGGGCATCATAAAGGCTCTTCCCTCCTGCTCCTCTCAAGAAAGCCTTAGCCCCACAGATTAACTTCAGTATGCATGCCTGTGCTCATGAACCACGTTTCAGATCCAGAATTTGCACAAAGGAGATGGCCATTAGACAATACTGGGAGGCAATGTAGCCCTGATGGCCGCCCCCGACAGAGTCCCCTCCGGGCCTCCCCGGAACCTCCCTGGATCGCTTAGCCGCCCTCAGAGCATTCGTAACGCTCTCTGATGGGTACTGCTGGAGGCCTGGCATTAGCTCCCTTCTCCCCAGGAGCCCCCAGTCTGCTGGCCCATCATTCCTGCCTTTGGATTGAGCCGAAGGCGGGCCTCCGTAGCCACCACCCTGTGGGAACAGAGGCCACGCCCCCAGGGGTGTCCTCGTCTCCCTGCACCAAGGCCCAATCAGCATAACGGTGCTCAGCCTTCTGTTTAATAAGCTGATTGCGAAGCTAAATTCTGAGTGCTCCCCCAACCTCCCCAGAAGCTTTTGATTGACAAAACTAATCTCTCCTCCACCCCCATGCCTACCGCCACCCCATCCTCTTGCAAATCATGTACTCGACTGCTGACAATTAGATAGAAGGCCTGGGATTGGGACGCAGGAGGGTTATGAGGTTATGAATCAATCGTGGGGGCTTGGGTGAGATAACAAACCGGGGGGGCCCGTCTCAGACACCTCGCTGCAACCCTCCGAGCCTCCTGGTTGATTTATGAGTTGGTAATAACCTCGCCTGGTCTCCTGCCCCCTATTATTTTTCATAATGCACAGGGAAGCTTTAAATTTCAGAGAATGGGGAAAAGCAGGATCTGAGCCGGGGAGGCTGGGCTTGGGGAGAGGCCCACAGGGGGTCCCTGGCAGCTGGCCCTCCTTCCTTCGGTGTGGGCCCTGGGTCGCTGAGGGGCGCAGTGGCCACATGCCCATGGAGGCCGGCAAGCCAGTTTGCAGGGCCTGGAAGAAAACCCCAGGGAAGTGGCCCTGCCAGGCCCCGGTTTAGGAGTGGATGCGGTGGTGATGCTTGGGTCCCACTGGGTTCAAAATTATATTTGGCGTGTCTGGATTTCATTCCTCCAACCTGTTCAAAACCAAGTCAGACTCTGCGGAAGCCTGTGAAGAAGGGAGAATCACACAGTGGATCAAAGCCAGTCAAAGGCAGTTTGAACTCTGTAGTCTAGAAGCCGGTGGAGTGAGCAGAGGGACAGGCGGAGAGGCGGGAGGGCGACGGTGGCTGTCAGCCCCAAAGGAGAGAGTCGAAGACCGCCTTTCCTGTGCTCACCGTCCTCTTCAGGTAACAACCAGGGTTGCACAAAGAAAAGAAGGAGGCTTGGGCTTGCTGCTTCATATTTTTTTCAAGCGTTCATTTATTAAGCTTTCTTTATACGAGGAAAGAGGTGAATTTTAACAGAAAACCCCCAAAACTGTCCTCGAAAGCAGCGGTCACAAAACACCAATCTGCACTTGGTGCTGGTTTGGGAGGAGGTTTTCAGAGGTCATGAAAATTGAGAGAAATTTTTTAAATGTAATGAACATGTGCATTGATTTGTAATGAACACGTGTTATGTGAGTCTGTTGGAAGATAACTGTTGCTCAGTGAGCATATAGGAAACCCCAGCTCCACGCCAAAGAGAGGACAGTATGACCGAGTCCTGCTGTCTCAGAGTGAGAGTTCAGCGAGGGCTGGAGTTGAATTGTGTCATCCCAAAAGTTCACATGTTAAAGTCCTAACCTCCATTATCTCAGAGTGTGACCTCATTTGGCCAGAGGGTTATTTCAGATGAAATGAGTTAACATGAGCTAGTGAGGGTGGGCCCTGGTCCCTTGCGACTGATGCCCCCCATAAAAGGAAAAGTTGGACCCGAGGCACACCACAGGGAGAGGCCCATGTGAAGAGGAAGACAGAGAGCAGGGTGATGTGCGGGCCAGCCAGCCGACACCAGGACTGCCAGCAAACCCAGAGAAGCAAGGAGAAAGGCCTGGAACAGAACAGATTCTCCCTCGCCACCCTCGGAGGAGCCGACCCAGTCAACACCCCGATTGCAGGGTCTGGCCTCCAGAACGGTGAAGCAACCCATTTCTGCTGCTTGAGCCGCTCGGTGGCTGGTACGGTCTTACGGAAACCCCAGAAAGCTCATGGAGAGGCGAAGGCAGATGTGGGTCACGTAATCACAGCGCGGATGTCTACTTCCAGATGGAGAAGGAATCCCACTGTCTGCGAGTGAAAGCCTAAGGGCCTGGCCTGGTGCGAAGAGCCGTGAAGGCTTCCTGAGCAAGTCAGGGCAGGAGTCAGCTAAGGGCAGAGGTGGAGAAAGGGGAGCGCGTGACCGGCCCAGGGAACCGCTGAGGCAAAGGCCCTGCTGC
Source organism: Lontra canadensis (assembly GCF_010015895.1). Taxonomy (NCBI): domain Eukaryota; kingdom Metazoa; phylum Chordata; class Mammalia; order Carnivora; family Mustelidae; genus Lontra; species Lontra canadensis. The sequence continues at coordinate 5,058,056 of NW_022631092.1, forward strand.
GGGTCATGGCGCATTCTGGGAATGGAAGGGCGGTCCGTGTGGCAGAAGAGGAGAGAAGGCAGAGGACGCCGATGGGGGGATGTGTCCAGGACCAGTGCACCCAGAACAAGAATGAGCTCAGTTCATTATTTTGGACTGAATTGCCATGGGGTGAGGGCACATGCTCTGCCTTCACCCTCTGAAGTTCCCAGCGGCTGGTGCTTTCCCAGGGGCATGCGGATGACTTGAGTGGACACTTGGCTCCAAGACAAGGTCCCAGAGACACAGACTCTGTCCTTAGCCAATGTGTACTAGTGCTTACCCTGCATGGCCCATACAGCACTTCCTTGAATTCATGATCTCACTTTGCCCTTGAAGGAGGCAGAATTCCCCCCCGTCCCGCATCAACCCATGAAGAAATGCAGGTTGGGGTGGCACGTGGTTCGGGGACCAGCCCAGGGTCACACAGTCTATAAGCGACACAGCATGAATTGAACTCAAGTCTGACTTTATAAATACCGTACTTTATTGCTTCATATGCTTGGTAAACAAGCATGTCTGTGAAATTTGTCACGCTTTTCCTTGGAGAAACTCAAGCACCTTGACCAAACGCTACTCTTCAAAATGCCACTAGACTTGTCATGGCACAGAGTTCTGCCTTGTGACTCTCCTGTCTTTGTGCCAGCCATACACCATGCCCGGAGTCCTACAGTTTAACATCTCTTAAGTAAGTTCAGCTTTCCCTGCTGGCTAACTGTTGCATTGTGTGTATGTATGTGTGTTTTAAAGATTTACTTATTTATTTATGTATTTATTTATTTATTTGAAGGGGGAGGGACAGAAGGAGAGGGAAAGAGAGAATCTCAAGCAGACTCCCTGCGGAGCATGAAACCTGACACAGGGCTCGATTTCAGGACCCTGAGATCATGACCTGAGCTGAAATCAAGAGTTGGACACTTAACCGACTGAGCCACCCAGGCACCTGTGTTTGTGTGTGTGTGTGTGTGTGTGTGTGTGTGTGTGTGTGTGTGTGTTTTAACTAAGGCATATAAGTAAAGGTCTAAAACTCTAAAGACTGCCCTCCTTAGCATGTCCTTCCTTTCACCTGCAAAGTGGAGATGGTAATAATGTATTTACATCATGGGATTACTATAGTAGGGTCATTCCAAAGCCTGGAATACAGAAAGTGCTTAATGAATCATTAGCTCAATGGCTAATATTAGTAGTAATTATTATTACCACTAAATGAATGTCTCTGCTTCAGGAAAGAAAATGAGTACAGAGCATCCCTTTTCTAATTATTGTTCTGAGTACTGTTTGGAAAGTTATTGAGAATAAGAGAGGTATAATGTGTAGTGGACATGGTATCTGGTATGAGTTTTTCCTGGATTCCAGACTTGGCTCTTACAGGTATGTGGCCTCGGACCTCTCTGGGCGTCATCTGTGAAATGACTATGCTAGTTATTATATTTCACACAATTATTGTCAAGACGATATGCGATTTCAGTGTCAGGTGCCTGACTCTGGCCTAGTACCCAGTGGGCACCTGGGAATGTCTCCCTCCTTCATGAGTACTGGCCTGCACAGGGCACCCATGTGATAAGTGGCACAAAGCTTCCCTCTTCACCCACAGGTACAGCAGAGACCTTGGCAGATATGTGAGAAGCCCAGGGTGGCCTGGATCATAACCTTGACTGAGGAGTACCAGAAGGTCACTCATGGCAGGAACAATCTTGAGTTTTGTTGGGCTCCAGAAAGAGTTCACTCAAGTGAAGGTGTCTTTCCCCAGTGGTGAGGATTGACAAGTAAATTCTCCATTGCTTCAATTACCAGAACTCTGATTTATAAGCTACCAAGTTGCGCATGACTTGAAATTTACAGGGGCCTCCAACTGGTCTTTTCTCAAGTTTACATAATCAGATTTTGGCTCAGGTTGATATAATACTTTGGAGAGAATGGGGAAAGTATTTCAGGGGAGGAGGCCCTTAGGTTGTAACTTATTTGTACCTGGAAGTTCCAGGTATCCCTTAATCTTTGGGGAGGGGGTTACTTAAAACACCTGAGGACAGGATAGTAAGGGTCTCCCCCAAACCAGAAAGAGAACTCCCTAAAGTATGAGAAGATCTTACCAGCTTACTCAAATCCAGTTTATATCGAGGGATGCAGATAGTCACCCTTAGTCCAGGACTATGGTGAGCAGCCCCGTTAACGTCTACACAAGGCTCCAGAGCTGACCCAATGGCCAGAGAGAGTGACAACTTGAGGCTTAGGAGTGAGTCTCCCACTCTTTACTCCTCAGGGAAAAGGCAGCTTTGGGAGTCATGCCTTCATTCCTCTCTGCTCTTTCCCTGGGAAGCAGGACATGCCCAGGGCCCAGGACCAACAGCCAAGGGTTCCCCTCACTCTCTCCACTGTGTGTCTGCAACCTGGCTCCCCACAGCCTGTCCACAGCAGTCTCCGAGGCCTGGGCACCCCTCTCTGCTCTTAAGAGCGAAAAGCGTTTTTCTCAAATACAACATGTGTTCTCAAGAACAACATATTAATATTCTTGAGCTCCAAATAATAAGGGCATAGGAAGAATAGAAACTTCCCATAATTTGACCCTCCCACCTCTCCAAGATCACTTCAACAGTGCAAATATTCTTCCAGAACTTTTATTCCCAGTACCTGTCCATACCTATACATACGTAATTAATGCAATACAAATGTAAATATGTGTTTCCTACTGTAAAAATGTCACTTAAAATTTTTTAAATGTCATTTTACAATACATGCTGTGCTTGATCTACTTTTTCGTTTAATACAGTAGGTATTATATATACATATATTTAAATATTTTACAAATATTGTACAGATGAGCCATAATTAATTATTCAGTCCCCTACTTGAGAACTTCTGAGTTGTGTCCAAACAACCTGCCCAGAGACACACTTACATGTAGAGACACAATGGGAATATGTACATACAACACATATGGAAACAGAAAGTGTACCTTAATGTATAACGAACCACGCGTGCTTGGGAGGAGTTTCAGGCGCCCTCTGGTATAGTTCATGGATATCCCTGGAGTATATGTGGATATATTAGCCTCAAAAAGAAAACTTTCAGACAAGTGTTTTTAGACCCTCTGGGGATAAAGGATAGCTATTCTGCATTTGTCCCTAGTGTTTCTTTCTTTTCTTTTCTTTTCTTTTTTTAGTAACGTATAATGTATCATATTATATGATATGGGAGGGGTACAGGTCTGTGAATCATCAGTCTTGCACAATTCACAGTGCTCACCATAGCACATACCCTCCCCAATGTCCATAATGTCCCCAATGTTTCTATACTGATTTTAAGTCCTGAGCAGGGCAGCTTGACTCAGATAAGATAATTGGTAACAAAGGGCAACAATTCATTTGAGAGAGAACAGAAAAATAATCTGCTTCAAATTCTTTTTAAAATAGGAGAGAAGGAATGATTGGGGGCCAGAGGGGGAAAAAAGGAAGAAAGGAAAGAGAAAAAAAGAAGAAAAATGCTTTCTGCTGGTCATTGGTTGCACTATTCTCGCCTGATTTGGCAATGTAATAATTGTAGGTCTTTTAAAGGACATAATATTATGATAGATTTCCCTCCCTTACTTGTTCCTGGGGCTGAACATACAACATTTACTTCCTGCCACGAGGCTGGAGGCTGGCCCCTCCTGGGTTAAGCCTGAAATACCCCACACCCAGGAGAACAAGAATGTCCACCACAAGAGGTGTTGTTGTGTTTGCTGACATCCACCCTGCAGGCCCACGGTGGGTGTGGGACAGCGGGGAGGTGATGACGGCTGCAGACTGAGGGCAGTGACCCAGGATGGCCAGGGCATCTGGCTCGGCCCTCATTGGGGCTCGAGGACACTCACACCCGTCCCCAGATGAAGACCCTGAGTGTTGCAGTGGTCGCATCAGGGACAAGAAATCCAGGTCTGTGGTCCCCACATCACTAGGTAAAAAGGCAAGAGGCTTTTGTGACTTTCCCTTCTTGACCAAAAAAAAGAGGTAGGGGGAGGAGGTCTTAAATGTGATCCTTCAGCTCTGTGAATGCAAACCAGGGCCTGGTGGACTGGGGAGAGCAATTAGGCCAAACACGGAGTGCAAAAAACCAAAAGGGGGTAGAAATCTAGACAATGGTGCTGAAGTCTCGGGCGGGGTGGAGGGGGGAACGGATATGATAGCAAGGAAGGAGTTTCAATGTGAATGAATACTAATTAGTGACATGGATATTAATGATGACAGTAATTAACAGGGGAAAGGAAGGGCTGTCATTGTCCCAGGGTGAGTAATCAATCTTGGCAGGTGATAAATAATGGTTCAGCAAGCTCAGCAGAAAGATAATCCGCCTGCCCGGGGGAGAGCTGTTGCTGATGCTGGAAACCTATCCGTTTCCAGGCAACCCACAAAAAAGAACTATTTTTCTTTTGAGGAAAAAACAGGTTAGAGTCTCTCCCCCACCCCCAACTTGGGATTACAGTTCTTATTTGATTTCTGCTTTGTTCTTCATTTCCTAGGACAAATGTTGAACTTGTATAATTCGGAGGAGATGGACACACACACACACACCAGCACACACAGACATACTCTCCTTTCGCTCAAAGAATGTGAATGAGTAGGAGGGTTTTTGATCCAAAGTTTAGCTCATAGATGGCATCCGGGAGCAAGAGTGGGGAAAAGCTTACAGGTTCTGCTTCGGAGGTTGAAATGGGGGGAACTTGCAGGGCTGTGTCAATGGACGCTGGTCACACAGGATGGTTGTCTACTGCACAAAGTTCATTCCCCCTCCAGAGAGCTGGAGAGAAACAGGCCTGTGCTGCTCTCACCTCTGGAAACCAGTCAAGTGTCTGGGAAACTTTATTTCTGGGAAAAGGGCAACGCTCACTAAAGGTTTTCAGTTAGGACTCTGTTCCAGGAAAGCTATGGGGAGACCTTGTCTCTCACACCAACCCTCAGACCCACACATGACAGGATTCAGACATCTAGAAAGGTTGCCCTTTTCAGGCTGCTTTCCATCATACATTCCATCCTGAGGTGACAAAGCCACATTTGAAGATCTGCACTAGTTCCAAGTGCAATGGTTGAGAGACAAAGGTGAATTAACCGGAAGTTCAGAACTTTCCAGAAATTTGAACTCCTCTACTCCCCCGTTGGCTCCAGGTGTGACATCTTCAAAGGGAGGCAAACAAAAGGAAACATATTCAGAGACCTATGACCAAAATGGGAGGGGCTCTAAGTCATGTCATGGGAGGAAATAGCTGAGGGACCCAGGCATGTTTCATCTCAAGGGGGGAAAACTCAGGAAGAATGTTGATAGTGTATCGGACAGACTTTCTCCAGAGCAAGAAGGTCTGGATTTGTTTTTCTGTCATCAGAGGGCAAAACTAAGTCCAAAGAGAGGAATTCAGAAAGGGTCACATTTCTGTTCAGAGAAATCAAAGGTGATTTAACTGGGCCAGGCTGCCTAGGGGGGAATCTGTGATTCCCAGGTACTAGGGTTTTTCCCGGCAAGATTGTGGCACTTCCTGTCCAGGGTATTAGAGATGTGGTTCCGGTATTGGCTAGGGTTGGAGTATCTAGATAAGCTTTAAAAGTCCTTTCCAACTCTTAGAATGTTATATTAGTTAAGGTAGTACTCAATATCAAAACAGGTAAATCCCAACTTCTGGGGCTTAACACAACAGAGTTTACTGTTCAATCAAGTCAGAGCCCAAAACGGGCATCAGTTTTCATGGTTGTTCAGGATCCCAGGCTCCTTCCGCATTGCGGCTCTGCCCTCCCCTGGGTTCTTGGGGCTCTCTCCATTCAGCCAGCAGAATGGGAATGAAGGCTGTGTGGGGTCATGTGGGAGTTTTTATGGTCCAAGCCTAGAAGTGGTATACATCACCGCTAGCCATATTCCATTGTAAGAACTCAGTCTATACCCAACGGCAGACGAGTCTCGAAATGTGATCTAGTGACCCAAAACATAGGGGAAATAGGTTTTGGTGAACACAAAGAAGTTTCTCCCCCAGGAACAGGGGCATTTTCTTTTAAAATAGGTCCATGCCAGAAAAACAAAAAAAAAGAGTTTTGGTGGTGGTTGTTGTTGTTGTTGTTGTTGTTGTTTTAGGAACATGTAAGGGCAGCTATGTTGGTCGGCCCTTGTCAGGGTAGGGAGCTGAAGAGGCCTCCTCCCTCAGGAAATGTCCTGGGAGCCAGGTGTGGTAAAAATTCACCAAGCCTGTCTCGGGGAAGTCATCAATATCTGTATTTGCAGGAAGTCTCCTGTAGATATTCCCTAGAAGTGTGGATGCAAGATCATCCTGAGTCATTGGAAAAGGATTTTTTTTTTTTTTGGAAACAAATAGGACGATGACTATGCAAGTGTCCTAATGGATAGAAGTGTTTAGTTAGGATGGAAAATTGTCAATATTACCCAGCTCTCTGGGTGTGTGCTAGTTGGAATTAGGACTTCCTTAGATAAACATGTTTCTTCCGCCACAGGGCAAGCATCCATGATGTCTTCAGTTCAAATTTCTTTATCGTTTCAGGTACTGACATTGTACAGTGGCTTATGAAGAACCTTTCCATCGAGGACCCAGGTACTTGACCCTGACTTTATCCTCCATGGCACTGAGAAACATCCCATAAACAAGTTCCAGACCAGATTTGCTAGCTTCCCGAGAACTGGGTTTATAAATGTGAATCCCAAGTTGGAATCACTCTATTTGCAAATAAAATTAATTTCTTTTCTCAACTGAATATCTATCTTTAAATCTAAATCACCCTTTGAGGAAATGAGCAATTATTTAGAGTGCCAAAGAGCCCAATACAATAACGTGTGAAATGAGATGAATTCTCGTTAGCCACAGCAATTAAAGATAAGTTGTAGAGCTATCATGAAACAGCCTTCTAGAACCAGCTCTTAAAATTAGATTGCCTGATCCACGATTAAGATGTTTAATTATTTGCTGAGATTCCTTCTGTTTTCTGCTTCCGCAAGAAGTAAAAGAATGATTTTTTTTTTCAACCTTAATTGTGCATTTCAGTTAAGAAAATCTTACCAGAAAAACAACAACAAAACTCTGGCCAATAAAACAGTTTCCAAATCTGTCCTCCCACCAGAAAATAAGTAGCAAAATTTATTTTCACAGCATAATTAGAAAATGAGGAGTTTCAGAAAAATAAAAATTGCAGATAAGTGAAACTTACTATCCATGTGTCAGTTAATACTTTTCAGAATTTATTATATACTTCCTGTTTTAACTGAGTATCTTCAATGCCCAAAGGTCATATTTATAAATATCCATTAATGTATTCTTGTGTTCTTGGGGATTAGACCTCTCTGTCCCAAATTAAATGGCTTCCAATGGCTAAGCTTTCTAAAGATTTTTTTTTAATGCCCTTTCTAGATGTCTGTGATTCCTTTCTGGCAGTCACTGTGTCACCTCCAGAATTCCTCTATTTTAATCTAATACCCTTAATATACTATTGGTTATTAAACAATGCAATTTACATGGAGTTCAATGAAATATAGTTGCCAGAAATCTGAATGCCACAAAAGCAGGTCACTGATGGAAGTGACACTAGCCTTTTTCACCATCATGATTAATGGCCACTTCCATCACTAGTGAAAATTCTTAATTCTAGTCAAGCTCTTAATCCATAGGGGGAAACTAAATTCAAATCCTTTTAAGGAAAGAACTCAAATTAACTATGACCCATGTTTCCCTCATGCAGCCTGGCTTTGTCATTGTCCACTGGATGAAATACATTTCTACTGGTTTAGTTCCATGTATTTAAAGTCAATGTTTCTTTGCATTTAGCATTTATAATGCTAAGGACCACCTTTCTTCACGGTGCTTCTCTTCCAGCAACAGTCTCTTTTCCCTTTCCACAATAACCCTTGTATTTCTGACACATACTTTATTATGATTATTAGTATCAGTAGCAGTATTGCGAGAGCCCGGAGCCATCTGGGGGCGGGGGAATAGGCTTCAGGAGGCCTCCCGCCCTCTTATGAGAAGCTTCCCTGAAAGGTCGTGAATAATAAGGCTCATATCTGTGAAGGTCTCATACTCGAATGGCCTTGGGAGCACGTCAAGGTATTGGGAACTGTTTGGGCTTCTGAGAAATGGATAAGGAGTTAATAATTCACCAGCTGGGAATAGAAGAGTGGAAATGAGGCAAATCAAGGCCCTGGGAAGCCAGGTTCATCCAATATCTGCACCCCCCCCCCATCTTACTCCCCATCTGCCATATATCTAAGCAAAACCACAGAGGATGGAGAGTTCTTGCTCCTACAGTGGCGACATGGAAGTCACCTTCTTACTGGATGTTGTTCTCTCTTCCCTGGGGAAGGAGCAGCTGCCAGGAACGAAATTCTTCTTTTTGCTGGACCCATGATTCTTGAAGCATGTAGACTTTAAAAAGCACACTGGGCATCACTAAGCAAATAAGATACAACTTCGTTCTGATTCCACCAGTTATTTCCAAAGGATAGGTGATTCTAAATAAGCAAAACACTTGGATTATATCCAACCTCTTGAGATGTTTGTGAGTAAAGACAAAACAAGTTGCTTTAAAAAATTCAGAGCTTACAAAATTAATAATTCCTTAGATTCCTTAGGCATAGCAATAATTTCCCCATCCAAAAATTAAGTTTTTACCAGTAAGAGTGCTTTTATATTTGTGGAGGATTATCATGCATGGTAGAACCATTTAGATTTGTTATTTTTTTCCTTAGCTCTCCTCAGAATAAATATAAATTCTTAACTACGTGGATCTACTTAGGGCTGACACTAAGTCACAAAACAATGGGTTGATTGTGGCAAAAATGGGCATATTTCTGTCAGGTCGGCCTCCCTTTGCCACTCCCCACTGCAGTGCCCTTCCTCCAATTTTCTAAGAAAGTGAGGTTTTACTCTGTGTCCATAAGAGAACAGAAATGCTCTCCTCTTCTCTGGTGGGACTGTCATATTGGGGAATGCCACGGGAGTCCAGAGTCTCTCTGGGCAGTGAGGCTGCATGCTCACTGCTGGGGATGATAAAAATGATGAAAGTAGCAGCATGAATCTGGGCTGCCCGCACCGACTGAGCTCCAGGCCCTGCTAAGCACTTACCTGAAACATCCCACTTGATTGAGGACAGGTGACTATGTGCCAGAGCCCTGCTCTTCACCATGAAGCTACTTTCTTCTGGAGGTCTTGGGGGAAGTCAAGCAATGTCAGTCTCTCAGAGCTGGCATCCAGATGAGACCCAGACCCATGTTGGCCTTTCCCAACCATGACACCCACCCCATCCAGACCAGTGCATTGATATCAAAAGTTATCAATCAGTCAATCATGCAGTTATCTGAGGGTGAGGACAGTTGACTTCCGGTTGCTCCTGACTTACATTCCAGGTAAGGAGCCCTGCACTCTGACGGCTTGCTTAATACTCCTCTCTCTCTCTCTCTCCTGTCCTGTCCAAGCAGTTGAAGCAATACACTTGGGAAGCCTTATAGCTGCCCAGGGCTACATCTTTCCGATCTCAGACCACGTTCTCACCATGAAGGATGATGGCACCTTTTACCGTTTCCAGGTAGGCCTGCCAGCCCCTTGCTCTGAAGAACTGTCTCTTATCATCTGATCTCAGTTTAGAATGACCTGCAAAACCAAGGGTATTTAAGGGAGTAACCCTGACCTCCCCCTAGCACTGGGAAGGCCAAACAAGCTTTTATTTGGGCCATTTGTTGTTGGGGGGGTGGGGTTTCCACATATTTCCCCATTCATTCTGAAGAACAAATATTGAGAGGTAAATATTACCCATTTGACAGATGAGAACACTGAGGCGCTCTGAGGTTTAGTAAATCTGGGAGGTGGCCTTGCTTTGAGCATGGGTCAGCCTCAGGACAAAGTCCTTGATCTTTCTGCTCTGTCATGCTGCCTTCCTGGTGTGAAGTTTCTATCTACTGCCTAACCCCTCCCACCCATTTTCCTCTCCTTTTCTCAGATCCTGTCCTAGAGGGAAATGGGGCAGATGATAAGGGGCTGTTTCAAAGTCAACACCAAGGGGTTTGGAGTGGAGTTTTTCAGAGTCAAAGGGTATCGCAGTCTGCTCTGGCTACTATAGCAAAATAGCACAGACCGGGGGGCTTAAACAACAGAAATTTATTTCCCACCGTTCTGCAGGCCAGGTGCCCAGGGTCAAATTTCCAGCAGGTTAAGTCTGTGGTGAGAGCTGTCATTCGGGCTTTCTGACAGCCGCTTCTCACTATCCTCCTCATATAGCAGAGACAGAGAGAAAGCAAGCTCTCTGGCAGTTCCTCTCTTAAGGGCACTAATCCTATAGGATCAGGGCCCCACCCTTGTGACCTCTTTTAACTTTAATTACTTCCTTACTCCAAATACAGCCACCCTGTGGGCTAGGGCTTCCACATATCAGTTTTAGGGGCACACAATTCAAAGGGATAAAAGGAACTTGGAGCTTGTGTGCCCAGTAAACTGTGCCGGTCTGACTTCTCTTGTCTTGGGATAAGATATGTTTGCCCTCTAAACTAAGTTTCTCATTTTTGCATTTATTTTGCTCACCTTGGCTTTCGTTTCTCAATACCTGGGTTAGCATGTTGACAGCCTCAACTGAATTAAGAACAGGAGAAAGTTGGGGATGCGGTGTCAGCACAAAAGAGACAGGGCAGAGCATGTCCCGGGGTGGGGGGGGTCCTCACTGGGTGCTGGAGAAGGTGGACCCTGCCTCTGGACAGAGGAGAGCAGGTGCCAGCATTCTTCTGAGTCCTGACACCTGTGCTCTTTTGCAGGCCCCGTACTTTTGGCCTTCCAACTGCTGGGAGCCTGAAAACACCGACTACGGTGAGCAGTAAAGAAGCGTCACTCTTGGGAGTGTGGAAGACAAATGCCTGGTGTCTGGGTGACGGCCGCGCAGGGAGGAGGGGTCGTTTTCCTGCTTAATCCTTTTCATACCGTTGACACGTAATAAGCTCCCTGTTCCACATAATGAAGAAAGGCAGAGCACACTGAAAGGTGAAGCCTTTGGAAGGGAATGGGGGAAGGGAAGAAAAGTTCTATCAAGCTGTGGAGTCATGGAGAGCCAAGACAACAGCTTCTGACCAGTCCTTTCTGGAGCAGGGTTTCAGGGACGGCTGGATCCAGGGGCCACCAACCCCTAGTTCTTTCCATTCTCACCATCTTGTCAAGACTTATTAATAATTCACTGGCAGTTTGATAGTTAGACGCTAGTGGGAAAGGGAGACAGACCAGGGAGGAATGTACCAAAGGCACGCTGGTCAAGGAAAATAAGAGTGGATGGAGTCGGGAGCTTGGCAAGAAGGGAGTAGGCAGGGATCCGTTAGACTCTGGCCATATACTCTCTATGAGACTTCCTCTGAAGAAGCTATATTGTCCCCATGCTCCAGATAAAGAACCCCATGCTCCAGATAAAGAAGCTATATTGTCCCCATGCTCCAGATAAAGAACCTGAGCCTCAGAGAGGCCACAGGCCCGCACTTTTCACCTTGCGTTCTCTTTATCTAGATGCTCAGTCATAAGCTCAGGGACTGGTCCTACCTGTTCACTCTCACGTTCCCCAGTGCCCCGTGCAGGGCCGAGGCATGGTTGGAACTCAGTAAATAGTTGCAGACAGTCCTGATTCTTTATTAAAGGTGATTGACAGACACTCCATAGAAGCATCAATATTGGAACTCAGATCCGAGAGTCTTCCGGGCCAATGCTTCTTTCGTGGTCTGTCCCTTTACACAGTGTCCTTGTCACTGACTTGGCTGCTAAGGCAATCCACAGTGGCTCTCCTTGGGACGGGAGTACTTGGTGAGACCCAGAGCTTCTCTCTAGGTTCTTTGCAGGATGGCTTGCTCAGGAAGGCAGAGGCAGCTGCAGAGACTGGGGGGGAGATGTGCAGCTGGGCAGTGTTCAGGGAAGCCTGTCCAGGAGACCTGGCGGTGCACTAGACTGGCTCCCTCCCAACCCCAGCCAGCAGGTAGGAGCAAAACCAAGGGTGGGGTGCGGACAAGTCATTGCCCACCAATCCCACAGTTCTTTTGTTTTCAAGTCTGAAGGATGGTCCTTACGTGGGTGGTGGGGGAGGCCTTCTGATGGACCTCACGGCTGTCTGCAGGCACCACTCTGGGTCCCTCTGGAACTGGGCTGTGATAACTCGAGAGGCAAGGCTTCCAACGGAAAACCAGAGCTACATTTGGCTTGTCACAAAACAAGTTCTTCGGCGGCTGGAATACTGCTCGCGAAAGCCCAATTGGAAATTTGAGTCATTGTAGCTCAGATCCATGCAGCAGCTGTGTGCCCTGGTGAATCTAAAAACCAATATCCTTACAGGCAGTGAAGGGGCAGGGGGAGAACATGGCAGGACCAGATAACTAGACCCTAGTGAGATGACAATACCCACCTAAATATGAATCCACAAGCTTCAGCTGTTGGGTACTGCATACACCAGGCCATTAGTCCCTACAGAGCTTCTCCACATCATGATTTTATGTGCAGCATGAACAAGGCTAGAAATAACAATTTATATCAGGCTCTCATTAAAACAAAATTATTTTGACTTCCTATGCCTTGACTTGGGTAAATCAGGTGGAGAAGTCAAAGTACGGATCCAAAGTACTCACCAGTACTTCCAAAGCAGTTCAGTCCGAAAATCAAAGTATTTACCAAAAGAGAAGTTAGGGCAGCGGCTCCAAGATCAACTAACTTTACTGGCTGTGTGATCTTGGCAAGTTACTTAACCTCTCTGTGCCTCAAAAACTTCATGTGCAGATCAGAATAATAATAATTGCCCTTGCTTCCTAGTGTTGTTTTGTTACGATGAAATGCAATGCTTATAAGGTTTGGTGTGTGACCTATAGCAAGGATTCAGTAGAAACCGTGGTGGTGGTTAGTATTCTTATGACTAAGGTCGTGTTCGACAGTGTGCGTCCCATGGTGGCCCTCTTGCAGAGAGGAGGTGAAAGCAAAGTGAGAAATCAGAATAGGTGTGACTCGGACTGATAAAGAACCAAAAACTTTTGCTCATTCAACAAACCTTTACTGATCAACTACTCTGTGTGTCAGATGCTAGGGCACAGATTTGAATAAATCACAGCCTTACCATCCAAACATTCCAGGTCGGAGGAGGCAGCCTGATGGGGAGGAAGAGGGTGGTGAGGAGGCCAACCTGAGTATTCAGAGGTTTCATGTCGATGAGGAATGACTGAGAAGGTCAAATCATTTGAGAGGGGCAGGTTTATCAAAAAGCCGTCGGCGTCAAGGAGAGACATTGAGAATGGAGGTAGCAGCGCTAGGGAGTCTCAACAATGGGGAATGACCTGAAAAACGTCCCTCGGCTGTAAAATGAGGATAATCACAGAACCCACCTCATAGGTTATTATGGGGACATAAGTGAACATTTGGAAAGTCTCTAGAACAGCATCTGATATCAGTGAGCTTCGTACAGGTGGTAGAGGCTATTATGGTGATGCCTCAGCACCATAATAACAGTGCTTGGCACACAAGGGGCCCTCGCTAAATATTTAAATGTGTGGACAAATGAATAAATGAATGAGCAACGAATGTCATTATGAAAAAAACTCCGAAGCAGCCATCAGTTCTCATTCCACCTCCAGCGCCACCTGGCTTGTGGGTAAATCCCTTCACCTCTCTGGGCCTTTGGTTTTCCCATCTGGCAACGAGGGGCCTGTGCTTGATGGTCACCAAAGTTACTTCCAAGGCTAAAATCCCATTGTACTACAAAGTGATCTGAGGGTATGAGGAACATAGAGAAATACATGTTATACAGGGTCCCTGATTTAAGAGATTGAGGTAAATATGTCACTCATGAAGACAAAGTTTGGGAAGGGAATCAGTTCTTTAAGTATATCGAAATAGGACGAAGTCAATAGTTTCTTATTATTTAATTGCATGTGTAGCATATGAATCCATTCGCTTCATACGGTTTTTAATGTTTTCTTATTTTATCATGGTGAGATGTGGCAAGCTTGAGATGGCAGTGGGTCATCCAAGTGAGATGCCAGGAGGTAAGACTGCCAGGTGTGAGGGCAAGGAGACAAAGATTTAACAATAAGAACTTAAATATCAAAGAAAAACCAACCTCTGAGCTTATAGCACATCCCCCAGATGCCTTGTAATAGGGCTGGCTGCCATTGCCAATGGTCATTTGATTGGTTAGGTATTAGAGCAACCACCATTGAAAGTACTACAGTGGCAGAGACAAGCCCCAAAATCTATATCAAGAAAAGGTCGATTCAACAGCCACACCCTACCTCACTGGTTGCAGTGAGCAGGCTCCCTCACATGTGACATTAGCCATGGGGAAAGCAAGCTGAAAGCACGTGACCAAGTAGCTCATGGCCACCAGGAATGGTGCCAACTTTGCATTCTGGACATGGTATTTTACTTTCTAACCCAGCTAGCCCATTCTGACCCATTCTGACTGGTTAAAAATTTCTCAGGTTGATTCTGCTTCAGTAAAGCCCAGAGCCCAACCTGGGTTGGACTTTCCTGCATTTTCCATTTATCCAGTACAGAACACTGCTTGGAACAGCATTAGCCAAGTAGCTTTCACCTCCACTGAGCAGCTCTGCTCCTGGGTCAACGAGACCAGCATAGCGGGGCTGGTGACAGGCTTCTCTTTAGTGGCCCCCAATTCCATAGGCTGCCTAAATGGTGGTCCAAGAGAGTGAAGAAGTTACCTTGTAATAGAGCAGATGCCTCTTTGGCATACATTATGGAGAGCTATGACTGCCTGGTTCTCTGCAAAGGCTTGTAAGTGGAGGATTATGCAGAAGAGATACATTCGTACCGTAATCACTTTGTACCAACATAAGCTATACAAAGGAACAATCATTTGACAGCATTTTGAGATAGGACCAAAGACTCTCTTAGATTACAGGCTCCAATAATTTGAGTTTCTTTCTTAACTAAACACTGAAGATAAACCATCCAGTGTGGGCATCTTTAAAGTGCATCAAGAATTCAAACACACTTTTGAAACAACCTGCATGTTGACTACTTTCAGATTTTTATTGTTTCTCCCCATTTTCTCAGTTATTTCCCTTCCACCAAACTCATGAGCAATTGTGTCGGCCAACTCTTCTTTACCAAGTTGTTCTGAACCATTCACCTGGGTCTTCCTGGAAACCACAACTCTCTTTTCACATTAATTTCATCAGTGAAATGTCATATTGAGGGAACTTGCATTATTAAAATAACAGGTATGCTTGACATCAACAGATCTGAGAACAAACACAACTGACACTCTCACATACAGCTCGACGGGCATGAGCACACCAGAGTAGGCTGCCAGTCACGAGCTCCCAGCGTATTGTAAGCTGTCATGAGCACGTTTCCCAGATCGCATAGAGGAGGTTGGTTGATCCAGCAAGGAGCTGACTAGATCTCCTAGTTTAACTAAGTTGCCAAACCACAGGTCAGCCACAGGTCCTCTCCGACCTTCTCTCCTGTTCATCCTATTGGTCATTTGTACCGCTCATCTATTGTCTTCCTTGGATCATTCGACTTGACCCTGGAGAAGGAGGGAGATACTGAAGAAGCAGAGGCAAGGAGAGAAAGTGATAAAAGCAGGCTTTGGAAAGAATCCTCTGGAACTGAGGGCCAGTAACCCTTCCTTAGCCTGGGAAGAGAGACCCAAGCTGTCCACCCTTTCCACTGTTCATCCACTCCACTGGGCCGGTGCTGGTGCTAGGTGTAGGGATTCAAGATTTGTAGGACACAACCCCTGCCCCTGAAGAGCCCTCAGCCTAGAGCTGGAGACAGTCTAGTAAACCCATAATTACGGTGCACTGGAATCAAGTTTCATGGGTGAGGGTAGGGAGATGCTACCTGGAACACAGAGCTGGGTCTTTCAAGATTAGGAGGAGGTTGCCAGAGAGAGGAAAAGAAGAGGGAAGTGGAAAGACCTGTGCAGAGACACATAGGCAGAAGCGTGGAACTGAAAGGGGTCTGGGAACCTCACATGCCCAGTGAGGCAGGGAAAGAAGAAGTTGACAAGCTAAGCAGACTGGGTCTTAAAGAACCAAGCATGCCACCCTAAGGAGCCCGACCCTGCTCTGAGGTTGCTGAGGAAGCAGGGCAGGGAGTGGAGGCAGGAAGGGAACATGATCATGTATGTCAAAGATGATCCTGGTGGGGGATGCTTGCAGTGAAACAGAGTGAGGAGGACTAAAGGGAGCAGTCAAGACGTGGCAATGGAGTTCTCTTCCGATCCTGAGTGTCAGGACGATTCCTGGAGGTTAGGCATCGCAGAAGCATCTTCTGCACTGCGCAGCACTGGGCGCAGGGAGGGCTGGCTGGATGAGCAGACGGACAGATGGGTGGACAGATTTGTGACGCCACAGCACGGCCGGTTTTGCACATGTAATTCCTCTTCTTCCCTCAGCCATCTATCTCTGTAAGAGGACAATGCAGAACAAAGCAAGACTGGAATTGGCAGATTATGAAGCGGTAAGTGCGGTTATTTCTCAGCTTAAGTGTGGGAGGAGGATAAAACCGTATCGGCAGCTCTGGTTCCGTTTCTCTTTTTCCTTTTTCCTCTCCCTAGTCCCCTTTATCTGGGCTCCTTTGTTCTCACCTCTTCTTAACACCCAATAAAATTGCATCTTTATACAAGAGCGCTCCAAACTCAGCAGTAAGAAAACAAACCGCTCAAAAATGGGCAAAGGACTTGAACAGACTCTTCACCGGGGAGGACATTAAGGATGACAAATAAACCCATTAAGAGATGTTCAACAACAGCAGCCATTAGGGAAATTAAGATGAAATCCAGGGTGAGATGCCACTGGAGACCTATCAGAGTGGCCTGGGAATGCCCAGTGGGAATGCAAAATGGCAGAGCCACTCTGGAAAATGGACGGGCAGTTTCTTACAAAGTTAAGCATATACTTCCCATCTAACTGAGCAGTTCCACTCCTACATACATACCCCCGAGAATTCAGAACTCCTGTTCACACAAAAACCTGGGTAGAACAGCTCTGCTTGTGATAAGCAAAAGCTGAAACAACCCCGATGTGCTTTAGGAGGTAAAGGGTGAAATAAACATTGGTATGTCCATTCAGGGAAATAAACACTCCTCTGTGGTTGAGAAGGAGTAAACTGTTGTTCCACATGAGCACTTAGGCAACTACTCCAGAGGTTACGTGAAATGAAAGAAGCCAGTCTCCAGAGACGACACGCTGTGTGATTCCATTTACGCCACACTCTCGTAAATACAAAACCATCGCAAGGGAGAGCAGATCACTGGTTGCTGGGAGTTACAGGTCAGGGCATGATTTGGCTGTAAAGAGACAGCACAGGGAGTTTTTTGGGGAATGATGGAACTATACTGTATCCTGATTATGGTGGTCGTTCTGGGAATCTAATCGATACCTGTGTTTCAGTGCATACGGCTGCGCAAAAGGAGAAAACGGAGACAATATGAGAATTTTTTAAACTTACTCTATGATAGTTTTTAATTGCATCTTTTAACCCAACTCCCCCATTCTTGGCGGTCGAATCTAAGGACCAAATTCAATCCAGAAGATATGTGTCCGATGAATAGACATGCCCAGTTCTCCCCCTGCACCACCTTCTTTCAAAAATGTGATTCCTGCAAAACTCGGAGGCCCCACCACACTCAGACCCATTCCCGTTTAACAGAGCCATGGCACTGAGGACTCGAAGCTCAGATAATTTTTGAAATATTTCAGATTTATGGCTGCAGATTCTTTCCCCTAAACCAAACTTTATATGGGTCACAGAGAATCTGGGAAACTGACCAAATTGTCACATACCCTCCAGAAGGCACGGAAGCTGCTGAGCCAAGAAATGACTGAAAGGCTGGCAGCGAGGGCGAGGGGCAGCCCTGGGGGCAGCGAGGAGTCCTTCCCCGGTCAACCAACAACATTAACAGGACTTCCGGCTCCTTCCTTCCAAATCTCCCTCTCGTGCTGCCCCAGTTTCCCACAATAAGTGTGAGCCCATTGCATCAGACTTTGTTGCTCTTGGGAACCTGTGCACAAGCCAGTGGGGAAACAGTTCTGGAGGACATGGTACCTTTGACCCAGGGCCTCAGGACCTGGCCAAAGTGTGCTTATCAATGGGAGCCATTACACATAAATATGTTGGAAAACTATGATCTTCCCAAGCAAACCCTAGCATGGCTGTTCAGTGAATCTGAGTATCTGGACACCTAGTTCCTATCCCCATCAGCCCTCACTTACCAGCCATCGCCCCTCATTCAGAATCCACTCTCCTACCTCTGTGTACCCCGTACAAGGTGCTACATCCCTCCCCTAGTGTGACCCATCCGAAAGACCCAGCCTGCATGTGGCCTGTCCCCACTGTCTCTCTTCCCCACATTTTCCATGTTTTAGAAAAGGTCCTATCTTTTAGAAAAGATAGCATCAACTCCAGATAGATTTTATTCCATTTTCTTCTCTCTTGCCCTATACTGTTCCGCTTTGGTGTTTGTAAAGAATACGGCATCAAGATGTTCTTTGAAGTTG
This sequence comes from Lontra canadensis, assembly GCF_010015895.1. Classification (NCBI taxonomy): domain Eukaryota; kingdom Metazoa; phylum Chordata; class Mammalia; order Carnivora; family Mustelidae; genus Lontra; species Lontra canadensis. Next base: position 5,076,557 of record NW_022631092.1, read on the forward strand.
ACCTCTGCCTAAAAGTGGGTTAGAAAATTTAAAAGTATTTTGTTTTCAAAATTCAGTAATTTTATTAATTTTTTTCTGACGACATAGTCTCTTTGTAAAAAAAAAAATTCAACCTGGCGATTCACAGACCTGTACCCCTGGGGCTAATAATACATTATATGTTTATAAAAAAATAAAAAAAATTTTTAAAAATTCAAACAGCAAAGAAAAGAGAGGAGAAAGCCTGTAATCCTTCTCCCTTAACATTTCTTCGGTACATACATTTTTTTTCCTTTACAAAAACAAAACAAAACAAACAAAAAAAAAAAAAACCTTGAATCATAGCCTGAACATTACTTTGTAAGCTGCTTCTTTCCCTGATCATATGCTGTAAGCATATTGAGAATCTTTCCATGTCAGTAATAATAATCTACATTATTGGTTTTGATGGCTGCCTAATATTCCATGGCATATCTGTTCATAATTTATGTAACTGCTCCCTAATTGACTGATACGTAGGCATCACCAACTCAGCTTCCCATGAACAATAGAAGAATGATAGGAACAGGGTTTTTTTTTTAGGTACTCATACACTGAGCCTTGATAATAACTGAGTTTATGTGGGTTGATCTTCAACTGAAGCTCCTTTTATATTAATAATCCACTAATGAGGGTAATCAATTAGTGCTGGCATGAGCTCTATGAAAATACATAGCATAATGTGGGCTCTGGACTTGCATTCCATCAGAATTAGGTGGATCATTAGGGGACCTGTCAAACACCCCCCTCACTGTCCCATTGTGCCATCAGGTAAGACTACAGACTTAGAGAAAAGCTTTTCCCCTCTTCCTCTAAAGGCAACCCTGGATGCCCTTTCTTTCTTTCTGTTTTTGGGTTTTCCTTTCATGAGCATCACAAATATAGACTTTCCCTTTTCTCCTGCTTTTGAATCCAACTTTCAAAGGCACGAATGCCAGGTCATCTGTGTTTCTCTTTCCTGCCGCCCTCCTGGGCCCCAGTTTGCTGGAAGATGCATCTTGAGAAATCCCTTCTTGCTTTTGCTCTTGGAGATGTCCAATAGGCTGCAAAAAGCACCCCAGCCCTCATCCCTTCCCCAAATCCCACATGAATAGCCACAAACCCTTCTCCCTTTCTTGCGTGGTGGTGATGACAAGCGCCATGTGAGTTGCGTTCGTGTAAAACACACGAGAAAAGAGGAATCAGGTGAACCACAGAGATTTCAGATTTAATGGGTGTGTAAATGAATATTAATAGTTCTGCTCTGTACAGCAGGGTCTGGGGCCGAATCACACTGGGTTCATATCCAGTGGATTTAAAGTGGGGTGCTGCTATTCTGCTGGGAGTAACCAAAATAGATGACCGCCTTGTAATAAGCATAGGTGTCGATGTGCAGACTTACAAGGATTAATGCCTTCTCGTTGATTTTGATTTCTCATTAGGAAAACTTAGCAAGACTCCAGAGGGCCTTTGCAAGGAAGTGGGAATTCATCTTTATGCAAGCAGAAGCGCAAGTGAAGTAGGTGAACTTGACAGAGACCCTGGAAAAGAGAGAAAGACTGTCGGGAATGTGGAGGTGGTGTGAGAGTGGTTTCCTTCCACGGCCGGCCAGCCACGGCTGGTCAAATTCTGTCGTCTTGCATGAGAGCAGCAGAGTAGAAATCAAGGTCAAGATGGATAAGTTTCATCTTTGTAATCAATGGCACTCTGAAATAACTTCAAAAGCATGTGTCTTAGCAGGCAATGGGCTTGCTCCCCAACGTAGAAATCTGGTTAGAAGAAGTTTCTATTTCCTAAAGAGATTTCCAAGTATTCTTCTGGGCTCAGGGGCTGAAAAAACATCAGACCCACTTTTCTGCAGATTCTCTCTGCATAGGAAAACGTGCTGGAGCTTTAGGGAGGCCAGTCCCTCTCCCTTTGCCCCCAGAGGAGGGGTTGAGAACATCAGAAATAAGGCACAGAAGTTGGACGTTAGAGTCCAGTGTGTTATGATTATTGCTGATAAAATCCAGGTTCTAGGGCATGACTTTGGATCTGTGACCACAGATCTTTACCCTGGAATTCAACTTGCCCATGCTGAGCAGACCTAAATATCTGAGAACCCTATAGCCCAGGGCAGATGTGAGCCCTGTAAGTTCACTGCATGTAGGGGGCAGGTGTCCCAAGAACAGGCTGGCCCACGCACAGGACCCAGAAAGGACGGACCTGAGCTTCCTCAATTCCTTCTTTCAGATCCACCAACAAAGTGAAGGCCCTTTTTCTCCCCTGGAGTATAAGAGATGAAAGACTAGCTGGGGTGTTTCCCCCATACTTTTCCCTCCCAGGGAGTATACTGGAAATTCCTACCTCCCTAAGGAAACATGAGAAGTGGCCCATACATGGCCCCCTGTCCACAAGCATGGTTGTCAACCAGGTCCTTTCAATTCTAGGAAAAGAACTAGCTCAGGTTGGGTTCTCTTTCGCCCTCTCCAGCAATGATCTCTGATTTAGCCAGAAGTGTTCACAGAAGAAATGGGGCAGAGGAGGGGATCAGAAAAGGACACTGAGCTAGGCAAAGGTGAGCATCTTTTCTCTGGATGCCACTTGTCCCTGAGCAGGACCCCTCTGCACTCGGTGGGTAGCTTTGCAGTCCATCACCCAGGGCTGGGTCTCAGGCCATACGGTTGGGCATCCATCACAGGTGTGTGGTCGTAGATGGAAATGACCCAAGGACTTCGGGTCCAGTGGCTGGCATGGTACCATGGCCCTCCCCATCCCTCTGCAGTCTCTACCTTTCCCCTCAGCCCACGATTCCACACGCCTACAGAGCTTACCTGGTGTTGCCAAGTAGCCAGGAGTGAAGTGGGCACTGGATGCTGAGCTGAGCTGGAGGAGCTGTGGCCCCCGAGGAAAGAGAAAGTGGGAGCAGGGTTAAGGGGGGAGGAGGCAGAATCCAACCTGTGTACTCAGAAGCCACTGCAAAGCAAAGGGGAGAGCTAATTTGCACATTAAGGATCACCCAGCATCGCATGTTGAAAAAGGCGGGGAAATTGTTACTTTGTACATATACGGTATTTCTCAATTAACTTTTTTGATTAAGTCCGTGATTATACTATAATTGTGGGCCATTGAAGTACACGGTAATTATCACAGAAATCTCAGGGTGATTATGGTTTATTTCAGGGCTGTAAACTAAAGTGCTCCCAAGAGAGCCAAGAACCAGAAGTTATACAACAATTAATCTGTTACTTTTTACTTAGAGAGGTAATATGATGTAATACAGGCTTAAAAGAAAAAAAAAAAAACCTCTTATCTATTTACTGATCAGAACATAATGAATCTGTCTTTGTCACCTGTAATTTCCCTCCTGCAATTTGTGCCTCCCCCAGCTGAAGCCAGCCGTATTTGCCTTCTGGCTCTTGTCACATGCTAGGGCTAATACTCTGCTTTTAGAAAGCTAGAGGCTTTAAGTGACTTTTAAAACATGCAATTGCAGTATTTTGAAGACATTTCTATTGACTCTGAATCTAAAGCAAATTCTCAAACTTGAGGATAAAACACGGCAGGCCTATGGTTATATTCTTTCCTATAATTTGAATACGCAGTATCCACTTTGATGGGGGGTGTGTGTCCAGGGATAATTCAATTCTGAATAATCTCAATCTTAATCATTCACTTGGACAGTTGGATTCTGGTTCTCTCCTTAGGCCCACCACATTCAGTCCACATCTGTGATGACTTGCAGTCCAGCCTAAGAAAAATACTCATCCCACATGTGGACTTCTGGAGGTTCCTTTGAGGGAAGGGTCCGCCCCTATGTCACAGCCCTTCAGAGAGCAGGGACCGCACAGATGCCAAGAGCCCCGTGTGCACTAAGCCTCTAGAAACAGGAGCCTCTGATCTCCTTTCTTTGCTCTTCCAGGATAGATCGGAAAAAGGACAAGACGGAAAGGAAAATTTTGGATAGTCAAGAACGGGCCTTTTGGGATGTGCACAGGCCAGTGGTGAGAAAGCTCCCCTTGCTTCTCTGTGTTTTTGTTTTGTTTCCCTCTTCCTTCACTTGAAAGAAAAGACTATCTTTAGCCACCAGGTGTCTCATTCTTAAAATTAAAGAGCATTGCTGAACTTTGTGAAATTGGTTTTGCCATTCCGTCAATATAATCTTGGTGGGTTGTCTGGAATGTATGTCAGTTTCAGCTTTTAAGAGTTATTCATCCGTGAAATACAGACTTGGAACAGGAGAACTGTAGGAACTCCCCTAGGACCTCTGGGCCCCAGAAGTTTACAGCCCCAAAATAAGCAGTTTCTGAGTTTTGGGGGTTTTTTTGTTTTTTGTTTTTTGGGGGGTTTTTTTAGTATATTTGGGTGCTCCCAAATTGGGTGCATCAATATTTTCAGTTGTTAGAACTTCCTGTTGGATTGTCCCCTTATTATGATACGGTGCCCTTCTTCACCTCTCGTTTGTCTCTGGTTTTTAAGTCTGATATAAGTACAGCTAACTCCAGCTTTCTTTTGACATCCATTTGCATGATAGATGTTTCTCCCTCCCCCGCTTTGAACAAGCAGTTTCCATTTCTGCTGTCATTCAACTCTATATCTTAGAATAATCTTCCTCAAGTGCGGTCCATTGTCAATATTCACGGTAGTAACGTTCTACAAAATAACCGTGCACGCTGAATTAGCCAGGGCTGAGCTACTATCCTGGGAGACGTGCAGGGTTTGGTTCCTCTGGTCCCAATCTTTTCTTCAGTTGATCGGTAGGTAACCATGTCCATAGCCTGCTTCTGCTTAAAGACGTCTTATTTAATGTATGTTGTTGATTCATGAATACTGAATTTGGGACCACCAGTGTCCTCTGACACACCTGTGTTCCCTGTCACACACCCCACGGCCCTCTAGCGAGTAGGAACACAAGAGGTCACATCACACTGTGCTCTGGGGCTGTGTTAAACAGCAAAATCACCAAGAAAAAGCACAGAAATGTGGAAAAGGTGGTCCTAAATAGATCATCAAAAGAACATTTGTTCACAGTAAGAGATGAAACAGAAAGGCAAAACCTCACCTTTGCGTCACCGGGAACGCACACATTGGGCTGCTCACAGCCTTTGCTGCTCTGTCTGTGTCCACAAATGATCATGAAGGCAGCACAAAGAGGGACTTGGGGGGTTATGAATAAAGTTTAGCTCGTAGGTGAATTCACAAATACAAAATCCATGCATAATGAGGTGCGATTGTATTTCTAATTTCCTATGATTAAGACAAATCTTTCATTTTCCTCATGAAATGGAGCTGGAATGAGGAAACTATGTCCTCAAACTATGTCTAAAAGCTGGTTAAAAGCAAAACACAGAAAGTATTTCCCCATCATGATATTGGATTGTTGTAGATGGTCAGATAATGTTTAGTAACAAAGGCTGTGGTTGAAATGATCTGGCCACTCTGAATAAGAAGTTTACTCTGGGGACACAGTCGGTTAAGCATCTGCCTTTGGCTCAGGTCATGATCCCAGAGTCCTGGGATCAAGTCCTGCATCGGGCTCTTTGCTCATCGGGGAGCCTGCTTCTTCTCTTCCCCCCACTTGCGCTCCCTCTCTCACTCTCTCTCTCTCTGGCAAAAAAATAAAAATCTTTAAAAAAAAAAAAAAAGGACGTTTATGCTTATAAACTCTTCACTCTACCCTCTGCATTGTCACCCCTAGATAGTGAGGGGTAGGCTTTGATATTTAATATGGGGCCTCCGTGCAGGAACACATGCTGAAGACGAAACATCTTTGTAAAAGGAACTGTAAACAGCCAAGTGGAGTTAATCATGTAATACCTGTAATGGGAAAGACAAAGACTGGGTCTGATGGTGTCGCTTGGGTCACGATGGAAGGTGTGCTTTTCACTTGGTAATTTATATGATTTTTTTTTTCTCAGCCAGGCTGTGTGAACACAACAGAAATGGATATCAGGAAATGCCGACGTCTGAAGAACCCACAAAAGGTTAAAAAGGTTCGCTAGTTTAACTAAATTAAAAATTCCTGATGCAAATAGCCCTTCTGTTTCTGGTACTGTTCAAACAGTCGTTTGCTATTTGTTAATTCTACCCCATTTTGTCCTTTGAAACCATTCCATTCATTCATTCTACAAATATTTGTGGAGTGGCTGGTGTGTACTTGACGCCCTTCTTGCTGCTGAAATACGGTGACACAAGTCGTCACAATACCCACAGCCTGGGAGAGAGGGTGCGGGGGAAGGGGGCAAACCCCCAGGCTGTCAGGAGGGCTGTGGCAGGGAAATGCTGGATGGTGCCAGGGAGCCAGGAGGGGACACCAGACCCGGGGCTCCTTAGGGCTTCCAAAGCAGGCTCAAGTGTGTTGAGGTGTGGAGGGTGAGTAGCGATTGGCTCTGGGAAGGAAAAGAAACTAAAGGAACAAAAAGTATCCAAGTCCCACAGGTGAAGGTGAGCTTAGTACTTTGAAAGTCTTTTATGTACCTAGATCATCCAAATTCAAATCACCATCGTACTCAACTGTGAATGGGCCAACCATCATTTATCCGTATTTCACTCTCCTGGAAGTGGCAGTGGCCATAACATACTTGAGGCTGCCCCCCTCAGCCTGCCCCACGACTGGTATACCCCAACTTCACCATGGCACCAAGGGCTGTATCGTCGGAGGACATATCTGTCCCCCATGATATTAATTTCAAGAAGCTAGAGTTGTACCCCCAGGCATTGCTGTTTCTTGTTATGGCCAATCCTCTCATTTTCACACACACACACACACACACACACACACACAACATGACATATATTTCAACTTTTTGAATCCACTTACATATTTTATTCTTTACTGAGGTGAGTTATGTCCTTGTAGGTTTTAGACCTTATGACGTTAGTCTTAAAACATCCTCATTTAATTTTTAAGGGCCCCCTAATTCTAATCTTCCAAAATTTCATGGAGCTCACATCCTCTTTATCTGACCCCTTCTTGATTTTATAGATATCAGCTATACATTGCGTAGCCTTTGGGGTTTCATTTCATTCCCAGAGCAAAGATTGTCTTTCCTCTGTCTCCAGCACAAGGAAACTGCTTAATAAGCAGCCATAGCATAGGGAGAAACTGAGGCTATAAGCTGTTTGGCTGAAAAGGAAAGAGTCTGAAACCCGACCCTCTCCAGTTTATACCAGAGGAGCATGTCATCTGCTGGGGAACAGAAAATCTAGAGAAGCTCTTCCATGCATAACTTTCAACAGTTCTTGAACTTTCTTGTGCCTCAGAATCACCTGGGCCATTTGATAAAAGTGCAGGCTCCCACACCCCGCCCACAAAGACTCAGGAGGTCTGGGGTTGGGGCTCAGCAATGTGCATCTTTACCAAGAACCCCCAGATGATTCTTCGCAGATGGTCTAGGGCCATATTTGGAGACATGCTAATAGTCGAAAGACAGTTGCTGCTTAGTGAAAGGAAAGATCATCTAACAGTGGTAGCCCTAAGATGGGACAAGCTGCCTCAAGAGGAAGAGGTCCCCTCACTGTAGAAATTGGCAGGGGCTGGTCACTTATTGTCAGGACATCACAGAGGGGATTGGAAGCATCAAAAGAGCTCTTGCAGTGCCCACCCCTAAGGTGCCCTGCCCCTCTGAGGACGCATGATTCTATCTTCTTGCTTCTTCTCTAGTCAGTGTATGGCGTGACAGAAGAGTCCCAGTCGCAAAGCCCCGTGCACATACCCAGTCAGCCAATCAGGAAAACTACAAAAGAGGACATCCGGAAACAGGTGAATGAATTGACTACTGCACTCCCAGGAGGAGACGTGGCCAGGTTGAAAACCCTTTGAATGTTCATCTCTGAAGGCTGAGTGAGCTTTGAGTTCCTGGAAACCACAGTGGAACCCAGCTGTGGATGACTTGAACCTCTGAGTGCTGTGTGCGAGCAACCCACGGAAGCTCGAGAGGACAAAATCTCCACCGAGTTCCCCTGAGCAGTTATTAGAGAAGGACGTAGAGGAGTGATCCCAGTCCCTTGGGGTTCCCACAGAATGCTGTGGGGGATGATGGTGGGGGGGACAGATATCACAGAGTCCTTAAGATTGTAATGAACTTGCAGAGTAAGCCAGCTCAGAACCACTGACCTTATTGCTGTGATTCAAAAGGCAAGTTTACAAATAAAGAAAGCCCAACTCTCTGTGCCACTTCAGCTTTATTTGGTTCAATGTTGCCTTCCTTCATGATGAGAAGCTAACTGGTCAACCAGGGACAGCAGACAATGGCTAATTACATGACTCCTTTCTAGGGTTCACTGACAATGAAGTGACTTCAGGGTCTTTATGTTATGTTTTACTGGCTTCTGAGGGGGAAACCCAAAGTTGCCCGCCCCTGACAAGGTTATTTGGGGTGGGCAAGAGGAAACGTATGTGAAGTCGCTATTTGATGATCTAGTCAAGTACACCAAGCATATGGTGGGTGTAATGTAGTTGTGAAGGGTGTGCAGAGGGAAATCACTGGAAATCAGTCCAACCAGATATTTACAGTGCCTCTAAGTGCTCCTAAGCTTCCTAGGATATCTACCACTGCCTTTAAGCTTGCAATCACTTTTGGGAGTCAAGACTTAGGCTACAACACAGTACAGAATATTAGCATAGGCTAAATTGTGGAGTGTGATTCCCGAGTATGGTGGGAACTTCCAGAAGGGCCGATGATTATCGGAATGCAAAGCTGGAGCATTGGCAAAGGCTGGCCAGAAGAGCTGTTTGGTTATGGATGGAAATACAAGGTTTGGGTTCATAGGGAGAAGGGGAAAAAAACCAAGTTTGATCTTAATACCTTTGTTCTATCTTTCCCCAGATAACATTTTTGAATGCACAGATTGACAGACATTGTTTAAAAATGTCCAAAGTGGCTGAAAGGTATGTTTCCCCTCAATAATATTACTGTTTTCCTCTAATTTAACAAAGGAGAAATGTTATGGGGTCACGGCTAACAAGTATGTACTACACCAAGAGGCAGACCATAGTCATCTCTTAAACTGAGGAGTGAAAAAACACAGACCCCACGCAAGTACCGCTAAGACAGCAGACCTCCCTTGAGTGATGTCAAGAAACATTCCATTGTTGAAGCTTTCCAGGGGGTGGCCATGGGACCTTGTCAATCCAGGAAGAATGTCCTTAAAAGCTACGTGATGCACTTTTACCTTCAGCCTCTTGATTAATTCAAGTGGAATGGGTCCCTTTTCAGCTATAAAATGCCCAGATTCCTTTATGGGTGAGGAAAATGATGTGTGCCCTTTGAGGTGTTGGCCGTGCTCGTCCAAGGGGGCCGAGCCGTCAGGAGGCGTTCCACCTCCACACACCATCAACCCCAGAACCGCATCAAATCAACTGTAAAGAAAATATTTGGCACCTCCAGCCCGACTTCCTCAGGAGCATTCGTGCTACAATCTGCACCCGGAGCTGGTTCCACTCCCACTCCGTTAATGCAGGGGAAACTCAATTTTGTCAGCTAAATGGTCTGTTTTTCGAATCCTCGGTGAAGAGGAGAGACACCCTGGGGAATCCGTGATGGAATAAATCTGATCAGACAGTCTCACACCGAACGATTGTCCATCCATATGCTATTGTTTAAGCATTGACCAGTATCTGAGGGATCAAGGTTTTAAGCTGGGTCTTAGCATTTAATGGATATTGGCGTAAAGTGGGTCCTTTAAACCCAGCTCACACAGAGGGCTGGCTGTGTGTTCAACCTGTGAGCCTTTCTCTGCTGGCCTCTAGGTTGATCTGCCTCCTCTTTCTAGATGAATAACAAGAAATTGAGGCTAAGAAAAATTCCTCTCCCAAATCCAAAATGCTGAGTGAACACTCTGTGTTCAGGGGACCAAGGACATCCCTGGCTTGGAGCGGGCATCTCCGTCTATCCCGGGACTCACTGATAATGTCGCTATTGACATCCTGGGCAGTCCTCTGCATTTTAGGATAGTTAGCAGCCTCCCCAACTTCTACCTACTTACTAGATGCCAAAGCCCACCTCACAATCATGAGAACCAAAAATCTCTTCAGGTATCATCCAACGTTCCCAGGGCAGAGCCAGGAGGGAGGCAGAATTGCCCCTTGTGAGAATCACTGAGATTCCCATTTTCTCCAAAGAAAGCGTTCTGCAAGGTGGCCAGAGGCTGGAGCTCAGCTTGCACTTGGACGTGGATTTCTGTGGAGTCAGGTCTGTCGCTGACTCTGCTAGCCACAGAGCCACTGCCCCACCCAACTCTCATGTTGGGGGTCTCCCCAAGTACCAGCCTCTAAAATTGCTTTCTGATCTCACTGTGGTTGCCTTTGTCCCAGAGAGTGGCCATGAGGGAGGTGGTGGGGTGACATTGCGTGCGTTGGTGCCGTAGCCTGTAAGGGGCTCTGAGCTTCCGTCTCTGTGAAAGAGGGACAGGAATGACTGTCCCCATGTGCTGGGAGGATCAGTGCAAGTCACACCTGGCCTTTGAAGGGCACATGAGACTTCGCAGTCCTAGGAGAGCATGTGTGTGGCGGTGGTTTGGGGGAGACGGGGGGGAAGCATCTTCCCTTGGGTCAGTTCAGTTGGGTCCAGTGGTTTTGAGCAGGACTGTCCAGGCAGGGAGGGGTTCAGAATGGGGTTTCCCAAACCCTAGCTGCAGGGATTTGGATTCAGTGACTCCAGGTAGATCCAGAGGAGCCTGCATTTTGAATAATCTGCAGGTGCACTGACCAGGTCTCCTTGGGGAAGCCACTGTGTAGCCCTGAGGCTCTGTGCTCAGCCCTGAGCTGTGTGACCCGAGAGCTCACAGAAGAAGGGGCACCCTGCTTTGTCTGATCTCTGGGGGACGTGGGGAAAGAACCTGAACCAGTCAACCTGAGGGAAGCCCACTGACTCCTGGCAGGTGTGCGGGGCTGAGGCGGGGCCGGAGGTGGTCCAGGTGGGGCAGGGAGCCTGGCAGGGCCTGGTGTTTGTTTGTTTAGCGCTGTCGGGGAGGCCCCACCTGGCAGCATCTCATTATGCCTGACTGGAGAGATGATTCCAACCAGCCTGTCCTCACTCCCAGCTCGAAGCTTCCGGAGTCTCCGCCCAGCAGAGACCGGATTTTATTCCCAGCAGCAGTAACTGGCAACTTTTCAATGTGACACAAGGGTTTTTCATTAGAACCACGAGGAAACTCCCAGATAGAGAGGAGGAGGGAGAGGAGACGGGTGTGAGCAGGAGATAAAGCAGTCTGGAGCCTCGGGCTGTCAGCAGCGGCGGGGGCGGGGACTGGGAGGGGGCGCTGGCAGCTGGCCCTGGGTGCGACTGCTCTGCTCACCGAAGCTGAAAGCTGAGCTGTCTCAGGTGGGCACACACATCCAGGAGCCGGCGCTGCTCTCCCTGGGCCTGAGGCAGGTGATGGGTGTTAATCAGCCACCAGGCGAAGGACCTCATCCCCCAGAGAACAGGTGCGTGCCACAAAGTTCCCTGGGAACTGATGCTGGGGAGAGGCTCCAGGGCTGGTGATGGGTTGGGTCAGGGCTGTGGTCAAAGGTTGTGAGCACACCCAGCCGGGAAGGGAATAGGGACACTTGCCTACTGAAGGAGCCCAGCAGGACGAATCAGGGGATGGGTGTGGAGCCAGGCGTCAGGGCTGGGGTCCTGCCTCTGCCCATTTTCTAACTGTGCAACCTTAGGCAGGCTGCTTTCTCTCTCTGTGCCTCTGTTCTGTTTCTTTAAAGGAGAGAGAGCAGTAGCACTAACGTACAGGGTTAATGAGTTCATCCAGTCCTTGGCATGTATTACACAGGCAATAAATACGAACCATTATTTTTATCATTTTTAATGATTTATTTATCATTAAGCACCCTGTGGTGCTTAATGGTGTCTTGGAAAGGAGCGGACTTCAGGTACGTGGAACAGAAAGAACTGGGTGTATGGTGTTCAGAGGAAGCCATAAAGGGCAAGCCACGAAGTGAAGCGTGTCTTGCAGACAGCGGCTTTCTGCAAATGCAACTCTTCCACCCTGTTTCTTCCATCTGCTGACCACAGGCTGCCCAGGAAGGCTGGCCCTGCAGCCCACATCTGTGTTTCTGCCCCGGCTGCCTCCTATGGCACCGCTATTCTGGCACCTGTGAGGAAGGAAAGGCCATATGGGAAGAGTTTGGTTCTTCTGTGCAGATCTTCTGGGGTCATCCTGGTTTCAACCGCACTGTCCCATTGTCACCATGAGTGGCTAAGGGCCAACATCATGACAACCAAACTCCACTTCCCAGCATATGCTGCCTTTTGCACCTGGAAGCAACAAAAAGTTCTAAGATGCTACCTGATTTTTTTTTAAGATTTTATTTATTTATTTATTTGAGAGAGAAAGAGAGAGCATAATGGGGGGAGGGTCAGAGGCAGAAGCAGATTTCCTGCTGAGCAGGGAGCCCAATGCGGGACTCAATCCTGGGACTCTGGGATCATGACCTTAGCCAAAGGCATTCACCTAACCAACTGAGCCACCCAGGTACCCCCGATTTTTGCTTCAGGTAGTATGGTCCCCGCACACACAAATGAATCTCCCGGATAAACAGTGTTTAACACCTTAAGCCTGTTATCTTAAGTATTTTAAATGAAAATCTTTTCCTTTCCTTTTTTTTTTTAAGATTGATTTATTTAGTAGAGAGAGAGAGAAAGGGGGAGGGGCAGAGAGAAAGGGAGACAGAAGCTCCAAGCAGACTCTGCGCTGTGCACGGAGCCCGACACAGGCCTCAGTCTCACCACCCTGAGATCACTACCTGAACCAAACAAACCAAGAGTTGCATAGCCAACTGACTGCACCACCCAGGGGCCCCCAAACGAGAATCTTTCTTAGGTATGGTTCATGCACTTGCCTTCTTAAAGAAAGGATACTATATTTCAGTTAAATTTTCCTGGATGACTTTTATACTGCGCTTTGCAACTGCCAATGACCAGCGTCTTATGAAGTGCCACAAACTGCTTCTCTTTCCCTAAAGAGCCTCAGACCATTACAACCTTCGAGTCTGTGTTTCTGCTTTTTAGCTATTTGATTGTTGGTTTGTTTTCTTGTTCCTGGTCAACAGTCTGCAGGCAGACCAGGTGTTTCTGTTAGATATCGCTGAGTAACAAGCGAACTCAAACCCTAGTGGCTTCTAACAGCAGGCATTTGCTATGGTTCGCGTGATTATGTGCCAGCTGGCTCCCCTGGGCTCGGGCTGGTATCCATGTGCAGCCACAGACAGCTCTGTGCTCTTGGCTGGGCTCTCTCACGCGCTTGGCTCCAGGTGGTTTAGCATGACCTCGGCTGGGATACTGGGCTCTCCCTCACATAGTCTCTCATCCTCCGGCGAGTTTGACCTTGCTCACGTGGGAATAGTAGAATTCCGGGAGAGAGGGTACAAGCAGGCAAAGCCTCTTGAGGCTTGGAACTGGCACTCTGGCACTTCTGTTGTCTTTTATCGGTCAACACATGTCACAAGCCCAGACCAGATTCAAGGGCTGGAGAAATAGACTCATTTTTAAATCAATCTACCATACCAGGAAATCAAACGACCAAGTTCCTTAGCCTTGGTCCTGAAGCAAGAGTAAAGAATCTTTACCGAGGGGCGTGCTCTTCTGAATTCAGACGATGAGCCTTGAGGCCTAGGGTTTGTGTCATTGTAGACTCTGCTCAGAGGCCATTTTGGTCGTATAGCTCACCTGTGTGAGATCGCCAAACAATGGAGGTCTTACCGTCCTTTGCCAGGGTCCTCATCAGAGCCCTGTTTTTATTCACCCAAGCCTTACAGCACTTGACAAACCAATCTGGGAATGCAAAACGGTATACATTTCAGTTCCAAGTGGTCCGAAAAGCCCCACATTTTGCAGGGTTTCTGCAGAGATCTCTCCCCACTCACTAGGCACTGAGCTATGCCTCGTCCCTGCAGAAGTCCCATCACACTGCCCCGCACAGAGAGATCGAGTTGTCTCATTCCCTATCCGCCTGTGCACTTGGCTGTCCTTACCCTATCCCTGGGAGCCATTTGTGCATCACAGCTGACTGCTGAATTGATTTTTTACATCATCTTGCTTGCCCATCTCGGGATCGCACCGCTCTCTGAAATTGGATGCTGGTTCTTTCTCTGCCTCCCAACCCTCCATGATCCTGAAATGTAATTAACAAAACGAGATAAGACAGCAAGGGCCTGAATACCCTGAGGGTTATTAAAAAACCGGCGAGGGTGATGGAAGTCCATGAACTTAACGTTTAATGAAAGTTTGAGGGAAGGAAGAAAGGGGCCGAAGAGGTCATTACAACTTTGCTTTTATGTGATTCCAGACACCGTGGGATCTTTGCGTCTTCTTTTTCCCAGCCCACCTCAGGTGACAGGGAAGGAAAGATCAGAGGCAATGTGATAGCCAGGGCCACTGTACCCAAACCAAAACCTAGAAGACTGAGATACTGGCCTGGCATGTAGTCTTCCTTCTGAGTGGCTAAACTCACCCTCCTGTCCCTTCACTCATCTCACATTTCTCCATGGAAGGTATTTTCTCTTGGTGACCCACAATTCAGGAGTTCTTTATAGTCTCTGTTTTCCTCACCTTCCCCAACATGAAAAAACTGGATGAATGAATGAATGAATGAATGGGAGCCAGAAGTTCCTCTTCCCTCTTTGTAGTACTGTCCTCCTTTCCCTCTCTAGCCAGAACCTCTTCGTGTCTTGTTTCTCTTTAGTGCATCAGGTCTAGAAAACCACAAATACAGTGCAAGGGACTGCAAACACACTCTACTACTCACCTTTCCCACATACTGTTTCCAGGTTTCCTCCCCATTTAGAGGCCCCGATTTCCAATGAGCGCTATAGCATATTTGTATTTCATTTCTAAAGTAGAAATGATAGTCACTGTCCCATAATACTTTGCACTCCGTGCCTCATCATCCCACAGCTGTGAACCATTCCTCACTGTCCATCTCCCCGGACTCTGTGTCTCCATCTTCTCCCACACCTGCTCTGTGGACCACACTCCTTATGTGTGCGAAGCTCTAGGGGTCCCCTCCAGACACCCCTCAGCCCATTGCTTCTTCCTCCAACTCACCTGTTTTACTTTTTTTGTCATATTCTCTACAATGTGTAATAAAACTATGTCTCAATATTTTGTTAAGGGAGAGAGGATGAATTCTAAAACTTTTCTCTCAGATTTTTTTAAGTGACTGGCCTAAAAGTTTTCTAAATTCACTTTTGTTATTTCTCTCCTCTCTAGATTTAATTATCCAAATTAATGGATTATATATATACATATATACATAGTACATATGTATATATACATATATAGACCCCCCCATTATATATATATATATATAACTAACCCATATATATATATATATATATATATGGGTTAGTTGGGCCTTGAATAACATGAGTTTGAATGCCACTTATACAGATTTTTTTCAATAAATATAGTACAGTACTATAAATGTATTTTCTCTTATGATTTTCTTAATAACATTTTCTTTTCTCT
Organism: Lontra canadensis; assembly: GCF_010015895.1. Taxonomy (NCBI): domain Eukaryota; kingdom Metazoa; phylum Chordata; class Mammalia; order Carnivora; family Mustelidae; genus Lontra; species Lontra canadensis. The sequence continues at coordinate 5,091,997 of NW_022631092.1, forward strand.
GTCTACTTTATTGTAAGAATATGACACATCATATATATGACATACAAAATATGCATTGTGTGTATTGTCAGTAAGGCTTTGATCAACAGCAGTATATTAGCAGTTAAGTTTGAGGGGAGTCCGAAGTTGTATGGATTTCTGACTGCACTGGGATTCAGTGCCCCAGCCCCATGTTGTTCATGGGTCAACTATAATATATATAACCTATATATGTCATAATGAGGCCCCACATATAAAATGTATGTGTGTGTGTGTTTGTGTGTGTGTGTGTGTGTGTAATAACCCATGACTACTGGTCAAAGTTGTTAGAAGCCATGACCTTGCTATTAGCTCGGTGTGAGCATCACCCTGCGGTCCAGAAGGCTGTTCATTATTTCATGGCACTAGTAGGTACTGAATAATGTTGACTGAATGACTGACCATGGGTCCTACCCCGGCAGCCAGGAGATGAGCTTCTACCCCTTTCTACAAGGAAATAGAAAGGACTATGGGGATAAATTGGCCGGCTGCGTACTCACCCAAGAACCAGTTCAAACCCCTGATGCTGGTGGGTGGCACATTTGGTGGATGGTTGCTGTGTTAGCACCTTCTAATGACGTGAGAATTTCGCCTTTGATAATAACACCATATACTAATCAGAAGGAGGCAGAGATAAGGAGACAAGGATGTTAAAACTTCTCAATGAGAAATCATGCTCTTAATGGACTTCCTCTGGATTTCCTGTATTTATTCTATCTTTTCAATTTCCTCCTATAATAGTTAGCTCATGTGGCCAAGCAAAATACCAAATACCAAATACCAAGACTGGGAGACATAAACAACAAACCTTTATTTTTCTCACAGTTCCAAAGGTTGGAAGTCTACAATTGAGGTGCCTGCCGGGCTGGTTTCTGGTGGGACCTCTCTACCTGGCTTGCAGATGACCTCCTGCTTCTGTGTCATCACATGGCCTTTCCTCTGTGCACAGAGAGAGAGATCTCTGGTGTCTCTTCCTCTCTCTATGACCAAAGTCTTATCAAATCTGAGCCCCAACCCATGACCTCCTTAAAGGCCCCATTTTCAAAAACAGTCACATTGCAGGGTTAGAGCTTCAACATATGAAATTTGGGGGGACACAATTCAGTCTGTAACACCTCCCAATTCTGCTTTGGTGCCACCTACACCCAATGATCTGTGGACATTGTTTGTATGCTGTTATGTGCCTGCTGTCTGCAAAGCTCTTTCCATGCCTCTCTGTTCTCTCTGTGTTTTTCCTGTCCTTTCTCAAGTCTTCCTGCAGCCACTGATGTTGACTTTGGACTCCAACAGTACTGCCGCCTCCCACATTGCCTGCTGGCCCATTTCCTTGTCTTAATGTGTCTCCAGGAGTCCCTAACTTGTCTGTGCACTGCAAGGAAGTGCATGTTCTGGGGGAGAGGAAGCCTCTCTGGCTACAAAGGGTGCCTCCATGAACTTGCCATCACATTCCCATCACCTTCATCCTTTCAATACTATTGCTTTGTTGTCAGGCAGTAGAACCCCAGCTTGAACCCAGTTCCAATGAAAGGAGCATGTGCTGGCCACACCCTACAAGGAGGAGTTGCAGAGTTGAGCTTAGGGAAGGCCAGCCACGCCCCTAAGTATTGGTATAGCTGGAGCCAGGTGATGCCTGGGTGGCTCCGTTGGTTGAGTGAGCGACTCTTCATCTCAGCTTTGGGTCTTGATCTCAGGGTCATGAGTTTGAGCCCCATGCTGGGCTCCACACTTAAAAAAAAAAAAAATCTGGAGCCAGGGCCCCAAACACTCCCAAGGCTCCTTCTTTACCTCTTATCCTGCTCCACTTTCCTTGTTGGCCTCAGCCTCTTTAATCACAGACAGGTGTTAGGAAACAGGACTGCCTCCAACCCCTGAACTTTGTAACTGCAGTTTCTATACCTGAAGCTGGAGAAAGAGGGTAGCAGCCCTGCTTGGGTCAGTAAGGTATCCATTCCTGGACAGATCTACTGTGGCTGGGAGCAAGGCTTATAAGCACTTGGCAGCACCTAAAGTAGCTCTAGGTACATGTTGGGGTGCAATTCCCAGGAGATGGTGAAGACTGAGCAGGAATCCCCATTTTCTTACGTTGTTTACCCATTCTGGAGGGCTTCTCATTTCCCAGGATCCCTAACTGCTTCACTTGGACCCCAAGAGACACAGCACAAGGGTCAACCCAACCAAGTACACTCACTACATCCCTAGATGACATTTCTGTCTCCAGATGTGGGGTGAGGCCATATGTCTCCATTTGTACCTCTTTTGACACCTAAGAAATGGCATTGCACAGCCCAAATGCAGACACAAAAGCCTTGTACTCTCTCTGCATGAAGCTTAGGTCTTATCTAGGCAACCAACCCTTTCTTCCTTGCCTCTGTATCCCACTTTGAAAGTGTTAGCTCCTAAGTAAGACACCTCCAGCCCAGATGAGCAGGGACAAGGCGAGCAGTACTTGCTTGCACTCCACCCTCGTGCTGTTTCTGGCCAGTCTCATGGAGTTGAGAAGATGAGGGAAGAGGAGATCCTCTTTCATCTCTTTCTGGGGTGGGAAATTCTTTCACCTTCTCTCAGTCCTCTGCCACCTTGACTATGGAGTTAACCTTCTCGGCCCCTCTCTCTAAGAATCAACCCCACAAAAGCTAGGAGGGGAGTTAAGGCAACAGACTCCTTACAGCCAAAGCCACTCATAGGAACCTCCAAGAGAAGGCACTTTGCTGTCTCCTGTGTTTCGCATGCAGTGATGGCAAACAGGACATGGGTGAGCATAGATTCATGAACACTGAGTTTATTTGCATAGGTTGTAACAATGACAATGAAATAAAACATTCCCAAAAAGTCCATGTAGGCCTGGTGTACACCGTTTACCTACCACCACACCCTCTGTTAAGTGACTTCATTCTCCACCTTCTGCACAAATGCCTCTCAAATTACACCTGTGGAAGACAGAATAATTGTCCCTCAAAGATGCCCAAGTCCTAATCCCCAGAATCTGTAAAATATGTTAGGTTGCATGGCAAAGGGGGATTACATTTGCAGATGGAATTAAGATTACTAATCAGTCAGTCTAACATAGGGGTTTACCCTGGATTATCCAGGTGGGCCCTGTGTAACCAGGAGAGTTCTTGTTGTAGATAAGGGAGGCAGAAGGGTCAGTGTCAGAGTGACACAATGTGATCCAGCCTTGGGCAGGCATTGCTGGATTTGAAGAGGGAAGGGGGTCAGGACCCAAGGAATGTGGGACACCACTATCAGGGAGAAAAGGCAATGAAATGGATTCTCCCCTTGAGCCTCCAGAAGGAACTCGGTCCTACTGATACCTTGATTTTAGTCCCACAGTGTTCATTTCAGACTTTTGACCCTTAGAACTATGAGATAATACATTTGTGGGTTTTTTTTAAGATTTATTTATTTATTTATTTACTTGACAGACAGAGATCACAAGTAGGCAAAGAGGCAGGCAGAGAGAGAGGAGGAAGCAGGCCTCCTACTGAGCAGAGAGCCCGATGCGGGGCTCGATCCCAGGAACCTGGGACCATGACCTGAGCCAAAGGCAGAGGCTTTAACCCACTGAGCCATCCAGGCACCCCTACATTTGTGTTTTTAAATCCCTAAGTATGTAGCAGTTTTTTATAGCAGCTCTAAGAGTCTAATGTACCATCCAATCTCTCTCTTCCTCTTAGAATCTCAAGATCTTTTTTTCTAAAATACCTTTAAAAATTTCCAGATCTCAGGGCATCTGAGTGGCTCAGTTGGCTAAGCATCCAACTCTTGATATCAGCTCAGGTCATGATCTCAAGGTCATGAGCTCAAGCCCTACAATGGACTCTTCGCTCTTCGGGGAGTCTGCTTGCAATTCTCTCTCCCCTTCCTTCTGCCCATCCCCCTTCCCTTCCTGTCTTAAAAAAAAAAAAATTCAAGTCTCTACTTGATCAGAAGGTACTGGTATAGCCCAGTCTAATCCAGTGATTAGTCAGTACATCCCACTTCTATCAATAAAATATTACATTCAAAATGCACCTGTCCATACAATTTTTACTGTTTCCTTTACAAAGCCTCTAACCAACTTTATTCATGTACCTAAACTCTAAAAAAATAGCTGTACCTCTTCCAATACAACAAACTTCCCTGCTGACCAATGCTGCCCATCATTTGCTTTGGGTGACTGATTAGTGATCATCCTAATTGGAGCTCTGTTTCTTTGGTATAGCTTGCTGGGCATTTCTGTGGGAAGTTCTTACCCCTCTCTTCACATGTTCTTCCATGCATATCTAGGGTCCCATCTAAACCCTAGTCTAAGAAGGCACGATGTGGGGTGAGGCCATAGGAACAGCTTCAGTCACACTTAAGCAGGTTACATAGTCCTATCCTGCACTCTTAACTTCAGTGGTTACAAAATCCTCCTTGGGTTCTCAACTACTTCTCTTGAACCAACATCCCCATTCATCTCACCACCTCTCCTCCACCCTTTGGAGGTATCCCCAGATTTCTCTAAAGGAGACCTGGCCGTGAGCCCATGTTTCATTACAACTTACATCCTCCTAGCTGGTCTTTGGCCCTCTAAGTTTCAGGTGCCTTGGGCTGGTCAACACAACAGCTATCTTCACTGGCAAGCAACCAGGCCACAAACAGGCAGGCTCCCCCAAGTGCCCAAGTACTCAGAATTCTTACCCAGCCTCTCCTGAGCCTCCCCTGCCCCCTCTCATCCCAAGCACTCCTGCTGGGTTCCATCCAGGAACATAGGTGTGGCATGGCCGGTCAGACCTGCCTTCACTGGGTGCAGGTGTGGCCACATGGAAGAGCTCATGAAACAACCTGGAGTGGCAGCTGGTACAAACTCCAGCCTGTCTCATGGAAATCTGAGGAGGGGTAAGGAAGGCAGGGGAGGAAATTCTGTCTTTCCATCCCTATGTATTACTTGAGGGATATCCATTTCTGGTTTTTAAAAAAATCCCCCATAACTTGAAATTAATTAGTTATAAGACAGACACCCGCCTACACACACACACACATATATGCACACACCCCATTTGTCTTGGGCTGCTCGGGTAGAAGTCTTTGATTGGAGAGTGGGGCCACTGGAGGCTGAGGTCATTGGAATGGCTAGGGGCAGACATTCTGAGAGACAAAAGTGTCACGGCTAAGGAGAGCCCCATGGACTACACCCACTGTCTCAAATTCTGAGAATTCTGTGGATGCCCAAGTACATAATAATCAGGAAAGCCCCAACACCTCATCATGACTCAGACACATCTCACATGACCCATTGTCCCTGAAACAGGGTTGAGGTTACCATCTGCTGGTTAGTTTTTGTGCCGATCTGAGGGAAGGAGTCAGGTGGTCAAGTGTGCCCTCTCCAGCTTCATGCCTGGATTCTTTCATGTTCCCTGCAATGGGTGGAATAGTGGCCCCCAAAAGGGTATGTGTAAGTCCTAATCCGTGGGACCTGTGAATGTGACCTTATCTGGGAAGACTCTTTGTGAATGTGAATTAAGGATCTTGAGATGAAATCATCCTGGATTATTCTGGTGGGCCCCAAATCCAATGACAAGTAAGAGAGAGAAGGGAAGAAGACCAGGCCCAGAGGAAAAGTCATGTGAAGACAGAGGCAGAGATTGGAGTTACACATCCACAAGCCAAGGACTTCCTGGAGCCACCAGAAGCTGGAAGAGGTGAGGATGGACAGATTCTTCCCCTCAAGTCCCAGAGGGAGCATAAGCCTCCTGACACCTTGATTTCAGAAATTCTAGTCTCCAGAAGTGAGAGAGAGTAGATTTCTGTCATTTTAAGCCACCAAGTAAGTGGTCATTTGTTAGAGCAGCCCTAGGAAACTATTATGTACCTTAATGTACAGCCCATTTCTTTCAAAAAGAATGGAATTATCACAAATGGCAAAGGGATGGCTCCCTATGGAGATGTCACAGCACCCTTCCTGCCACAGTGCTGCCCCAGAGCCTTGAGAGGCCACAGAGCTCTTAGGGATGAAGTTTCATCTGGGCACACTGCCTATCTTGTGCTCCTATGAGGACAGCATGCCTCCATTGCACATGGTGGTTGCAATCACATATTTTACGTGTATAGAAGATTTGGAAGATTCTTTTGAAATATTTTTCCATTTTTTTCTCAAATGGTCCTGAGTGCTCCACAAGGCCATTATGTAACATGGCAAACTTGACAAAATCACTCAAATGGTTCACCCGAGAATGAGAACCAAAGTTTTCCAGCTTGGACCAATGCTCCTCCTACACCCCTGCTGGGCAACAGACCACACCTGGAACAGTGAGGAGGCTGTGAGGTGATGGGAAAGTCTGGAGCCCTGTTTAAAACTGAAAGTATCCCAGACTCCTCCATTTTGATTGGATGAATAAAATGTGTGACCGGAACTCCTCAGAATATCAAATAAGATGTGGTGCTTCTCAGCCTTTGCTGTGCATATGAATCACCTGGGGGATCTGGTTTAAATGCAGTTTCTGACTCTGTAGGTCTGGGGTAGGACTTGAGATTCTCCATTTCTTACAAGCTCTCAGGTGATCACTATGCTGCTGGTTTGTGGACCACACTTTCTGACGGGCAATGAGTTATAGCTGTTGGCTAATTTCTGCACACTTTCTGCAGTAATTGACCATCCTTACCCTCTGCAATTCAGTAGTAAGAACTGTGGTTCTGAATTTATCATTTCAGGAGAGATTGATGACACTCAAGTTGGCAGTGCTTGGAGAAAAGTTTTATTGTGGATCGATAACCATAAAAATATTCATACCTTTTGGCCCAATAATTCCACTTGTGGGTGTTAATTCTAAATAAATAACCCAGAAGATGGAAAAACCTATGTGAACAACGGTGTTCTACTACAGCATTATGTATACTAAAAAAAAAAAAAAAAATTTTAAATCTGTGTCTGCTATAAAGGAAATGATTATATTTATTATAACAAGTTCACTCAAGACAGTATTGTGGACATATGTTTCTCTTCTCTCCCTCCTCAAAAGCAATGTGTAAGTAAAGGAATAAAAATGATATGAGTGACATGGTCCACAAATTAATGGATTAACAGGTTCAACAAATTTTTCCAAGTTTGAGAGTCTATGGAATTAAGGTATAACCATGGGCCCCTGTCTCTATTGTATTTTTTTTTAATAGGGTGGCGAGAACAGGATGATGTCCTTACAATTCTTAACCTTTCTGTATTCCTGAAATATTTCAAAATTTAATTTAAAAAAAAAAAGAAAACAAGATGGTTGAGGACAGAGCAAAGAACATTATAACCCATGCGTTAAGAGTGTCAGTGTTGTAACAAAGTGAGCCAGATTGCCCAACAAAATTTGGCCTTGGCTCTTGAAGGTATCATCATGGAGAACAAGAATAAAACAAGAGAACATGGAGAGCAAGAATAAAGCCTGGGGCTAACCCAGAGGAATGGGCAAAGTCTGTCTCTGGATCTTTGGATCCCTAGATAACTGTCCCACTAGGAAACTATCTCTCCCTAGTTTTTCATCATAGAAGATGAACAGTTTATACTCCAGAGAAACTGAGTCAACATCAGTTCAGAATTCAGGCGCCTCACATCATAAATAGCCAGGTGAAAACAGAAAATTAATTGAGGATCAACTTAGTGAACAGTGGGACTCTCCCTCCAATCTCTGCCGGGCTCTTAGCCCTCCAGGAACTCAATGTATATGCCCACAGGCAAGAGACTAGGAAACTACAAGCTGTGGGCCAAGTCTTCTCCACCCTACTGTTTTTGCAAATAAAGTTTTATTGGAACCCAATCATGCACATTGATTCATGAATTATCTATGACTGGTTTTTGCTGCAATAGAAGAGCTGAGTAGTTGCAACAGACACCATCTGGCCTGTAAAATCTGAAATATTTACTGAGTCTTGCAGACGATGTTTACTTACCCTTGCTCTAGAGAAAAATCAATGTCTCCCAGGGAAAGTCCCCACATCCCTCATTGGAGCTCTAGTGAAAAGTCTGGTGAGTTACCCATGACCTGACAATGAACCCTTGTCCACATACACACCATACACACTCAATCTCCAAGCAGGTTTTTGTATCTTACTCTTTCACACAAGTGGATGTCCAGAGATTTTCCCGACACTCAAGGGAAACCCCAGTGTGATGGAGTATGATAAAAACAAAGAGCAAATGGGACTTGGAGGGACCCAAAACTATTTTAAAAAACCCAGAAAATAAAAATATAGAATTCATATCCTCAGAAATATTAATATCAGGGGCACCTGGGTGGCTCAGTCGGTTAAGGGTCCAACTCTTGATTTCGACTCAGGTCATGATCTCAGGGTTGTGGGATTGAGCCCCACCACGGGCTCCGTGTTCAACAAGGAGTCTGCTTGATATTCTCTCTCTTCCTCTCATTCTGCCCCTCCCCCTCCACTCACACTTTCTCTCTGTCTCTAAAATAAACAAATTTTTTTTAAAAAGAAGAAATATTAATATCAGATATCAGAAGATATTTCATCCACACATCAAGAACTAGATCTATGATAAAAAAGAATGAACTCTGGAAACTTAAGAAAGTGATAGCCCAGATTCAAAGCAAATAAATAAATAACAAGATGGAAAGGACTGTCAAGCAAAAAGACAAAAAGATGAAAAACGGTAAGGCAAATTTAAGAAAATTAGATTACCAATCCAGAAGGTCCAAGAAAGAATTACAGCAAGAGAAGACCAAGGAAATGAATGGAATGAAATTAGCCAAGAAATAATACTTCTGGGGAAAAAAATTTTTTTAATGTCTTGCACCTTATACCCAGCACAGTAAATAAAAACAACCAGCAAGGGGCGGGATGAAATCTCAGGGCAGTGCAACAAGAAGAGAAGGCTCCGTTTCCAGCGAGGAAAGACAGTAGAAAAAGAAGCTGGATCCAGACTTCTCAGCAGTAGCACTGGACACCAGAAAGCACAGTAGAGTGCCACCCTCAGAATCCTGAAGGAAGATGGTTTTTAACCTGGGGTTCTGTGCCCAGGACCATCGGCCAAGTATAAAGATAAAACAAAAATATGTTTAGACCCGCAAGGACTTGAAATAGTTAGCCTTTGTGCATCCTTTCTTAGGAAACTACTCAAGGAGGATTTCAACACAACCAGGAAGTCAAGCCAGTAAACAGACGTGAAGTCCAGAAAAGCAAGGTCTCCACGAGAAAGTGAAGGACTTCTCAGAACGGTGACTTTGCATCACTGTAGAGCCAAGGTCTCCAGGTCCAGACTGGAGAGAGAGGACTCGAGACTTTGAAGAGAAGCCCTCTGGGAGGCGGGGAGACAGAACTGAACTACGATCATGTGATGTGTTTAAGATGTGGAAAAATCATTGCTGGATGTTTTACAGATTTGTTAGAACCCTTGAAGAGGCTCCTTAGTGCATCAAAATACAACTTGTATCTAGTTTAATAATGTGGACAATAATAAATATTGATTTAACAAAGTATTATATGTCTCTTAGGAGGATCATAGGGGGAGGTGGTGGGGGAGTTGGGGACTGGTGAAGGGAAAGTTAAATCCTCATCTAAAATTGATAATCAAGAACAACTATAAAAACCAAATTTAGAAATACACAGCTAACTGCTAAAGGAAACAGAAGGGTAGAAAGTATAAGTCCATGAAAAGGGATAGGAGAAAAAAATCCCTATTTTTTTTTTTTTGCTAAAATTGCTATTTGTGTGTGTGTGTGTGTGTGTGTGTGTGTGTGTGTGAAATCATTTAGTACTATTTTATTGTTTTAGAAAGATAATGCGGCCGCTTGAATTATAACTGGAAAAACTAAGTTGTTTTGTGGAATAATGCTTATAATGCATTACCTCCTTTCAGTCTATCAGGATTTTAGCCTTTGTAATAAGGAAATCTCCCAGTTGGGAGCACTTGGCTGACAGCCTGGAGGGACTCTAGTGTCCTCGTTATGACCCAGATGCCCTGAGAGCCGTGGTCTCTGCGAGAGGTGATACACAAGCAGGTTTGGACCTGTGTATCAGTCAGGCTAGTGCAGCCAGGGTCCAGGTACAGAGTAAAGTGGGGAAAAGATATAAAATGCCTACAGGTACTATGACTGCATAATGCAAAATGCATAATGCAAAAATGATACATTCGTCATGAGAAGGGAACAAGCACACATGGAAACAGTTGGATTTGTCAGAAGTGCGAGTAAAGGCGTTTCCCTTTAACTTAGAATTCTAAAAAGACAGTTATAATGTTTGTGTAAAAGAGAACACAAGTTTTTAAAGGAATTCAGCGGCATTCTTTGCTTTCCTCCTGCAGCTTAATTGCTTACACGGAACAGTATGTGGAATATGATCCTTTGATCACGCCGGCCGAGCCCTCCAATCCCTGGATCAGTGACGATATCACTTTATGGGACATAGAGATGAGGTAAAAAAAGTTTTAATGTTTGAGAAGGAAAGAGATGTGGGAAAAAATCACGTGATAGTGAGATTACATTATTTCCTATCTCAGTTGACTGTTTTTATCACTAGAACAGAAACCCCTCTAGTTACCTCCTAAGTAAGTTCTGCTCACACAGGGTTCTACCTCCCTATAGCTTCAGTGTGTACATGGATCCCCAGTGCCTTCCTCTGACCTCTCTCTGACCCTTGGATATCGTGAGAACAGGGACACTCTTAATGTTTTTTCTAATATTTTATTTATTTTGAGAAAGGGAGAGAGAGAGAGTGGACGGTGGGGCAGAGGCAGAGAGAGAGAATCAGATTTCCTGCTGAGCGCAGAGCTCGACAGATGCAAGGCTCGATCCCATGACCCTGAGGTCAAAACCCCAGCCGGAATCAAGAGCCGGGCTCTCAACTGACAGCCACCCAGGCACCCCCCACACATCCTAGCTCTGATTGCTGGAGGGACAAAAAAATCTGTTGACCAATTTGTTGGTATATAGCATCAGTAGCAACAATAAGAGCGAGTCCCCACAATAGGTAAACAGAGTTCTCATCATTGAACAGATGGGGAAGCTGAGGCACAGAGGAGTTAATGAACCTGCTCGAGGTCCCTCAGCGAGTGGGTAGCAGAGTTAGGGCCAGAACCCAGACAACAGGTTCCAGAGCTGTGGTTTTCATCACTCTGCTCTTGGGGAGTGACTAAAAGTAGCTCTTCACCTGTGAGGGAAGGTAGGGCGTTCATTTACCAGCCCAGGAGCCAAAGCCCAGAGGGACTGGGACCAGAGTCACAGTCACTGAGGGAAGCACACAGACACACCTGGTGTGGTGTGCCTTGGCACCCTCTGCCCCTCAGCTAGAAGCCTTTTTATTTCATTTTTCATTTCTCTATATCTCCCTCATTCGCCTACACTCTTGCTCTTTTTCTGGTTTCTTTTCTGGAAATGAAAAATAAAACTTATAAAAAGTAATAAAAGTCTGGGGCATCTATGTGGCTCAGTTAACCGTCTGCCTTTGGCTCAGGTCATGATGCCAGGACCCTGGATTGAGTCCACATTGGGCTCCCTGCTCATTGGGGAGCCTGCTTCTCCCTCTCCTTCGGCTCCTCTCCCCTACTCGTTTCTTTGCGTGCTCTCTCTCTCTCTCCTTCAAATAAATAAATTGAGTCTTAAAAACAATAAAAAATCTTTTAAGAAAGTAATGAAAGTCTTTTATTACTTTTATATTTTGCTTATTATAATAAAAGTTCAAACTATTCAGATGTGCATAACAGAGAAAAGTTTCTCTCCCTCCCATCCAATCTCACTTTCCAGAAAGAATCTTTGCTTACAGTTTAATGTCAGGGTTTCCAAACGGAGCCAGGGCACCCTGGGCCCCTGCAGGGAATTCACAGGGTCACCCTGGCATATTCTGTATCCTCGAGGGAAGCATGGCGACGGCTGCCCTGCATCTGACACGGTGTAAAATACTAGCTTGAAGTACTTCACCATTTTCAACATTTCACATTACATTCCTTTCTTTGCAAGTGTGGGTTTTCAGGGCAGTTGCTGATAAAAGGCAAGTATTGTGCAAAAATCAAAATGGAACAGGAAACGAGCATATTGGGGTCCAGCCTGATTCCAAAGTTTGAGAAGAGGGACACGTTGTGGTTATTTAAGAATGAAGTAAACATTGTTTTTTCTTTCAATTTATATATACTTTATAGCTACTAAATTTGAGGACATGAATACATATTAAGTCCTTTGGACATATTTAAAAAACAAAGCTGGGGGCGCCTGGGTGGCTCAGTTGTTAGTCTCCTGCCTTCGGCTCAGGTCCCGATCCCAGAGTTCTGGGATCGAGCCCCACATCGGGCTCCCTGCTTAGCGGGAAGCCTGCTTCTCCCTCTCACACGCCTCCTGCTTGTGCTTCCCTCTCTCACTGTGTCTTTCTCTGTCAAATAAATAAATAATATCTTAAAAAAAAAAAAAAGCTGTTACATGGGTTTTTTTGCCCAGGGGTACCATGAAAAAGTAACTGAGACTCTAAGGATGCCATGAACTCAGGAAGTTTGGGAACCTTTGATTTAGAGTCTCTGTTTTTAGATTCTCACGTATATGCAGTATCATATTCTTTTGCATAAAGGGATTCATTATATATACATTGTCCCATAATTTTTTAATTAATATATCATGGGAATCTCTCTCTGTAAACACATATAAATCTGCCTTAACTTTTTCAATAACTACATAGTGTCCCCTTGCATGAGTATAGTATAATGTGTTTAACCAGTCCCCAGGTCATAAATATTAAGGTTCTATCTTCTTCTTTTTTTTTTTTTTGCTAGTGTAAACAATGATGCAAAGAACATCCTTTTACACAAGTCCAATTACTACTTTAGGATAAACTTCCAACAGTGGAATTGCTAGGACTGGCATGTTTATTTTTATTTTAGTTCATATGACTAGATTCTCTTAAGCAAAATAATATCATTTTATTTCCTGCCCACAGTTTAAAAGTGTCCATTTCTCCACATTCCTTGCCTACTCAAGCATTATCTTCAAGCATTATCAATCTTTGTCATTTTCACCTATGTGATAAGTTAAAATAAAAGATCTCGTGTTTTTCACTTTGCTAAAAGACTTGAGAATCTTTTCTCATGGTTGATACTCATTTTTCTCTTGTGAACTTGACTGTTTTGTGTTCTTCACCCACTTTTCTAGTGGTGTGTTTTGCTTTGGACATTGGGATACAAAATAGTTATATTTACTTGGATTATGTATTTTATCTTTATTCTGATATTTCATGGTTTCCGAATCTCGTTCTTTTTCTTTTCCTCTTCCCTGATTTTTGCCTTATTTACCAAGTTTTGTATTAGCTTTCCTTACTCTAGTTTCTATTCTCTTCATACTTGCTATTAAATGTTTTCATTTTTAATTAATGGCGTCAACCATACAAATAATAATAAAGTATGTAAAATAAAAAATGGAAATTTCCCTTGGCTTCCTCCAAGTCCCATTTCTCTTGATAGTTATGTTAGCCTGATATATTATTTTTAAAGATTTTATTTATTTATTTGACAGAGCGATCACAAGTGGGCAGAAAGGCAGGTGCAGGGGGCGGGGTGGTAGGGGGAGCAGGCTCCCTGCTGAGCAGAGACCCTGATGCGGGGCTCGATCCCAGGACCCTGAGGTCATGACCTGAGCCAAAGGCAGAGGCTTAACCCACTGAGCCACCCAGGCACCCCAAGACTGATATATTTTAAACCAACATTTTGGGACTTATATTTCTTCATCAACGTTAAAAGAAAAATAGCTGGTAGAAGACTATCTTATTTCTAATAGTTCTTTTTTTCTTTTTTTAACTTTATTTTATTATTTCAGTGTTCCAAGATTCATTGTTTATGCATCACACCCAGTGCTTTCTAATAGTTCAGATGGGCCCTATGTCCTCTCTTCTAATCTGATCCAAGAATTTAAATCTTTCCTTAACTCAAGGTATTTTCTCTCTCTCGCTCTCTCCCCCACCCCCCCCCTTTTTTTTTTTTCATCACTAATATTCTTTTTTCTGTCTTATCCTCTCTTTTCAGGAAATCCTTTTGTAGAAACTCTGAGCCTCTGGGATTGAACAGCCATCTCTCTTTATCTTTTCTCTCTTATAATTCCCATCTCTTGGTCTTTTTATTCTATATTCAAGGATAGAATTCCTTGACTTATTCTTCAAAGCCTTCGGCTTGGTGTTCAGTAATGTCCATTCTGTGATTTTATACTTTATGAGTTTTTCTTTTTCCTACTGAGTTTTGGGAGGGCTGGGTGACAGTCATGCTTTTCACTTCAGGAATTCTTAATATTTCTTGGACCCCTTCTTCTTTTTTTTTTAATAATTTTATTTTTTATAAACATATATATATATATTTTTCCCCCGGGGGTACAGGTCTGTGAATCTCCACGTTTACAAACTTCACAGCACTCACCATAGCACATACCCTACCCAATGTCCATAACCCCCCCCCAACCCCCCTCTGCCCAGCAATCCTCAGTTTGTTTTGTGAGATTAAGAGTCACTTATGGTTTGTCTCCCTCCCAATCCCAACTTGTTTCATTTACTCTTCTCCTACCACATTAACCCCCCATGTTGCATCTCCTCTCCCTCATATCAGGGAGATCATATGATAGTTGTCTTTCTCTGATTGACTTATTTCGCTAAGCATGATACCCTCTAGTTCCATCCACGTTGTCGCAAATGGCAAGATTTCATTTCTTTTGATGGCTGCATAGTATTCCATTGTATATATATACCACATCTTCTTTATCCATTCGTCTGTTGATGGACATCTAACAATTGCACTACTGGGTATTTACCCTAAAGATACAAACGTAGTGATCCGAAGGGGCACGTGCACCCGATGTTTATAGCAGCAATGTCTACAATAGCCAAACTATGGATGGACCCCTTCTTCTTAGCAGCCTGCCCTGTTCTTTTAATATTTACCCTCTTAAATCCCCCTGAGGGTGTGATACAGGTTTGGTTTGGTTTGGTTTTCATACTTCCCCTCTGTTTCTGACATAGTGGGTTTCGTTGGGGGTCATTTATCATATAATCAGTCACTGTGACTAATCACCGTTCAGAGTAGATCTGTCCATCTTCTCATATACCCAGCAATTTGAGGGACTGTTGGTTTTCATAAGAGAAGTTCTTGGCCAACAACTCTGGCCATATATTAGAACCACCTGGAGAGTTTATTAAAAAATAAACAACAGGGGCACCTGGGTGGCTCAGTATGTTAAAGCCTCTGCCTTAGGCTCAGGTCATGATCCCAGAGTCCTGGGATTGAGCCCCGCATGGGGCTATCTGCTCAGCAGGGAGCCTTCTTCCCCCTCTCTCTCTGCCTGTTTCTCTGCTTACTTGTGATCTCCATCTGTCAAATAAATAAATAAAATCTTAAAAAATAAAATAAAATAAAATAAAAAATAAAAAACAAACAAGAAAAATAATGCCCAGTACCCTCCTTAGTATGATTAAATCAGAAGTTCTGGCAGTGAGGGATTGGTTTGTCAGACAGACAAACAGACAAACTTTCATGATTTAAAATGAAATAAAATTTTAAAATCATCATGTACGGTGTAAATGAATGTCCATGATAGCCAGACTGTGGAAGGAGCCAAGATGTCCTTCAACAGATGAATGGATAAAGAAGATATGGCATATATACAACGGAATATTACTCAGCCATCAGAAAGGAGGAATATCCAGCTTTTCCATCAACATGGATGGAACTGGAGGAGATTATACTAAGTGAAACAAGTCAAGCAGAGAAAGTCAATTACCATATGGTTTCACTTACTTGTAGAGCACAAGGAATAACACAGAGGACATTGGGAGAAGGAAGGAGAAAATGAAGGGGGGGAATCAGAAGGGGAGACGAACCTTGAGAGACTATGGACTCTGAGAAACAAACTGAGGGCTTCAGAGGGGAGGGGAGTAGAGATAGGTTAGCCCAGCGATGGGTATTAAAGAGGGCACGGATTGCACAGAGCACTGGGTGTTATACGCAAACGATGAATCATGGAATACTACATCAAAAACTAATGATGTACTGTATGGTGACTAACATAACATAATAAAAAAATAAATAAAGGAAAAAAATAAGAATAAAAATCAGTTCCTCAGTCACACTAGCCATATTTGAAGTGCTTAAGAGCCACACGGGTCTAGGGGCTTCCAGACAGAGGGAAGAGATACAGAATACTCTTATCGTAGCAGAAACTTCCATTGGGCAACACTTGGCAGGACCTATTTGTTTTTCCAAACCTTTGAACACATATGCCCTCTTCCCCCTCCTCACTAAGTGTCATTGTCTAAGACAAATACGAGAATATATCAACTCTATGATTTTATTCACTTAATGCCTGCTAGAGATAATAAGAACTATGTGTCAGTTTTTTAAAAAGAAGGAAAATAAGTATTGCCAGACCCATGCTCCTCAAAGTTTAGTGAGCATTTAACTCACCCAGGGATCTCAATGGCTGTGAATTCTGATTCCCCATGTCCAAGACAGAGCTTAAGAGTCCACTGCTGGTCCCCAGACCACTCTTTGCATATGGCAATTATGGCATGCGGCTTGTGACCTAGACCCAAAGCTACTCGAAGGGTCAGGGGAATAAGTACACAAGTGAACTGCAAACGGAAACGCAGAGCTGAAGGAACTAGTCTCATCCTCCCAGAGCAAAAGAATAAGACTGACCCCTGCTTTGGTCTGAGGAGGGTCACATGGGTGTAGGACAGCACAGTTAGGCTAAGGGCTGCACTCTGGAGCCACATTTGTCTGGACTCGTCTTGACTCCACCACTTCCCAGTGTGTCTCTGGACAGGCGATCACAGCCCTCAGTTTCCCTGTCTGTAAAATGAGGCCAATACTAGTACAGTGTTTTACAGAGCAGTTGTGAGGACCCAGTGAGTTAGCAGAGATAAGATGCTCAGAGCAACGCCCAGAACATCGGAGAGGCTGACCAGAGGTGGTTCAGTGGACACAACAGTCTGCTTCTACACAAGTGGTAGGGTTCGTCCTGGAGGAGCTGATGCGTTTCTCACTGCTCGGATGCCACTTGGATCTAAGCACGACGAGAAGCGGTAGAGTCGAGAGTTGGGCGGTAGTGGACAGGCAGGGTCCAGGGAAGCCAAGTGAACGGGGTTGTTTCCCTCCCTGTAGACAGCAGCCACTTGGCAGGTCTCCGGGGGACCCTCGCCTAAATGTGGCCCCTTTGAAATGCCTTGTCTAAAGAGACACTTTACCATTGGCTGAGGTTGTACCGAGTGGGCAACTGGAGTTTGTGCAGGTTTTACCGAATCCAACACTTCAATCTGAAACCTTGCCCTTCGGCATGCGGCAGCAAAATAGATTCGAGTTGGTAGAAGGAATAAGCCACGGTGTTTTTTGCTTAGCACTGATCATTTTTTTAAAACCTTTGTTCTCCCCAAAAGCAAAGAGCCCAGCCAGCAGCGAGTCAAGAGGTGGGGCTTCTCTTTCGACGAGGTGTTAAAGGACCAGGTGGGGCAGGATCAGTTCCGGAGATTCCTGGAGTCCGAGTTCAGCTCAGAAAACCTCAGGTAACCCTGTCCAAGGCTGCCTCCGTGTGCAGAGTGTGTATGAGGAGATGTGCACAGTCAGTCTCCCCTTGCGCCGCCCTTTCTCAATAAAACTCACACCCCCGCTAATCTGGCCAAGACAGAAGTGGAGGATGAACCTGATGCCCAGCTCTGGCATCCCCACATCACCACTTCCCCAGACCAGCATTTTCTGTCCCGTAAGTCCAGATGACAGTTGTTCAAGTTGTTGGAAACATGTCTCCCGTGATAAGCAAATGATCCAGTGGGTCTGATGACAGAGAACCAGGGAGCTGCGGAGTGGAAAGGTAGCTCAGAAACCCTCTCCTTCAAAACTTCTCGGGCAGGGGACCCCAACACTCGACAAACTAACTAGAAAAAAAGAGGGATCCCTGAGCTCATTTCAGAATTTTAAAAAGCCAGAGTATATACAGTTCAATGTCTGGAGACATATCCGTAAAAGCTAACAAAAACATGATTTTCCTTTTGGGGGGGAGTCAATCAACACCGTGTCACAGTTGCTCTGGTCACCTGCTGCCAGTGAGAACACCCGATCATCGCTCTTGGTCTCCAGCTAATCAAGATGGGGGAAATGCATCGATGTATTAATAATTACTGTTCAGGGCGCCTGGGTGGCTCAGTGGGTTAAGCCGCTGCCTTCGGCTCAGGTCATGATCTCAGGGTCCTGGGATCGAGTCCCGCATCGGGCTCTCTGCTCAGCAGGGAGCCTGCTTTCCCCCCCCCGCCCCCTCTCTCTGCCTGCCTCTCCATCTACTTGTGATCTCTCTCTGTCAAATAAATAAATAAAATCTTTAAAAAAAAAAATAATAATTACTGTTCAGTTGAAGAAAAAAACAAAATCTTCAAAACAGGAGGCCCATTGAGAGAGAGAGGAAAGGGAAAGCATTCAGAGGGAGAGGGTCCATTGTCATGAAAGGCTGGGGAACTTATGGTTTATTCAGGTTTCCATTGTATTCGAATCAACAGAGACCTATGGGTCTGAGCCCCCATGTGATCCCAGCTAACTGGTGACTTCTCAGAGGGAAAGCTCAGGACCTTTTTCTTGGCATCAGGTTCTTTTTTTTTTTTTTTTTTTTTTTTTTTGCATGCAAGGTTAATTCCCATCATCCAGTGGTGTCTTTCTCAGAAAGGGTGGTTTTATTCCACTTTTAAAAAAGTTTTTTAACTTTAAAAAATCAGAGCATATATTGTGGGCAAAGGACTGTCCGCTCCGGTGTCACCGTGCAAAGACCATGTTATTTCTTTGGCAGCAGGGACCACATCGGTCCCATTCATCAGTCAGGCGCTGTTTATCCCACACATATGCTGCATCAAGTTCCGCAGGAGTCGGCTGAGGGATGCAAGAAAGGCAAACTGCATGATCCTTGTCTCCAGTGATCTTGTAGGCCCTTGAGGGAAAAAACACAAGAAACAATTACATCTTAAATGACTATCAATGAGTATAAACTCTAGGAACTGTTTTGGGCATGTTTAATAAAAGGGAGGGATGAATGTGAGCCGGAGTAGCCAGTCATAAGCCGGACTCGGAAGAATACACAGGATACCGATAGACAAACTAGAAGGAGGGAGAGTGTTCTCAGCGAGAAGACCCTATGAGCCACGGCGTGGCGGTGGGCTCTCCCACACTACAGAGCTCCAGCAGGATGTGTGGGTCCTGGTTAACCGTATGCACCCGATGCCTTTCTAGGCAACCCGGAGGCTACCGTACAGCAGATAAGGCTGCACTCCTGAGGCCCCGTCGGGGCGCAGGAGTTCTTTCCTGACGCAGAGGCACTGTCCTGAACACACCTGAGAGCTCCGCTTCAATTCCTAGGCAGGCGTTTGTAACAAAAGGCCTGGGCTCTCAAACTCTCCCTTAGGGTGGTGTTCAGACCAGCCTCGCTCCCCAGGCTGCTCTTGGAGGAGGTGGGTGGGGTTTCGGAGGCCACGCCCCCCTGGTCCCAAGTGCTGCCTTCCGGGGCCTCTCCCTGCACAGGCTCGGCCCTGGGACACACACTGAGCCCAAAGACCCCCATGAGGAGTCTTTCCAGTTTCTCCTTTTTATCTCTGTTCCCTGTGGGACCCCCCCCCAAAAAAAAAAGAAATTGGTCTAGAGTGGTCTAGAAGCCTCCTTCACCTGGTTATTTCTCATACTATGCGTGGCCTTATGACCCTCCTGCCACCTGCACCATTACAGAGACGGGGTCCTGGTCATTTTGAGGGTCATTCTGAGCCGGAGCATCTGCTGGTTCAGCCCCTCCTCCGCGCCCAGTCTGAGTGCAGCCAGAGCCACACGTGTGCAGCGAAAATGCATTACTTGTAAGGCTAGGAGGGCAGGGAGGAGTCTGTCCCTGCAGGTATTGGGTGCCTCGTCCTGCCATCCCCCACTCGCCACACGCCCCCCCGGCCCCCCATGCCTCCACCAGCTCCTTCCTCCTGTGGCAGGAGGCTACACTCAATCTTGGGTGAAAGAGGCGTAGGGGAGGGGCACTCGGGAGTGTGCCAGTGACTCATCTACACCCCCAGCATGAATGCAGAAATCCACACTTAGAGAGGGACCCCTCTGATCCATGACAGGAGAGAGGATAAAGAAAATAGAACAGCCGGAGATAAAAAGTACAGCCCACAAGTTTATAAAATCCTCTCTGGGGACCCAAGTTCCACTTTTATGATATTCAGCATAATTGGATACGTGGGGGAAAGTTCGGTTTGTAATCACACAACTACTTAGGACTCTTCGGTCATCCCTACCCAGGTGGTTTCTCCCCTCCCCTTTGCAGTCAGTCCTCCAGCCACAGAGAGTGGCTTAGCAGCCACAGTGACCCAGGGCCCAAGGACTCCCCTGAGCAGGGCGGCCACGGGTGCCCCGCAGATGGGCCTTCAGCAAGCTCCCTGTGAATGGTGCCCCCTGGAGCTGAAGAACGTGGCATAACCCAGGGGTCCTGCTCGTCTGTTGGCTTTGGGCACGCTGGGAATTATCCCTTCTCCCCAGGACGGATCAGCAGCCCAGGCAACTGGCATTCAGGGATGGAAAAAAGAGACCAACCAGCACTCAACCTCATCCATTGCAAAGGGCATCTCCATCTCGTCCTCCCAGATGCCTTTGCATCACTCTAAGAGCAAAAGGGGTACTTAGAAGGTAACATTTTTGCATGGCCCTGGTGAAGTAGCCACGTGGTTGAACGTGTACCAGAGCTTTAGAGGACAGCCCAGAGGAGCCCCAAAGAGACGTAGAAGTCACTGTCACAACAGCAAAGCATCACCCTGGATCCTTTAAGGGAAGGTGTCTGTGATAATAGGACATAAGTTCAAGTCCCCCTTCATGGTGAGCTGAGAAGGGAGGGGCCTCATCTTTGGGGATCCAGCGCCTTGCAGGGTGTGAGAACCCACACTCTCTGTGGCACCCTGACCTGAGCCCAGGGCTCCATTCTGATGGCCTGGGGCCCCAAGGTAACCGTTTGCTGGGGGCCTGTACAATGTCCACGGGCTGTCACCCAGAAGGCGAGAAGCAGGGACGTCGAGTGCATTATCCGACTTCGTCCTCCCTTCTCTGTGCGCTTTCCCAGAATGGTGACAGGAGTCCCTTGTCCACCTTTGCCCCCTCCCCATCACCCCTATGCCCATCTTGCTCCCTCCCTGGCGCGACACCCACTTCTGCACGGCAGGGCATGAGTTAAAACTCAAAACCCACAGCAAAGAGCGTTGCCAGTACATTTTTTATGAGCTGTAACGTCTCCTGAGAGAACGTGGTTGTTCTTCTAACCTGCAGATTGATTATCCCAGTTCCACACAGTGTCAGCTGAAGGGAGAAGCAATTAAAGAGAGCACAGGGGAGCTGCCGGGTTTGCTTGGAGAGCTCCAGGCTCTGAGAGTTGCCCCAGGTCCTGGGAGGACCTGGGAAGGTTCATGAGGCCCAGCAGGACTCACCACTAACCAAACACATGATTAATCGCAGCAGAGGTGGCTCACGCGCCACCGTGACAATCTGTGGCAGTTCAGCCACTGCCCCTGGAAGGAACAGAACTCAGCGGCCGCGGGGCTGGGGCTGGTGGCTGCGGTAGCCCCCCCCGGAGGATTTCCGCCCCACCAGGGACCCAGTCAAGTTGCCTCTGTCCTTCCTGAGTCTCTGCTGACCAGCAGAGGGCACAGAAAGTCTTCCTTCAGCATCAAGTTTGCATTTTCTCTGGGAATGAACTAAAAGCTAGATTTTTCCAAGCCGTGAAAATCCTAGTTTATGAAAAAAAATAGGGAAAATAAGAACTGATGGGCTGCCCAGAAGCCCTGGCAAGAGAGGGACAGTGGCTGCGTGCTGTTCCTGCTTCCAGCCAGCCTCCAGGAGAAAATCCCACTCCCTGCCGGCACTGAGGTCCTGGGGACAGAGGAGGCTACCTGGGGCAGTCCGGGGACCACCTGCCCCTGGAACCCCCCCCCCACTACGGCTGCTGCTGGGCCCTGGGGCGTCAGAGCCCCCATGGGCTCCCTACCCAGGCCCGTGCCAGGCCTGCATTCCTGAGCCATCGCCGCACACCCCATGCCGGCGCGGGCTGCCTCCCCACACTCTGACGACTCCAGCGGAGCGGGACAGATGGTCTCCCTGATACCAGCAAGTCCTTGTGGCCTGCCAGTCATGACAGCCCTTCTGCTGCAAGCCACAGAGGCTTAGTGCAGGATGGGCGGGTTTGATGCCGCTGCTGGCATCGTCCCCCCACTCTCGCTGGCGTCCTCCAGGAGGAGCAGTACCTGTACCTGCAGGCTTCAGGAAGGCAGAAGCTGCCCCAGCCTCCACGGGCCTCGAGCCAGTCCCGGGTGTGTGGCGGGGAGCTCCGTGGCCCCGGAGAGGGGTGTGTGGCTGGGCCATTGGGGCCCAGGGGCTTGGAGCGCGGCGCTCCCGCCTCAGGCCAGTGGGCTCACAGATGGCAAATGCAAACTGGAGCCTGCTCTGAATTTCAAATTGACACAAAGGTTCTTCGAAGCCGGTGATGGTGAACACATAGAGGATGTCAGGATGCTGTTGTGACAGCATTTTTGCTGTCACCTGAGAAGGATAAGGCAGGTCATCTGCAAGGCAGGCATAAGGCTGATAGGGTCCCTGTGAGGGCAGGGAGGAAAGACGGCTGTCTGAGGAATGTCATCTCCTCCTCGTCTTCAAACAAGCCTGTGGTTTCTTCTTGTACTTTTATTTTGAAAAATTCTTGGTTTGTGACAAAGGGAACCTTTTAATTTTTATGTACAAGTGTGTTACATTGGATTCTGGAATCTCTGTTGACATCAGTTTAGACCTTCTTTATACCCTGCTGAGTGATGGGCATGACTGCGGCTCCCAGATCATTCTGCCAAAGGGACTCTGAGGCCTTGGGAACCGCAGGAGCCTGCAGAGCTCAGAAGCTGCTGGGTCCTCAGGGCCTTCCCGGAGCTTGAGAGCTTCTCCTCAGAGCAGCCCGAAACAAGGGACAGAAAGTGACAGAAGGTGACCCCCACATGACATTGATTGAGGGAGCAGGAAATTGCCCAGGAACCATCCATGTGTGTGAGAAACTGCAGGGTTGGGTAGGCTCGGGAAGGATGCTGGCCCAGAGGAGCTGCTTCCAGCCCCGGGGGACTCACCCCAGAGACAACTCCCTGAGGGAGGGCCCTTCTCGCATCAGCCCCAGCATGTGGCTGCCAAAGACTCACTGACTCCATCTTTGGTGAGTTGCCCACGAGCACTCCTTCTGGTCCTTTGAAAAACCCACAGCAGCTTGCTTCTTCAGAGCTGGGTTTCCTAATTCTCACCTGCCCATCACACCCTGCCTTTCGGACAAAGACATCACCAGATGACCATGTTCATCTTTGTGTCCTGGGCACCTCCTTCATTCCACAGCAGACGTCGAGGGTGGGATGGAGAGGCCTAAGGACCCTGAGGCATGGGATTGGGAGGTGGAAGAACCCCACTCCTCACAGAGAGAACGCCCAGCCATCCAAGGAGGAAGCCCGGTACTGACCATGTGGCCGTCCCCTTTGACCTCCCCATGGCTCTCACCCACGGGAACTGAAAGCATTTCTGTTACACCTGGATGGGAACTTCTTGAGACCCACGTCACACATCCTGCCACCCACTTCGTACCCATTTTACAGATGGGGGAAGGGATGCCCAGAAAGGCACAATTCCAAGACAGCAGCATAGTCAAGATGAGGACTGAACTGTGTTTCCTGGTCTTCTGGTCAAGTGAGGTCATTAAATCTCCTTCCTGGACTCTGGCTGTTCAGGACCAACAAGGGACGAGTTGGGAGTCCAGAGGCCCCGCCACACCTCTCTCCTGGTGGACATGGAGCTGTATTACCAAAGTTGGCCACTAAGTGGCGCCTTTGGGCCATGCACTTGGCTCCAAAGACAATTCTAAGAACAGCGGCAGAAAAACATCCTTAACCTTTGAAAGAAAGAAAGAAAGAAAGAGAGAGAGAGAGAGAGAGAGAGAGAAAAGAAAGAAAAGAAAGAAAAGAAAGGAAAGAAAAGAAAGAAAAGAAAGAAAAGAAAGAAAAGAAAGAAAGAAAGAAAGAAAGAAAGAAGGAAAGAAAAGGAAAAAACAAGTACGTCTTACTCTGGGTGCAATTCGATGACAGATTGAACTCACTTTCCACCGTGTTGTGGTCCAGCTTCTCTTGTCCCTGCCTTTCATTGACTGGCTTATGTGTGAATGCTATGGCTGTGGGAACCACATAGCCTGGGGCCTGTCCTCATGTCTCATTGATGGGGACACTGGCCTGTCTTGTTCACAAGGCACAAAGTGTGCTACCCAGATCTGGGTCTTGCTGCAAGCCCTCCCCAGGGCTTCCTCGGGAACCATCCTCATGACCAGGGAGCTGTTGTCCAAGCTTAGCCTTGTTTGCTGCTGCCCTCAGCAGAAAAGAGCTCACACCCAGCTCTTCCAACAGCCGCTGCCATGCTGATGCTGAGGAATTCATGAAAAGCACATATGGAAGTGAGCTAGAGGTCTTCCTCTCCAGTGCTCTCTGGAGAATCTTTTGGCATAGAGGTTGCCCATGTGTGCCTCTCCAGTTTTGTTCCTCAGGAGCTCATCTTCAAGCCAACAGCCATTTATTGAGCACCTACTACATGCTAAGCATCATGCTGGACACCGACCTTGCAAATTGGCTGCTTTTCCATCAGCAACATGAATAGCTGGGTCCTTCCAGCTCAGATATTCGTTATAATTCCAAGCTTCTCTCTGCCTCTGTGATTTCCTTCATTTTGATGCTGCAAACTGATCCCAACCAGATATGACAAATGAATTCATACTCTCTGTGTCAGGGCACCTGTGGAGAGCACTGGCTCTCAACCAGGAGGGGACTTCACCTCCTAGGGGGCATTCGGTAATACCTAGAAACATTTTTGGTTGTCACAACTTGGGGAGGGGTCCCCACTGGCATCTGGTGGGTGGAGGCTAGGCATGCTGCTCAACATCTTACAATGCACAGGGCAGCCCTCACAAAAAAGAATCATTGAGCCCAACATGGAAATAGTGCAGAGCTTGAGAAACCTTGATGTAAAGGGAAAGAAACCTCTTGGTAACCAGAAGTACAATGATTTCTCTAATGGGCACTTCCTTTCAATTCTCCACAATAATGTAGCACCCTGTGAATTTCCAGCAGTCCCTACCATCTTTGCTCTTAGGTAGTGGCAGCAGGGAAGTCTGGAGATGCAGCAGAATGAGTTTTATGGGCTGTGTGTTCTGGGACCACGTCCAGCAGAGTCCAGAGGCTGAGCGCCGTGGAAATGACTTTCTTTATGCTTCCCAGGTTCTGGTTGGCTGTCCAAGACCTCAAGAAACAACCCCTCCAGGATGTGGCCAAGAGGGTAGAAGAAATCTGGCAAGAGTTCCTGGCTCCAGGGGCCCCAAGCGCAATCAACCTGGATTCTCACAGCTACGAGATAACCAGTCAAAACGTCAAAGATGGAGGCAGATACACATTCGAAGATGCCCAGGTTTGCTTATCTACTCGATTAGTTCTTATCTACTCAAAAAGTGTTCATTTGTCCACTCCAACACCTCACCCTTTCATATAGGTCCAAGGCATTGTGTGTAGCTAGAATTTCAGGTTTTATTATTTTAAGGCCATCAGGGGAAACCAGTCCAGGTAAGTGGATAGTGAAATTCTTCCTAGTATTGTCTTCCTGGATCAGTTACATTGTTGCAGAGAGATAGACATTTAGTTATAGGTGTTATCCTTTCCAGGAGAATCTCAAAATTTTTACAAAATCTGAGGTCCTGTAATAAGTCAGTAGTAGAATCCAGAAACCCTAACACCACATCAGCAAAGTGGGTATAGGGAGCGGGCAGGGCAGTGAGTCTCGTCTCACCGTGAAGCCCAGCTCATAACCACTACTTACTCTACTTCCATAGTGACGTTCAACTCTGCAGTTACTCTTTGGGGGGCACCTCTATATCCCAGGCCTTGTGCTATGTGATAAAATACCACTAAGAAGGACGGAACCCCTGCCCTCAAGGAGGTTACGGGCTCACTGGGGAGAAAGACAAAAGAATGGGGAATTTTACCAGTGGGAGAACGGGGGTCAGTCTCAGGTTTAAGGTTTAAGGTTTAAGGTTTCAGGAAGGCCATGGGAGGGACTCCTAAGCCTGGATGCTACAACTGGGCACAGATGCTGGGGAGGCTGGCAAAAGAAGCAGGAGCCACGTAAGCCACTCTAAACAACATGCTTTACCTTGAGAGCTAAGAGGTACCATTTCTAAAGATAACCATCCACTTTCTGGGCCCTAACTGTGATTCCCTCTTACCCATCCTACACCTGGGGTGATGGGGCTTAAAGGTTCAGTCTTGTCTCTTCAACCCTCTTCATTTCTCTCACCTGTGGGGTCCCCAAATAGAGAATTGGCATACATCGCTTTCCTACAGACATTATTATCCAGTTTAGGAAACTCAGTGGCACTGATGCAAATAATAGCATGGGAACAGAACCAATGTCCCTTGTCATCCGGATCTGCCTGGTTATTTTCTCAGAACTTCTAAACGGAAGCACCACCCAAGCTCAGCACCATCACTGTCTTTCCTTTCCTCTGGCTGTGAGCTCCCCTGAACGCTGGTACCAGGCAAATTTGGTTCTATAGAGTTCCATGTTATTGCTTTATGAAAACTCAACCCTCTCATAACTCTTTGCAGCTTCAAAGCAAAATATTTAGATCATGAGAAATCTTCTTTTGTGTGTGTCTGTGTATATACTCCCAAGCACATACTGATGTATTCTGGTGAGGAAAGTGATGGAGGAGCTCCTTGGCTAATAGAGAGACCCCTCAGATGAACGATCTGAAACACACAGCTCAGTTCTCCATTGTTCATGAAATACAAGACCTGAAATACTAGTCAGAACCAGTCGACAAGCCGGATGTTGGGAGGAAGGATTTCTTTTAATCTTTTATTATGGGAAGATGTAAACATGTGATAAAGTAGAAAGAGCAGAACAACAGACCTTTATGGGCTTTCATCCAGCCTGAGCAATCATCAATACAGGACTGATCTCATTTTATCTGTGCCCCCACCTACTTTCTCAGCTACCATTAGGTTATTTTAAAGCAACTCTGTGACATTACATCATTTCACCTGTGAATACCTAGTATGTAGCATTACTAACACCACTGTCACACCTTAAAAATTAGCAACATTTTCTTTATAACATATATATGGTATATGCGAATGTTCAAATTTATGGCGGTGGTATAAATGCCATTTTTTAACCTTTAATTTAAAATCAGAATCCAGGGGTGCCTGGGTGGCTCAGTCAGTTAAGCTTCTGCATTCAGCTCAGGTCATGATCCCAGGGTCCTGGGATTGAGCTCCATGTTGCGTTCCCTGCTCAACAAGAGTCTGCTTCTCCCTCTACCTGCCACTTGCCCTGCTTGTGTGGTCTCTCTCTCTCTCTTTCTCTTTCTCTCTCTCTCTCTCAAATAAATAAATAAAATATTTTTAAAAATAAATAAAATAAAATCCAAATCAGGCCCACACATTGCAGTATATTGACATGTCTTTCATGTGCCTTTTAATCTATAGGTTTCTTTTATATCCCTCTACTCCCCTCCCTGCCCCCTTGCACTTTTTTTCATGAAGAAATTATATTTTTTTACCTGTAGAGATTCCCACAGCCTGGATTTTTTTTTTTCTTTTATGGCAGCCCTGTGGTGCTATTTAACATGTCCTTCTACCCTCCGTATTTCCTACAAATTAGTTTGATTTAGTTATTTAGTTGCATTTACATTTGATGTCTGTGGGCAAAACTGCTTCATAAACTGTGTTGTCCTCTCGTGTCAGAAGGCTCATAAGGTATAGTTTTCTCGTTTAGTGATTTTAGCATCTGTTGATGTTTATTGCTTAGATCCATTAGTTAATTGTTCATGTATTAGCTGAAATACAAACAATCAAATATATCTCCTATTAGAGCATCCAATAATACAATTTATATAGGAAATATAGGGTAAGTGTTTGCTTTTTTCCCTTTATTTTTCAGTTTTCAAAATAATGAGTAGTTTACTATCATCTTCCAATGACCAATCAGGGTTTCCTGTTTTGTTTTTAGTATCTTTGTAAACTCACAGGTTTAAACACATTTGGTGTGTTTTAGTCCATTTTGTTTATTATTTTTATTGGTGTTTGGATTGTGCCATCTCAGTCATTGGCTCCTTTTTACATGACCCTGGTAACCTTTGATGTCATTCACATAGCAAGGAAGCTAAGATCTTCCAGAGCTTGCCCCAGACCTGGAATCAGCCATTTCTCCTAGGATCCCTAGTTTCTCTTGGTGGGAAATGATTCTTAGAGACAATAATCTAGACACTTGGAGGTGCTCATTGTTCCTGGGTTGGTCATCCTCTCTAGACCTTTTCAATGGACAGAGTTAGGAAATTAGTGGTTTTTGGTGGTGATTAAAAATACATCATAAGTTCTTACTTATACTTTCTATTCAAATTTAAAATTACAGGAGATTTTATTTAACCTCTTCTTTTTATATTGTACCCCCTTTCTCTATACTGAGAATCTCAGTTCTCAAGGATGGCACAGATGATGGCCCTAGTACCTCACGTCATTACTCATTCACTTTCTCCTGCCTGATCACAGAGCAGCCTCGGAGCTACAGCGCCCACACTAGCAGCAACAAGACGATTGTCGCCTGGTTCTTTAATTGCTGCATAGTATTCCATTGTGTGGAAGTGCCATAATTTAGTAAAGCAGTCATCTTATCTTGACATTTATGTCAAATTTCAAATTGTATTATTGGATTTTTAGTTTGAGAAAGATGGAATAGGAAATCTTAGGAAGTCAGCAGGTTGTGCCTTGACAAGTTTCTGAATAAACAGCCTTTATTAGTACAGTGCTCTGTGGTTTTTCAGGTACTTCCACAAAAAGAATACCTCATTGCTGAGGCAGAGTAGATTCAGAGAGGCTACTCAGATCCTCTCTAAGTTCCTCATTATGTTAGGGTCAGTATCCTGTGAATTCAAATAAAACACTCTTTCTAAGCGAACTTGTTTCAACCTGTTCCCTTTTGTTTCTTAAGTGTGTTTCCACTGTAAACATACAATGTGCTTCTTTTATTATTATTATTATTATTATTATTATGTTATGTCAGTCACCATATGGTACATCATTGGTGTTTTGGGGATTTTTCTGTTTTGTTTTGTTTTTTTAAAAGATTTTATTTATTTATTTGAGCGAGAGCGAGATAGAGCACAAGAAGGGGGAGTGGGAGAGGGAGAGGGAGAAGCAGACTCCCCACTGAGC
This sequence comes from Lontra canadensis, assembly GCF_010015895.1. Classification (NCBI taxonomy): domain Eukaryota; kingdom Metazoa; phylum Chordata; class Mammalia; order Carnivora; family Mustelidae; genus Lontra; species Lontra canadensis. The sequence goes on from NW_022631092.1 coordinate 5,121,250, forward strand.
AGAGAGTCCAATGCAGGGCTTGATCCCAAGATCCTGGAATCATGTCCTGAGCCCAAGGCAGACTCTTAACCGACTGAGCCACCCAGGTGCCCTACATCATTCGTTTTTGATGTAGTGTTCTATTATTCATTGTTTGTGTATCAAAACCAGTGCTCCATGCAATGCATGCCCTCCTTAATACCCATCATCAGACTAACCCATCCCCCCATCCCTCTCCCCTCTAAAACCCTCAGATTGTTTCCTGGAGTCCATGGTCTCTCATGGTTTATCTCCCCCTCTGATTTCCCCATCCCTTCATTTTTCCCTTCCTTCTCTTAATGTCCTCTATGCTATTCCTTATGTTCCACAAATAAGTGAAACCATCTGATAATTATCTTTCTCTGCTTGACTTATTTCACTCAGCATAATCTCCTCCGGTTCCATCCATGTTGATGCAAATGTTGGATATTCATCCTTTCTGATGGCTGCATAATATTCCATTGTATATATGGACCACATCTTCTTTATCCATTCATCTGTTGAAGGGCATCTCGGCTCCTTCCACAGTATGGCTATCATGGACATTGCTGCTATGAACATTGGGGTGCACAATACAGATGTAGTGAAAAGAAGTACCACATACAATGTGTTTCTAACTAGCAGTGTAACCTTGGACAAGTTACTTGAACTCCCTGGGTCTTCCTTTCCTCATTTGTGTAACAAAGGTACAAGGGTCCCCACACATGGGGATGGAAAAAGGACCAGGTGAAACAAAGCACATCAGCAACTAAAATGATTGGGCCTATACTAAAATAGAATAAATGCTTACTATTTTATTTTCCTAATGTGATTAATATGTTTATACCTTTATGTTTAACATGTTTGGTGAAAAAATTCAAATAATCGCATGTAATTTTAGCACCCAGAGACAATGCCCATTTTAGTGTATTTTCCTCCTCAATTTATGTGTACAGGGTGATTATGCAAATAGGGTGATTCTGTAGCCTGCCTTTTACACCAAACCAGGGTTCAATTTTAAAAAACTAAACTTTTTCTGTAAAGGACAAGACAGTATAAATTTTAGGCTTTGTAGGTCATATGGTCTGTGTCACCACTACTCAGTTCTGTGATATAAAAACAGCTACATTGTAACAACATTACAAATATAAACAGCATAAAGGAGGGGATATGGCTGTGTTCCAAAAAAAATCTTTATTTATAGTTACTGAACGCTCAATTTCATATACTTTTTCATGAAATATTCTTTTTTAATTTTTTTCAGCCATTTAAAAATGTAAAAACCATTCTTAGCTCACAACCCATAAAGAAATAAGGGGCCAAATGTGAGTTTGAGGCCTGTCACTTGAGACCCTTTTGCTAAACCGTATATCATGAAAATCACTGAAATGCTTCAGGAAACCCAGAAAGGTAGAAGATAGCAGGTTGGAAGGGGTTAATCTTCCATTTCTTTGGGAGAGAAGGTCAGAGGGGCTCTCTCTTGGTGTGGTAGCAAATCAGTCCGAGTAAGGGTTGGAGGTCACAGAACAGACTGAGAAGTCAGCCAGTGCCACAATGCTCCCACTGCTTTCCTTTTCTGGTCCACACAGCCGCCCGCCCCAGATACACAGGTGTCATTCCAAAGCTTCCAGGTAAGGAAAAGAGCTTAAATTCCTTAGCAGCCCAAGACCAGTCTAGACTTGCACTGAGATCTCCTGACCCTGGGCCAAGTGTCAGCTACTCAGATCACACTGTCCCTGGATTGTTAGCTGTTGAGGGCTGGGTTGTCGTGCTGAGAGCTGGGGAACCTCCCTTCTCTACAGAAGGGTCCGGCCAGGAAGCAGGCTCTGAAACTGCTTCCGCTACATGCTCTGTCTAGGATAGCACATTTAAGTCTTAAGCTTGCTTTCCTCATTCTGCCCATCTGCAAAGTGGGAATAACGACTCCTAAACCCTTTGAAATCCTCCTTTATGGGATCAGGAGCTGTGAGTGGCTTCTTCAGATGGTCACAAGTGTTCCTCAGAAGCCTGCCACTGGGGGACTCAGAGTGCCGTAGACCTGTGACCGTGTGCTCTACTATTAGGGTCAGTAGCCAGAATAGGTCAGCTAGATTTATGGATTCCTTTGAAATGAGGACTGGGGTGGGGTGCCAGCTCTCTCCCAGGATTTTGTTTTTTATCTGACCGCATGCATTGTTACAAAGTTAATTGCCTATGTTTGCATCCTGTGGAAATATTTCACGAGACACCCCGTCAGCACGGACCCCGCATTTCCAACTTGTGTTTTGCTGATCCATTTGGCTTTTTTGAAAATTTGGGCCAAGACCAAATCTTCCATAAAGGTCTGTGGGCTGTGACCATAGCCCTCAGCTGTTTGCTGTGTTGTTCCAATTTCACAGATTTAGCTTTGTAAGGGGAGGAAAAAAAGAAAATGGGCCATGATTTTTTTGTTTGTTTTTTTAAGGACTCAGTTCTTTACGCTATGAATTGAATTCTCTATTTCTCAACCATGGGGCATCAAACGACCTGCATTGCCACTCACTTGTTATGTGGTCCCGGGCAAGAACCTTGACCTTTCATGCCTTGGTTTTCTTATCTAGAAAATGAGGATGATGGCTTCCATATAGCCCTCAAAGGGTTTTTGAGAAACCAGATGAGCTAATGGCCTAACAGTTTTTTTGAATAAGTAAAAAGTGCTACATATTTATGTGTGTGAATTCACAGAAGTGAATGGCTCTAGTATTCCCAAGGTCTTATAATTCCAAGCTAGACCAAAAAATAATCCTCCCAATTGTCTGTTCATCTAAGGAGTTCTTAGGAGAAAAATGCAGGAAAGGTATGTAAGAGCCAAATGCTGTGGGCCTCACGTGTCATCCTGAGGAATTCCAACTTTCTCGCTGTGAAGATGGTAACAAGGCATGGAAGGCTTTGAGCTAAGAGAGGGTATCAGAGGGTGGTGGGCAGGGTGAGCTGGAGCAAGAGAGATCTGAATCTCAGAGCATGTAATCTAAAGCTTTGCTGGTGGTTTTTGGAAAAGAGAATGAAACCACAGGAATTATTGAGAACCTAAGGCTTCCCCTTAGGACCGTCCCCTCTTCCCAGAGCCTCTACAGGCTGCGGGAGGGAGATGGAAGTCAGCTGGATGCACAGTGGCTGCCTGGCTTCAATTTGAAAAGTCTCGGGTGTTCCCAGGATTGTATCGTTGGGCCCATTCAGTCATTTAACCATCTCCCCATCCATCCATTTCATGAACTGTCGTTCTCCCATTCCAGTTGGGAGACCTTGACCTGTGAGCTGTGACATTCTATAGTGAGGGAAATTGCAAAGGAAGTGGGAGGCCTCCGTGACTCTTGGCCATCAGGCAGAGCTTGTCTAAGAGCATACCCTTCTTCACAAACAAAACAAAGCAGGCCTGAGAAAACACTTCATTGGGATTGGATTGGATTGGAAATATGTCCATCAAATGGATTGACACTTGAACTAGGCAGACCAACCCAGCCTTTGGCTCCAGTTCCTGTAGGATCCTATGTTGGCTTCCCAGCAGTCTGAGTCTCACCCCCCAACTCCCCCCCAAACCCTGGCTCCTTTCCTACCTGAGCTGCTAAAATGCCCCACTGAGACCCCTCTGGGCCTTCTAGCACCTCTGGACTTAAAAGTTCTTTGATGAGAATTTGGTCTTCTTTACCTTCCATAAGTCCCCACAACCACTAAAGTAATGCTCTGTCTGTGGTTCAAATTTTTTGAAAAATTTCCTTGACAACTCAGTCCAGAATCATTAACCCTCTCAGCTGCACCTGTCATTAGAAAATAGAAGGCCAATCTGTCCCTTGGCTTTCCACTTTGAAAAATCTTGCCAAACAACCTTGGGGAACACATATAGTAGGTGACCAATAAATGCCAGTTAGATTAAATTTCTACAACATACCAATGCAGCAAAACTTGGAATACCCACTAACAGCCAGGTGTTCTAGGCTCTGGGAATATATGGATACATAGGAGTAGACCTCCATCTAAGTTCCTGAAACTCTATTTGGCCATGGTCCATGCATGGCATGATCAAAGTGCAACAAAGTGGGGATGGGTGATGAAAGAGATGAGAAAGATACCAGCAAGTCTCCACCTCCTTTAAATAGACAAGAAGCCTCTAGTCAAGGGTTTCTATTATTATTGCAACTAAGATGTTTAAAAGCAACTTGATTAAGGAACGCAAGGCGTCGAACATGTGCTTTGTTTAAAAGGCAAAGCTTTTATATGGAGTACACATCTATGTTTGTCCCAGATTACTCAGAAGTAGAAGCCTTTGCAGCCTGCTGGAGGCTGGTCACCTTTGCTCTGGTGGTAGCAGTGCTGGCATTGTGTGTCTCTATCACAAGACTGCCCCCAAGTTTCCTGATATTAATCCTTGATTGGAGGGCGTTTCCTGGTAGACTTCCCATGCCCAACATAGTGTAATAAAGAATGCCATAGCATTGCTAGCTCCAGGAGTTACTCATTTTATTCTGTGGGTGGTTTTATTTTAGGGAGATGAACAGCAGAGGGAGGGATGTGTTCTCCAAAAGAACAGACCTGTTGTTTGTGATCTGGTTCTGTTTATTACCACGCAGACAAGTAGTTCCTAGAGAGAAGGAGCCAGAGAGCTAAATTCCAAAATTTCTTTGTTGATGCTTCAGAGCATAGCTTGCCTGCACAAAACCCCATGACCTTGAAGAGGAAAAGGAAAACACCAGTCTGAGTTAATGCCCATGCATTTGGGTAGGTAAAAGGCAATACACAAAGCTGTCTTGAAAGCTACTCTTGTGCACAGAATAGGGATTGAAGAGCCTCAAGGGACTGCACCCTTTGGTCAGTTACCTTGAACGTGTTGATACGGAGGCTTTGCAGGGTAAAGGCAAATGAGGACATATTCTTACGCTCTCTTATGATTGGAATGCTGCATGACATGGAAACAAGTGTCCCCGAGTTCTGCTTGGAAGGATGAAGAAATCCAAATGGGGGCTTCTCATTTAATATCCGCATGATCCTAGGAGGTCATCCAAAGCTGCTCCATGAGGACAAGTGGGTGTCCACACTGCCATGACATCATTTCTGTTGCCTCGCCTACGTCTACTCAGCAGGTGCTGATTTAGGCCTCACATCATGTTCTCAACACTGTGCAGTCCCATCTTGCATTCTCCAGCAGGATCCAGGTTGAAACAAGTGCTAATTCTCCCTAGCCCTCAGCTAACCATGCCTAGGGTCTAAAGACCTCTGGTTTACAATATTTGAGAGTCTCTTGAAAGGGATCTCCTGGGTGACTTGCTTTGATACAGACCTGCTGCTTACGGCTTCCCAAGGGGCCAGTCCGACCCCAGAGTTTTGCCAGGTCAGGACCTTCCTTCTGGCATGGGAGACAAGTTGTACACAGTCTGTGAGGTAAGAAGCCTGCACCTGTTGCCCTGAGTGACCCAGGCATCACCATCACCAATGGCAGAGGTAGTAAATGGGTCCTAAAGGGCAGCTCATCTACTACCAGGATGACTCAGGTCAGGACTCCAGCAGAGTCCCCTAATGTTTCTGCCAAGGACACCTGAGGACCTCTTGGCCCAGTCACGCAACACTGACTCCCTCCAAAACTCCAGCTCAAGGACGGTGAAAACCAACATGCCAGGGAAGAGTACAAACTTTGAGGGGAGGGTCACACAGTTCTGGGTTCAAATCCTAGCTCTGTACGTGGACCAATCCTTTAACCTTTCAGAGTTTCAGAATCCTCGTCAGTAAAATGGGGTTGTTTAACTTGAAGCACTGATTCAGAGCACACAACAGCAACTAAATTATGGCTCTGCTTCGACTTACCTCCCACCCCAGGGATCCTGCCATCTTTGGGCTCACCCCCATGTCCTCCCTAGCAAGGACGGCCACAGCATGAAGGCTGATTGTTATTATTACGTTACATGTATATAGTTTCTATCGTGCCCTCACTTCAATGTCCTCACTGAATTGTGTGATAGGCAGGGCCGGAGAGGGGCAAGAGTCAGGACCTGAATCCAAGCCTTCGGCGCCCAGCCCAGGCTCGCTTCCACCTCTCTGCCCAGCAACACCCTCTTCTACCCTACAGTCTCACCTTCCTCCAAGGGATTACGATGGACCCAGCAGTCCCCAAAGTCTGGATGTTGTTCCAGGAAATCTGGGGGGTGGAGAGCAGCGATGAGGCCCATGTCTCTGCGAAAAGAAAAACAGTGCACTCAAAAATCACAAGAAGGGCTCTCGGCAGGTGCGCAATGCTCCAGCTGAGTGGTGTCCCACTCCAGGGGGATGTGCAAAAGCTGGGAAATGATATGGTCACTGTCTTAGGGACCCACCGCAAAGAGGAGGACATGAGGGTGCTCTTAAGCAAGTCAGCTGCTCCAGCATGCTTGGGGCCCAAGGCTCCAGGTATTTGTCTGATGACCCTCCCCAGTGCTTGTGAGGGTCCCTGTGTTTTGCCTAAAAATACAGGAGATTCCCAAATGAGGACCATCATAGCAAAGCATTGATTTGAAGCAGGTGTGGTTTTGAGACAGCTTGCCCTTCCCGCTCCTTCCAGCGCCCACATGTATCTCGCACCCTCCGGGTCCCTGTTGTTGCTTTCACCTTAGCATCCCAGGCGAGCAGAGCTTCCCATCCCAGGCCTGGGCCCAAAAAGGGAGATGCGGGTGGAGTGTCTCCTCAGGGTGACATCCCTGTGCTATGGCTGTCAGCTCCCACAGGGGTGTGATGCCCTCCCCATGCTGACAACTGCGGCTAAGATGTTCAGGAGAATTTAGGGCCCTAGAGAGTCTGTTGCTCAGGCTGTGGAGAACCGTCCTCACTCTCCCATGTGTCAGGAAGACAGATGGGGACCCTGCTAGTTCTACTTGTTCATAGTCAACTCAGCTATCTCTTCTTGAGGGGGAGGAGGAGAAAGAGAGAGAGGGAGGAAGGAAGGGGGGGTGGGAGGGAGGGAAGGAGAGAGGGAGGGAGGGAGGAAAGAAATGAAGAAGGAGAAAAGGGAAGAAAGGAGAGGAAAAGGACAGAGAGGAAGGGAAGGAGGGGAGGATGGGAGCGGAAGAAAAGGCAAAGAAGAAAAGAGAAGACCAAACTACTTTTTCTCTAGCCCCTGAGGAATTCTGTCAGTGGGGGCTTCCTGGTTTTGCCAGTGGCTCTTTGCAGATTCTGGATATACATTTCCCTTAAGACTGGTTGTCTTCAGAGCAGGGGAAAAAAACCAGAACCTCCCATAAATCAGTAGAGGTCACTGCCAAGAGCTTTGTACACTTGCTGTCCCTGGCAGTGATAAACTCATTGCATTTGGGAATTGGCCAAAGACCCTGAGTCCCATCTTAATTCTCATTCCCAGAAAAACCTCGGCGCTCCATTTACCCACCCCCTGTTTACTGTCTTTGTGCTTCTTAGACAAAGCTGGCAAGGAGGAAAGAGCAGAGTTCTATAACTGGGTCTATCAAAGACCCCATTTCTTGGCTTGGGGGAGCAGAGGAGGGTAGGGGGCAGCCATGGACCACTGGACTGTGGGAAATGGAGGCCCGGAGGGGGCAGAGGCCATACCCTACTCTGACAGAGTGGGTCATCCCATATACACCCATTCTCACTCAACACCCTGTGCTTACACTGCTACCTTGGAGCCCTTAGCTCCAATATGCCCCAAGGTCTACAGAAGTTGCTGACAGGAGTGAGCCCACCACAAGAAGCCACACAAAATTCACAAGCGGCTGGGACCTAAAACTACTCTGGGAGTTGTAGTCTATGACTTTGTGTTTCAATCTTGCTTCATAGACTCTAAGCTTTATGACAGCAGGGACTTAGTCTGTCACCTCAATGCTTGACAGGGTGCTCGTTCCTAGTAGACGCTCATTAAATATTTGCTGACTGTTTCTGTGACGAAATGTTTAGACATGTGCTTTATCTTGTTCTTTTTTAATTGACAAGTTCATCCTTCTAATGGACCAGGCTTTTCCATCCTACACTGAGGCTGGAGGAATTAGCTAGATGAGGGGCGAAGTTTGTTGCCACGGCCGGAAGTGCTGGACTAGGAGGGATCTCCTTACTCCTCTTGGGGCAGTACGGGGAGGGGGGTGGTTGTGAGCTAGACCTGGGATTTGGATTCCTCTGAGAAGCAGGAGCCTGTTACCTCGCAGAGGGGTTTGGAGAGGGTCCAGGCATGAACGGCAGGTCTCTCCAGATGACTCAGGAGCCACCTGGCTCTGTCAGCCAGACACAAGCAATGCCGGAGACAAGAAGAAAGAGACAGTGAGTCATTAACATTTGTACCTATGATTTAAATGGTAGAACAATTTAAAGAGACCACACATAAAAACAAAGACCAGTAGAGCGCCTCAGCCTAGGCTCTGAGGCCATTAGAGATGATCCAAGATGTTCACACATGGGATTCCTTCAAGCTGCGTGGGAGCCCCACTCCCCTTCCAAGCAGAGGGCAGGAGCTGAGGCGAGCAGAAGTCACCAGTATGGTGCCTATAAACTCACAGAATGTTACTCACGTCAGCCTGTCTGTGAACCTGGAAACAATGTCACTAACACTGAATCCCCTGCTTGACATTGTACATGTAAGAGATAAAGACATATTGTTTCTACCTTTACGGAACTTACACTAAAGTGGGCTGGATTTCTGTCTGAAAATTGCAGGAAAACACTAGGGGAAGCGTGTTCTCACTGAGTTTATGAAATGCACCACATCTGGATTAAAAAATTCAGTTCAGATCCAAGCCACTGTTGAATTTTGCTTGCCTCCATGAATTTTGCTTGGCTCCTGGCCAGGCCTCTCTAAAATGTGCCCCCCTGCTGAGGGGAGACTTCCTCTACCCTCCCCTGGAAGGCAAGTCCCAAGGGAGAAGGCCCTTAATGACCAGTCCTGCCTCTCAGCTGAGCACTCTCCCCTCACTGTCTGGCTCTTCATTGCCCCGAGCCCCGAAGCCCTCGTCCAGCTTCATGGGATGAACAGTGCGTGTATGTAAGAGAAGATGCTTCCTCTACCAGGCCAGCCTCTGCCAGCAAGCCCATCCTCCCTAGGGAAAGCCCACCACTCCTCTTAACAGGTCCTCTCTTGGGACAGCCAGGTTTTCCTGGACAGCTGAGCCACATTTATTCCAACACAACTGATAAATAATCTTTTTCCAATCAACAAATGCCCTCTTTTAAGGCTCCTGGCTTACCCTGCCCTTGGTGAGGACAGATCTGTGAGGAAGGGCCCACAGACTATAGGAATTAGCTGGAAGTCAAGGGTGAAATTCAGCAACAAGGCCAGAATGCAAATGCCTCTAGAAGCCCGGGCGAGGAGAGGGCACCACACCACAGCATCTGCCCCTCCTGGATGTAAGCCTCAGGCCTGGCGTATTTGCTCACATGCCCCATAGATGGTTGCCAAGGGCACCCTTCCAGGACCGGAGGGTGGCTCTAACAGGCACAACTGACCTAATTGCACCGTTGCCTATGGAGTTGGGGCTTTTTTTGTTTTTGTTTTAAGATTTTATTTATTTATTTGACAGAGAGAGATCACAAGTAGGCAGAGAGGCAGGCAGAGAGAGAGAGAGAGAGGAGGAAGCAGGCTCCCTGCCGAGCAGAGAGCCCGATGCAGAACTCGATTCCAGGACCCTGAGATCATGACCTGAGCCAAAGGCAGAGGCTTAACCCACTGAGCCACCCAGGCGCCCTGGTTTTTTTTTTTTTAATTTGAGATACTTCTCAATTCACATGCAGCTATAAGACCTAATACAGAAATGTACCAGTTACCCAATTTCCCATAATGGTAACATCTGCAAACCATAGAATGATATCACAACCATGATGTTGACATTGCTACGTCCACCAAGTGTATCCAGTTTCCCAATTTTACCTGTACGTGTGTGTGTGTGTGTGTGTGTGTGTGTGTGTAGTTCTGTACAACTCCGTCACCCCGAGAATCCTTCATATTGTCTTTTATAACCACACCCTTCCCTACTCCCCTCACATCCTTACCCCTTGGCTACCACTCATCTATTGTCCGTGTCTGTAATTTTGTCATTTTAAGAATGTTATACAAATGGAATCATACAGTGTGTAACCTTCTGGGGATTGGCTCTTTCCCTCCATAAATCCCTCGAGATTCATCCAAGTGGCTGGGTGTACCACTAGTTGGTTCCTGCTCACGGCTGTGCCTGTGGTTTTAATCATTAAGCAATATTGCATCTCCACGTGGCACCAAGGCCCAATTACAAAGCCTTTGGGACATGATCCTCAAGGAGATATCATTCTAAGGGAGAAGATATAGGTTGTTTGGTGTTTCTGGGTGGGAAAAGAACAAAACAAACATATCACAAGTGTTTCTAGATGCACACAAGTGTACCCCTGTTTGTCTCTTTCTTCAAACAGGAACCCAAATGATCCCCTTTCCTTAGCCATGGTTGACAGCTCTCTCTCGTGTCTTCCCTCCTCCTTCCTTCCCAGGAACACATCTACAAGCTGATGAAGAGTGACAGCTATGCCCGCTTCCTCCGGTCAAACGCTTACCAGGACTTGCTGCTGGCCAAGAAGAAGGTATCTTTGGGAAGGGCAGGCCTGCCTTTCTTAGCACTGTTAACCCTTGCCTTGCTGCTTGCTGCTGACGTCAAATGAGAGTATCATCCCTTGGGTTTTATTTATTTTCTCTTTTCCTCTTTCCCCTCTCTGTCTGCTCCCACTCTAAGAGAAGACAAGTAGAATAGTCACCACCTCAGCCCACCCCCCCAGGTCCAGGGTGTAGTATCCTGTCTCCATGGCCCCATTACCTTGGCCTGTGCATTCTGCCCACAGCAGGGAGTGTGACTAAATATCAAGGCCACGGTGGCTCAACACAAGATTTCAGGACTGGCGGTGTCATCCGCAAATCCCTTAGGAAACCGGAAAGAGCCCCTCACTGCAAAGTCTGACCCCCTTACCACAGACTTTAGGTAAAATCTGACCTGCTCAGCGATGAGGATGAGGCAAGGATCGGGGCAACCCCCTCACTGGGTAGAAAACCTTACAGATTTCAAGTCCTCCCCCCAGACCCCAATCTGGCCCCAGAAGTAACTCCTGGAATTGTCCCTTCCCCGGTGCCCCACAGTGCTTGCCTTTTCTTTCAGCCACGAAATAACTGCTCCCTATCTTCGTAATTCTCCTCCCCTTGGAATCAAGTCATGGTTCCCTGCAGCCCTTGGCATCTGGACTGGGGGCGTCCAGGGACCCACAGCATGTAGGTGACAAGGGGCAGCTGAAACAGGAAGAACTCTGCTGGGTTTCTGGGAGGAGGGCAGGCAGAGCCGGGAGGGGCCTGGGGTCTGGGAAAGGGGAGGCAGGAGAGAGGGTTTGGGACTCCAGTATGCCTGCAAACCCTCTGCGCTTTGCAGCTCTGCTCCGAGGCCCACGTGTGTTTAAGTGTGGCTCTCCTTGCACCCAAATCCACAGCTTCCGTGCCACGCCACTCAGGACCATGGATATCCCCTCGGCTCCCCTCACAGCCAACCCCAGTCCCTGAGCTTACGGCTGTCCACCCATGCGCCCTCCGTCGGGCTGCCTCTCCCGGTCACACAGTCCTGCTCTCTGTGTACTGTCTGTCTCCCTCGTGTGCTAGGATCCTGTCTACGTATCTGGTTGGTACCATTGAACTCCAGGGTCTAGAACAGCCTTTGTTTCCTGTTCTTCTGACGTGAGGTAGCCCTGAGAATATTCCTGATAGTCTGAGGAAGGGAAAGGGAATTCTGGAATGCCCAAGCTGTCAGAAACCCAGCTTTATTGGCTGCCTGCACCGCTTCCAACAAGTGTCACTCTTTGATGGAAAATGTGAAGCCTGGCCTCTTGCTGTTGGCCTTGCAGGAGGGTGTAGGTAGAAGGGTTCTGATGGAGGGGAACGTCAGATGCCCTTTTTTTTTTCAAGAAAAAAGCTATGGACACTTCTGGTATCTCCAGCCCAGATCTCATGGGGAAAGGCCAAAATGAATGTTCCAGTTTCTCCTGTCTCAAGACCCTGAACTGATCACACTTTGGAGAAACTCTGAGTTTCTAGCAGTCTGGCTCATCTGGGCCCATCCACATACCCAGGAGAAGCCAGAGTCCATGCAGTCCTCTTAGACGTCTGAACACAAAGGGGTAACACACTCCAGCTCAGGAAGTGGAACCGAGACACCTGTGCCCACAGGTCCTCCCGTAAAAGAACTTCTCAAAGGAGATCGCTCACGTGAGGAAGGGACCCACAACAGCTTGCCTGTGAAATGTTACATGTGACACTTATTAGAATGATCCTCCCAGCCCCCAAATGAAGGGCTGTTCTCTGGCAGAAAAGCTCTTGCAGATGCCAATGTCCTTGCAATATCCAGGGGTTCATCGTTTCCAAAAACAGTGACAAAACCTACTTTTTCTTCCATTTCTCCCTGAGAGTTTCCAGGTGTGGATTGGAGTTGTAACTCGGCATTTTCAGGTAGGCCTAGAAGTACCCTGATGTCAGAGATGGGCTTGCCGTGTGATATCAATGTCCAGGTCGTAAAGGTACGTGAGAGGTCCCATGCTCCAGCCACAAGAGGGAATCTCATCCGACCTCACTTTATTGCCTTTCCATCTTGTGATGGAGTCTGGAGCCACAGCCTCCCAAGCCTTCCTCCCTAGGTCATCCTCTTTCCCAATATTGTCAAAGATAAGGTTAGCTGTTCTGGCAAAGCAGGTTCTCAAGGGGCAGGTGAGCTGGGTTTCCAGGGCTCCTCCAGGATACGCAAGGCAGGAACCCGAATGAGTCAGAAAATGGTGCCCATCTGTGAGCAGCAACACAGTAGCCAGAGGACAAGAATGACAGGCACATCGTGCTAGCTGCAGGGCCCAGGACCAGCCCGGCCCCAGCCGAGTGTGTGCCGCCTATGCCGCGCACAGGATGGAAGCTGAGTCCTGCCGTCCCCAGAGCCAAGACTTGATACGGTAACCTTTGGCTTCTTGTGGGAGGAAAAGGACCAGCCTGGCTCTGCCATGGTGTGTCGTGTGTGTATGTGTGTGTTGTGTTGTGTTTTCCTTCTGCGACATCCTGTCTCCTGGCAGCCAGCAGAGGGGATAGGGGCGTGACCACCACCAAAGAAGCCCTCTGACCTTGACCGCACAGACAGGTGGCTGCCCTTGCCCCCCACACGCACCCCACCCCCTGCTTCCAGCACCCTGCAGACCCACAGGCACCTGGCTGCTCCTTCAGCTCTCCACTTTCCATTTTTGCTGAGAGAGAGAGAGTGTGTGTGTGTTTCCATGTGAGTGACTGTACTCTCCAGATTTCCCCGTCTCGGGCTCAAGACCCTAGAACAGGGCTCTAGGACGGCTCTAGGATCAACTAGCCAGTATTTGGGGTGTAACTCATGTAATTCTCTCCCAAACCTCTTGGCAAAGCAGGAAACTTAGGGAGAGGGCCAGGAGCACACCACACCCTCCTCTCTTCCTATGGTACTGTGTGGTAGTGAGTGACTAGGCCTGGGAGGAGGTTTCGAGGGCTTTGCCTCTTCTTGCCCCTGGCAGGGGCTCCTTAGCTAAGAGTTCTCCACAGGGGTCCCTGAGCCTCCTGTCACCTGCCCAGCGTAAACTTCAGAAGGGGTCACCTGTCTACACACCGAGAGGGCACTTTTTGTTCGAAACACTTCTTCTGAGGCCCAAAACATTTTGTCAACAGAGCGGGCGTGGGCAGACCCTCCTTGCTCTAAGGACACAGAATGAAAGTCAACAGGGGACCAGTAGAAAGTCTCTGGAGTGAGTGAAATTTCTGGCTGCGTCTGGGTGGGGAAAAAAAATCCCAGAGTCCTAAGCCCGACTTCCAGAGGCGTTGGTGACCTCACCTTGCCCACAGCCACTTCCTGACATCCCATCAGGATCCCCAGCCTTCAGGGGTAGTCTGTTCTGGGTCCCCAGGTGAGGCCCCCAGGCATCTGCCTGCAGATGGGGGCAAATGAGGGGTGCCAGCCTGCGAGCACAGCCCGTGGGACGCAGGGAGCAGGCGGAGCCCCGTGCAAAGGCACAGAGCCCCACAGCGCCACGGGCGGTGCCCTTAGAAGCAAACACCCCCTTTCCTAATGAGGCAGCACCATCTCCGGCAGGCTTCTGTTTGCTGTCTCTCCCGCTGCCTCTCACCTATGGCGCTGGCTGCTTCTCTTCTCCCGTTTTTTCCCCCTGTTTTGCTGTTGTTTTTGTTCATTAGCTGCCGCTGCTGCTGTTTGGAAACCACATGTAAGCTGAAGAGTTTCTTTTTTTTTCTGTATTTTTCTCCCTACCTTTTTTTTTCCCCCCCTAAAGCCAGAAAGTGAGCAAGGTCGTAGAACTTCCTTAGAAAAGTTCACTCGCAGTGTGGTAAGTTCAGCTGGTTTTCTTCCCTCAACATTTCTTCTGGTTTTTCTTTGTTTCTTCAATTTTTTTGTTGTTGGTTGTCGTTTCCTTCGGGGTGGGAGGGAGTCCAGGGCTTTCCCAGACTCGATACACCCTTTTTCTTTTGCGAGTGTCTGCCGCTTCTCTTCTAGGGGTGGGGGTGCAGATCCTGAGCACCTCCCTCTGCAGAAGGTGCACACTGCCGCACAGCCTCGGGCCGCGCATTTGATCTTCTGTTTGGGGCTTTGAGGAGGAAGGACCCTGCTGCCCTTGGGGCTGCACGGCGTGTGCATCTTCTGCGGCAGCCCAGGGAGAAGGCCATCGAACTGTACCATGAAATAGATTGGCTCAGAACCATAGCTCATCTAAAAAAAAAAAAAAAAAAAATCCAAATTTCCATCCGTGAGCTCTAGCCATCACACAGGTGCAGGTCGCGAGCTGATGCTGCCATGTAGCGGCTTTTGCGGGGGCAGAAGGTGCCGTGCTGCATGGGTCCTGGCGATGCCATCTAGCTGGCGTGTGTGTTAGTGGCCTCTGCATGAGTTCCAACGTCCCTTACGGTCCCTGTCAGCCTCATCCACATAGCAGGACAGGGAGAGGAGGAGCAGTAGGCATGAAGCAGAGGAAGTCCCTGTGCTCTCCAGGGTCAAGGCCTAATCAAGTTCCCTGGGGCCTTGACTGTGACCAAGGGAGTGAAGGTGGGCTCTGGGTTGACTCTTCTTGTAGGGAAGTGGCCTGTTTCTCATGCACATCCAGCTTCGAGGGGGCTGGAGAGCAACACAGTGGCAGATAGGAGACCCCGTGGTAAGAGGCGAAACCTCTGAATTCGTAGACCTTCCCCATGGCACATGGTGCAGGTTCTTCTGTCCTGGGGTCTGTAGAACACCACAGACCCATCTCTCCTCTTCGTGACATTCTCTCCAAGATTCGAGCATAGGCCTTAGTGTTCAGGAAGGATTTGGGCTCACCTAGCCCCTCACTCATCAAAAACAAGCTGCTGAGTCCATGGAGCCCAACCAGCACTGTTAATGTCAGACCAGGGGGAAGCAAAATGGCAGCCAGAGAACAGGACGCCCATGCCCCATTTCCTTCCCAAAAGACAGCAACCCACTGATGCTGACTTGCCCTCTTCTTCCCCCTCTGTTGAAGATGAAAGTCCTTATAAACCTGACCCTTGTGTGATCCATATATCTCGTTCATCTTTTTAACATAAATTCTAAGAATTCTGGGTTGAAAGCAATCTGTCATAGCTAGATGCATTTTTACGGAATTTAAACATGATTTCGAATTTGCTATAGATGTAAACATCACAATAGCTGTGGTAGGAGGGGATTTAAGATATGCGTGTTCACCCCTTCACTTCCTTGGTCCTCTCTCTCTCTCTCTCTCTGCCCCCCCCCTCTCTCGCTCCCTCTCGCTCGCTCTCTCTCTGTGGCCTTTCCTTATGAGAAATCAGAACGTGCTGAATAGAAGGCTTGCGGTCCCTGGTGTGTCTTCGTGGCTGGTTTGCCATGGCTGTGTGGCTTCCCACACCCAGAAGCTGCCAAAGGCTGTCAAAAGCAAGGCCTATGGAGTTTCCCCACCCCCGAGGCCCTATGCAGAGTGGTGGGAACCCAGGCTTCCCTCTTGCTTTTGAGGTGCATGCTGTGGGTAGAGGAAGTTTAAGGATTCTGTCGACAAACCGAGAGTGTCCTGTGAGGCCAGCCGGACCACTGGGTGCAGACTGCAGGAAAGGAGAGCTCCCAGAGCCCCGTGGAAACCCTTCAGCTTGACCATGTGGGCTCAGGGTGTGAGAGAGAAAGGCTGGTCCCCAGACAAGAGGTTCACACATCTCCAGGCTGCTTTTCACAAGAAGTGGGTATCAGGAAAGGCAAGAAGGATCTCGGTGAAGCTCTGTGAAGAGCTTTTAATCATGTCCCTTCCTCCCAGAAGTAGTGTTGGGTCAGTGGTTTTGTGAAGTCCGTTAACAAAGCATTTGGAACGAGAAAATACCAGACACCTTCCAGTTGTCTCAAGTGTGCATGTGGGACAAATTACAGAGATGTTTTCAGGGCTTGCTGGAGGAGAAAAATCTTCCAAGCTTCTGAGATTTTTGGCATCTATATGATAAAAGGTCCAAACTGCAAAAAAAAAAAAAAAAAAAAAAAAAAAAAAAAAGGTTATAAATTCCCTGCTGTTCTTTTTGTGATGGCCTTGATGGGCGGTGCATTCCAAGTTTACGGTTCCAGTGGTGGAAATGGATTTGCATTGATGCCACCACACTTCCTGTGCCCTGGGGGCAACACCACATCCCCACAAGATGTGGCTGTGTCTGAGGAAATGGTCTGTGACTGTAGGACAGTGGCAACTCTCAAAGGATTTGAGGCTGGAACCCCAGAACTTGGTCTAAAACATCCCAGTGTTCTAACCAAATGGAATTAACCCACCAATCAATACGCTTTGCAATCTGGTAGCCATTTTCCGGATATACTGTCCATAAAGTGCTAGATCTCTCTAAAGGGAGATCTGTATGACTATGTCATCTGCCATCTCCTGCAAACTATAAAACTCAATGAAAGACTAGTTGAATAGCATTCCCACGTTACTGGGAAAGGTGGATAAGAAGACCATCCATGTCATGGGACTAACAATGAAAAAACTAAGGAGTGAAGCTACACAGGTCATGGACTGAGGATATGGGCCAGCTGCCAGTTAGGACTAAATGATGGCAAGAGGCCTGGATCCAGGTGGTTGGAGAGCTCCATCAGCTGTCCTCCCATGCCAGTATCCTTTCTTTTCTTGGTAAAAGAAGATAGCAAATTGTGGTTTCCAAGTCTTAAGAGGTCTTAGGACATGGAGGGCTTATCTGTTAAAGGCCAGAGATGGCCTCTTTCCCAGGAGATGCTAAGGAGTCGTTCCATGTGCTTCATGGAAGCTGCTGGGGCCATGCTAGTTTGGGTGCAGAACGAGCCTTGCAATGCCCAGTAGAGGCAGCTCTGTGAGCTTCTCCTTCCAGTGGAAACTTCATTCTGAGTCACCCAGAACTTGAGTATACAATGCATTTTTTAGGGGGATAGGCTATGCCAAACATCATGCAGTTGCAGGGCACTCAAGCCCCGGGACATGCACAAAGCCCTGCTGATTTGGTAGGAAGGCTCATGCCTAAGACCAAAGGTAACTGAAAGTCTATGGCATGGTTCAACCATGCACCTTGAATGAAGGCGGAACCTTCATTCAAAACAGGAGACAGGACACCCCCGATGGGCCCCAGCCCCACAGAGGGCCAGCTGACCAAGCATGGTGCAGGCTGAATTTCAGCCCCTACTTGACCTTCAGCTGCCCTTGGGCAGTGAATGACCCACACCACTGCACATGGTGGGGGTCTGCTCCAAGGAGGCCCAGTCCAAGAACTCTAATCTACAGCAGCCTCACAAGGGGGAGGATGGACCCACACATGGTTTCGGATTATATGAACCCAGCCTATCTCGCCCTGAGTCCTGTGCACTGGGAGGCTTCCTCCCACCATGGCTGTGAAACGGGAGAGCCACTGCGGGGAGCGTGAGGGCCACCACTGTGGCTCATCTTTGCCTCCCTGTCCCCCTCCTCTGACTGCTTGGTGGGGGTCCTGTTGTGACCCCCTGGTGGAGCAGGGGACTTCTCAAACTCCAGACCACTCCCTGCCGATCAGCGCCCAGCAGCCTGCTGTTCGTTCTCTGCCACCCTCCTGGCGATGAGGCGGGTGTGAGGGTGGCCAGAGCAGAAAGGCTTGCTGCCCCCTTGCTCTCTCTTACGCATGCTCCTTCCCTCAGGGTCTCCTGCAAGCCACCACCCACCCCCCACCCGCCACGGGCTGACTCTGACACAGAGGACCCAGGAGGCATAGGAGGAGGGGACAGGAAGCAAAGCTCCTTCTGCCAAGGCTCAGCAGCGCCATTTGGCTGTCCCTTTCCGAGCGGTGGCTGAAGCTCCCTGGGGAGGAGAAGCAGGGAACGTCCTCTTCTCCTTGCGAACAGTTCTGTGGAAGCGGCCTCGGGGGGTGGGGGGGCGATGCTCTCGAGGGGGGTGGTGGCGGGCAGCAGCCTCCCTTGACACCTGGGCCTGGTGGTTTGGCTAAAGCCCCAGCTGCCCCCTTGGGAGCTTCATCAGCCAGAGCCTCAGGCTCCAAAGATGGGAAATGGGATTGGGGGCACCTGAACAAGCACGAGAGGCCCCCAGAGGGGAGCTGAGATGAGGACCAGGTTCACCCACCTGAGAGAACTCGGCAATGGAGCTTCGTCCAGGTGCTCCTTGGAACTGAAACCACAGGCCCGGAAGCTGAGGGGGCCTGGCCTGTTCCCAGGAGCTTCTCCACCACAGGCGTTTCCATCCTGCCAGCCAAGGAATGCGGAGGGAAAGCCAGGCAGAGACCAGGAAGCTCTGGGAGCCAGCTGTCACCCGCCCTCCCTCGCCCCTCCCTCTACCCCCCTCCTCCCTCCCTGGCCAAAAGGAAAGCTAATGAGAGAGGAAAAGTCAGCAGCTTACCTCCCCTCCTTTCCAGGCAGCTCTGCAGGAAGAAACCCCAGCTCCAGGCCCAGATGCTGAACAGGAAGTGGAAGGCTGAGGCTGCAGGCAGGGGGGAGGCAGCGGGCAGACAGGCAGGGCACCCCACCAGCCCAGCAGTAGCAGCTCCTTCCCCCAGGAGGCTGTTTCCCCTCCCCCGCAGCAGCATCCTGGCGGACAGCCACCCACACCGATGGAATGAGTTCTCAAATACCTAGACTCAGCAGAGCCCCCAAAGGGCTTTGACCTTACTCCAAAAAAAAAAAAAAAAAAAAAAAAAAAAATCCTTTTGGGCCTCCAGCAAAGAACTCTTGGCTAAAAATCTTTATATAGGGTTGGTCTTGATTGCAGACAATCTTTGGTCCCCTCTGGAACCACTGGGTCGGACTGTCATTCTAGGATCTCCCACGTCAGAGCCTGGAGGCCCAGCAGTAGTGAAACCGTGGCTGGCCTAGGGATGGAGAAGGACTTCCGTGGTAGTATTTGGGAGGGGAAGCGTAGACTCCTGCCTCTCTCAAGCAGTGAGGACTTCTGGGACCACGCAGAATGGCTCCTGCTTCTAGCCACAGCTTACTAGCTGGGCAACCTCAGGCAAACTGCTAGCCCACTCTGAGCCCTGGTTTCTTCCTAAATACAGTGGCTTGGACTAAATAATCTCTACAGACTTTTCCAGCTGGGAGTGTCCATAGGTCTGGACTTCTTTCTAGGCTAAGATTCCTGAATTGTATGAATCATCTCTCAGAATGAACAAAGAGCTAGCTGCCTTCCTGATGGGAAGGCAGCTGCCAGCCTTGGAGACGGGACTGAAACTATGGATAGCATGGAGTTGGATCTGTATTTAAAAGTCCTGGGCAAGGCTGTAAGGATAAAGCACCAGCAGAACTAAGAGTGCCATGGGCTCCCTAAGCCATAGGCCTGCTCAGATCCCCAGGCTCACACACCCTGTGACCCTTGAAGGGCAGGGAGGAGGGGTCCCCAGAAACGCAGTCAGCAACATGCCTGCCAGTTCTGCAGTCCCCGCCCTTCCAGAGGGACGCCCAGCTGGGTGTGTAGGGGGAGGTGAGGGGTGAGGTCCACTGGACAGAAGGGCAGGCTTCTGTGGGTGCTGTGGCACCCAACCCACCCCGTGCCTTGGAGGGCTTGGGAAGGAACACAAGGTGAGCATCTGGGGACCTCAACATCACTCTGCGGCTCACCTGCTCCCACACTTTCTGGGTCCCTGGAGAACTCTGGGCCAGCTGGCCACTGTCCTCTCTCAGAGATGGGCAAAAGGAGGTTACCCAAGTGTGTGCTACCCTGGTCATAGCTGGAGGTCAGTGAAGCCTCCTCTGTCCCTCTCCCTCCATCTTGGCTCCAAGTAAAGCTCCACAAAGCTTACTTAATAGTAGAGGGTTGTAGTTGGAAAAGGCACATGTAAGTCTATTTTTTATACACATGCTATAACGTGTCGGACAACCAAATCAGCTTGGCTGCTGGGAGGCAGAAAAGGAAACGTGGTCCAGGGATTCCCGATGGCAGGGGACGGGCATGGGTCTTCCGAAACTTTGGGCAAGAGTGAGATTTTTGTGTATCACAAAGGGTCAGATGTTGTCAGTTTGGAGAAGCTCAGCACGACAATGTCCTGCTGCTCCTTTCAGAAGGAGGAACCCCCAGCTGTTGCAGCTAATGATTCAACCTGTCAACCCAAAGCAGCCAAACCCCCTCTCCTGCCCGGAGTGCCCCCCCCCCCCACCGGAGAGAAAACCCAGCAGTGACTCGGTGTCCCCACACAGGGGGCACGTGGGGCATACGGAGCGAGGCTCTGCAAAGCCGCCTCCCCTTCCTCTCGCCAGCCCTCCCTCCCCACCACCCAGGCCCTCTTTTGCCTTCCCTAGACCCGAGTGTGACGAGCAGTCAAGTGCAAATCGAACTCCTCTGAGGCAGAAAGGCACAGCTGTGTGTTTACAGCCACTGATTCAGATCCAAATCGCATACCCTGCCAGTCTCCCGCAAGGCAGGCTGGGGGCAAACCGTGTCTGTATGTGCCAGGCGGGAGTCTATTTTGGGAAGTGACCTGCAGCCCTTTGCCATATCAGAGCCTTCCTCTCACCTCCCAATTCAGGAAAGACGTCCTTCTAGAAGGAGCTCTCACTTTAATAGCGGCTGGTGGGGTTGTGGGATTTCATCCTGTTCCTTGTCACTTACGTAGTCAGACGTTTGGCACCTGTCCCCAGGCAGCCATATGGGAACAGCCGCGGGCTCCCACCTGTCCAGTGAGAAGGTAGAGGGTGAAGGTGACCGCAGGGCCCTCAGTGGGAGGCAGAGTGGGAAATACAGATGGCTCAGTAGGGCAGGATACCCACTTCTGCAAAGGATGGAATCCAGTTCTATCCTGCACAGAGGACAAAGGGGCTGGAGAGAGAAACCCCCAGGGGTTAGTCAGGCTTTGGCATAGCAGGAACCTAGGAAGGGGACAAAGCTGCCAATGGCAGGGTCAAGGAGAAGAGACCCAAGTCTGCCTGTGTCCAGACGGGAAAGTTAGAAGTCAGAGAGTTCAAGGTCTAAGGACCTTAAAGGCTAAGAAGTAAAACCACCCTGGAGTTTCCCCCAAATGAGCTCCCAGTGAAAATGACTCAGGGTTCTCCCCTTTTGTACAGCAGCAAGTGAGTGTCTTTGGTTCGAGTCAAGTTTGGGAATCTCAGCATTCTGGAAGGAGGGCGGGATGTAAAATCTTCCATAGAAACAATCTGTGAAATGTGGCCATGTAGCCGAATGCTCACTGGACACTGCTGCGGGGGAGGGGGGTTGAGAAAGTCTCAGAGCAGGGGGGTTGTCAGTTTGATGTTACCTGAAGGCCCATGAGAGAAGGACCCTTCGGTGGCTCCCCAGCAGATAGGAAGGTGAGGCAGGGCTGGGAGCGTGGACCCTCCCCAGCAGTGGCAGGGCCCTGAAATGAATGATCCTTCCACTCTCCCTTATCACCGCTGAATCCTTTCCACCTGAGCACCTCGGTCCCAACAGCGAGGGTTCTTATTGGGATTCTATTTGGCAGGAACTTTCCACAACCCCCTTGTCAGCCTGGAGGATGGTAGAAGGATGGCAGTCATCACTACAGCCCCCTGCTGTAGAGAATATTTATTCGGGAGCTGCCCTAAGGTTGTAACCAATAGCCATTCCTGTCCCTCCCCGCCCCCCACCTCCACTCTCTGTGTTTGCCCAGAATTGAGTAAAGCAAGTGTATTCCATGGCTGGTAAGAGGGTGAATTCATAGATCTGGGTCAAACAGAAAGGCAGTTTCCAGTGGTAGGTCACATAGCCCTACCCTATCAACATCACTTTGGAGGACTCAGATGAAGAGAAAACATATCGGTCCTATTCACAGATCCACACCTGCAAGGTGTTGTTCATTCGGTAGACAATGGAATTCTATTGGAAGAGTATCTCCTTCAGGTGGGATGGTGGGTCCAAAACAACCACATAAAATTTCACAAGATAAAAATTTATGTTTAAAAAATTTCAGCCTCATAACTATAGTATGGCATTCATAGCCTTTGCTGTAATTCAAGTAAAAGAAATTCTGGGGTTGTAGCTGGCTACGAGCTTTATGGAAGCAAAAGCAAGATGTAATTGCCTTAAAAGAAGAAGCAGCAGCAGCAGCAGCAGCTTTAGGCTATAATAACCAAAGTGGAATGACCACAAGAGAAAAGTGTCGCACTGCTTTTGTGTTGTTCTAGACTGTGTTGAATCTTGGTTCTAAGCTCCCCCCCCCCACCAAGCAATTTGTCAGGAACTTGGACAATCCAGGGAAAATTTGGAAGAGAGTAGCTGGGGAAGCCGTGTGAGGTGGGATAGAGATGCCTACCCCCTCAGGAGACTAGCTACCCATCAGGAGATCTATTTGTGTCTGTCTTCCACAGTAAGTGGGCCTTTCTGGGTAGTTTCAGACAAACCTAGGAGAAATGGGTAGAAGATACAGGGAGGGCCACCCTGCTGGAGAATAACAGTAGCAACTTCCCAACAGAGGGGTATGTCACCAGGAGGATCACCAAGCTCCCTGGAAAAATGGAGAAGCCAAAGGTATCGTAAAGCGGGCTTCTTCATTGGAGTCTTTTTTTTTTTTAAAGAGAGAGAGAGAGGGAGAAATGTGGGGGAGGAGCAGAAGGAGAGGGAAGGAGAGAATCTTATGCAGCCTCTATGCCCAGAGTGTCAAAGCCCATTGCTGGGCTGGAGCTCACGACCTCAAGATCATGACCTAAGCAGAAATCAAGAGTCAGCTGCTCAGCCGACCAAGCCACCCAGGTGCCCCTCGAGCCTCTATTTTAGCTGGAATCCTCTGGTGCGTTAAGTATTTGTTAAATGGATCCTACTACTATTATTCTATGGTTTCTAAATAAGCCTTAGAAAAGGAAAGTGGATCATATGGAGGGAGTTTGCTGAGATTGGAGGAGAGGGATCCAAGAGTCAGATTAGCCTCTGGAGGCCTTGAGGGAGAAAAAGCCAGATGACGACACAGGCCAAGCAAGGGAAACTGTCAAGGAGTGGAATTACTGCCTTTCACATGTCATCCTTGCCTTTTGTTTTGTTGGGTGGTTTGTTGTTGGTTTTTTTTTTTGTTTTGTTTTGTTTTTTTAAGTCAATCGAGGCTGCTGCAGCTGAGCTCTGGCAAGAGGGCTCTCTCCCTGAATGCCTGAAAGGAGGTCAGTGAGCAGAGGACACAGGCACCCACTGGCCCAGGGCAGCTGAGTGACAATGGTAAAGTCAGGCCGAGAACAGCCAGAGTGGGCTTGCGCATGGGGGTCCCTGGCTCTGAGTTGGAGAGAGCGTGGCCTGTCCTCCTTCCCATCCAGAAAGGGTGCTTTTCTGAAAACAGCAAAGATGAGAAAGCCAGGTGCCTTTCACCCAATGCTAATAGTAGATTTCAGGTGGGCAAGCTGGTTCCAGCCCCCTTTCCACGTGGCCATGAGCAGAACTTGCTCCCCAAGGCCTCAGACCAGGGAGAAACTACCCTTCTGGGGCCCCCTCCTCCTGGGCTCTGCCTGGAGGACTTCTCTTCAGCCCAACTCCGGGGAAGGAAGGGCTCTCATGTCACATTCTTTCCAGCTGTCCTAAAGACCAGCACGATTGCAGATGACACTCCCTCTTCTCCCAGGCTTTATCGGGGCTGCTTTCAACTCATCATGGGATTGTATAATTATGGTGATTACAGCTTATGGCTTTTTTCCTCTCCTCATCTCTTGCTTTCAGATTCTTTGAGGTCTCTCATTAAACATGGCGATCCCCGTAAAGTCAGCAAAGTTTTAATAAGACATCTTTTAAAGCTAAAGAAAACCCACTTAGGGTTGATTGGTACTATGTTCCCTCAGACATTCCTTTAAAACTCTGTCAGGCTCCATTGGGACCCAAATAGAAGAGGTGGAGAGGGAAAGGTAGGGGGATCCGGAAGGCACCCATGCTTTTTCATGGGGTTGGAGAACATTCCATGCCATGACCCTGGCCTTTCTCATTTGTACCAAGAGCAGTATGCATATGAACCCTCATGTCCAATGGGACTGTCAAACAAGGTTAGAAGGCCTGGCCTTTAGATCATACAAATTAAGTTGGAACATAGAGCTAGAGCAGTCAGTACAAAACCCAACCCAAACTTGTCATCTGCAGCAAAAGTAGAGAGGAAGTCCTGATGGGTTTTCTGTCCGGGATGATATTGGAAGGTTCTGGGGCATCCATTTTTCTAAATATGTAGAGGAGTCAACCATTGGCATTTGTGAGTGATAGCCATCCTATACTTGATGGCGGTTTCCTTGATAATGACACAGCTCCAGAGCCCGTCATTTGCTACCTCTCAATGGTAGATTTTCCTAAATTGTTTCTAGATCTGTGGGACGTTATGGGAAGGATCACCAGGAAGAAGTGCAGGTGGGTTGGTGGCCACCGGAACTCCCAGCCTGCCCTTTGGCAGCTTTGCTCAGGTTTCGTGTCAGGGTCCTCTTCCTCTCCACCTTCCCCAGGACCACATGAGGAAGCACAGCAAGGTGCCCCTTGCCCCTGCATGCTCTGAGAGGCTCCTCGTGGCTACTGCCCAGAGTTGTCCAGACCACTCCTGACCCCGGCTGTAGCAGGGAGTCACATCTGGGCTGTGCCTGCGCAGTGCCAGCCATCCAGAGCCAAATGTTAAAACTTGGCAGCGACATTTCCAACTGTGTCCACCTGTTCACCTTGCCCCAAGAACAATGTCCCTTTGGTGCCGCTCGGAATGCAGAAAGGCAGGCTGGGTTAGAGATGGACAGTCCCGGCTGACTCCTGTCTGTCCGCCCGAGATTGGCGTGTAAGACCCCAGGGGAGCCGCTCACTCGGCCGGCGGGTGTAACACAGCCCCAGTCTACTGCACACAGCGGATGCTGGTGCTGAATGAGGGCGTAATAGTAGTCCCTGCCATTTCTGGGGGGCTCACAGTGCTCTACTGTGGGTGTCTGCACCATGCTGAGCTTGGCCAGCAAGGACTTTGGTTCTATGTCAGCTCTACTGCTTAGCAGCTTCTCTAAGGCTCGGTTTTCTCATCTGTAGAGGGGAGATAAGAGTAAATAATTAAGTGGGGGAAAAATACACCGGGTGCTTAGCAGAGTGTTGGTAGCGTATGTGTTCAAGGGGAACTCTTCCCATTACTATTTTCATTGTTATATTTTTGTTCATCCCCGCCCCCACCCCCTGCTTAGCTCGTATTACCTTACTTAATTTCCCAGAGTATTCTCTGAGTAGGTATCGTTCTATTTCTTTTACAATCAAGGGCAGCTACGTGTGTATCTCATATATGACAGTGTATGCTAGATGCATCCAATTGACCAGCTCATAGAATGACTTGATATTTCGTAGCTCTTATTACTGGCTTGTTTTTAAAGTCCAGAGCCAGTTTCTCTGCTTTCCCTGAGAACGGAGGGACCAAAGTGACTGGCAAACCAGCTTCTGCCCTATAGTCAGTTTCTTGGGGGCCCCCTAAGCACCTCCCAGGAGGCCATGAGAGCTGTGTGGTGCGGGGAGTGGGAAGAGCCACCTAGAAATTTTTGTATCCATTGTCAAGACCTGGCATTTGCCACCCCCCACCCCCACCGAAGTGCACAACCCCTGAGACACCTCCTGCTTCCAGACACGGATCAGGAGTGGTTCTTCCCATAAGAGCGTGAAATGCAGTCCTCCAGATGTAGCATTCCACTCAACAGAAGCCTCGTTCCCAGAAACCCTCACCTCTCCGCTGTCTGCCCGTCTGCAGCCGCTCTGAGCGCCCAACCTCACCGAGTCTGGTCGCTCCATCTGCCAGATAAACAAAGGCTTGGATTTTTTTCAGCCACACACTACAAAGTGGGGTTGTCGGAGGAGTCAGAAGCAAGTGGCAGGGGATGCTTTGAAATCCCTCCTAAACCAGATCCCCGGGGTACATGCTTCTCCTGCTTGTAGTATCGACAGACACCGAAGCGAGGCCATTTCCACTGACACGAATGGCTTCTTCCTGGGGAGAATTCCGGTTTTACATCTGTATCTTTAAGTAACTGCTTGAAGTTTGCAGTGTTTGTCAAAGATTGGCATTTTAGGAGCCTGATAGAAAGCTCTGCAGCCAATCACATGGTTGCTTATGCAGCTTGCACGAGATGCTTCTGTGAGCGCCTGTGCCGCAAACACGCACACGAGCGTGCCCCCCGCTGTCCGCACAGGTGCCTGCGCGGCCTGCCTGGCCCCGGCCTCTGCATTCAGTGTATGCGACGTGAGTAACATACGCTGCCGCCTTGCATGTGCCTCTGCGCATGCGTTGCATGCCCGTTGCAGCCGTGCGCATGTCTGGGCAGGGGCCACCCCGAAAGCCGCAGGTATTCATGGTTTCAGCTGGATAAGTTATTCTTCACTTCCCTTCCTAAAAACACAATTGCCTAGTGCTGCTGGCGCAGAGTCAGAATGGCCGCTGCGTTTCACCCCCGAGGTGGCTTCCTTCCAGCAGTGGGTGAGTGATCCGGCGTCCGCACTCTCTAACCTTTTTTGGGATCCTTCTGCACAGAAGGTGCTCCAAAATCCGGAAGAGATGATCTGTTTGTCCGTGGCCTTGTCTCTGCCCATCACTCTCGTTCCCACACTCTCGTTCCACGAACAATCAGCAGCACCTACTTTTTGGTGTCCCATTTTTTTTTTTTTTTTTTTTTTTTTTGCATCCATAGTTTTTTCTTCATAAGAGGCAAGGAGCCAGGGGTCCCGAGATGACGCTAAGATGTAAGTCCCTTGTCCCAGAGGCAATGCGCAAATAATGTCTTTAGGTACTGATCGCTTCTCCTGGGCCCCTAGCAAAACGGGAGAGAAATGCTTACTACCTTCCACAATGCTTTTAAATCCAACAGCAGCATCCTTAGGCTTATGGTTCCCATAACCTTCCTCTGTGGCCCAGGGCCAAGTCCTGCAGGAAACTTGCAAATCTCAAATTTCTACATACTAGACCATCAGGGGAGAAGAAAGCTGGGTGAGCACCTATCCTTTGTTCCACGGGCGCAAAAAGCTTTACAACAACAGATAAAAAGGGTTCTTAGGGAAGAAGGTTCCCATCCATTGACCCAAGTTTCTATCAAGAGATCTCTGAAAATGCTGCTTGACGGATCCCCTGATGCACTCTTTCAGGTCAGAAATACATGTGTGATAAATGCCTGTTGTGGCGTGTTCCTGGTGGTAGGGAAGAAAGAGAACTAAGTAGTCCTCCCTTGCCTTTGTGTCCAAATGGACATGGACATTCATGGAAAGATTATGCTTTGGGGTGCGGGGAGGCGGTCACCATGTTGACTGCCTGTGCCTTCTAGGCTCTGCTTTGGCAGCTGGCTTAACCATGGACCCCAACCTATGGATGGGTTTTGGGTGACCATGTGTGTAGGAGAGGAGAGGTGCCCTTGGGAGGCGGAGTTAGAGTCCCATGGTCCTGCAGGAGACTCACATGCTGCCCGGCAAATGATTCCTCCTGCTGCCTCTTCCACTAAACTTCAGAGGCACTCTCCCCTGGAGCCATGGTCAAGGGTCACTTGAACGTCCTACTTGGAAAAAAGCATCATGTCGTTGCTAGTAGCAACATGGCCATGTCCCTGTTTCCTCCAGTCTTTTTACCATTGCCTAATTTGGAGTGAACCAGAACTAAGATCCTAAAGTGCATCTGGGAGGGACGGAGGAACAGGGAAGAGGAAGGCATTGCATGGGCTAAAGGAAGACATACTACTGAGGGATCTCACAAGTGAAATGCCCACCTCCACTCCACTCCTGAACCCCCCAAAAAGCTTCCCTGCAGGCTGAGTAGACAGAGAGCACCATGGTTTTTCAGTCAGAACCAGAGGAAGAACGGATGGAGATCTGATATGAAAGGTGGGAGGCATTTCCCCTGCACAGGAAGAACACAGGCAAGGTGGAAATGCATGGCTTGGGAAGGAAGCTGGGGGATCAGTGCCTGGACAGTGGGCCACCAGCATAAGGCACAGCTGCTCTCCCCTTGTCATTTCTGGCGTGCCTGCCTGGTTCTAGATTTGTCCCTGCATAGCTGGGGGACGTGGAGGAAGCTGTCCCACCACCCACCAAAGCTAATAGGCAGAGGCTGGTCATTGCAAAGAGCCCCAGAAGTGATGAGCCGGATGGAGGGTAGGAGTCAGAGGGCTAGGCACACCACCCACAGAGGACTTCTCCAGCCCCCTGATTTAGGCACTTGGTTCTAACTGGAATTGGTTCTAATTTGAGTAAGGCAGCTCTGGCTGCCCCTCCTTAGAAAGGTAAACATTACACCTGCTTCTCTCCTCCGTGGGACAGTTGCTATGGAGACCCTAGAGGCAGCAGCACCAACAACATGAGAGCACAAAGAGAAGTGGTAGCATCACTTGGCCTGTCCAGCAGGTGCACCTTAAAGCCATGTGCCCCAGGCAGTGGTGACGGGTGCCCCAGCTCGGTGCAGCAGCCAGGCTCTCTTTGCCAGGCTTGCCGGCCAGAAGGTGGCGCCTTCTCTCTCAGGAGTCCCAAATGTGAGGAAGGGAAGAACGTGAGGCAGAGCAGAAATGCTTGAGATGGTCTCAGGCATGCCCAGGGGTGGAAGCTTCTTTCTCAGTGAGGTTGAGAAAATCTCCCTGGGCTGCCCAAAGAGATGGCCTAGTGGAGATGGGCATGGAGGAGTCACTAGTCTCTGAGCGTTTCCATGGGCCTCCTTCCTTGAGAGTGAGGGCTGCATACAAAGTAGGAAGTGTATGGCTCATGAAGGCCGACCCACTTCGCTCTGCCACTGGCTAGCTGTATGCTCTCAGGCAAGGGACTCAAACTCTGTTTGAGCCTGTTTCTTCATCTGTCCTGACGTAATATATCCTAAGACTTTAACCTAAGGTGTCTCAAGACTTTAGATTGGCAAGGAGAGTGGGAACATTAACACAAGTGTCTGGGCAATGCCTAGTGTGTTTGACCCACAATAATTGTTCAATGTTCAGTCAACAGGTGGCTGTTAGTAACTGTCCTCGGTAGCTAACCTGTACCCCTGATAAGGGGCCTATCCCTACCCTGTCACCATCAAGGCCTGCGCTAATTGAAGAGAAAGGAGTGCACCTGGGATCCTGATGCCAGCCCACCAAGCAGGGATAAGAAATTCACAGAGAAGGTCCCTAGGAGAGAGATATGGGATAGGTTGGTCCTTTCACATTTAGTATAGTTAGGAGCACCGGAAACTCACATTTCTAAATTAAAAAATAAACATTTTTAAGGAAAAATTAAAATCACTGGTAGCTGCCAATATAGGCTAGAGTAAGTTTTCTGCTAACAGTCCCAGTGACCGTTTATGGGAATTGTTTTCAGAAGATATGAATACTGGTAGATTCCATAGGCCCACCATTTCCTTGGCAAAATTCAGTGGTTTATACCGCTGGACCTAAGATAGAGACCTGTTTCAAAAGAATCCATTATTTTTATTATGAAGATATTCATTACTTTTTAACAGGTTTACATGTACAGGGATGAATATTAATTCTTCAGCCAGTGGATTTTTTTTTTATTATTCAATTTTCACCTGTTCCTTGACTTTTTTTATTTGAGTGTTTGTTTTATGTGTGTGGTATCTTATTTTTGAAAGTCAAATAGAATATTTTAAAGACAGATAAAATGCCCTTCAGCTCCTGAGAGAGATCAGAAAGCTTTGCAAGGACCCAGGAGTAATACAGACCCCAGGAATGGATTTTGCCACCGGCTCCAGCCCCCCACTACTGAGGAGTGAGGAAGCCAGAAGCACCCTCCCCTCCTCCCTGTGCAGCTCTGGCCTAGCCCTGCTGTGGATTAGCAGTGTGTGAGCTTTGGCTAGTCCCAAGACCAGGTTTTCCCCCTTTCATCTGCCCCACCTTGCATGAAGTTCAACAGAGGGCGAGTGGATGAGAGATGGAGAGTTGAGAAGATTTTTGAAACTCTTCTGTATTAAGGATGGATTTTCCTGCCAATCCTCTGCCAACTTTGTAAACCTCTACACCCCAAGCAAGTAGGCACTCTTTCCCCAGCTTGAAACACCATTGAGAAAGAGGATGTCACAGAATTCCTTATAGGCCCTTTTGAAATCATTCCTTTTGTTTTGCTCTGTGGAGAAGGGGCACCAGGGGTCACCAACCTCCAGAGAAGTCACCCTATGAACTCAGACAGGTTCTTGATTTCTCCCCTCCTGCCAAACCCAAGCCAGGACCCTTACCTTCCCACCTGGCTCTCAGGCTCCTGACTGCTCTCCTCATCAAGGCCACCCAGGCCTGTGATCACAAGCTCACCCATCATTTATGAACCCGAGCATCATCTACTCATGGGTGTCCTTCAGTCTCCTTCTGAGGGCAGCTCATCTCTGTAGCCTCCACTTCTTGCCCACTGAGGTCATTTGGTGAGCCCCATTCAGCAAAACCCGATTTTCATTAATAAGGATGAAAAATGCCTGTATCACAACAAGGTGATCCGTTTGGATCAATGCACTAGGCACCGTGTTCCAAATTGGTCCTATTGCAAGTTCCAGTTCCTCTCACAGAGGAGCCAGGTTTCTCCTACACTGGATGAGGAAGCATTGGATTGAGCCAAAAGGCAAATTCATGGGACCAGCCACTGAAAGAGAGTAAGGAGTGAGAAACTTCAAAGGAGAGATGTAATGGATTTTTTCCCCTAATCTTTTCTTTTTCTTTTGACGGTAATTCCAGATAGCAGAAGGAACAGATCTGAAGTGTGTGGTCCAGTGAAAATAACAAATCTATGTACCAGTGTCACCTATGCCCCATGACTCTGGAAAGTAACCTCATGCCGCTTTCCAATCAGTTCCCTCCTTCTCCTCCAGAGGCAACCACAGTTGATCTCTATCCCCATAGTAACATGGACTTAGACTGGGTGGACCTGAGATCGGTAACTTTGGTCTTAGATCACCTGGGCAAATCAGCCTGAGAGTCCCATCAGCAGCTCAGATATCTTTACTCCCTTAGAATTGGAAAGAGTCCTGCCTGAGTCCCTAGCACTTGGCTCTGCTGCCCCCAAAATGCCACCTAACCCCCAAGGTTACTCTCTGAGCCACAGCCCTCCTCCCAGCCAAAGAGTGTAGCATCAGTGACCCAGGTAAGTAAGTGCGAAAGCTCTTGGTACCCCGGGTCGTGCATGCTTTGTTGATTAATATCTGGAAGTGCGACGCACAGAGCCATAGCATGTCAAGCAGCATGTCGATTTCTCTTAAAGCACTGCACAAAAGGGAGCCATTCCTTTTGTGCATTTCCTTTTAGAAACAAAGGATTCCATGACCACCTTCTTCCAGGCTTCTAGCCATCAAGATGGCCACAGAGCTAAAGTGATTAGTCAGGGTGGAGGGTGGGTGTGTGTGAACCCAGGCTATGAAATTGAAGGATCCTGATTCTCTTGGATTAACTTTCCCAAACGTCTCAAAGGTGAAAAGCACTTTGTCTGTATGCAAAGCTTTGGTGTCTCTGGAATGTACCTTCTGCAGTTCAGTTCTTAATCACTGTGTATTTTTTCACTGGGACAAAGGCTGCCTGCTAATAGCATTTTCAACCACCTTCAGCCGCCTCATTCAGCTACGCCAAGGCCTCAGGCAGAGCTGGCTGCAGCTCCCTGGTACCATGATCCGTTCCCAACTGACCGGCACTGGGGAACATCACACATTCAGACCCTGAGACAATGGCTTCCCCTGTAACTGTGCAAGATGCCGGGTGGAAGTAGAATTTCCCCTGCCCTTCCTGTTTCCTACAGGATCATCCAGTGAGGCAGGGGAGGGGGTGAAGAAGAGGGAGGAAAGGGCCCAAGAGGGTGCAGCACAGGAGCTCTCCTCTCTGGACAGAGCAGGGAGCTCAGGGGCTCCCAGCAAGACCTAGCAGCACAGACCCTGGGGTAGCTCATCTCTGAACACAGGTAGCCTCTGCTGTCAGATTTCTCTTTGATCCCTGAAAATTCCAGGAGCCTCAGCTCTTCAGAAGAGAGGCAGTTGCTGAGCCAGTGTGATTGCAGGATTTCTTCCCCAAAGCCCGAGGCCAGGCATCTAGCCATGCCTGTGTCCTGCATGAATAACCACCTTCCAGCCCCACGCGGGAGGTCACTGAGTAGCGGACAGATTGCAGTTGGACTGAGCTGCCCCCTGAGCGGACCTGAAACCTCACGACCTCCTTTAGCAGCAGAACTGGCATTTGAAAAATGTGTGTGTGCAGGGGTGGGGGGAGGGAGACAGAAATGCCAAGGAACACCACCTGGATTGCTGAGAGGCTGGGAACAATCTCAGGGCAAGTGCTCTAGGCTGACCTCTGAAGTCCTGAGAGATGGAAGCAGCTGGGGGGGAGGGGAGGGAAAGGCATTGACGGCAGCTGCAAAGCTGGGAAGCTGAGCTCCAGGACTCAAGCAGGAGGACATTAATTAGCGCCCCCAAGCCCAACACAGCCTCTTCTACAGAACAGGGAGGGGTGGAAGGTGGGGGACCTCAGGACCAAAGGCACCTAAAACAGATAGGCAGTCCCA
Organism: Lontra canadensis; assembly: GCF_010015895.1. NCBI lineage: Eukaryota > Metazoa > Chordata > Mammalia > Carnivora > Mustelidae > Lontra > Lontra canadensis. Next base: position 5,154,064 of record NW_022631092.1, read on the forward strand.
TAATAATCCAGATATAGAACCTTCAGCCTTGCTTACCCTACAGCCCCCTCTCCAGCCAAAATGATCTCACTAATGAGGAAGAAGCCGTAATGAGGGTTTGGATGCCTGGTAAACGTCATCTGCTTTGTTTCTGGGCTCTTCACATACACACTCACAATAGACTGCTATCTGGGGGCTTTAGTGATTTTTTTTTCACATCCGCCAGCTCAGTCAGACCCGAATACCATGGGTGGCCAAGCCAAAAGATATACATTTAGTGACCCAAGATGTCATTTGTTGCCCTGGTGGAAAACAGACAGAAGGAGAAAGGGAGGAGCCAGTATTTGGCGTGCAGTAACTGCAGAAATAAGGGGCACCAAGAGGCGAGCGGAATCCTGCAGTGCCTTTCACATGAGCAGGGATGGACATGGGTGAAGGGGGCCGGGGGAGGTTTGTTAGAACTCTCAGACCGGGAGACCCCTAGACTCATCAGCTCCACGTTTCCCCCGAGAGGACCTCACACACACATCCTGGTGCTTCCTGCCTTCAGAGCTGCACCAAGGAAGCAGGTGTACCAACAGGATGACAAATGCCTCGAGCTCCATCTAAGAAAGGGCAGTCAAGGAGAGCACCAGCCATGTCTGTGCCTTAGAATCCAGGGCTGGACAAAGTCCTTGAAGGTCAGCCTCTGCCAGCTGCGAGCTCTTGTCCTATCTAACCCACTCTCCACAGAGGAATAGCCACCTAGCTTTTAGTGACTTGCAAAGACTGGCACTGTAACCCTCTAGGATTAAAAAAATCTGATTAAAAAATCCTTAGCCTGATATAAATGTACCCTGCTGCTGGCTAAGTTTAGTGTATTTGAAGATGCAGATAAGGTTGCTATTGGGGAGATTTTGTGTGTGTGTGTATGTGTGTGTGTTTAAAATAGGGGAGAAAAAAGGAAGTTTGGTCTCACTTGTGAAAATGAGGAGTGAAATACTAGGGGAAATAGAGCAAGGGGACGTCAACGCAGACTTTCCGACAGCTCCCGGGGGCAGTTGCATTTCTGGACAAGCTCCCGTGCATGCCACTGGAATTCTCAAAGTCAAGCTGGCGTGTCCCTCTGTGGAGAGCTAAGCCAGATGACACGTTGTCTTGCATCCAGCAAACTCACAGCCCTTGTTCATTTACTAGATCTACCCATTATCCATCAATTCATCAATCAGCCGGTTTATTGAGTACTCTACCAGGCTTCACAAACCTGATCAATTTCTTTTAATTACATCCAGCTTGCACGCAGCCAAGCCCAGTAAACAAGATGAGCCCTCACGCCCCACTTGGAAATGAACACGAGGGACCGCTGGCCCTTTCGGCCTCTCAGTACCCAACACCGCAGCCCATGCCGATGAGGACACGTGCTCCCCTTCACAGATGGCGACAGTGTCGCCGGCCGGCTGTCAGTAATAGCATGGGTTTTGAGTATTTTCTCAGACACAGTGATCAGTCTGCTCGGATCCAGCCAGGCTCTCCTCTAGACCCCTGTCCGATGTTCTGTCTTCCTTTAGAGGGTGAGCAGGGAACGGGCACAGGCTGCGTCAAGGGGAACAAGCAGAATGATGGAGACTCGGTCATTTTCCTCATCCATCCTTGTGGTGCCCAATCCCACTTCAGAGGCTCCTCAGCCACTTTCTCCCAGGCACACAAGTCACTGGCCTCTGCCAGGATCTCAGTGCCTCAAGCACCAGGATATGGTCCCATTTAGTTTTTTTCCTTTTCAAGACCTTCTGTGTGGGTGGCAAGTGAAGGGCTGGTAGAGGTCCCTGTGGGAAGTCATCAAACTCCTTCCCTGCACAGGGAGCCAGGAACACAGGCCACAGCAGGAGTGTATTGCCCTGGGGCCTGTGGGAACCCCCCGATCCCCAGCCCAGACTCCCAGCCTTGGCACAGGCCCCTGTATTTCCTCAGTCCCAGAACCGGTGGCAAGCCTGTGTCTCTCCCAAAAAGGTCTCCATCCTACCTTTCAGACAGGATCCCAGGTTGTCTGCATTCTTCTGCATTCACACATCTCCTGCATCCTTAAGACTGGTTCACTCATAGCTTCTAGTCACCCAGACCCAACTATCACCTGTGTGGGTCAACCCACCCTCCCCGATCTTACTCCCTAGTCCACGCTCCTTCCTCCCTTGAATCAAATTAAGTGCAGGGTCAGCCCACAAGCATTAGGAGACACTCTACTTACGAGTGAAAATGCCTCCTTTTGGGGTAAGTAAAATCCCCACACCCCAAAAAGAGTACCAGCAACACACCTTCACGCCCTACCTGCCTCCCAGAGGCCTGGTGGTTCCGGCTGTCTGCAGTCAGGGCTCCTGAACCCAGAGATCAACAGGGTCTGTTAGCGAAGTCCTTTGGCCTCTGTGGCTCTTGCAGCAATTAATTCACCTGTCTGGCTCTCTGTCTCTGTCTCCGTCCCTGTGTGTGTGTGTGTGTGTGTGTGTGTGCACGTGCACCTGCACGCCTGTGCGTGCCAACTCTGTCGCCTGTCTCTGCAGGGAAAGTCGCTGGCGGGCAAGCGGCTCACCGGCCTGATGCAGTCCTCCTGACGGTGCCCACCGCGGGGCCCGGGCCCGACGACCCCGCAGGCAGGCGGCGGCGCTCCACCTCCGCGGACAGAGTCTCCCTCCGAGGGGACCTGGTCACTGTGAAAGAGAAGGAGTGAGGGCGAGGACGGGCAGCAGAGGGGAGACTCGGTGGGTGACTGGGGACACCGTAGAGAACGAGTCCACAGAGCCTGGGCTCGGCCCTGCAGAGGCCCCCGTTTACAACCCTCTCTTCCTTGTACAGTTGTGCGCCGACGCCCCGTTCTCGAGGAGGTCCCGGGCCCTAACTCATTCGGGGCACGTCACCTCATGGGGCTCCTGTCATGACTATCACTTGGGATTATAATCTTATTACCGTCACTCTTCCCTCTGTCTGGGGGGAGCGCGCCTTCCGGCACCTGCAAGAGGGACCGGCTGGCCCTGAGCACATCCAGTATTATGCCCCGCTCCCCCCATAGTGACAGCCACTGTGTCCTGATGGCCCCCTGCATCACCCCACGTCTGTGTAAGGCTCCGCAGCGCGACACGTCCCTGCCGTGGCTACAATGGTGAGCAAACTCATGGCTTGCCCCACCACCAGTTCTTTCGGCCCCCCCAAGCCCGCTCTGCAAGAGGCCCCCACGGGCGTGGGGTTGCCCTCGTGTCCTGTCACATGCCTCAAGGGTCCCACACCAGAGGAAGCACCGGTGTCCACGAAAGAGCTCGTGGTTTGACAGCTGTGGAGGCTCTGACCGTCTTTAAAACGTTTATTATTTCCTAACTTATTCTGGTGTTGCCCCTTCTCCTTGGCTTGTTCCCTCCTGTTCGACTCAAAATAAACATGGCCGTGAACACAGGGGCCACTGGGATCCTCCCCTCCGGCAGCACCGGTGGAAGCTGGGAGAGTTCCCGGCCCCGGGGAGCGGGGAGGTGGCTGGGTCACACAGCTGGCAGGCCCGACACTGTGGCATCCTGATGGGCATGGCTGAGCCCCTGCTGGGCCAGGTCTCAGCTGGGGCTGAAGCTGGGGCTGAGCCTGTGACGGAGGGCCTAGGCCAGGGCCAGACACTCCTCTGACAGCCCAGCAGGGTCACCTGCTAAACAGAGTAGGTCCTCAAGGGAAAAAGCCGACACAAAGCAGAACCTGCAGAAACCTGCAAAAAACCCACTTGTACTCCCTTCATGTGTGTCAAGATGACTATCTGCCAGTGGGCCGGGAGGTAATATATGGAACGCACCGAGTCAGGTGCTTGGCACGAAGTAGGTGCTCAGCAAACGGTAGCTTTTACTGTCCTCGTTGTCACTGTCACCATTGTGACACCCTCAAGCCCTCAGACGGAGCGCTATTAAGCAACATGTTTTTTTAATTCAGACACTCACTCCACATGCTAGAACTAGCCTCCCTCAATCTATTTTTGGCCATAGGTGAAAATTTTCCCTGGGGAGTATAAAAACAGCAAACACAGAAGCAAAAAAAAAAAAAAAGAAAAAAGTGATTACTGGTATTTCTTCACTCATGTAGGCAAATTCACCAGCTGGTGACCAAAGGTTCATAAACTTCTTTGCAGACCTTGCCTCCTGAGTGCTTCCATGACCATCTTTGGAGCCCCTAAGTCAGTGTCATCGTATGTCCGATTCCATGGGGCCCTGTCTGCAGGGCCCTGGCCCCAGGGCTTCCATCCCTCACAGCAGGACTACTATGGGCATTAGGAGACTTGGCTACAGTTGTGCCCTTCTGAGTTCTTGACCACCATGCCTCAGTTTCCCCCACTGGCTGTAGTTGCTGTCTCTGCCAGGTACGGTAGACAGTAGAGAGATGACATGGGTTGGGTCCTGAGGTTGTCTCCAGTGGTGGCAATACAGACGCAGATTCCCGTCAGGCACTCCCACACCCTGGTTCCACACAATGTCAGCATGGGTCCTGGCCCTTGTAGATCCTTGGTAACTACTTGATGAGTAAGTGAGTGAAAGGAAGCCCTGTTCCATGTAATGGGGTCTTTGGACCTCCTCTCCTGGTTCCACCCATTTTTATCTCCTTGCTTTTCACACAGGGCTCCTTTCTCAGAACCAAAATGCCGCCTAAGCTTTTCTGCACCCAACATTGCCCCAAAGAAGCCCCTCCTTGTTAAGGGTCCCCGAGCTGTGTCAACATCAAGGCACAGGGTGCGTGGACAGAGCGAGTTCTAGAACAGCCAGTGCCTCTGTGCCCTCAGTTACCAGGGCAAATTCCTTGCTGCCTCCTGCCCTTCCCCACGGGCTGTGGACAGGACAGGGTTGGCTTCCCCAATCTTCCCGGCCTCTACTCCTGAGCAATGCTGGCTGACTTGACCAGCCCTGGAGGTCCCCAGAGGGCCCACCCAGAGCCAGGTGGACTGTACCTCTGAGATGGCGAAAGCTGAAGGTTTCCAAACACCCCTGGGGACATCCTGAGGAAAGGACGGGCCCACAGGCTCAACAGAAGTAAGGGTGCTCCAGACGCATTCAGATCCAGAGCAATAAACCCCATCGTCACCCCCTCTCCCAACCAGGCATGCTCAGTCTTGTGACCACCACGTTCTCCCCAGTAGATCAAGCCAAGCAATGCAGGGGGTGGGGGTGCCGTTGCTCTGCCCAGTTGGCCAGTCCAAGGTCCATCTACTGTGCAGACCTTAGAATGCAAACACTTCAAAAATAATGTTCTTGGCCAGTTTCCCATTGGCCTGGTCTACACAGCCAAAACTTCAAACCAGAGTAGACTTTTGAAGGCAGTTCCAGAGCAAAGTAGGTTCCCCTGCCTCCGGAAGCTTCCTTAGCACCCCCCTGACTGGGCACTGTCTCTGGACCTGGGACTCTTCCCATTGACAGCTGCCAGGATACAAATCATGTTGGCAGCCCCACAGGGCAGCCACAGAAGCGACCACCCAGCCAGCAAATCAGACGTAAGGATACCAGGCACCGAACATCGGACTGAAATCACCTTTGCCTCGTGGAAAGAAGAAAAGTTGGAGGATGGCATGTGCAAAGTGCCCAGCAGCAGCCAGAGGGCTCAGCCCAAGCAGCAGGAATGCTCTCGCTGGGGAGAGGGCTCCTTCTCTTTCAAAAAGTGATGCTTCGTTCTGCTGTCAGGTGTGGCTATCCCCCAGGAGCACCGTGGGGCCCAGCCCACCAGGGCAGTCATCTGGGTGGTGCCCCTGGCCCACGAGGGGCCGAGGAGTCAGGTCCAGGCCAGCCCCCCGGGGCCCCACTCACCACTCCAAGTTGTTGCTGAGACCGGTGAACATATGGGGATATGCTCCAGGCGTGCTCTTCCTGGCAGGATGGCTGGTGTGTTCAAACTACCTCACCAACAGGACACTGAACCAGGAGCCTGCCACCCAGCCGGCCTTTTGGCTCTCGGTGGAAGTTGATGTTTTTCCTAAAATGCACCCTTCCCCTTGTGCTCCAAATGCATGGCTTCAAAAGCCACCACTAAGAAGCCTTGCCCCACGCTGGAAAGGATAGCAGGCTGTTTGTCTTTGGACCTTGCAGAATATGTTGGAGGGAGGTGTTCCTCATTGGGCTGCTGGGCTGCTGGGCTGAAAAGCCCTGGCGTTGGGGGTAGATAATGGGTCACTGGCTTCCAGCAGGGATGGCCAAGCTGAGTATGTAGCAAGGACCCTATGTGGCACAGTTAAATAGTGGTCAAATGAATCCCCCATAACTACTCAGCCCAGGACCCTCAGAAAAGAGTTCTATGCTGTGGTCACAATGGCAAGGACACATGCCAGCAGCCTACTCATTAGTACCACCCAGTAATAAGGCCTCCCCTGGGCACGACCCAGGGGCCATCAAGTAGCAAAGTAGCAAATGTAGCAATAAGGGGCTCGGGGCCTTAAAGGGACAGGGTTCAAATGATCCGGTCTTGGCCCTCTCCCCAGTCCCAAGGAGGGCTCAGAGCCAGCTGCTGTCAGCTGTCTAGGGAGGGCTCCTGGTCTGTATACTATGCCCACTCACAGCATGATCACGGACACGTTGGAATGGCCTTCTCATAGTGCATGTGGTTCTCATTAGTTTATTTTTCTGGAATTTGGGGGTTGGACCCCAGAACCCAACATGCTGGTACAGTCTAAAAATAAATGACTTGAACCCACTCTAATCCAGCTAACTCTGTGTGGCTCCTTGGTGTGGGGGTTTATTGGTCAGGATTTGCTGCTAGGAAAACAAAAATGTACCACCTCTCTTCCTTCCCCACTCCCCACCCAGCCCCATTAATCACACACACACACACACACACACACACACACACACACACACACACGTGCGCGCGCGCCATCTGTCCCACCCCCCCCTCCACCCCCCCGCCGCCTCACTCCCTAGCAGAAAGCTCAGGAAAGCCAGATCTCTGGGGTGTAGGACTCATCCTGGCAGGTTGGGACAATGGTGTCCCCGGGAGGCTGGGGCCCCCCACTCTGCCAAGTTCTCCTTGGCTGCATGGCCTCTGTGCCCCCTTGTTTGTACTCAGCCACAAAACTCAACGGCCTGACGAACACTCTGATGCCCTCAAATAAAATCCCAAGATTGAGGTCTGCTGCATACAGATGGCGCTGCTTACAGGGAGCCTTGGTTTCCTAAGCGACAGACAATCCCATCTCCCACTAATACTGAAGCAGCAGGGTTCTGAGAGCCTGGAAGTCAGGTTTACAAGAAGAGGACAAGAGTGAGGGGGAAAAGGAGCCACACGCCTGCAGTCTCTACATTAACAACAGGGCTGGTACCTAGCAGCTTGCTTCAGTGGCAGAAACCTTGCTTCTGAAGGTAGCAGTGATCTTAAAGGCATAGGAATGGGTCCTCAGTCACACCTGCAAGGGAATCAACTTTTCTCCAAACCCCTGGGCCACCTCCCAGAGTGGGACTTCCTGCCTCACACAGTCAAGACCAAGTCCACCCAGCCACAGCGCCTGAATCAAGTCTATAGGGTATCCCGCTGTCAGGTCTTGGCCCACCACAAGAAAACCTTGCTTCCCTGTCCTCCTGGATCAAGGCCACCACCTCCAGGGAACCCAGAACTCCTCCTACCCAGCAAAGCAATCTGGCTTATTTACAGAACCTTTCTTTAACAAGCGACCACCGTCTAGGTATCCTTTGGACCACCAAGAACAGAGGTCTGCTCAGGTGCAAGGTGGAGGAGGGATTGGGGCTGCCAGTTAGAACACGAAAAGCTGTGCCCACCAGGGATGTCTGTGCTCCACACTGCAATCCTCTTGTCTCCACTCACTGTTGGGGACCCTGATGCAAAGGCCATGAGGCTATCCCTTCCCTTGGTGCCAGCCTCCAATTGCTCATTAGTCCCAGCTTCCAGGGGGTCAACACCCATCTCTTAGGACCTTTTCTGGGATGTGGCAGCCTCCAAACTCTGTGGCTTGGAGAAGCAACCAGGAGGTATTCTGAGGGGCATGTCTGCCACTGGGCCTCTGAGTTCTCATGGTGTGCTTTCACTCAGTCTGCCTTCCTGAGCAGAAGCGTCCACGTGACCTGATCTCCTGGCTTCCCTTACTTGGACTTCCTGTGCATGAAGCTGGACCCCTTTCCCTGTACCCAGCCCTTCGGCACCTGCCATGGGGTTACAGGGCCTGTCCCTAACCCCATACACCGAGGGGCAGGGCTCCCTGGCCAAGGAGAAGCTACAGGGGGGTGACTTGTTCTAAAGGGGCTCAGGGTGGGGGATGTAGCTTGACATGAGCTCCATCAGGACCAGAGTTCGCTGTTATGCTCCTGCTCCCTTCAAGCGTGGCTTCTGTCCCCCCAGGGCCCTGCAGCTAGCCTGGTCAGGTCTGGATTATTTCAACAGACGAAAGAGAGAGACAGCCCCTGATTGCCAAGGCTGAGCCACATATCCTCGGCTTGAGGGTCCATTCCCTCATTTGTAAAACAGGATAAGAATTTTAAAGTCCTGGGACAAATGGGTGGCTCCATCAGTTAAGCGTCTGCCTTCAGCTTAGGCCATGATCCCAGGGTCCCAGGATCGAGCCCAGGTCAGATGCCCTGCTCAACAGGGAGCCTGCTTCTCCCTCTGCCTGCCACTCTCCCTGCTTATGCTGATGCGCTTTCCCTCTGACAAATACATAAATAAAATCTTAAAAAAAAAAAAAGGAATTTTAAAATCTTAAGGCTGTCGTGAATGAGATGTGCCCTGCACATAGTAGATGCCCATGAAACCGGAGCTGGTATTAGCTATCGCTGCATCTGAGAAAGTCACTGAGAGGCAGGGGAACACATTTGTAGATCCCTCCGAGGCAGCTTTCCCTGCAGCCAGGCCCCGGACAGACAGACAGTTGGCTCTTTTTGCCGGCAGGCAGGCTGTGGTATCTTGGCCTGTGCAGGTAGCAATGTAACCCTGCCGGGGTCCAGCCCCTTGCGCTCCTTTTCCTGCCAGAACCTGGTTCCCTCGCCATATGTCACTTGGATGGCCTCAGTGATCCCAGACTCCTGGGAGCTCCTCCCTCAGACCCTGGATGGAAAATGGAAGCAGAAGCCCTCTTTCTCCATCTAGATCCCCACCCACCTGACAGGCCTCCGAGGCTGTTTCATTAGGGTTTGGATTCTGAGCTCTTTCTCAGAAATATGCCATTTCAGGCCGATGATTCAGAGCTCAGGTCTAGGACGCACGGCTGGGTGAGGCCTGTCCTCTGAGAACGGTCAGCATGCCCACGGACGCACGTATGTCCGTGGAGGGACTGGCCTTGTTCCTAAAATGTCCAACCGAACGAAAGAAGCCTGTTTTTCCTCCTTTGCCCATTACATCCCAGGAAGATCGTTTTGAGTTGGGGAAGAAGGAAGTTTTAAAACGAGATGAGGCCTGGGCATCTCTTCCTGTGACCCTGTCTGTGAGTGGACCATCAGTGGAGAACCAGTGAATCCTGACCCTGAGGGGGACCTTAGACATTTACAAATTACATAGTGAGGGTGTGTGTGCACATGGCTCACATTTTCATGGGGTTTTTTTTTAATATTTTATTTATTTATTTGACAGAGAGAGAGAGATCACAAGTAGGCAGAGAGGCAGGCAGAGAGAGAGGGGGAAGCAGGCTCCCCACAGAGCAGAGAGCCCGATGCGGGACTCGATCCCAGGACCCTGAGATCATGACCTGAGCCGAAGGCAGAGGCTGAACCCACTGAGCCACCCAAGTGTCCCTGTGCGTTTTGTTTTGTTTTTAAAGATGATTTATTTGAGAGAGAAAGTGTGCATGAGAGAGTGCACGTGGGGAACAGGGAAGAGACTGAGGGAGAAGGAGAAGCAGGCTCCCCACTCAGGCTTGATCCCCAGACTCTGGGATCATGACCTGAGCCAAAAGCAGGCATTTAACTGACTGAGCCACCGAGGTGCCCTGCATTTTTGTGTTTATTGAAGTATAATTTACACACAGTAAAATTCGCTCTTTTTAGATACAGCATTATAAATTTTGGCCAACTGACACAGTGATGTAACCACCATCAAAAACCAAGATAAGAAGTAATTCTGTCACCCCCAAAAGTTCCCTATGATTCTTTGTAGCTAATCCCCTCTCTTCATTCACCTGCTTCTGACAACTATGTATCTGTTTTCTGACCCCAAAGTTGTGCCTTTTTCTGAGAGTCACAGAATGGGAATCATACAGTATGTGCCCTTCTGAAGCTTCCCTCACTTAGCACAAAGCACACTATTGCATATATCAGTAGAACATTCCTGATGTTTTGTTTTTAAGCATAAAGAAACGGGTCCTGAGGCAGAAGGCAGAGAGGAGGTCAAGGAACAGGGTCTAGAGTCCAGGTCCCTACTCCCAGCCAGGCCACAGGCTTGTTGGCCACAACTTCTTCAGTAAACAGTCATTTTTAAGTCCCCCAAACCCCCGGGCTCGTCTGAGAGAGCACATGATGACAAAACATGCACACTGAAGAGAATGAGTGATTATTCATCTACCAGAAGCTACTCACTCGGAAGCCAAGGGAAGCAATGGTGCAAATCAGAGTGAATCTTTATTTATTCAGTTAACAAGTAGTGCTTTGTAGACCACTACCAATACCTCTGGAGCTTTCCCAGTCTTTTTGCAAATAGATTAACACAGAATAATGAAGTGATAAACTATACCTGAAGCAAAGTGTGGGACAGACCCCAGGGACATAGGGATCTAGGGTAGAGCAGTACAACCATGAAACCCAAGCCACGAGGAAGAGATGACCTGGGGTTCTCTTGGTTAGAGACCTCAAAATCCAAAAGTTCCAAATAATTGAAGGTTTATAAATATCATTATGAATTCATGAATTTAAATATATTTGATGTATTTTAATCTCATTTATATCTCATTTATTATCTTTATTGATATTGATATCGATATTGATATTGATATCCAAAGTGTCCCATGTGGGGTAAGAGCCTCTTCATGTTGGCTCCTGAGTCCTTTACATATAGCCTGGAAGTCTTTGATAGCTTTGTTACTATATGATATGGCAAAATAACCCAGAATCATCTTGTACATTTCCTGTCTCATACCTAAGTTCCATGTGAGTGAATGTCTAACAAACGCTCGGCCATAACATCAGGGAGGTCCTGTGGTAGACTTTGCCTATGGAAACTGAGTCTCCTGTGCCTCCTGACTATTAGAATTAAAAATTCCCTTAACAATCAACCAGCCTGGAGTCTTCATTCTACAGAACAGGAAACAGAGGCCCAGAAATATGAACCGACTTACATAAGGTTACACAGGCCTATGGATTAAAAAACTAGGCCTCCAGAATCTCAATCCCTTCTGCTTCCCAGAGACCTACCTCTCCTTACACACCCTCAACCCACCTACTCAGGCCCTTCCACTTGGGCCACATCCCAGCCTTTGCTGTGTGCGCTGAAAAGTAGATGCAGAAAGTCAATGTACCCAATTTCAAAACTTACTATAAAGCTAGAGTAATCAATACAGTGTGGTACTGGTGTAAAGATAGACATGTAGGTCAATGGGATAGAGCCAAGAGTCTAAAAATAGGTCCATATATTATGGTCAGTTGGTTTTTAACAGGAGTACCAAAACAATTCAGTGGGAGAAAGAACTGTCTTTTCAAAAACTGGTGCTGGAACAACTAAATAAAGTTGAAGAATGAAGTTGGACCCGTGCATCACACCATATAAAAATGAATTCAACATGGATCAAAGACATTAATACTGTAAAATTCTTAGAAGAAAATATGGAGACAAATCTTCATGACCTTGGAATAGGCAATCGTTTCTTATATAACACCAGAAATGCAAATAACAGCAACAACTAGGAAATTGAGCTTCATCAAAATTAAAAACATTTGTGCTTCAAAGGATACCATCAAGTAAGAGAAAAGACAATCTCTAGACTGGGAGAAAATACTTGAGAATTATACAACTGACAGGTGCTTATATCTATAGTATATATCTCTTAAAACTCAGTAATAAAAAGACAACACAATTAAAAGATGGGCAAAGGATTAATATAGATGTTCTTCAAAGAAAATGTGTTCAACAAACCCATGAGAAGATGCTCAACACCATAAATCATCAGGGAAATGCAAATCAAAAATACAGTGCGATACCACTTCACACCCACTGGGTAGGCTTTAATGAAAGAGACAGATAATAACAAGTGTTGGTGAGGATGTGGAGAAACTGGAGTTCTCATATGCTGCTGGTGGGGATGTAAAAGGTGCAGCCACTTCAGAAAACATTTTGGCATTTCTTCAAAAGGTTAAACATGGAATTACTGTATGACCCAGCTATTCCACTCCTCAGTATACACCCAGAAAAAATGAAAACATCTGACCATACAAAAATTAGACACTAATATTTATAGCATTATTCATAATAACCAAAAATGGAAATAATCCAAATGTCTGTCAACTGATAAATGCATAAGCAAAATGTGATATATCCATATAATGGAATATTATTTGGCCATAAAGAGGAATGAAGAACTGATACATAGTACAACACAGATGAGCCTTGAAAAACATACTAAGTGAAAAAAGCTAGTCACAAAGGACCGTATATTATATGATTCCATTTATTTGTAATGTGCAGAAGAGACCAATCTATAGATACAGGAAGTAGATTAGTGATTGCCTAGAGCTAGGTAGGGTAGGCCATAAGAGGGGGCAGAAAAGTCATTGCTAATAGCTATGAGATTTCTTTTAGGGGTGATGAAAATATTTTAAAATTGATTGTGGTGATGTTGCACAGTTACTCTATAAATATATTAAAAAACATTGACTTGTACACTTTAAATGAGTAAATTTCTCTGGCCCTGGTCTCAGGGTCCTGGGATCGAGACCTGCATCAGGCTCTCCACTCAGCGGGGAGGCTGCTTCCCCTCCTCTCTCTGACTGTCTCTCTGCCTACTTATGATCTTTCTCTCTGTCAAATAAATAAATAAAATCTTTTAAAAATAATAAAATAAATGAGTAAATTGTATGATATCTGGATCACATTCCAGTAAAGAAGAGAGAGAAAGAGAATGGGAGAGGAGGAGGGGGGAGGAGAGGAGGGATGGAAGGAAGAGGACAAAGAGGAGGAAGAAAGGAAGGAGAGAGGGAGGAAGGATGGGAGATGAGACAGCTATAGATCAGAAAGAAATCCACGCCTGTTTTTCTAAGTCACCAAGAGAGCAGGGCTGGTCCCCAGAGAGCGTGGGTGGAGGTAGGCACAGAGGACTTTGAAATCCTACGTAGTTGCAAGGACAGGGTCAGCAGGTAACAGGTCATCCCAGAGCAAGTGGTCTATGTCAACTATGTCAGAGCAAGTGGTCTATGTCTATGTCAATAATTCAAGCCCTTGAGCCCTGCCTTGTAAGGAACTAATTAAATTAGGTGGATTAGTAGTCTGTTGGATAAGAAATCCACTCAACACACTCTCCTGCATCCAATATAAGCCTTGTTTCCCAAAGCTTTAAGCCCTAGGGACATTCAAACTGTAAGAGAAATGCCCTTGATGGAGTCACAAGACTCTGGTTCTGGTCTTGGATCTGCCACCAATAGCTGTGTGGCCTTAGGCAGCTCATGGTACCTCAGGCCACCTGAGGCAAATGTTGAAAATAAAGAATGCCAAGCCCCACCTCCAGAGGTTCCAAATCAGGAGGTTTGAGCAGAACCCTGGGAATTTCCATTTTCAGTGAGTATCCTATCTGCACTGCAAAGGAAATCATCAACAAAATGAAAAGGCAACGTAGTGAATGGGAGAAGATATTTGCCAACCATAAGTGGTTAGTATCCAAAATATATAAAGAACTCAAACAACTCAATAACAACAACAAAAAAAAAATCCAATTTAAAAATGGACAGAGGAACTCAATAGGCATTTTTCCAAAGAAGATGTATACAAATGGGCAACAAATACATGAAAAGGGGCAACAAATACATGAAAAGGGCTCAAGATTGCTACTCATAGGGGATTGCTGTTATTATGGACATTGGGAAGGGTATGTGCTATGGTGAGTGCTGTGAAGTGTATAAACCTGGTGATTCACAGACCTGTACCCCTGGGGAAAAAATATATTATATGTTTATAAAAAATAAAATTATAAAAAGAAAAAAAAAAAGATAAGAGATAATGAAAGTTAGTGAGGGTGTGGAGAAAAAGGAACCCTTGAGCACTGTTGGTGGGAATGTAAATTGGTGCAGCCACTATGAAAACAGTATAGATCTACCTCAAGAAATTGAAAATGGAACTCCTATATGATCCAGCAATATATACCCACTTCAGAGTATATATCCAAAAGAAATGAAATCATTGTTTTGAAGAGCCATCTGCACTACCATGTTTATTACAGCATATTGACAATACCCAGGACAAGGAAACAACCTATGTGTCCATTAAATGGATGAACAGATAAACAAAATGTGCAAAGAAAGGAAATATATATAATAAATAATAATATAATAAAGAAAACACATATAAAATATTATTGAGCCATAAAAAAGAAGAAAATTTTGCCATATGAGACAACACTGATGGACCTTGAGGATATTATGCTAAGTGGAATAATTCAACAGAAAGGACAAAGACTGTATGATCTCACTTATATGTGGAATCTAAAAAAAAAACAACAACAACAAAGAAACTCACAAAAACAGAGAACAGATTGGTGATTGCCAGAGGCAGGAATGGGAGATGGGGGAAATGGATGAAGGTGATCAAAAGGTACAAAGTTCCAGTTATAAGAAAAATAAATTCTGGGGAATCTACTACAGTTAACAATACTGTACTATATATTTGGAATTTGCTAAGAAAGAACTAAACTTATTGTGGTGGTCACTCCACAATATATACATATATCAAATCATTATGTTGTACACCTAAAGATAATACAATGTGATATGTTAATTAAATCTCAGTAAAACTGGAGAAAATGTAATCTTAGGTGATTCTGATAACACAGTCAGATGTGAGCCATTGGACTAGATGCTTCCTATGGGTCTTTCATCCTGAGAACTGTATGGGAAGAGGGTTTGATTGAAGTTCAAAAAAGACATGTAATTCCTGTCTCCTTCTCCAACCAAAGATGGAGGGTAAAGGCCTATGTGTTGCAGCCTGGCTACACCCAGAATTTCTTTAAACCAATTCCATCCCCCTCCACTGGTTCTCTGCTTGTTACTCTCACAAAGCAACCAATCCTGGGTTCGCCTTCTGGAAGAAAGGCCCCTCACCTGGGGGTCAAGGAGACTCCATGTATGCCTGCAAACACTCATGCGCATGACCATGAGCCGATCTATTGAGTAGTTAAATGCTATGTGTGCAAAACTTTGCCAGCTTGAACCCACCGAGCCTGCAGATGAATTCATCAGGTCAGAAACAAAGGGAAAACACTGAGATCAAACCAAACAATAAATTACAAATTGAATCAAAGGCTGCTCCTCTTGTCCCACTGTGGATCATGTCATGAGCTCTTTGGACATGCTCAGTGGTTGGCAACATCCACATACATGAGCACACACAACATCCACCAGGCCCCTTCCTGGTCAGGCATAAGGCAGAGGGGACCTTGATACTTCTCCCTCCTAAGCCTGTAGCATTAAGGCTTGTGACTGCACTCAGGAGTCTGAGCCTTGGGCTGGAGAAAACCAACTTTCCTTTTGGCTCTCCCACATGGTACCATCTGGCAAAGCCCACAGAACTTCTGCCAGTTCACTCACGCAGTGTTCCAGGCCATTCCCCTGTTCCCTGCTGCCCCTCCCACCCTGTCCACAACCCAGCCTCATGTTATGGCAGAATGGAAAGGACCACCCAGCAATTGGCCCCACAGAGGAAGGAGGAATTGGCAGACAGCAGGAGAGCATTCCCCCCTCCCAAAGAAGATAGATGGGAATAAGGCAGGATTTGGTAGTTGACCTGACAAATAACCCAGGGGGCAGTTCTAATGGAAGGTACATCCTGGGACATTTAAGTCTATAAATATTTATTGACATTGGCCATGTAACAGGCATTGAGCTAGCTGCTAAGCTTATACGGTTGAGTAAAAGTGGTCCTTGTCTTCAAAGACCACAACTTCCAGTAGAAGATACAGACATGTAACCAACCAACTGAGACACAGGGCAGAGGGGCACAGCTACACATAAAATGCAACTCATTCAGTGTAGGAGGAAGAGAGGAAGAGGGTGGCATGAAATTTTCTGGCCTATTTAGGAAGCCATGAGTGGACCCCTGACTGGAGCATGCAGTATATGGAGGCCTGCAATGATGGTGAAGGAAGAAGCAAGGTCAGAGCTACAGACCAAAGAGGTATCATGATGTCTCAAACCAGGGCAGGGCCTGGCAGTAAAGAGGGAGAGAGGGGACAGACTCACAACATGCTGGGGGAGATTATAAAGCTCCACAGTAACTCAACAAACATGGGGGTTGGACAGGGAGAGAAGAGATAAGGATGTTTCAGAGGGATCAAATCAGGATGGAAGAAGGCTGTGGGGTCAGAACACCTAAGACCTGCTCCAAGGGGCATGAGAACAGAGCTGGCAGGCTAGGAGCAGACTTCCTGAGAATAAAGGCAGTGGGAGGGGGGAAGATAGGAGGTGATGTTTGAGAGGGCATTTCAGACTTTATTATAATTTCAGAGGTGGAGCAATTTGGGATCAGGCCATGGGAGTAGTGGAACTGGAGAGGAGGAGGCAGGCCAGAATGGAGCAGGTAAGGGTCGTCCCAGTGGATATTGAGGCCACTTAGGATTACAGGGGGAGGCAGAATGGAGGAAGAACATAGGAGGTGGGGACTAAAGTCCTTATCCCAGGGGACTCTGGAGAGGTGACCTGAAGGTCCATAGGTGAGGGACTGAGGATGAGGAGAGGACAGACTACCAGCCAACATTCCTTGGGATGGAGAAGGGCTCCTGAGCAGAGTTCACCCTTCAGTGGCCTAAAGACAACAGTGAGAGGGGGTGGGCATGCCAGTCTCCAGCTTCATCCAGATTGTCCTCAGAAGTACGGCTGGAATGAAACATCCTCCACCACCTCCACCACTTCTAGAAATAAAAGCCAGTCCCATTTGGAAGCCAACGTGTGTGTGGTGCTCTGCACAGACCTGAACCCTAGGCTGGATGACTTCTGCTCACATCTCTTTCTCATCTGCCCTGTTCCACTGTGGGAAGGGGTCCAAGATGGCTGGAAGCGCCCTCTCTGGCCTTCAAGGGCCATCTGGTGGGACCGCCTCTCTGGGAAGCAGTCTGTGCACATATGCCTTTAATTTTTTAGTCATCAGACCCCTCTGTGGGGCTCAAGGTGAACGGGGCTCTTAACCAAATTCCAGTCTCCATTGAACACAGCTAAGGACAGCTCGCCTTTGTTTGTGGCTCTCTTGTCACCTTTTTGCTTTCCTTTTCACAAAAGCAATACAGGTTTTATTCTTCCTGTTTTTCTATTTAGGACATATCCTCCAAGTCCCATAAAACCCATTTAGATAGTCCCCGTTCGGCCGCATAAATGTGGGCACCTATACACACTGGCCTGCCACCTATGGAGTTCCCAAGAACAAAGAGAGATCCTGTTGTTCTCTTCCCCAAAAAGTGCATACTGAGCCTTCATCAAACAGCATCATCCTGGAATCTACAATAGAAATAAAATAAAAGATGACGATTTATAGCAGAAGAACCCAGGTCCCCAACACAGTAAGGTCATTCCTTTAGTGTACCACTAAAGAAGCAGACAGGTTAGGACAGATCCGTAATTTCATAGAATGTTTCCTGCACCTTGAAGCATAAATGCTTTTGTTGGTTTTAAACATGTGGAATGGAATTATTTGCAGAAATGTCATCAACACAAGTATTCCTAATGACACAGCTTTGTGATACAGGGAGGTCGCGAAAGCCATGCGGTGGTCCCAGGACACGTGCAGCCTTGGAATGTAGGAATCTGTCAGTTGGGGGTTCTCAGCACGATGGACCCAAGGTTGCCCTCTTCCAGGCCCTCAGTGCTCCTAACCTGCTCCACTATCCCTTGGGAAGGATAAATGATCTTCAGAGGAGCTCTAAAATCATGCAAGTTTCATTAGTAATATTAATTCATACCAAATTCTACATCTGAGGTCCGGTTTGAGAGCCCAAGACTCTGAGGTGCCTTCTGCAGGTCTTCCAGGTGAAATAAATACAAGGGCTTTGTGACAGCATTGACCTCTGTTGCGGAGATCACTTCCCTGTTCTTTCTGGAACTGTTGGTGCCATCAGAAGAGTCAGGCTGCTGGCAGAGGGTCCCCAAGCTCACGAGGCTGAACCCCTCATTTTGTTTATTAAAGTTACCTTCAGGCATACCTGCACTGATGTTCCCAAAGGGGGGCTGTAACAGGCAAGGATATTATTGATACCAATGACAGAGCCTTACACTGTCTCTAACTCAGGGGTAGTACCTAAATGATGAATAAATTTTTCTTGCCCAGAATTCTAAATTCATATCCATATGAAATTCATCTCTCTATGAAATTTTCCAGAACAAATTCATTGAAAATTTACAACGTCATCTGTTAAGGGAGGTCCAGGGTGCCTAGACGCTGGGCATCTGAGCACAATCTCCTAGAGAAGAAACAGAGTTCTCTATGAGGAAACATGGCCCGGGTTCTACATTCCTGTAACATTCACCAGCTCTCAGCACTCACCTTTCACCTCTCTCTCTCACCTCTCTTACCTCCATCGTGGACCCCTTTCGACCCTGCCTCGGAAAAGCACACACATTTAGCACAGCCCCGTTTCTCATCATGTCAAAGCAATTATTGAAATGTCACCAGGAAACATTACACTTTGAAGAAAACTGGGTTCGTTTGGCCATGAATGTAATAAAAACATACCCAAGGAGATGTGTTTCCATGCCACACACCTGTCTGAACCGTGATGCTAGAGTCCCGTGTATACATACCAACCTGAAATACCACCTCCCACTCAAGTCTGAAAGGTGACTTACGTCTCCCAGTGTCCTTGGAAGAAGCCCAGCACAGCCCCCACCACAGAAAGCTGCTTCCTCGTGTCACTCAGCTGCTATTTCCAGATCTGAGGGACAAGCAAACAGCTCAGATTAGTGGCTATCTAACCCAGGCCATCATCCCTGGTAACAGATAGACATTGCTTTCAAAACCCGAATCGCATCTCACTTTCTATAGAGGAAGTAGTTCGAGTGTGTCACCTTCAAGGTGCACACAGAGGCTTTATGAACACCTGTCCTGTCCCTCCAGGGGCTGGAGCTCTTACCCTCCTCACTGCCTTGGCCCTCACACCGAGCGGTTGAAATTAGCTACAACTTATGCCTGGACACAGACTCAGGGCTTGCGTACTTCTCCCTTCCAGCCAGGACACAAATAGCCAATCTACCTGCGCCGACCATTACAACTTGATTCTGCTCATTGGAGAGATCCTTGTTTTATTTGTTTGGGAAAAAAAAAAAAAGCTCTGAGTTTTTCTTTGGTTTGGGAAGTCCTTCATGAACTTCTGGGACACAGCCATGTCCTTCTCTTCATCTTCCCAAATGACTGCCTCCCTTGGTGATACTCCACAGCCCACTGTCCAACAGCCTGCAGCCGACCTTGACTGCCTCTCCTTCAGCCTCCAGCCCCACTGCACATCGAATCCTGTCAGTTCTGCTCCACTCCATCTGTATTGCCTCTGCCTTCGCTGAGATACAGAGCTTGACCTTGGCTGTTTGCAGTAACATCCCTGTCTTCGGTCAAAAAGCGCTATCAACATACACTCATTTCCTGCTTAAAACATCCCAGGGTCTCCCTGTTGCATCAGAATTCACTCAGGCCCATCGCACAGTGTGTATTACGCACTCATGATATGTCAGGCTAGGGTCGAGGATGGAAAGGCGTCCAAGGTGCAGTCTGTGCCCTTGAATAGTTCCCAGGAGTCTGCCGGGGGTCATAGGCGCATAGATGAATATGGCTTCATGTGAAAAGCGCTAAAGTGAAAGGAAGTAGAAACTATTTTGGAATTCTGGAGGCCAGAGGTTGGGAGAAACTACAGAGGATTGGTGATATTTGGACTGAGGCTTACGGGGTACATAGGCATTTGTCAAGGGGGACACTAATGAAAGAGATGCTAGAGAGATCTTTCAGGAAAGGAATGACATGGGCAAAAGCACAGGACTATAGAAGTCCCTGAGTGGACAGGGCCCCTGAGCAGGTAATCACTGTTCCTGGCCATCACTGTCATGTGCCATATGTATTATCTCTAGCAGACCATCGAAATTAGGCCAGAGTGCAGCACTCTGGCTGGCTGCTGCACCAGGTGGGAAGTCAGTCATCCTAGTAACAAACCCAATTCAGAATGCATCCTACAGACCCACTAAGCGGCTACAGAAGGGCAGGAGGAGGAGGAAATGTCCGGCTCCCATGCCCAGAGACACTCCAGGAAAGCAGATGGATCCATCTTCAGTGGCGTCTCTCTTGGGAAGGCTGTCCGACAGCCCCAGGATAACAATATCCAGTGATAGTGACCAGCCCCACTGAGGTCCTAGAGACTCGTCCCTTAGAATGCTGGTTCCTCAGCACTAACCGAGGGCTACCTGAGACCAACTACAGTCAAGGCCACTGTCTCTGACCACACAGTGCTCACAGTCTCAGGACCCAGGTGAGACCCATGCAGAGCCAGGAAGCAGCCTGCAATGACGTGGCCAGCCGTGGCCAGTAGCAGTGATGCAGCCCCTCAGAGAGTAAAAGACTGGACTCATCAGAGATGGATCCAAGGAGCAGGCAGGTAGGGCATGAGCTGAACCATGGAGCTTGGGTGGGATCCGGACTCTAAGAGAGGGTCAAGGAACGAGCTGAGGGAGCACTATCAGCCAACTCCTGGAACCAGGACACCTGGGTCCTTAGCCCTGGAAAACAACAACTTGCTGCAGATTCCAGATTCTCACCTGTCATAAAAACCCTCCTGCAGCCCCAACCATCCAGGCTCGTCACCAGCTGGGTGCTGTCAGGGTAAGAGAAAAGAACTGAATGGAAAGACGGTCCGGCAGACACAATCCCCTCTCCGCGCTCCCTCTCGGAACAGTAACACCTTTCTCAGGCCGGTATCCTAAATCTTAAAACATTTTGCCCTGGGACTCAGGAGACAACACTCCTCCCCCAGTCAGACCCTGTATCTCAGCAAAAATGTCATCCCCACCCAGGGCGACAGTTTTGCCCTACAGGACAGAAGCAATCAGTCTCCGTCCATGGCATCCATATTCATGGCAACCATTCGTGTTCTGACCTGTGGTCCTGTGTGGGATGTCGGCCGGGGAGCCGGGGCTGATGGTCCCCAGAAGGATACTTCAGGAATTAGCCCACAGCCATCTGCCTCTCCTCCAAGTAACTCGGGCCCTGGGAGAAATAAACAGCTGTTGTCACTGCAGTCCCAGAGAAGCATGAAATAGGGCAAGGAGGAAGGGAGGCGGAACTTTCAGAGCCAAAGCCGCTCCTGAGAGTGTTTGAAGGTTATTAGTGTGGCTATAATCAGGCCATTAGCCAAATGCAGGTGGAGAATGAAGTGGTTTTTGAAATTGCTTTCCAGAGAAAGCGGGGTCTGTGTTGGTATAATCTATGCACGTGATCTCTTTCAAGTGGCTCTTCTGCTGCCTACATGACCCAGGAGCTAGGACTCGGGTCTCCAGCTAGCCACGGTCAGAACTGGCCACCTCTTTGGCCTCCAAAGGGATCAGGGTGTTCCAGAGCGTGCCAGCCAGAGCCCTGCCCTCTACCTGCTCCACCTGCCCCGCCGTGTAAGCAGGTGTGGGCCGTGCACCCCCTTCTCACACTCCCAGTCCGCGTCCAGAGCATAAATAATTCCTTTGGTTCACAGGCAGTGGCCTCCTTCTGCACCCCAGTGCAGGCAGTGTCTACTGGTCAGTGCTCCGTGTGGCCATCCCATCCCCTTCGGGCTTCCCAAGGGGATTCAACAGCAGTCTCGTTTCTAAGAGCAGCTTCTTGCTGACAGAAGGGCCCTCGGAGTCCCTGTAGGTGAAGCCTCTTGCCCAGCTCCTTCTTAGCCATGGAGCCAACCCACGCCTCCTTCCGAGGCTGAAGAAGAGGAAATGGTGTTCCCACCTGCTCCTCCCTGAGGTGCCTCATCCTTGTTCGTGGCACCCCCCGGCCATCCATTTCCTCAAGCCTAAAGCAGGACCCTTGCCCTTTTCTTCAGCCCCTCCACAACCAATCAGTGACAAATTCTGCCTTTGGATCTCTTCCACCACCCTCCTCCCTCCCACTCCATTCTGGTTTCCCACAGCCACAGCCTAGCAGGGCCCTCCGTGTGAAAGTCAGCAGGAATCATGGCCCACAGATTTCAGGTCTGACCCTCTGCCGTCTCCCATCCATCCTTTCAGAGCTCTCCTTGTGCTTCGGGCGGTGTCCCAACGCCACATCTGCCCCTCAGCTTCTTGGCGCCAATGTCATGGCCAGACAGCCAGCTCACGGCGTCTGGGAGCTCTGCTTTCTCTCATCAGCGGCTTCACACATGCGGCTGCCTCTGCCTGGAATGCTTTCCCTTCTCCTCCCTCCTCACTGAACCCGATTCCTCCTTCGGAGCTTGGCTCAAGTCCTACCTCTCTCCAGAAGCCTCCTCTGATCCCTCTTTCCCCCAAGTCTGGGGTAAGGATCCCCTTCTTAGGGGCTTGGTACAGTATATTATCTGCACATCTATCTCCTCTGGCCATCTGGGCTCCTTCCAGGCAAGGATGCTGTTGCAGTCAACCCTGGATCCCCTGTGCCTACTACAGCACGTAACAGTTAAAAAGCGTTTCAAAAGGATCACATGGTTGGATTCACGAAAGAACAAATAACATAACTGAGGAGGTCACAAAGTACCCAATAACCCCATGGGACAATAGCTTGTTGAGTGACTGGTTGAGATAGCAGAACCATGTGTGCAAATCACACACACAGAACTAGAGAGTGTTTTCAAGCAGAGTACCCTCAGCTTCACCTCAGAGATTTCCCTGCACTTTGGACTGGTGTGATCAGCCCAGTCCCATCCAATCAGATGTGCTGACTCTTGGTTCTGTACATCTTATCAGTGACCCAAGGAACAACGTTTGTAATTGGCCCATTGCATAGCCTGACTAGATGTTGGACGAATGACTTGGCTATAATGCAGGGACTAGGCATAAGCACAGCCGCCATCTTGTCTAGTTCCCCTACCCTGCGAACCCTGATGCACCAGGAGGTGCGTTTTCATCCTGGGTTAGATAAAGTAACTTTTGACACACTTATCTGCTCTCTTCAGAGTGGGTTGATGGGAGCAATGAAAGAACACACCCTTCTAGGTCGATGTTTGCTGGTTTCAGGAACAAGTGAAGGAAGTCTAATTCAATGACAACCTGATTCACAAAGTGGAAACTGCTCTGTCTGGCTCAGCCTTCTTCTTGAGCCAGGTTTTCTGTCAATCCTCCTTGGTGCCCCAGCCCTCCCCTGGTCTCTTTCACAAGCCGGCAGATGTGTTTGATGCAATGCTGGCACAATGACATACAGATGGTTACCCATATGGTGCCAGTTTGGATTTGACTCCTGGAGAAAATTCTGGAAGCCCACTCAGCTATGAAGGACACCCACCAGCTTCCTGTACTAGGTCCAAAGCTGACTGCTCATGAGGACACAGGTGGGAAGCAGGTGTTTCACATAAATGGACTACCCTCTGCTAATCACCACCAATCAAGCCAGTGGTGCAGGGGGAAACAAAATGAGAAAGAATCATCGCCCAAGAGGTGAAATGACTGGTGACCAAGGAAGGGATGGTCTGGGTTCACATAGCATAAATGGCCATATTTCAGGCAGGCTTTGTTTCAGAGAATGCCAGAAACTTGGAGACAAAGGGTTTGGGGACCTCAGATGTCATTTCAGTTGATGTATTATGTGGGGGGTGCTCAGTCTAATAAACCATCTAATAAGTGCCCACAGCAGACAAAGAACTGATTCGTTCAGCGGATTGTTCAATGTTTATTACACACCTATCATGAGCCAGCCACTCTTCTGGATGCTAGGGGCAGAAGGGTGAGCAATTTCCATAAGGACCCTCTGTTTTAGAGACTTACATTCCATTTGGGGGAGGACAGAGATACAAATAAGAATAGATCAGATAGCACAAAGTGCTATGCAGAAAGGTAAAGTAGAGTGACGTGATAACAAAGAAGTGGGTGGCACTTTAGATTGGGTGACTAAGAGGTCCTTTTGGAAAAGCTGACATCTGAAGCTACAGTCTGAATGACAAGGAGGAACCAACTAACCACACAGGCATCAAGGGAATAGCAAATGCAAAAGCCCGAGGTGAGACAGACTGATGCTCAGAACACTAATGACTCCCAGATTTACACCTGCAGCCTACACATTAACCTTGAAATTTAGTCTCATCCCTGAAGTCTCAGGAAGTTCAAGCTCAACTTTTCCACAGGTGAACTCCTGGTGTCCCTCCCAAGCCACCTCCTCTTTCTGTAGTCTAAGTATCAGTGAATGATGTCACTATCCATGCTGCTCACAAACCAAGAGGTTGGACGTCACCCAGGTTTGGGTTTCCCATGAAGCAGCCTCTTAGATGAAGTGTAGCATAAGGTGCTAGAAAAGGTTCTTGGGACGTCCACCTGTGGAGAGAAAAGGAGGAAAGCCCGATTGGAAAAAGAAGATGTTGAGCTGCAGTGAAGAGTCAACCAAGGCTTCAGCCAACCCCAAGTGGCCTCAGAGTTGTGTCAAGGCAGGACAGGGGGCCTAGGATGAGGATTTTGTACCCTGATGTCAACCCAACACCGAATGTAAGCTATCCATGAGGGTGGTGTGGCCTTGGACACGATAACAGTCTTCTGCTGAGGACAATTCTCCCTGGGGCTGGAGGTTTAAGTCCTTTAGTCTTGAGGGATTCCAGGTAACACCTCAAACATCTGCTTCTGAACACATCTACTTCTCCCTTTGCTTCATTCCCACCATCCTATGGAGATGAGACCTGTCCTGGGTTTTGGGGTGGGGGGGGAGTCTAACTTTTATACATCTCTTCCACCTCTCCTGACCTCCCCTTCCACACTGCACTAGTTCAAGTCTCAACATTTCTCATCGTACTAGCTCTTCAACCTGCTCTCCCTGGGCCCCTCCAGTCCATACTCCACATGGTTGCCACATAGCTGTCTTATTTTTCTAAGACATAAATCTAAGTCCACTGTTCTACTCCTTAAAACTCTTTGGAAGCTATCTCCAGAATAAAATCTGAATTCTCTTCAGGATGAAATCTAAATTTCAGATCACAGAATTTCACATCCTTCATGACCTGACCCTGTCAATGCCTTTGTCCTTGTCTGTCCCTACTCCCACCCCAGACTCTGTGCTTTGGCCTTCCTGCGTGAGTCCTGTGTTCCCTAAGTTTTCCTTTGCACATGTGGCTCTTTGGCCAGGAAAGCCTTTCCAATCTCCATCCTCTCTGACTTTTGGGACTTACTGCAGTGTTCAATCCTAAAACAATATAAATACCCATCCCACTACCCCAGCCCCACCACGTCATCTTGGCCTTGCCTCTATCCCGGCATTCACAGTTCTCTCATAATAACCTGGTGCCTTGTCCCTCTTGCCTGTGATTCAGCAAGATCCCTAAGAAAAGAGACTATATCATATTCTTTATAATATCCCAAATACTATCACAGTGCATGACACATAATAGGCACTCAGTAAATATTTGATGAATGAATCAATTTAGTCAACCAATGAGAATAAGAGAAGTTAGTAACATTGTCTGGTTTTTTAAAAGATTTTATTTATTTATTTAATTGAGAGAGACAGAGACAGAGATAGTGAGAGAGTGCATAAGCAGGGAAGAGAGAGAAAAGCAGGCTCCCCACTTAGCCCAACATGGGACTCCATCCCAGGACCCTGGGATCATGACCTGAGCCAAAGGCAGATGCTTATCCAGCTAAGCCACTCAGGCGCCCATGTCTAACTATTTAATACCAAAACAAGGTACTCTAAGTAGCTCATTTACCCAATACGGAGCAATAGCCACAAGAAATGGAGAGAGTGAATCCTCATACCAGAGCAACAGCCTCCACAGAATGTAAGGACTGTGCAGCCATGACAACCCTTTATCCCTGATCATGGTTCTAACATAAGCTGAGGGTCAGCCATGTCTGTGTATTTCTGGTAAGCTGGTAGACATGTCCATAAGAAGCCCACCATGACTCACCTAATACTCATGCCAAACCCCTTCTCACATGCCTTCCTGCCCTATAGAGACTGAGAACAGAAAACCACATCCATTTCCAGACCTCCTGTGACCTACTTTCTACCAAGCAGACACACCCATCAGATAGAAAGTGGAAATGAGTAATGTGAGGTGGCAGCCATGTGCCACCAGACCAGAACTGGGGACAGAGGTATTTGGTTCTTGGTAGGAATTGTGGTAGAAATTCTACTGCTTAGGCCTTGCCTCAGAAATCATGACATAGATGCAGGTGGGCCCAGCAGTGGGCTTCTGCTCCAACAGTCAGGCATTTCTCCTGGCTGGTCTCCTGACCTTTGGTCACATCAACCCAATATCTTATAATAAATCCCTTTATCTTATCCTTAAACTAGAATTTGAACAGTACGCCCATTTATAAGAAGGCCTATGGATTGGAAAGGGTATGTTCTGGGGGAAAAAAGCAGCCATCTGTGGTGAACTTAACCCAGCATCAGAGCCTCTGTCATCATCAGAAGGATAATTCTGTCATTCACATGCATCTCTTGGCCCAGCCCACAGAGACTCCTATCAGAATCCCATTAAGAACAGGAGAACTGTCAGTAAAAATAGAAAGACCTGTCAACTAACACTATGTAAAACATTGAGTCACGGCCACCCCTGCTTGGCCACTCCCTCCCCAACAGAGTAAAAAGATAGATTCTGTCCCACTTGGCTTCAAATTATTCTGCAGCTATGGCATCCCAAAGTCTTCCATGAGAGGAGGACATCATCACCCCCAAGAGCTAGCAGTGCCTGTTCAGATGACCAGTGGGAGGCACTAGAACCTGGGGAGCCCCCAGCTGGAACACTGGTTATACTAGAAAGCAGAGGTCTTGTTTGTGATCTCTCCCTGGGTTCTCCCAGGATATCTAGGCAGGGGAGCATGTTGAAGTACAGGTGTGAGACACTATTTGGGGACCCCAGCAATACTGGGAGAACCCTCATCTCTGAGCCCCTGGGAGTTCCCAGAGATATGTGGGAAAGACTTGTTGGTGGGCTTATGTGTGGTGTTTCTCAGGGACCCCCATAAATGTTATCAAGAACACATGGGAGACATGTCCTTAGGACTCCTAGAAGGACCAGGCAAAGACTATGGTTGATGAATATCTGAGAGACACATGGTTGATGAATATCTCCCACCTCTATACTGGAGCACTTACTGGGAGAGTGAAAGAGGCACTCCTGGGCTCAAAATATTCCGGGGAACATTCTGCATGACCAGATTGAGTCCAAATCCAGGGAAATTTAAGGATTACAACTCATGTGACCATCTTTTTCCCCACAGGCCTGGGGGCACCTTCACATTCATTTTGGTTACTGAGCATTGCACCCTATCCCCACTCCTGAGAGACAAACTGATTATTTAGGCCTGGCAATTCTTTTGTCGAGGTCACTACCAAAACTTGCAGGCCTAGGAGCCATTTTGACCCTGTCTGGTGACCTTGCTTATCAACTACTCCAGGAGGCAACAAAGTTACCATTCAACTCCCCGAAGGCAAGTTTTGTCCCTCCTTCTTCGGGCCCCCCTCCATGTTGCCCTCTTGCTAGTCACAGAAAGGAACAGGAGAAAGGAGTGTGCAGGGTGCCCAGATGCCCGGGGTGCCTCATCAAGCCAGCACCCTGCTTCCTAGTCAGCTGCCAGCCCGATTCTCTCCTCCCCTACCTCCAACACTGAACACTTCCGCCCACTGAAACTTCTTTGCAGAGTTGGGAAACGTGCCTCAGAAAGTCATCTGAGAACAAAAGATATGAATAAACAGTTCACAGAGGAGGAAAAGCAAATGATGACTGAACACTTGGAAAGGCGTCCAACCACACTAATAATTTAAGTAATGCTGCTTAAAACCAGCTACCATGTCCACCCATTAAATTAGCAAAAAGAAATTTTCAAATAAGGGTACCCAAAGCTGGCAACAGTGGTATAAAGGTGGGGGTGGGGGGTTATCTTCTACTGGTGATGCTTTAAATTGGTACACACTTTTTGGGAAGCCATCTGGTGACACATACCAAAAAGCCCTTCATATGTTCTACCCTTTGACTTTGTTACTCTGCTTCTAGGAATCTACCTGAAGGAACAAATGAGATTTCTGCAAGAGGACATGCACTGTACTGTAATTAGAGCAACCACAAAACAAAAGTGGAAACATAAGTGTTCAACAGCAAAACCTAGTAAATAAATAACGGCACATGCATATGGCAGAATATTAAGAATTGTTAAATATCTTGTTTTCAAACAAAGTAATTACATGAAGCACTTCTTATAATACAATAATAGTGGGGGAAGCACAAGGCTTAAATACACATAGGGACTATCTGACCAAAAGACCTGACTCTAAAATGTAAAACAACTCTCCAACAAAATAAGATGATAACCAGGGGTTAAAAAGTGAGCTAAAGATTTAAAGACACTTCACCCAAAAAAGCATGCAAGTCACCAAACTCCATGAAAAGATGGTCCACATCAGTAGCCATCAGAGAAATCCAAAGGAAACCAATTAGCTAGCACTACACACTTACCAGAATGTCTACAGTCAGAAAGGGGAATAAAGACTAATATTGCAAAGATTCGGAGCAAATGGAACCCTTGTTCACTGCCAGTGAGGGCTGAAAATAGTTCAACAACTTTAGAGAATGGTTTAGCAGGTTGTCATAAAGTTAAACATACTGTCACCACACAATCCAGCAGCCCCACTCCTAGGTATTTAACCAAGAAAAACAAAAGTGTGTGTCCACAAAAAATACTTGAGTATGAACACTCATCATCACTTCATCAAAATGGGCAGCAACCCAAATGCTCACCAACAGGTGAATGAATGAATAAGCAAACTGTGGATCCTGTAAATAACAGAATATTACTTGGCAATAAAAAGAACAAACTGGTGATTTATACAACGTTCTAGAAGAATCTCAAAAACATTATTCTAGGAAAAAGAAGCCAGACACAAAGTGGACATACTGTATGTTCCATGTGTGTAAAATCCTAGGGCAGGCAAAACCAGTAGTTCCTTGGGGCTGGGTGAGGAAGGAGATGTAAGGATTGACAGGAGGGGAACAAAGGAATGTCTTGGAGATGGAAATGTACTACATCTTGACTGCGATGTGCTTGTTCAAACTCCATGAACTATACACCTAAAGGGGGTGCATTTTATTTTATTTTCTCTCAATAAAGTTTTTTTTGTTAAAAATATGTTACAGAGACTTCCAGTAAAAAAAAAAAAAAATGGCAGGTTAACTACACGCATCTCTCTTTGAGACCCCACTAAATGACAGTGAAGGGGAAAAAGAGCAAGTAGGGGGGCTCAACTTCAAAAGACGTGACCAGGTTGGAAATTGGATGGACAGAAGGTTAACTGACCCAGTGGGGTGATGAGTCCCTCAGTCTAGAACACATTTCTGGGTGATTCGGCCAAAGGAAGAAGGCTGGGCCCTCAGAAATGTCAGTGTGAATCAGGGCAGGAGTGAGACCACGGAGTGACTGCAGAAGGACTCATTGAATATCTGTAGATGGGACGATCTGCTCCCGTACTCTGCTGTGCTGTGGCACAGAGTGCAGTCAAGTGCCCCCCCACCTCATTTGCAATAAGACATCAGTATGTTCTACTCTTAAACACGTACCCACACATGCACACACATATACACACAGATGTATCGATATAGAAGTCCCAGATTATAGGAACCCTTCAAGAAAGTAAATCAAAATTATAGAGGACAGAAAAGATAAGGGAATCAAGACTCAATCCAAAAACTCCATATTCTAATAGCAGGGCTCCAAGGGAGAATAGAGAAAATACAAAGAAGAAATTATAAAAAAAAAATAATAATACAACAAAACTTTCCAGAGCTGAAGGACGTGAGCCTCAGAATTAGAAGGACTCTCAAATGCCTAACACAATGACTGGAAAACTACGTGTCCTTGGTACATGATTGAAAATTTCAGAATCCTAGGGATGAAGTTAAAATATTGAAAGTTTCCAGGGCATAAAAAAGAAGTCATCTGCAAGGGAATCAGAATTAGGCTGGCCTTAGGTTTCTCATAAGTGGTGAGGGTGACGATTTCAATGTTCTTAGAGCAAATTGCCCTGAATTTAGAATTCCACACCTGACAAAAGCACAAATCAGGTGTTATAGGGAATATTTGAGGACTCCAAAAATTTACCTTCTTCATACCACATTTCTGGAAGTTACTTAATGGACTGTAACTGAACAGAAACCTAGAAGATATTGATCTATAGTCAGTATAGGTCAGAGCAAGACAGAGAAGCCAGGAGAAGAGCCTCTGGAAAGTAACATACATACCTGGATGGATGAAAAAGTTGGGGTAAAAGAGAAAATTTGTTGAAGAGAAAGTAAAGAGACAAGGAAAACCTAGGCAAAAACAGAGCCATTCAAAGGGCAAATGCACAGTTGGGTTACTGCTCGGCTCTGCAGGAACCATGATGACACAGCCACCATGTCATAAACACTGTTTACCGATTCTCAGCTTTCCAGAAGAACCTTTAGGAAAGATGGAAAACTTAATGGTGACATATGGAACACTATGGAAAAGCTAACCTATTGCACACTGTGCCATTGGTCCATGGAATCTGGGAAGGGGACCTGAGAAAGGGCAGGCACCTGGGGAGAATTGCTATCCTCCCTGTAGAACATGGAGAGTCAAAATAACTGTAGAGTTGACAGAACAAGGTTAACAAGATGTGAGTTTGTTGCTTGTAGTGAAAAGGAACCGGTGGGAGAATTATCACCGTCGAGGAGACGGGGCCGGAGAAGCCACATCATGAGAGCAGGAAGTCTAGGGGATAATGTCTAACACTGATAAGCAGGAAATTGTGGTAGACCCATGTCAACTGGAGACACAGGCTGACATAACCACCAGACAGAAATACCAGAAGGGCTCAAAGCAGCTGCCTCTGAGGATCAGGACTGGGGATGGGAGGAGGTCAACAGCGGAACTTCAGCCTAAACTTCAGCCTAAACTCTCCTACACTTGCCACTCTTATTTAATCATGTGTACATATTACTTCACTGATTTTTAAAAAACACTTAAAAGAACCGTAAACAGCATACAGTTTTATATTATATTCCAAAATATGCACAAATAAATTCATAGAAAAAAGACTAGAAGGAAATATAGTAGCTGTATCTGGGCAAAGTTGTGTTATGCTATTTTGCTTCTTCTCTCTACTTTTCCATTTTCCCAAATTTTGTACAATGAGCATCCATTATTTTTAGAAACAGAAAAAAAGTTATATGAAAAATCAAAACAATGTTTAGAAGCCAGTTTTACATGATACTGGAAATGAAGGAAACAAAATTGAATATAAAAGTGAATTCAGTTATTTAAAACAATAGGAATGCAATAGAAAGATTTAAGAAAATACTGACTGTAATTATCTTGGTGGTAGCGTTATGGGTAATATTTGTCATCCTAACATTCCTTTTTTTCCCCAATATATATTTTTCATAATAAACATATTAAGCCAGGTTTGGCTGGACAAGTAAATTTCATCTTTCCATTGGCTTCAGACCAAAACAATTATGCAATGTCTCTGTGTGGTGCTGACACCTAGATGGCCCTGGATGAGCACTTGTGGCATTAACGGAACTAAGTGAAAAGGAGGTTCTCTGGTTTCTACTTCTAACTCAGCCAGTGGGTCTCAGCACCTCAGCATTTACCTGGTGCCTACTGTGTCCAGTGACCTGCAGGAGAGGCTGTGTGGGTGCTGGCCGGAGGTGCTGGCCGACTCTCATCTTGCCATGTAGCAGACTAGTCTGCAGAAGAGGAGAAACACCCACATGTAAAGCAGATGCAAAATTTGCCCATAGCTACAGTGAATGGGTACATCTAGGCTGAAGGGATGGGTATCCTTTCTAGGCCAGTCCCCAGGTGGAAATCCTTGGTGGTAGAATCCTCAAAGGCAGGATCTCCTCTCCCCTCCTTCTTCTCCTCCCAATGCCCACTTCCCCTTCTGCCACTTAAAACCAAGAGAGGCTCTGGGAAGCCAGTTCTCCTCCCCCTCCCCAGCCCCAGAGGCAAGAGTCCTCCAAATGTCTGAGACAAGAATGGAAAGCAACAAACACCTGGGATTCTTTACCACCCAACCACACTTGACTCCAGGGGAGCTAGGCTTAATCAGTCTTCGTATGGAGAAACAAAGAAATCAAAAAGAAGCAAAAATTTACTGAACTCTCTCTAAAATTCACTGAACTCTCTCTAAAAATGCTCTCCAAGGGAAGGCTAAGAAGCACCCAGTGTGTTCCCTGGCTAAGGGCAGCCACAAGACTCTCGGCCAAATTTGCTGATTCCCAAGAGACTGTCAACAACAAGACAACAAGAAATGCGTGGCATGAGCATGGATGCACAGTGATCTCTGTTTCAAGCATCAGAACTCCCTTGGCTACACCATCCTCACCTGCGACTGCATCAAGACCAAAGTAAATATAGCAAGATGTTAAGTTTTGTCTGAGGCATCATGATAGCCATAACATTCTAACATGGTGCTGGAAGAAGATGCACATTTTCAAGGTAAGATCCAAAAATTTGTTACCAAACTCAAGCTTCTCACTGACACTCACACTGAGGGCCTGAAATGGTCTGGCTTTTAGAGTTTAAGGGAGAGGATCTGTAGAGATCTGTAGAGATTTCTTTGGAAGAAAAAAAACCATATTGATGTGCTGTAAGCTTCAACCCTTCCAAGAGGGAGAGTGGGAGGTGCCTATTTCCCATATCAAATCTCATGAGAGGGACTTCAGAAAGCTTGGTACATGTCTCATGGGACTGGAGGGACACAGTGGACCCATGATGGATTCCAGGTTGGACATCTAAAAGGCAGGAAGAGATGGGCTGATTGGCTTCCCCCAACATGGATGGAAGGAGCTATTTCTGCAGCTTAGAAGAAGGACCTATAAATCCTGATGTATGCCCGGGCAGGGACAACTGGGTGGTTACCCTGAATGGGATGAAAGCCAATGATGCAAGAGAGAGCAGATCTGGTCAGACTGGGCACTGTCCAAGAAGGACCTTCTTGAGGGGTTAACACTCCTGTAAGGAGAAGCTGAAATGGTCTCCAGTTTCTCTGAGTGTGGGAAGTGTTGTGATGAGCTAGAGGATAATGACTGCCCAGGAGAAGGAACTGAGAGGAAAAAGAAACCTACTGTCCCCACCCCTTCACCAACCACAGGCTTCCTGCCAGCAAATAGCCGTACCGATGAGTTGTAGCGCTGGTGTTGCATGGGCCTGGGGATTCTGATTTCTGGGCTGAGACAGTGTCTGGTGACTTAGCATGACTGCAGGACTTTTATTCTCTAGGAGGGAGCTGAAAAGGCATAAAACGGCATGAGTTTCCTTCCAATGGGAAGGAAGAACTTTCCTTCATGAATATATTGAAAAAACAGTGGAAATGAAAATAGCATTGCTAGGGCACCTGGGTGGCTCAGCTCATGATGTCATGGATCATGGGATGAGCCCCACAGTGGGCTGAAGGCTCCGAGAGGAGTCTGCTTAAAGATTCTCTTCCTCTCCCCCTCCCCACTACTCACATGTGCATGCTCTTTCTCTTTCTCTTTCTCTCTGTCTCTCTCTCTCTCTAAAATAAACAAATAAATCTTTAAAAAAGAAAGAAAGAAAATAGCATTGCTTTATACTTACCTCTCAAGGGTTCTGACTGTTCACAGTCCATATCATTCCCTCTGCCATGGAATCCACTGGAGTCCGCAACCAAAGAGCACTCTCTCCGCCCAGCTGAACTCAGTTCCAGTCCTTCAGGTGGAGCTATAGCTTGGCTCGTGAAAATATTCAAAAGGATGGGAGAGGTGATCCTAAGGAAAGTGAGGAGCATTGTGAATGCAGGAAACCCTGCAAAGGAAGGGGTAAGGCTGCTCAAGCCACTATTACTGTTCTCTGGACCTGGATATTCTGCCGTATCAAGGTAGGAGGTCTAGAAGGTTCTACCAGCTCAACCAGCAGCGCCAAAAGGAAATAACCATGGATAAAATTATGACTCGGAGCAGAGGTATGGGGAGAAGGACAGAAGTGACACACTCTTCACTTTTACACAGGTCATCTCATTTAACTTTTGTGACTGTCCTGCAAGGAAACACCGTTATCCCCATTTTGCAGAGGGGACACGAGGACTTACAGAAGTTAAGTGAATTGCCCTTAGTTGTTGTCTGTAGAGCCCATCCACCTTCTACTATACCAGGCTGCCTCTCTACACTACACATACTTAGATTGGGACTCGAAGGGGCAATGTAATACCAAGAGAAATAGGAGGCTTGGCTGATAGCTCTACGAGTGACACCACAAAACCAGTACAGGAAGCCAGTGTGCTAGGTGGGCCATGCCCCAGAATTCAGGCCCTTCCAAGGGGACTCCCTCCCATGACCCTTCGCTAAGAGAAGCAGATCCTAGACACCCCACACCTCATCCCCACCCACTGTGCTGACTGACCCAAGGCCTCCAGCCTATCTATGACCACAGATTCAGGAAGGAATTTTGTCTCAGTCAGAGTTCCCACAGAGAGATAGAACCAGCAGGAGATTTTATATGTACATATGGAGAGAGGGAGAGATTTATTTAAGAAATTGGCTCACACAATTATGAAGGGACTCACAGGAACTGGAGAGCCTCCCTGTACCTGAGCTCTGTTCTAATATCCAGGTGGCCTGGCGATTTAGTGGTTCTTGCCTTCCCATAATATACCTACCTTCCTTTAACACAGGCATTAACAAACTATGGCCCGTGGGTCCATCTGGCCTGCCATTTGTTATTGTAAATAAAGTTTTATTGCAACCCAGCCATGCCCATTCCTTACAATATTATCTAGGGCTGCTTTCACATCACAGAGAGAATGCTGAGTAGTCACAACAGAGGCCTTATAACTCATAAAGCCTGGAATATTTATTGTCTGGCTCTTCACAGGACAAGATCACCTTCAGGTAACATTTATTATTGAGCTCCTTCTGTATGCCAGACACTGTTCTTAATGCTTTGCTTGCAAGATCTCACTTAGCCTTCACAAAGCCCCTGTGAGATGAATCCAGTCCTCTCATTACTCAAATTTTACAGATGAGGAAACAGTTGCTTAGAAAGGATAAGGAACAATTTGCTCCAGGTCATAAGTGCTAAAGGAGAATTCAAACCCAGCAGCCTGACTTTGGAGTCTGTTCTTTAACTTCCGAAGCTCTGCGGTCATCCCACCACTATGTACTCCATGTCCCTTCACCATCGACACCTGGTTAGAGCACAAGCATGTGTATGCCTGAGACCTTTTTTTTTTTTAAGATAGTCCTAAAAGGATTTTTGTTCACATTTTTACCCAGAATAACATCCAAGAAGTGTTTGCAGTGGGGTGGCGTGCATGCGATGGGCTGGACCTCCAGGCTGTGACCGCAGTGGGTGACTTGCTGATACTCCAGTCCCAAAGATGTAGGCAGAGCTGAACTGAGGGCACTCAACAGTCCTGGGGACTTCTCAGCGACTGTGATCACTGGTAGGAACATCAATGCCAGTAAGTAATCTTTTGCCATGTTGAGATGAGCTGAGGAGGGCCGCTCCTTGCAATCAAGATTCTAGCACAGACCTTCCTGGAAGGGAGAAGAGGCACCAGCATCAAAAAAAAAAAAGCCAAATCAAAGCTGGGAAAAGTTAGGAAATCCATGAGTTGTTCTTGGTTTCTGCCTCCTCCCACAATGTTTAGCAGCCCGGGATTGATGACTGCTTTAAGGAGGGTAAGCAGGGGTGATGCTGAGATAGTTAAGAGTGTTGCAGCCCAGGTACCCATCCGTCAGAAGAGATGCTGGTCCACACCATGTCAGTGTTTACCCTTTAGTGACTGGGTTGTGCAGAGGTGGAAGAAGGTCCTCAGAGAAGAGGGTCCTACGTCCAGACACTACAGAGAAGTGGGGCCAACAGCCACTTACCAACTGGAAGGAAGAGTTCCTGTTTTGACATACGATATGGCCAGACCCATGTGCCTTAGCTGACCATAGATGTCTACCCTAAAGATCATTTCGATTAGCTTTGCCAAATATTCCTGTTCACGTGAGTCACCTGATATGCTGCCTAAAAATGCAACTTCCTGGGGTGCCTGGGCGGTGCAGTCAGTTAAGGGTCCAGCTCTTAGTTTCTGCTCAGGTCATGATCTTAGGGTCCTGGGATCGAGCCCTGCATTGGGCTCCATGCTTAGCACAAAGTCTGCTTCAGGATTCTCTCTCTCCTTCTGCCCCAACTCATGCACTCTCTCTCTCTCTCTCTCTAAAATAAGTAAATAAATCTTTAAAAAAAAGAAAGAAAGAAAGAAAGAAAGAAAGAAAGAAAGAAAGAAAGAAAGAAAGAAAGAAATACAACTTTCCAGGGGTGCCTGGGTAGCTCAGTCGGTTGGGTGTCCGACTCTGGGTTTCAGCTCTGGTCATGATCTTTGGGTCATGAGATCGAGCCCCATGTCTGGCTCCATGCTCCACAGGGAGTCTACAAGAGGTTCTTCTCCCCTCCCTCCCGCTCTGCTCCTCCTCCCCTCCTCGAGTTCACTCTTGCATGCTCTTTCTCTCTCAATCTCTCTAAAACACACAAACAAATAAAATGTTAAAAAAAAAATTAAAATGCAACTTTCTAGCCCTCCTTGCTAGAGGTGCTGGAATTCTGCATTTTTCTCTGTACGCTATAACCCTTACGATCTGAGATGTTTGCAGAAGAAAATAATCCCATCCAGGTTTCTCAAACGTCTCCAGGGCTAAGAAAGAAATTCGTAGGCCCAACCTACCCCTTCTGAACCAGAGCCTCCAGGAGAGGGGCCGGGGCAGCTGAGTCACCCAGAGAGTGTGGAGGCACCCAGTGTGCCCCCCTGTTCTATGATAAGGGAATGGGCAGGTGGTGGAAGTTAAAAGAACCAAAATCTAACCACCTGGGCCAGTAGTTTGTCTCCCGGTAGCCCTAGAAAGTAGTGCCTGTTTATTAACCATCTATTAATCCTCATAACAGGGTGAGATTTTGTGAGTATTTTGACCCCTGCTTTACAGGGGGGCCCAGAGCAGGTACAGTGACTTATTGAGAATCCCACAACTCAAACACGGTGGAGCCAGGATTCAAAGGAAGGTGCAGCCTCCACTCCCTCTCCAGCAGGAGGTCCGCTGTGATCAGACACACCTGCAAGAAGCAAAGACATTTCCCCTCACTTAACCACTGTAAAGGAAACAAAAAGCCTAGGTCAAACTGCACCCTTGGGCAAACTCCTGCACAGTTCTTTGGTTAGCTGATTGCTTCCCCCAGCCTTCTAGAAAGATCTTAAGCTCTATTTATAGTTGACCCACAGAGCGCCAATTCTTTCCTTCTTCGGCTCCTGAGGCCCCCATCATTTGGCTATCGTGGCTCCGATATTCTGAGTGTGGGCAGAGTGGGGATTAAAACACTTCTGCTGGTTACCCAAGAGTCTTGATAACATCGCACCATCTTTCACCAGCCGTGCTAGGAGGAAACCACTTCCTCCCCCTCCTGAACTGCTTGCATGTTTAGAAGTTAATTGCCCAAACCTCAGTTCTGTTTAATTAATTGCCGCTTCAGCTGACCTCTCTTCCTCTGGCCTATAGTGGGAATGGGAAGGAGAGGAAGGCCAGGGGCACTTTCTCCTTCGAGGGACCCCTCCCAGGATGTGTATCACCAAGGGGTGGCTTGTGAAGGCTGCCCCCCTGAGCTCACCTCTGTCTATGCTTCTGCCCTTCCACTTGAAAGTTTAGATCTTTCCAGTTTCTTCCAGGCCCATTTCTCAAGTCTGTAGTCATGCTTGAAAGCCATCCAGAAATAGTGACTGAGTTGCCCTTAACAGCCATGTTTTCATGGTCTCTGGAAGCATGGTATCTTCCATAAATGATTCATGGGGGGACTCTAAGTGCATTTGATTTTCTAATAACCATCTCTCTCTGCCAGTCCATTACAGATGAACTAAGATACCGAAGAGTGATGAACCCTCATGAAAGAGTTCCCCTTGTGTGCCCCAAATGACCACACTGACCTTAGCAATATTAATTCCTGGCCCAGTTTTGCTGAATATGTCATACGCATCCTCAAGTCACCAGAACTATGGTTCGGTGTGTTTTTGTAGCGGTATTAAGCAACCTGTGTATGTGGTTTAATCATGAGCGTGAACATGCAGGAGTAAATCCCCAGCCTTTGGATACTAGAATTAAAAGGCGGTATGAACAGTCCAAAAGTCATCTCAACCACCCTCCCACACCGCCAAAGGCACCTCTTCAATCATTCCAAACAAACTCATATGCAAAGTCTTGTTTAAAAAAAAAAAAAAATCTCAACCCCAGGAAGATGTCAAAGCTTTCTCGGTAATCTGTTTTGTTGGCTAGCGGGTCTCACGAAGGTCCTCGCCCTGTCCTGATGAATTGCCTCCTTTTTCTTTCTTGCGGATGGAGAACAGCCCACTGAGAGAACAAGGCTGATTTACCATCAGTAAATTATGAAAGGGTGCCTGTGTTTACACTTCTATTCTCCATCAAGGCATCTGTTTATTTAATTGATGGTCTCTGCCTTCTTTAAAGGTTACTCTGATATTTAGCAGGGGGTTGAGAGGGGCCGAAACGTGATAAATTATGCCTGCATTTACTCTTCTCCTTCACCAAGGCCATCACCGCAAACCCAGGCGGTCTACACTCCACCCAGTCTATGCAGCCTGGGGGGCTCGCCTCCATGGAAAGTCACCAGTAAGCCAATAATTGCTAACCATATGTCTCTCCTCTTGGTTCTGACATGGTTCGCCCTCTTTGAAACATGCATGTGAGGAACACTCGAAGGACCAGTGTTTACAGCCTGGAGAAAACACTCAGACGAAGAAGATACTGGTTTCAAGGATCTGGTTTGCTTGGAATGCCCCTCTATTAGTTTTGCTTTTTGTTTTTGTCTTTGTTTTATCATTGCTCTCAGAAGCCAGTGCCTTAAAATAACACAAATTCATTATCTTTTGGTTCAAAGGTCCTAAAATCAAGGTGCCAGCAAGGCTGGATTCTTTCTGGACGCCCTAGGGGAGGATCCGCTGTCTCCCCTTTTCCAGTTTCTAGAGGCCGCCCACATGCCTTGACTCAAGGCCCCTTCCTCCGTCCTGGAAGACAGCAGTGGCTGCTCTAGTCCTTCTCACATCACCTGACTCTGAAGCAGACTCTTCTGTCTCCCTCCTCTATGTCTAAAGACCCTTTTAGGGGCACTTGGGTGACTCAGGGGGTTGAAGCCTCTGCCTTCGGCTCAGGTCGTGATCCCAGAATCCTGGGATCGAGCCCCGCATCGGGCTTTCTGCTCAGCAGGGAGCCTGCTTCCTCCTCTCTCTCTGCCTCCTGTCTCTCTGCCTATTTGTGATCTCTGTCAAATAAATAAATAAAATCTTTATATATATATATATATATATATATATATATATATATATATATATATAATAAAAGACCCTTTTATGTTGGACCCATCTGTGTAATCCAGATGAATCTCCCTATTTTAAGGCCAGCTGATGAACAACCTTGATTCCATCTCCAACCTTAATGCCCCCTTGTCATGCAACGTGACATATTCTGAGGACAAGGACGTGGACATCTTTGAGGCGCCACACTTCTGTCCGCCGCAGCCCCTAACTGGGATGGTTAAGATCAGCAGATAGAAGTGACTGAGTGTCTGTTTTCAGTCCAGTCTAAAAGTTCAGGAAACAAAGATCTTTTCAATAGTCAGAGGTGCCTGGAAGTAGAACTGCCTTCCAGCAAATTCCCCGTTCCTATAGGGCTCCAGGTAAAGGCCAAAGGGCCATTTCATCCTAAATAAGCGGTTCCTATGTGTCAAGCACTCTACTAACCACTTGTCAGACTTCCCACCACTTACTCCTTACAAGAGTTCTACTAAATAGAAGTTACTATTTTAGAGGAGATAAATCTGATGCTGGGAGAGACTCAGATTCTCCATCTGTAAAGTGGGTAGAATGACCCACCTCAAGGGATAGTGATAAGGTGTAAGGATTAAATGTGATAAGAGTAGCGTCTCATTCACTGGTCTGTTCAATCTTGTATGAAATACGGTTAACTCATTGTCTGTCTCATCATAAAGCTCGGGACCTCACACCACACAGGATGTAGTAGACAGTCCTTCAGTGTCTGCTCAGCACCCAGATACCTTCTCCCAGCATCCGGCTCTGGGCCTCAGGCGGTCCTGTTTCTCCTCTGTGTCCCTGACATCCTGGCCCCGGCTGATGGGTCCCATGGTGCTCACCTGAGTCAAGCCAACAGGAGTTCTCTACGGGGAATCTGGAATCAGACCCCCGCCAGACATCTGACTCAGTCTCTGGGGGTCACTTTCCCTGGACCTGGCTTTGGAGGGCATTCATTTTTCACCATATGCACTGAAGAAGAGAGAAATATCAGTCTTAAGAGCGGAAGGGGGGTAGGCGCACCTGGTGGCTCGGTTGGTTGTGTGCGGACTCTTGATTTCAGCTCAGGTCATGATCTCAGGGCTGTGAGACTGAGGCCCCGTGGGGCTTTGTGCTGGCATGAAGCCTGCTTAGCATTCTCTCTCTCTCTCTCTCCCGCTGCCCCTCTGCTGTCCCCTCTCTCTCTCTAAAAAGGGAGAGAGAGAGAGAGAAAGGGGATTAAAGTAGTTGCCAAGAAATGATTGAAAGAAGAGGGGGAGGGCCGGACAGCTCTCCATCTTTCCCTTCTGAACCAGCCGTGTTGCCCCTCTTAAGACAGCGTTATGTCCTCCTCCCTCTGCTTCAGTTTGGTGGCCTTGAATTCTGTTAGTGACCCCCATGGAGCTTTAAGGCACAGGTGTTCACTAACATTTGCAGACTGTTGGAGCTGGAAAGGACCTCCAGCCCCTCTCTCTGTTTACCCACTGGGGACACTGCGGTGCCAAGAGGTTAGGTGGTTGACCCCAGCCAACAATGAACCCATGGCAGAGCCAGGACCAGCGTCTAGAACCTCTTGACTGCCCTGCCCTCTGCCTCTGGCTGTCTCCAAATCGTTTTCTTCAGCTCTCATTCTTAGGGTTTGAGGAGCTACCGTGACTGGAAGGGAGGCAGAGTTGGGGACTGGGAAGGTTCCCAGAGTTTGGGAAGGAGTTCAAAGGAAATCTCACATTGGCAGACCAAAAACCCATTCAAGAGGCTAATTTTGATGCAGGATCTGGGACTCTTCCAACAGCACCTGGGTCTGCCTAGTTGATGCTGGGAAAGAAAGGAACCAGGCACTCATTTGCATATATGCAAACAAGGCCTTCCACAGCTGTCCAGAAGCCACCTCTGCTGGAGCACCCCCGCTCAGCGCTCAGCGGCTGGGGCCTGCTTTCATCTGTCTACTGAGCCTTGGAAGAAAGAGAGAGAGGCGCTTGCCAGAGCCTCCCACCAAGCTGACAGGGACTCAGAGTCATCCCAACACCCCTGCACTGGAGGCGTAAAGAGCTTAAATCTCTGGAGTATGAAATTGGGGTCTCTCTCGCCATCCCGCGGCCCACTCCTCACTCCCACCCTGCAGCTCTTCCCCTGCTGGGCAGGAACAGAAGGCCAGGTCCAAGGTCCAGGATTCTAGCCAGGGCACTGGGGGGAGGACTTCCCCATGCCTTAGCATAAGAAGAGCTGCACTTTTCTGGGGTTCCCACATCCCCTTTCCCTGGCCTCAACACCACCCAGTCCCCTCCCTCTCTGCAAGGCCTTCCCTTCCCTTACTGAGCCCGGGGAGAAAGAAGAGACCAGACAATTGGCCTGGGAAAGGAGAGGCCTGACCTGAAACCCAGCTCAGCCCCTAGATTCCCTATCACGCCTAGCAAGTCTCAACCTCAGTTTCCCCTTCTCTAAATTTGAGGGTGGGGCAGGGAGCTTAGCCAAGGAACTTCTTCCCCCAGTGAAATCTTAGAGGGACCACGGATCCTAGAGCTGTGCTGCCTGGTTGCCACAGCTCTGGGAGGAAAAGATCAGTCAGCCTCTCCCCCACCTGCTGACCTCATGGGGCCCCTGAGGCCCATCAGAGCACAGTGTGAAAACCCCTGGGCTCACTGGTCCCTAAGGTCGCTTCCTGCTGCCAGAGTCTGTGATTTCAAAGCCAGTAATGGCAGCCTGAGAAGTGGGTAAGTGAGGCTGAGGGGGAATGAAAAAGGATTTTTTTTAAGATTTTATTTATTTATTGGACAGACAGAAATCAAAATTAGGCAGAGAGGCAGGCAGAGAGAGAGAGGAGGAAGCAGGCTCCCCGCTGAGCAGAGAGCCCGATGCGGGGCTCGATCCCAGGACCCCAAGACCACGACCAGAGCCAAAGGCAGAGGCCCAACCCACTGAGCCACCCAGGCGCCCCTGAAAAAGGATTTTAAACTGATTGCAAAACTCAAGTGCAGCCAGCAAACCTGTGAAACACACTCAGCCCTTAAGTTTGTATTTGCGGAACTGCCCTCTGGAAAATCCTGCGGGAGGCTCTCGGCCTCCCTCCACATCCATCCTGGCCCTGGACGGCCTGAGTCTAGTGAACTCCCCTCTGAGGGCAGCTGAGGAGGGCTTCCCGACCTTGTAAGTCCTCAAGCCTGCGCGCTCACTTCCTCTCTTTCTCTCTCTCTCTCTTTCCACCCCCAGCTTGCCACAGCCTTCAATCTCTCCCTCTCCCCTTCCCTCCCCCTTCGGCCCCACCCCCACCTGCCAGCCCAGCCCAG
The DNA here is from genome assembly GCF_010015895.1 of Lontra canadensis. Taxonomy (NCBI): domain Eukaryota; kingdom Metazoa; phylum Chordata; class Mammalia; order Carnivora; family Mustelidae; genus Lontra; species Lontra canadensis. Next base: position 5,196,897 of record NW_022631092.1, read on the forward strand.
TCCATCCCTGGAGAAGGGGATCAGGTATCCCGGGGGGACCAGCCCCTACAAAACACACAGATGGTTAATCCCTGGGCAGTTCTGGTCATTCTTTTCCTCTCCTCCCCCCAGTCCCTCTCTCCCCCCTGTTTCCACTCCTGGTCCAGCTCCCAGCACCCCTATTCTCCTGAAAGACATCCTTTTCAGAAGAAAAGGTAGTTTGCCGATGGCGGTTCCCTAGCTGTGGGACTCAAGGAGTCACTCTCCCTCTCTAGGCCTTAGTTTCTTCATTTGGAGAAAGAAGGGATCACGCTGACGAGGCGTGCTTCAACTTGGGGGATGTCACAGATCCCTTTGAGAATCTGAGGAAAACCATGCATCCATACACATCACATACACTTACACCCCGCATAAAATTTTACAGACGGGTTGGAAGTCCATCCACGAACTAGAGAAAGACTATCCAGCGGTCTTGTCTGTGCTCGAGTTCTGAGTCTCAGACCCTGGGCCCAGCCCCTCCACACCATGCTAGCTGAACCTCCTGGTGCCCTGGACTGGGAATGCCAGAGGACTCCCAGGAGGGTAGGGCCCCCTGCACAGCTTGCCCCTGCCGTCTTTAGCCCACCTCCAGACCCCTGGGAAACAGGTGGAGAGGGGAGTGGGCCACTCAGCAGACAGGGCAGAGAGCAGAGGCGCACAGCCTCTGGTCCCTCCTTCTCAGACCCCAGAACCCTGGCCTGGGAACTACAGTCCGCAGCGCACCTGCCCCCACTTGGCATCTGACCTTGGCCCAGCCTGTCTGTCCTCCTGTGGTCAGCAGCAGGCTCTGCCGGACAAGGCCTGGTCCTCCCATCCAGCAGGCTGAGCACAGTTCGCCGCACCTACCCTTACTCAGGAGCCTTTAGGCCCTCTCCATCGGAAGCTCCCAACTCCATTCCCCTGCTGAAGGCTTTCCGGGTCACACCCAAGCCCTAGGCATTCCTGCCTCAGCTCCTTAAACTCTGTCCACACTGACCTGTCTGAACTACTACCCACATTTTCTTATGTCCACACATGTGCCGCAAGTTCTCTGTCTCCCTCTCCCTCTCGCTGCTCCTCCCACCACCTAATGTCCAAATTACCTAAAATGGCACCTCCTCTCTGAAGCCTTCCTAGCTTTCTCTCTAGTTATAAGTCCTCTCCTGATGAGACTCTCATTATCTGACAGCTACTGTGACCTTGGACATGTTCCCCTCATTTCTGAGGATAAATTCCACAGTCTAAGACCATACAATTACTTAGTGGACACCTCTAGTGTGCCAGGTATGGGGTCAAGAGCTTTACCTGAGTTGTCCCATTTCCTCTTCATACAAATGCAAGACATAAGCCAGATGAAATTATCTCTGGTCAGAGACAAAGGGCCAAAGCCACCTCTCTCTGGTTCCCAACTCATGGACTTTCCTCTGCCTTTTGTGCCTGAATTTCTTGAGGGAACTCCTCCTATCTTGAGGACAGGATCTTACCCACTTTTCTTCTAGATCAAAGCTATTGCCACACCTGTGATTAAATGGTGGGAGGGGGGCACCAGGGTGGCTTAGTGGGTTAAGCCTCTGCCTTCGGCTTAGGTCATGATCCCAGGGTCTTGGGATCTAGCCCTGCATCAGGCTCTCTGCTCAGCGGGGAGTCTGCTTCCCCCTCTGTCTCTGCCTGCCTCTCTGCCCACTTGTGATCTCTGTCTGCCAAATAAATAAATATAATCTTTTTAAAAAATGGTGGGAGGGAGGGTGCATGGAGAAGAGCAAGGGAAAAAGATACGCACCAGGCACTATACATGTGTGACTGTCTTTTGCCTTCACTTCTACTCTACGAAATGGGTATAAATGGGTATCCTTACCCCTGTGTTACAGATGAGGCAGCAGAGGCTCCTGGAGGGCAGGTAACAATGCTCACCGGCAGTGACCTCGAGGAGCAGCGCTGGCCTTCTCTCCCAGACTTCTCAGGCCCCCAAGCACCCCTAGATCGGCAGCTTCTCAGTGTGCCTTGAGGCAGGGATGAGCTCTCTGGCTGCCTCCTTCCAGTCCACAAATAGGTCCCTAAGTGTGAGAGTCCAGTGACTTTTGTAATTGAAATTGTTTTTTTTTCTGCCTTCCCTGATTGGAACTGTATTCCCGGGGTCGATTATTTCGGCCTCAAGACATAATTAAAAGCATACAGGGGTACAGTGCATATCCTTGGAATGGTGTAACCAGAGGAAGGCTAATGACTTTATGGCACAACAAAAGCACCACTACAAGAGCTGCATTTCACCACCTCCATTGTTTGAGCTTGGTTGGAGGAAGATGGGTCATGATTCTTACATAGCCCTTTAAAACCAAAAGATAGTTACAAACCACCGGTTTTAAGCCCCGTGCTTTTAGGTGCTCTTCACAAATGGCTTTAGTCTCTAGTTGGCTGTTTGGAATTAATCTAATAATTTCTTTTTTCAGGGTCCTTTCTGAGCTCTTTAAGGAGAACGCTGGTCTTTTTGCCTCAGAGAGGCATAGAAATTATTTTCATAATTTATTATTTCTTTAAGTGCAGAGTGGATTTCCTTTAAGAACAACACAGGCTGGTCCACTTAATGTAAATCCTGTAAATAATGCAGTGGGACTTGAAGGGTTCATGTTCTAAGTGGGCCATAGTAACCCAACAGAGAGTGTTGGGTAAAGGCCAGGCCACCCCGTCCTTCCCACCCAGCAGATCCACGTCCCCCACAGGAGCCAGGGCTCATGGTGCAGGACCTGTTGCTGGTTCTGCCAGGACCTTGTCCCAGAGGGGAAAAGACCTGTATCTCCAGGCCCCACACCATTTCCTCTGACTTGCTCACAACTCGGACACATTGACAAAAGACCAAATGGAAGGTTGGAGAAGTTCTGAGTAGTTGTGGGAAAGGAGGATTGTGAAAAATCCACCTAAAAAGGATCCAGGTGAAGGTTCAAGAACTAAGACGAGCTTAAGGACCTACCCTTGGGGAGGGTGTGCGAAGGGCGGGGAGAAGGAGTAAGGATTGCAAGGATCCAAGCCCACACGTCAAACAAAATGGCAGGAGAGTTGCTTACCTCCCACAGATTCGGAGCTAGGAGAGCCTCCAACACCAGCTCTTAGCTTCAGAAAAGGCTCTCTGTGCAGTGCTGTTGGCAACTAGGGCTGGTGGAAGAGTTTCCCCCAGATCTGGGAGGCAGACTGGGGCCTGGGGCCTAAGGCACAGGTCCCAGGCTAGCCCATTGCCCCTAGGTAAAAGGAGGACTTTGCTCTCATTTCTGTCTTCACTTGGAAAGCCCACTCCCAAATTCCACTGCTGTGGAAGTCCCACAGCTCCAATGTGCCTAGCCCTTTGGAGTACGTTCTCCTCTGCCCCCCATTTCCCTTCAGGACCATATACCTCTGTCATCTCATCCTGAATTCAAGTCACTTGTGTACATGTCCATCCCCCTGGTGGAGCCCTTGTTCCCACTGAGAGGCTCTCAGGTTGATACTGAGCTCTGTGTCCTCCGAGTCTGTAGCTCATAGAAGATGGTCAAGTTATGTCATGAACAATGTCTAAGATGACCCTTCCATGCACCTCTGTGGACACGGAGGACCCAGAGCTGTAAAGAGACCACCAGGCCCTCCTCAGCACTCCCAGACCCCAGGGAGCCTCTCTGGAATTGTGTTTTGCCTCTGTTTGGGGTTGAACCTGTGTGTAATCCCTGGTGGGGCCGGCATTATTTTCCTCAAGGTTTCAAGGGGGTTGAAAGGCGTTTCATATTTCTCTGTTTGGCAAACAGTCTGTCCCCTCCCTCCCTTCCCAGGCATCAGGAATCCCAGAAATTAAAACCGGAGGGACTCTGGTTTCTTTCTGAGGAAGGGGGCTCTGCAGTAGATGCTAGCGGAGTGCGGAGATCCAGCCAGGAGGCGGGGTGGGGGATCCAGGCCCTGAGGTTTCTTTGCAGAGGCGGGGCAGGAAGAGAAAGAGGGAACAGCCCTGGATAAAAAGCCCCGGTATCCTGCTGAGGCAAGAACCCTTTCTCTTGAAGCTGAGTTGGGGCTGGGAGGACAGCAGCCGCCCTCTGGCTCCCTGAGAGCTTTCTGCTGGAGGGAGGCTGGAGGAGCCAGGCCCAGCTGAGGGAGGCGGGGGCCCAGATGCCAGCAGACAGGGAGCGGGAGCCCAGGAGGGCTGGGAGCGAGCCAATCGAGCCTCTGAACAGAGGCTTGGAGATGGCAGGCGGGCGCTGTGCAGAAGAGCAGAGCTGACACCTGAATCCCGGCTTCCTCCCCCTGGAGAGCACTTTAATGAGGCTCACAGCTGTGGTATCACAGAACGAGCATTAACAATGCTAATTACCTCAAGTTTAGCCCAAACATTCTCAACCCACCCACCTTGGGAGCGTGCTGTTGTTCTGGCCCTTGGAGAGCCTTGAGGGGCTGGGGCTGGAGCTGGGGACCAGCAGGGGACAGCAGACCCCAGGTAGGACAGAGCAGCATGGGAAGTGGTGTGGGGGAGGGAGGGTAGCGGGTACTACAGGCTGCAGGGACCCCCAGGACAGGAGGAAGTGAAGCCTCCCAGTCATGACACCCACGTTCCTCTGCTCTGCTTAAGAGGAACCCAAGGGAGAAGCCCCTGGTGGAAGTCAGGCCCCTTTTGGAAGAAAGCTGAGAGCAGAGACCAAATTTGTTTGTACTTGACAAATGGCCTCCCATCATCCCAATGCCTCCTGCAGCCTCAGGGGACACCCCCTAGGGCCCCTACCATGTAGACCCAAAGATGCTTTCAAACTGTGGGATTTTTAAAGCAGCGAACCAGCAGCTTAGGAACTAGATGACATCCAATTGGTGCTGGTCAGTGGCTTGAGTGAAAGGTTGGGGCCCAGGAACGTTTTTCCCACCCCTGCCGTCCGAGGGCACTGGGCACCCCCAAAGTCCCTTCCAGAAGCCCAGGCTTCTGCAGAATTCACTTGAAGAGCAGTGATGTAGAGCCAGCTCAACCTCTGGCTTTGTTGCGTCTGGCCTTTCCCCTGCCCGTCCACCACGTGGGGCTGTGTGGGGCAGGCTGCATCAGCCACCACGGAGGGCTGGGAGCCTGGGCGTCGGGGCTGCAGTATGGATATGGTGCTTGTGCGTACGTCCACCTGGCCTGTTAGCTCCTTCTCTAAACCTGCTGAGCTGATAGAAGTTCATGCCTGTGTCTGAAAAGCCACACGTCAGCCGGCTAGACAACACAGGACCTGGAGCCTCTGATTCCTGTCCCAGTGTCCCCTCTGCTCCAAGAAGGGGAAACCCCACTGTATCTGTGTCCCAAGTCCACAGCCTTGGGCTCTCTCTAACACAGGGTGCTATCCCCTTGGTCCCTTCTTCTTAGTCCCCTGCTCCACCCACCTGCTCGGGCTTTGCTTGAAACTAAGGTGGGTCCCTCCAGGTTCCCCCTCCCTCCACCATCCCCATGACTCCCGAGAGTGTCTGGGCTGTGTTGGAGGACTTTCCCCGGCCCAGCTGACCGCTTGTCTCTCTCAGCAACCGGTGGAATGAGCCTGGGATGCAAAGCTGGGTTCCCTGGGTTCCGAGGGGAAACCTCCCCCACCGTCCTTGCAGATGGAAGACCTGTGCATTAGTACCTGGGCCATCTCTTGGTACCCAGACTTTGTCCTGAGCTGATGCGCCCCCACAGCTGGCATCCGGGGCTCCTGAGATCACTCTGGGTGGAGGGCCTGCCTTTCCGTTCCGACCCCTGTAGAGATGTCCCCACACAAGTGGTCCCCGGCAACCCGCTGGATGGCAGGTGTCTGCAGCAGCAGCAGTGGCTCATGGGCTAGAAAAAACGAGCCCAGACTCAGCTTGGAAAGAAAAGGCTGGACGCACTTGGTCTTCAGAACAGGAGAGCACGCCCCCAGCGGAGGCACCGAGGGACACCTGCCTTGTCCACCTGGGTCTTCCTGGAAAGCCCAAGCAGATTCCAACTACAAGCCCACTGGTGGACTGAGACCGAAGTCCCTGCTGGGGTTCTAGCCCCTCCCCCACACGTCCCCCTTGACCCTGGTCATCATATGTTGTGTTATTACCTGTCTGGCTCGTAAGCCGAGTGACGGGGAGGGCCTTGTCTTCCCTGCTGGACCCCCGGTGCCTGATACGTGGGAGGCTTTATTTGCTGACTTATCTTCAGTGTGTTTTTGGTAGACTGACTCCGAGCCCACGGCCTTAGGACCCCCCTGGCCGCGTGGTCCCAGAGTCCCACTGTTCCTTTAAGGCGGTTGCTAAGCAGGCTGGGGAGACTCTAAGGGCAGATGTGTCTTCTGCAAAGCCTCCTGCTCCTTGCTCAAGGCAGCCATCTCACTGCCTTTTATGGAAGGTGGTTTCTGACCTGAGAGGGGAGGAGCAATGACTCAGCGGGCTTCTAGATGGGTCCTGAGCCTGAGGTCTCTTTCCCCCACCGAGTTCCCCCATCTCAGCCGTGAGTCATCTCGGAATCATGCACCTCCCCTCCCCCAGAATTCCAGGGGGTTCTCTTCAGAATGCCCTGGCCTCTCATGGGGGTCTCCTCCTCCGGGAAGCTCTAGGTGCCTGCTGTACCCACGATAGCTGCAGGGACTGAGGCTTCCCAGGGTGGTAGAAGTCCCACACCAGCAACAACTGACACCCGGACTGGGAGTCTCCTCGCAAACATGGAAGCACCAGGGTTTCTCTGGTGCCTGACACGCAAGCACATGCACACGCGTGCACACATGTAGTCCCACTGTATACCCCAGAGTGAAAGAGCCCTACTGTCACAGGATCCGTGTGTTTCCAGTTGATTTTTTGAAGACTGGGGTAGGAATGGGTAAGAGGGGGGAAATAACCAAAAGTTCCCAAGCATTTTAAAGCCTTTTATTTGTTTACACATTCTCTAAATTGCAGACAAAAGAGATTTGCTACATAGGTCATCAACACGGCTAACCAACCACAGAACAAGATACTAACCACAGCAAAGAAGGGACGGGGCCCGTGACTCAGTCCTTGTGAGCGTGCAAGGGCTCCACAGACAGGCTGGGATGCCCAGGGCTCCCCAAGACAGAGACTGCTTGATGCCCACATTATGTTGGCTCCTGGTCTTGACGTCTCCAAGGCCCTCCTGCCAGAACCCAGTCAGGACAGGGGCAAAGGCAGGCAGAGGGGAAGGGGTCCTGGGTCCTGGGCAGCCCCTCCAGGCAGCCTTCCCGAACAAAGCAGTTGCCTCGGCTTCCAGGTGGGCCTAAAAATTGGGATGTGGGCTGTTTCCAACCTGGAGATCCTCCTAGAGACTTGCACAGCACACCAGCTCTCGGGGAAGTCACAGAACCCGCGTGGCCCCTTCAGACAGTGGGAGATGGGGCACGGCCTCACCTCCCATACCGAAACACGAGAGCTCGTGATACATCCCACAGAGAGGGCAGAAACATCACAGCACCCTCCACTTCGGGAGCCACGGGAGAAGGGAGACTTGACACGGGAGAAAGGAGCACCCCAGAAGACGGGGGCAGAGCGGGGCACACACCTACACACTGAGAGTGTATCACATCACACCTGGAAGAGTCGGGTGGGGTGGGGCGGAGCTGGGGCAGGGCTGGGGGGCCTCTGTTTGTTTGCCTGTTGTGCTGGTTGCTTTTGAGAGGAACCAATGGGGACCTCATCTTCAGACCGTTCTGTACAGCTTCCTAAGCCTGGAGCCCTTCTCTCTAGTCTCATGAAAGCTGTGCCAGCCTCCATCCTGGACACCGTCCAATGTGCCCGAGCCGCTCAAGGCAAAAACCCTAAGTTGTCCAGTCAGCAAGAGGTAACGTGGTGTTGGTACCCAAGGTCCGATGGGGAGGGAGTCCAAGGGGGCATAAAAGCAAGACCCCCCGTCGCGAGCATGTCTATCGCCAAGGCCAGCTCTCTCAGCCATTCTGTTACGACTGAGAGTTTCAGAGCGAGCTGGGGCGGGGTGCGGGTGGGCTGAGAGAGTACACGAGACAAGAAAGCACTCTGGAAAGATGGGGATGTACTGTTGGAAGTGTTTCCCTCTCTTGTGCCCACACCTTGAAGCAAGTGACCCCGAGTTGGCATCGCGCCTGCGGGTCTAGAGATATCATGGAGACCTAGCAATGGGAGATCGCTGGAATGTTTCCAGGGCTACCCTTTCTGAATACAGCCAAAGCCATCTGGGGGCAGTAAATTCTCAAGGCTGCACAGCCCCCCAGGATCTATTCTCTAGCTGAGACAGAGCAGGGAAGACTAAGTCCTTCCCAGACTTCTCCAACTCTGAGCCCAGCCCAAGGGCTTCCGCACCCTTCCCGGAACCTACACAGGCATGAGCTCCCTCACAAGACCCCGGACAGGCAGCTTCTTCTAAAGGACCCCTTCATCCTTTCTACCCTAGCCAGCCCACAACTCCAGGCCTCGTATGCGCTGGCCGCCCTCACCAGAGCCCCAAGAACCAGCCTCCTCCTGAGGAGAAACAAAGTGGGGCATCAGGGAACTAGAAGAAGAAAAGGAATTTCTTTTGGCTTCTGGGAAGAGATGCTCCATTTCTTGGCTCTCAAAAGGGAATGTTCTCAAAACTGGGCTTTAAAATTGCCCTCAGCCTAAACACATGGGGTGGGGGGAGCAGACCTACCTGAGGACTGGCTTTTGCCCCAGTGCATCGTGTCATGTGAACAGGCCAGTCTCTCCTTCCGGTGTCAATTTCCTCATCAGTCCAGTGGGTCAGCATCAGGCCGGGAGGAGGCTGAGCAGGCTGTGTTCTCAGCCTGAGAGTCTACTTGGGTGGAAGTGGGAGGGGAGACCGTCTCGGGGCTCAGAGCTGTCCTGCTCCCAGGTCCTTCCATGTGGAGCTGAGGGGGCCGGTGGGCTCAGAGTCTGAAGCCGGCTGCCGGGGAGTGGTGCTACCTGTCTGGCCTGGACGGGACCCAGGTCAGATGACTCTCCCCTCTGTCACCAGCATGAGAGACCAGGTCAGTCGGGGTCATTCAAAGGAAGCTCAGTTCAAAAGAACCGAAGGCTTTCACATGGGCAGTGGGTCAAAGCCCAGAATGCATTTCAGGCTCTCAAACACTGGCTTTAAAACCAGTCCTGCGGCCAAGCATCATGAAAGCCTTATGTCCCCGAGTCTCTCACAGAAATCAGCAAAATTCTGCCTTGCTCAGAGCCACATGCTGTCCAGGGACCCTAAAGGGCCTTCCCGCAGCCTCCCCAGCAGAGAAACTGAAGGCTGCTTTAGGCCCACTGGGCACTAACACCCACCCCGGGGCGGATACCCGCCCCACCCCAGCCCAGGCACCCCGCTTGAAAGCAAGCTCCGCGTGACTGCTTCAGGGAGCAGTGAGAAGCTGCAGTCTGGCTGTCACATGTGCAGAGAAAAGATGGAACAAATGGCTTATTCCTGATGCTGTCAATTCGGACAACAGGGAGTCTACTGAGGCGTGATCCCATGAGCACCTGGCCCAAGGTGGGCATGGGAAGGTTCCTGGAAACCCCTCCTCACGCCAAGCCTCTCCCCCCAAGCCCACCTCCTGCTGCCCTTGCTAACACCACACAGGAGACCGAGATAGGCTGGTGGGGTCTCCATGGGAGTCCACCCAGACTGAGCATGACGCCCCCGTCCCACCATTCCCCACTCTGCTCTTCCGAGTGGCAATGGGACAAGACTGTCAGGTGAGTCACTTTCCGGCTCTGGTCAGGCCCTGCCAATCGCACCTCCCTGCCCACCACCCCGGGAGTCTAAACCAGCATTTGGAGGCACAGCCTCTGTTTCCTTGGGCCACTCGGCACACTCCAACCCAGGTGCCTTCATCATTGCTGAAATGCATGGTAAAGACGGTCACCTTCCAAAGGCAGCCAGTGCTTGGGCCGATGGATACAAGCAACTGGGCTGGGGTCAACTGTGTTCTTCCCGCCCAACCTCCAGAGGGTGGAAACAACCAGATATCTGAGCCCGCTCTTCTTCTATCCATGAGCACACATGAACACGAAAGGAGACACCTAGATACATGGAGGCCTTCCCGGCTGATATGTTACCTGACAGGCGGTCAGAAAGCCATGGGAGACTGTGATTTGGGAATGGAAAAGCAGGCTGAAGGCTGGGCCAGGATGTGATTTCTTTTTCCAGCCCCCAGGGGACCTAGTGTGTTGCTCTGCACATAGTGGGTGCCCTGCCAAGTGTTTCAGTGAGTACCAGCCTGCCCAGCAACCGCTCATGGAGGGCAAGAAATGTGCTCATTTTCCTTCAGAACAAAAATGACCTGTGGGCAAACATGGCAGATAAACAGTGAGGAACTCAGGTGGACCTTTCTCTCATTTTCCCAACCAAAGGCACAAACGCTCCCTAAGCCTCTGACCGTTTCCTACCACAGAGCGATTCCCCTGCTTTCCCAAATGTCCCAGGGACCAGATGCATCTGGAAGCTGGGGCTCTCTGCCTCCCTAGCCCCATCTCTGGCCACCTGCTCCCACCTCCTCTGCTCTGAGCTAACCATTCTACAGTTTCATTCTCTCACTCACATATTATCTAGCAATGTTTCCTTCTTTTTTCTCAAGTACCCAATTTAGACCTCTTCAACTACATGTTGAAAATGTGCAGGGAGTATATTTTCTTTTTCTTTCGTGCCCGCCAGCGCCCCGCCCTTTGGCATCTAGCGTAGCAGGAGGGAAGGGAGCGGCGGCTGCAAGAAAGGAGGGGGCGGGCCAAGCAAGAGGAGAACCAAGGTCTCAGGTGGGGGGTAAACACGAGAGGGCAAAGTCAATAAGAACCACAATCCCAATTCCAGCCATAAAATCTGCGTGTCCCTTTGACAGCAGAATTGAGACTTTTGCTTCCAAGTTTGCGATAATTGCCAAACACCTTCCCCCCAAAGAAGCAGAAGTGAGGGAAGAGGGGGAGGAGAGGGTGCGTCAGGTGTCCTCCAAGCATAAGGCTCTCAGTACAAGTCCCAGAGGTGTGCAGGGGCTGGAGCCTGGGGTGGGCCTGGCTGCACCTCAGGGAAAGACCCCCTGTGACAAGCAGTTCTCCCTCTCATCCTGGAGCAACACAGAAGTTTCACTTTAGTTTGTCAAGCTGTGTGTGTGTGTGTGTGTGTGTGTGTGTGTCCCCATTTTCATCATCAATATTGGTAACATTGATGGAAATAATAGAGATGCAAAGAGGCAGGAACAGGATGCAGTGGGCGTGAATATAACCTGGAGAGGAGGCTGAGGGGAAACACAGGGGCTTGGGGGCCTCCCCCAAGTCCTGCAGGGACCACTTCCCTTTCCCCTCTTCCCCCCATGGTGCACATATGTGCCAGATTGGGTCGGTGCTGCCCTCAATGGCCACTTTGCTCGCTGCCTGGGCTAGAGGTCATTATTGGTATTTATATCTCTGTCGAAGAGGATTCTGGCTGCCCGCCAGCCCCGGTTCCTGCCTTCCTCTGGCCTGCCCTGGGAAATGTCACCATCAGCACAAATGCTTCCTTCTCTTGGTGGGGCCAAAGAGGGGGAAACCCTGGAATGACCCTCTTTCAAGGCACTGGAGCAAAGAAAGGAAGGGAGTTGGGAACAAAGAGACTGACTAAGGGGCATTCCTATACCCTCTGACCCCTGTTATCCACTCCCCCCCAAACCCCCACAGCCGCATAGGATCCTGGGGAGTCACGCCAGGTCTCAGGGATCAGCAGAGACACAGCCAAGCCTCACTCAGAGCCCAAACAGAACATTCCCTGGGAATCCACCCACTTCCAGATCCTTCCCCTCACACAGGGAGCCCCCTGTTCATTCTATGAAGCCAGTTGGAGGAGGAGGGGGCAAGGCCCAGACCCCTCCCCATCACCATTTCCTGGAGGTGCTTCCTTTGGGCCTCTCTTCTCAGCAGCCTGGACTGGAAGCATGGGGAGGGGCCACACAGCCAGGCCTTCCTAGGAACAGCTGCTGAGATGCTCAAAGAAAGCCCTCAGTGCCTCTGTCTGGGGGCTCTGCTCATCCTCCCACATTCAAGGCACCGAGCAGTCAGCAGCGCTCTGTCTCCCCCCACACACCCTCTAGTTATTTAACTCTGGGACTTCTAAGTGCAAATCAGGTTTCCGGGCCCTCCTCAAGTGCCCGCCCCACCTTCTCTTCATTTTGCTTTGCCTGACATGAAAGACGAAAGACCTTTGACGTTCCCCCCTCCTTCCTCTGGGCCCCCCTTCCTCCCTCCCTCCTGCAAAATAATGAACCCACTACAGGTGACACCAACGCACAGCTCCGAAAAGGAGCCAGCTGTGGCGTGCTGGGTGTCTTCACTAGGAGTCTGAGCGTAGCTCTGGCCCAGGGAGCCAACATCTCATGTCCTGAGGAGGCACCTGTCCTGGGGGATGGTCAGGGAGTGAGAGAGGAAGGGAGGCTTCTATCCCCCCCTTGTAGCCTAGCTTGAGAACCAGTCTAGGGACAAGGAATGTGGTCCGTGGGGCTCTCGGCCCACCCCCCAACCACAGACCCAGTGAGGAAACCAGGGGCCCCTCTTCTCTGAATCTAAAGCTGAAGTTGCCGTAATCTTTCTTCAAGAACACGGGTATGTCTCCTAAACTTGCCCTAATAGGAAAAGTAATAATAATCATCTCATTTTTCTTCCTTAATGATCTGAGCTCTTCAAGGGGAGGGCCGAAAGGAATCATTCTGCTGTGTTCAATGAAGACAGCCTAAAATGCACCACGAGCGGAACTCTCTGGGGTATCGTGAAACCATCACAGTGAAATCTAAACCCGAAACTTTCAACCCATTACCTTCTCCAGCTCTGGAGGACTCTGGCCTCCCTTGCACCCACCCACGGCTCACCATCTCACATCTGAGCATAGCCCCAGGAAGCAGCTGCTCCTCGAGGCCTGCCTCAACTTCCCACCAGGCCCTGGGGCGCTGACAGCAGCAGGGGCACCGTGGGACCCTGGGGCTCCTGCTCTAGGTGCTAGGCGTCCATGCGGGGTTGAGAAGGAAGACAGAATGTCAATCTCCTAGCAGAGGCCTTGCCTGGAGAGCCTTACAAGGTTGCCAGCATTGGATTTGCTGCAGGAGCAAAAAAGAAGTGTCTCGAAAAAAGAGGGTTTCCACTTCTGGCGCAGATCCCATGGCCTCACCCCCTCTCTGGCCAGGTGAAGCCACAATATCGGGGTGCAGAGCAAAGTCTCCCTGGCTGTTCCAGGGATTCTAGCTGGCAGCAAGAGTGTCATTATCTCCCATTGGTGGCCTCTCTACCCAGTGACAAGAGACACCCAAGTGTGGGGGCCTCCATCAGGACAGGCCCCGGGGCCAGACCTTCACCAGCCCTAGTGCTCATCCCGGCAACAACCCTGCTGGACAGGCCACATCTCCCTGCCTCACAGACATGGAAAAGGAGTCCCAGAATTTGCCCAAGGTCAACCAGCTAGAAATGTAGCAGCTGGGCTTTACACCAAAGTTTCTAAGTGAATGTTACACTGAACTAAATCATAGTCCTCTCCAGAAGTTGGCTCCCCAGTCTAGGTGGTGATGATCTTGTAGAAGGGAGTGCCCCCAAGTATCTTCATTCTGAAACCCCAACCCCAGGGTAGATTCCTCACCTCCCACCAACAGCAAACCCATGCACGGGTCCTTGTCGCAGCTTTGGCTTACTGCCTCTGACCACAGGCAGCCCAGCCCCTAAAACATAAGCCCATTTGGGTCAATAGGGAGATTCTGGTTATAGGTTCAAGGTTATCTTTTCAAGGTTAGATAACCTTGGCTAATTCACACAAGAAGGGGACATAGAAATATTAGGGATCCCTCCCTGGAAAGCCCTGCTTTCCAGTGGTTGTTTATATAACATTAAGCTTTTTCAGTCTCCCAGTGTCACTGTGAAACAGACAGGACAAGGGTTATTATCTCTGTTTTATAGGTGGGGTGAACTGAGGTTCAGAGACGCTAAGTGACTTGCCCAAGGTCACTTTGTTACTGAATAGCAAAGGCAAAACCAAAACCCTGATCATCCACGTGCACCCCATGATTCTAGCTCGTTCTCTGGGGGTCAGAGAAAGACCGATCTGAAGTTTACCATCATTTTCTTGGTCTCAATACAGAAAGTGATAAATGTGACTCTAGAGATTTTGTCTGCTTGCTGTACCCCGAAAGTGTCCCATAAGCTGGCCTTGCTATCCCCACTTTCCAGATGGGGAAACTGAGACCTCAAAGAGGAAGAGGCTGCACCGATCCCACAGGGAATGCAACTGGGAAGGGAACTCTGGACCCTCTTAACACCCATTCTAGGGCCCTGAGCTCCCCTCCCTGACCCCACTGTGGGTTACAGCACTCTCCCTTGCAAGACTCAATCCCCCCTCGTGGAACGCATGTGCACACCATCCAAAGAGGGTTTGTCAAGTAGGAGGGCCCCAATTTGGGGTTTCAGATTTCCTTTTTTAACCTTTAAGCCATTGTGGCATTTGGGAACATTCTGGTAACTTTTTCTCTAAAATTAAGTCAAAGTGATTTTCAAAACCAACAATCAGCCTTTGAGGACACCCCACTTTGGGTTTTGTGGGAAGACAGAGAGCCAGAGCAGTCGGGAGAGGACGTCCGCTCCTCTGATGTGACACTTCTGGGGAACAGATGACAAGACGGCACGGCAGCTCCCCAAACCCTCCCTGCACCTCCAGAATCCAAAACAGCCTCCCCAGCCAGGAGGGGGAAGGATGTATCATAGGAGCAGGATGAAAATCCCATCTGGACAGGGCCCTTCAAACCAGCCTGTTATGTATGCACGCAGCTCACTCGCAGGCCACGGGCCCCTACAGGAGACTGACCCCACGGGTCGCTCTGCAAGGGCCTGGGTGAGACCAGCCCCGCTCAGCTCCACACCAGGCTGCCCTGAGGCCACTGGCCGAGAGCAGTGAGCCCAGGAGGGAGGCTCTTGCCAAGTCATGGAGCGAACCCCACAGCCGGGCACAAGTGGCCCAACGAGTCTCCGAGTCTCCAGGGGCTTCCTCAGGAGCTGGAGGACTAAAAATAACCTCGGCCTTTGTTGGGAGCAGCCAGGCCACGGAGATGGAGCTGATTTCAAGGAAGCGGAGCATGCGCGAGGGTCCCGCTCACCGAGACCTGCCCTTTGGGCAAATGATTTTTCCAGAAACGTGTCAGTTACTGTGTGTTGCTGCCGTGGCCATTGCCTTCGAGATTCAAAGACAGCCTGAGCCGCTCCGGCCCTCAGGGCTGACTTCCAACACAGGCTTCTCAGAAGCTCAGCCTCCCACCTCTTTCTTCTCAAAACATTTTTTTTCTTTTTTTTTTTTTTTTTGAAAACAAGAGTCCAGCATGTACTGGGGAGCTTAGGGGGCAAGAGCAGCCCTCCAGCTGAGGAGTGTGCGTCACTGCCGCCGTGATCATAAAGAATCCCTCCACCCTGGTTATTTTTTGAGGTGACAATCATCTCAACCCCATCCTCAAATCCCCAGAGTCGGGTGACAGTGGCAGTTGGGTGACAGTCGGCAGACAGTGGCAAACACACACCGTGTAGAAGGAAGAAATTACTTGGGGAAAGGACTTTGTGGTGCCACATCAATACTGACGGGTTTCGCAAAGCTGCGTCCTTTGTGCCAACATTCGGATTCTGGACTGGGCAGCCTTTACCCACTTTCCTGGTTCTTGAGTCCCACCGGGAAAGTTCCAGACCCAGGCTGGTGGGAAGGCAGAGCCCTAGCATCTTCCCCGGCCACAGGCTGTGCCTTATCTCACCTCAAGGACACCCCACCTCTGAAGGTCAAGGAACCACAAAGCCCCCCCACCCCGGATGGATAACAAATACCGACTGGCTGTGGCAGGGCCTCTGAATTTTCTTCCCAACATTTCCACCCACCCCTCAGCACTTCTCCTTCCCTCTCCAGGCCCGTCAAGAGACCATCCTGGGTGTAGACATCACGAGGTATCTGGGTGGGGGTGGGGGGGTGGGGGGAGGGCAGAAAACCTCTTTTCTTCTTCACAGAGACCGAGGAACAAAGAGGGATTTTCATCATCAAGATGGCCTCCCGACTCCGAGTCTGGAAGTTTCCAGGGAGGCTTGTAATAAATAAAAACTTCTCCACAGCCTTTTGTTCCTTTGCTGAGTTCAGGATAAAGAGCTGAAGCAGGAGGCGGGAGGCTGTGTGAAGATTTCTTAGAACACAATAGATAGAAAACACCAGACTACACGTGAGTGACCGATCGGTGGTCACAAAACAGCTTCCCTTAAAATGGGAACCAGTGAGAGGGCTGCAGGGCGGGGGGCAACGTGAGGGGGTCCCACAGGGCCGGGGCTAGGGGTGTTCTTCAAAAGTGCGACATCCTTCTGGTGGAAATGAGGAGGGGCTGGCCGAAATGCTGGAACCTGTGTGTAGGAGGTAAGCAGACACCTCACCCTCTCAGTGCCACACGTCCAAGCCCTCTGTGACCACGGGTCTTCCTTACAGTTGGTCTCTCTGGATATTTGGGAATGGGGGCTTGATCCGGTTTGAAGTGGGCTCTGCCTGTGCCTCTCCAGCAGCAGGTCACGGTCTGGGACCTGGGGCCCTAGGCTTGGCAGCCGAAGGCTGAGGCTTTCTCTTTGAGCAGTTCCCAACACAGGTGGCAGCTCCAGCTTCCTATAAGAGACGAGAGGCCCTGGTCACCAGCGGCCCCTCTCCCGCCCTGAGGCCCCGCCCCTTGGCCCTGACTCCTGCACACCTCGTTGCTCTTTCCACTTTCCCAGTTCAGAGACCAAGGCCCAGTCCTCAACGTGGACTGGAGGCTGTAATTGGGCAGAGGGTAAGGGCTGCTCAGAAACACTTAGGTGCTCAGAGGCCATCAGCTGAACTGTTGTGAAGACCCTCCTTCCCGGACTGGGGGTCTCCGGCAACAGCACCAGGCCTGAGCCTGTTCCCCTAGAAGCTCACAGCTGCCCTCCCAGCACCACCACTTCAGCCACACATCCAGGAACATTTCCTCAGCCCCAAGCTGGAGTTCCGGGGGGTGGAACCGTGCCTCCGTTTCCTCATCTGTCAACGGGTAGCAGTCCTACATGCCTCACAGGACTGTGATGATTGAATGAGACAAGACACAGAAAGGCCTTAGCACAAGGCCCGCACCACAGTGAGGGCTCCCTAAGTGGTAGGAGTAGCTGTTGTTGCTACTGTCGACCTCATCATCGTTACCTTCTGGGGGCTCAGCCACAGGGGGATTTAAACAGTACATGTGATAGCCACGGTCACAGTCATCGCAGAAGAGGAGCTGGTCCTGGTGGAAGACAGAGTAGGTAGAGGGGAGGAGAGAGAGAGTGAATATTCCTCCAGACTGGTCCGTGCAGACCCATCTCCCTGAGTGCCCCTTTCCAGGCCCCAGTTGAGGTCTTCACTGCCCCCGAATATGCTCGGTGCTTTGCCCACGCCTGGAAATCCCCCTGCCTCCCCAACTATGCCAACCATACTCCCACTTTAGGGTTCTGCTCAAATCATGCCTCCTCCAAGAAGCCTGCCTTGACTACCACCTTACATTCGAGTTTAAAGAGATTCCTTATTCTTCTGAACTCCTGTAGCCAATAACTCTGTTTTTCATAAAGTCTATTCGCTTCTACGTTCCCCATAAGGATTGTCTAGTACACAGAAAATACTTCAAATGTTTGCAAATTTTAGCTGAATTCTTCTTAACCTCACCCTTTCCGTCTGTGAAAAGGGCAACAGCCATCCTTGATGGTAACATCCATGACACCTCAGAGCCTTTTCAGGGTTTCATTACGCAAATATAGAGAAATGCACGCAATGCGATGCCACCTTTCAGATCCCCAGAGCCTCCTCAGGGGCTGGAGGCTGGAGCCCAGGTGAGAACAGGACCCCCAGCATGGTGTTTAACTTCAAAGGATGCAGTCTGCACCTTCACTCCCCAAGTTCCCTGGGGATAGATGCTCTCCCAGTCCCTGACACCTGCTCTTCTAGACCATTCCCTACCCACCCTTCAAGTCTTCCAACTCCTCCATCTTACAGAGATGTCCCTAATTTAGCTCAAATGGAAGTTCTCTCACCCCTCTTGCATCCCCATAGTCCTCCCTCTTTCTTATGACATTTAATTGCGTTTTCCTTCATGGCACAAAGCCTGGCATGTGGTAGATGTCTACGCACGAAGGTTTTCTTGAATAGTTCTTTTGGAATATGCCTCCTTCGCCTACTCCTTTATGGATTGTAAGGCCTTTGGGGCAGAACCTTGTCTTAACTCATTTCCACATCTCCTTCAGAACTGGCACACAGTAGCTATGTGTTTGTGATCTGCTCCCCATTTTCCAGGTTCAGTTCCGCTCTATTCTTTGGACCTGCTTGAATGGCTTATAAGATGTTTGCAAAACTAAGTTTTGCATCAAATCTCATCTTGGCTCCCCTCAGCACAATGATCCTGGAAAATTCGATATTGAAGTTGGAAACCCCAGCAAGCAAGCAATAAGGCAGGAGATATCATGAAAGACTTTTTTATCACACTAACACCTTTCAAGAGGGCAATGGGAAGCTTTTAAATAGTTAGCAACAGAGGAGTGACTGGTCACACATGGAATTTAGAAAGATCTCCCCAGCTGCTGTGTAAGAATAGATACCTGGGTGGAGGAAGGTTGGTTCTAGAGGTGGAAAACCACTTAGAATGCTACTACCATCATCCAGGTAAGAGGCAATGGTGGCCTGAATTAGGATTGTGGCATGGGGGAAAGACAAGGGTCTTGTTCCCATTTGAAAGTTATTGATTAGATGATGGCAAAGAAATCAAGAATGTCTCCTAGGTTGTGGCTTGCTCAGCAAGCCAGATGATACAGCTACCCATTGAGACGTGAGCAGAAGAGTAGATCCATGGGAGCCAGAAGGCAACCTAAGCTAGAGACATGTTCTGCACATTCACAGATCGTGCAATGGAGATGCCATGGAGGCACCTGGACATCAGGAAAGATGCTTGACCATGAGATATGGATTTGGGAATCATTGATGATTAGATGATAATGGAGGTCCTAAGAGAGGAAGCCCAGAGTATGTCACAGATGTCCTTGAACTTGAGCTCATGGAGGGATGTCCATGACCTTCTTGAAATCATATGCCCAACTTCCTGTATAGGTACAAATGTACATTTTTCTGAGAAAAGAGTAAGTCCATAGCTTTCATTGAAACTTCTGAAACATCAAGGACTCAAAAAACATTACTGAGATAAAGGCCAAAATACAGACCCTGAGAACACCAACCTTGAGGGACAGGCAGAGAAAAAAGAGACTAAGACACATGCTCTAAGAGGTAGGATGAAAACCAGGACAGTGTGGTTTACTCCAAAAAACTTTACACCATTGTCTTGGTGCTGAAGTAAGCTATATTACAGTATAATTTAGGAATAATTCAAGGAGGAATAAGTTAGGATGGGAACAGAAAATAGGGAGAGACTTGTCAGAAAGAGTATTATTAAAGTCTTAAAGACACATAACTCCTGAAAAAGTGGTGATACAAGAAATATGAGAAGGTAGAATACCCTGGGTCAGATTTTCCCAAAGGGAAACCAGGCGTCTGTGGATTTAAATGCATTTTTCATGGCCTGATTGTTGTCTAGCACCACATTCTCTTCTTTCTCATGTGCTTTTTAAGGTAACTGCCTGTCAAAACCACCCATATCAGCCAGTTCATGCTAACCCCAATGAAAAACATAATTTAAATGCTTCCTAACTCCCAAGTCCCCAAGAACCAGTTCCAGCAGAACGGCTACAGTTCCAGAATGGGAACCCCATTCTGGTCTGTGCAGGGTAAATCTCTGACTATGTGAGAGGAACCCTACTGCCCGAGCAGCCTCACCCCTTGAATCCTCCCCTAACAGCTCTGCCAAGTCAATGAAAACTCTCTGTATTGATACTATTTGTAAAGCCAAAGACCATAACCAACCCAAATGTCTATCAGTAAGAGATTAGTTGAATAAACTAATGAAGAACTATGCAGCTGTAGGAAGAAAGATGTGTCTATACATTGTGGTGGAGTGAGTAATCTAGGACATCCACTGAAAAAGCAAGGTGTGGAAAACAGTGGTGTCTGCTACTATTGTTTAAGAAAATGCGTTCTTTTTTTTTATTCATACACATGAATACTTATGGATTCATACACATATACATGTAATATGTTATATTTAAATAGAAGGAAAGGTTAAGCCATAATTTTTTTTAATGGTCACCTATGAGCAGAGTGAGGGAATAGTGTGAAAGAGTAGGAACAGAAGCTAGATTTCTTTGAATATCCTGTTTATTTAAGAGACTTGATTCTGGAACCAGTGAATATTTTTCATTGTCATAAAACAAAATTCACACTGTTATTGTCCCTTAAAAAAAAAGAAAAATGAAACAAGTGTATCTAATTATGTATTAGTTGATGGCATAACCACATAGAAAGTAACTATTCCAAGTGACTTTAAAACAAGTAGCTTGACTATACATCCTGAGTCAAATATACCTTAAGAACAAAAATGTGTGTGTGTGTGTGTGTGTGTGTGTGTATTTCCAGAAGCCATATTGTTAGTGGTAATAGCGGAATTAATATTCTGAGACCTGTATGTATCAAATGAGTGATTATGTTGTAACTAAGAAGAATTTTGACATACTTGAAAGAAAATACAGATGTAAGATTGATTGAGTTAAGTAAAAATCCTACCGATAGTTCTGCGTATGAATTAGAAGTATCAGTATAAATTCAAGTATCCATACAAATTCAGCATTTTATCTTTAAAACAAATAAAATATATTGTCTAGTTTTGTCCATTTAAAATGCCCCAAAACAATGACAAAAGCAGTAAAAATCAGCACCCCTAGCACTCCTATTATGTTCTCTAAAGATCATTGGCCACTAAAAGGAACCAGGAGTCCTTGAAGAAATGGCTGGTTCCAGGTCCAGGGCATGAAATGTGCAAATATTTTCACATATTAGAAAGCAAATACTATTGGGGTCATGTCAAAAGGACTAAAGATCAAAACTGATTGCATTCTCACTAACCAAATATAAGACAATTTTTACTGTAATGGATTGAAATCAATCGAATATTTTAAATCCTTGAGTTCATAAAGATACTATTAAAAAAAAAAGGTTGTCACCTTTGGAAGATGCTAGGGAAACATCCTATTATTTTTTTTTATTTATTATCTTGATATAATTTTAGTCTCAGAGAACGTTGCAAAATGGTACCTAGAGTTTCTGTACACACTTTACTCAGCTTCCCTTAATGTTACCATTTTATGTTATGATAGTACAATCATGAAAAGCAGGATATTATATTAACATTATACTATTGACTACACTGCAGACCTCATTTGAAATTCACCAGTTTTCGCACTTATGCCCCTTTTCCCAGTATGCAATCCAGGATCTTACATTGTATTTAGTTGTCATGTTTTCTTAGTGTCCTTGAATCTATGACAGTTTCTCAGTTTCTTTATCTTCCGCGACCTTGATGCTTTTGAAGAAACTAGGCCAGTGATTTTGTAGAATGTCACTCACTTTGAGTTTGTCTGATCTTTTTTCATGAGGAGATTGAGGTTATACACTTTTGGCAAGAATACTACAAAAGAGATGATGTGCCCTTCTCAGTGTATCGTATGGGGGCATATTGATACCAATACGTCTTGTTACTAATAATGTTACTCTGATTTGTATAAAGTAGTGTCTGTCAGTTTTTCCACTATAATGTTGTAATTTTTTCCTTCGTAATGTATTAATAAGTAATCTGGTGAGAGAGATACTTTGAGATTATGCAAATATTCTGTTTCTGACCATACTTTTCTCACTAATTTTGGCATTAGTGAGCCAGATCTTGCTTACAACAACCAGAACAGTGATGCTTGCCTACCAGTGATTTCCTTCTTCCCTCTACATTTATTAATTATAATTCTGTTCTGAGGAAGAGTTTAACTCTTCCCAATTTATTTATTCAAGTTTTGTAAATATCGGTATGAATTTTGTTCTTTGAGTTACAATTCAACACTATCATTATTTATTTTGTTGTTCAACTTGTCCTAGACTTGCCATTAGGAGTTCCTTCAAAAATTAGTTCCTGTGTCCTTTAGATGTGCCTTATCAATTTTTGAGCATTTCCCTACTTTCCAGTACCACAGGATATTCCAAGCTCCCCTTATATTTTCCAGCCCTAGCATCAGCCATTTATCCAAGGGTTCCTAGTTCCTTTTATTGGAGAATGGTATTTAGAAACCATTACCTGGGTACCATGGATTCTCATTGCCTCTGGGTTGTCATTGCTTCTAGGACTTCCCAGCCAACAGAATTAGGAAGTAAATGTATGCATAGGACACATGCCCACATCTATATTTATTTCTCTATCTATCTATATGTATGTATACATGTATATAGATATATATATGTGTGTGTATATATAGATATATATATCTATATGTATGTATACATGTATATAGATATATATATGTGTGTATATATATATATATGTATGGGATATGAATAGTAGCAAGTGAACCTAACTATAATGTAAATAGAGGAACCATATTGAGGGGTGGGGAAGGAAAGAACTAACTTTTGTAAATTTAGAAAGCAGTATATGACTGTATTTTAAGACTAAAGGCAGAAATATATATGTATATATATATATGTATATAGATATATATATGTATATAGATATATATATGTGTGTATATACATACACACAATATGTTGTATCAAAACATTCCCTGATACCCCCTATTCCACCCAACACCATAGGATTCAGTGTAGCCTTCCCTCTGTTTGATTATTCTTTCTCTGACATTGAGAAACCTAGCTCTCATTAGTACAATATATCATTATTAGTTCACACCTGGACACACATAAAGTAGTTGCAGAATGACTAACTTACATGCATGTAACTTGCATGCCTGTAAGAAATACATTTACTAGGGGAGCCTGAGTGGCTCAGTGGGTTAATCCTCTGCCTCAGCTCAGGTCATGATCTCAGGGTCCTGGGATCGAGTCCCGCATTGGGCTCTCTGCTCAGCAGGGAGCCAGCTTCCCCTTCTCTCTCTGCCTGCCTCTCTGTCTACTTGTGATCTCCCTCTGTCTGTCAAATAAATTTAAAAAAATAAAATCTTAAAAAAAAGAAACTCATTTACTAACTAAAGTATAATATTTACATAGTCATTTCTGCCTTTAGTCTTAAAATACAGTCATATACTGCTTTCTAAATTTACAAAAGTTAGTTCTTTCCTTCCCCACCCCTCAATATGGTTCCTCTATTTACATTATAGTTAGGTTCACTTGCTACTATTCATATCCCAGTTCAGTCCCCAGCCCCCCACATCCTAGCTGATTTTGGTATTTACCTGTAACAGGATATGTGCAACAATACGTTGGTCCTAAGTGTCAGAGCTGTACCAAAAGGCATCCCCTGAGGAGTGCCATCTTCCCTTATCCCTACTATCCCACACCTGTTTCCCCATTCTTTCTACCCCATTCCCACCCACTGGTGGGTAATCAGTCTCTTTAGTTCTTTTACTTTATCCTTCCTGTATTTCTTTAACACAAGTAACAGATACATGTATATTTTCTTACACTTTTCTTACAAGAATGACAGCATACTATATAGATGTTGCCTTTACTTAGCTTTCTTCATTTAACAACAGCAAATTTGGAAATACACTGGAAATTATTCCATCTCAATGTATGGAATCTGCCTCATTTTTTTATAGCTGTAAGTATTCCAATGCATGACTATGCCATCATTATTCAACCATTCTTCTGTATAACATCTAGGTCATTTCCAATATTTTATAATGATAAACAGTTGCACCCATGAATAACTTTATGCACATGTATTTTCGTTGTGTTATATCTTTATAGTAGATTCCTAATAGATGAGATTGCTAAGTCAAGAGGTAAAGGCATAGTAGTTGTGTTAAGTATTGCTAAATGTCCCTACAGAAGACTGGTACCACTTTGTATTCCCACTGACAGTGTATGAGGATGTCAGTTTTCCCATAGCCATCAACAGAATGTATTCTCATACTTTTTTCCCAGTTTTATGTATAAGTTTGAAATCTTTGATTATGAGTGTATTCAAACTATTTTTTAAAGAATTTATTTATTTATTTGACAGACAGTGATCACAAGTAGGCAGAGAGGCAGGCAGAGAAAGAGGGGAAGCAGGCTCCCTTCTGAGCAGAGAGCCCGATGTGGGCTTGATCCCAGGATCCTGGGATCATGACTGAGCCAAAGGCAGAGACTTTAACCCAGTGAGCCACCCAGGTGCCCCCAAACTATTTTTTTCCCAAATGTTTAAGGGCTATTTTTATCTTTTGTGAATTGTCTTTCATGTCTTTTTCCCATTTTCTATCAGGTTCCTCATCCCTTGTCCCTCAAATTTTAAGAGTTCTTTATATATTAGCGATATTAGCTCTTTATCTGTGGTATATGCTGTAAATATTTTCTCCCAGTTTGCTAGTTGTCTTTTTACTTTATCTGTTTTTTACTATGCAAATTTTTATGAGGCCAAATTTGTCAATATTTTCTTTTATTTCTTTTGAATTCTGAATCACAGAAAATCCTTCCTTATATATACTTTAAAAGAGTTATTTACTTATTTTGAGAGAGTGAGCAAGCCCATGCATGAACAGGAGGGGCAGAGAGCGAGGGAGAGAAAATCTTAAGCAGACTCCACGCTGAGTTCTGAGCCTGACACAGGGCTCGATCCCATGACCCTGAAATCACGACCTGAGCTGAAACTAAAAGTTAGACATTTACTGACTGCGCCACCCAGGTGTCCCGATCTTTCCTTATATTTAAAGAAGAAATCGCCCATGTTTCCTTCTAACACTAATATGGTTTTATTTTTTACGTTTAGATCCCCAGTTCATTTGGCGACTATTCTTATGTATTTTGTGATATATGGGCCTAATTTTATCTTTTCCCAAATGGGTACCCTATTATCTCAGCACCATTCATGAAAATGTAATTTTAGAGGCAACCTTTTTCCTAATACTAAAGGTCCATATGTAGATGGGTCAATTTATGGGTTCTTTTCTATTCCATTGGTCTGTTTGTCTATCTTGTTTTAATTAGAGGCTTTATAGTATGTTTTAATATCTGGGAGGGCTAGTCTCCCCTCATAATTTGTTGTTTTCAGTGTTTTCTTGACTATTCTTGCATGTTTATTTTTCCATATGAGCTTTACTATCAATTTGTCTAAATGTTCACTGTTTTTATTGGGTTTGAATTAAATTTGTAAATTAACTCAGGAAGAACTGACATCTTTATCATGTTGAATCGCTCTATCCAAGATCATACAATGTCTTTCCATTTGCTCAGGTCTACCTCTGTGTTTTTTTCCAGTGCTTTAAAATTTTCTTCAAAATTTTTTTTCTTCATATAAGTTTTACACATTATTGTTAGGCTTATTTCTGAGTATTTTTTTTTTTGTTGCTCTCATGAATGGGATTTCTCTACTACTGTAAACTCTAACTGGTTGTTATTTGTGCACATGAAGGCTATCAATTTTTGTATGATAATTCTATATGCTGCTACCTTTAATGTTTGAGTTAGCTTTATCACTGATTCTCTAGGGCTTCCCAGATATACCATTACAGTTTGTGAAATAGAGTTTTGCTACTTTGTTAGTATTCTTATACCTCTAGTTGATTTCTCTTTTCTAATCACATTAGCTAATATCTCTATAATAATGACAAATAATAATGAAAATAGCAGGCATCCTTACTTGATTCTTGATCTTAGTAGAAACGCCTCTAATGTTTCCTCATTAAATAAAATAATGGCTTTAGTTCTAAGGTATAAAAAGTTTATCATATTAAGAAAGTATCCCATAATTCCTATTATCTTGAGTGGGGTTTTTTTTATGGATAGGTATTGAAACTACCTTATGATTGTGAAAACTGATAAATAAAGGGAAAGAATCAAGCATTTTTCCTATCTTTTCTATATAATCTATCTTCATATATATACACATATATATGTGTGTGTGTGTGTATATATATATATATATATATATACATATATATATATATTCCTATCTTTCTGTATAATCTAAACCTGAGAGTAACCAAATGTGAGGCTGGAAAAGTTTTTGCCTTATTATTCCAGCTAGTAAAAAAAGAAGAAATTATAAAATTTCTTAGAATCACTATTTTGCAACCTCTAATGCAGTAGTCAGTCTTGTTGAAGATCATCGATACTACTACCTTCACAAAAGAGAGCTGTACCAGGCATTACATACTTTCTGATAAAGAAAAATACACCACTATTTATGAAGTAGTCTTGATATATATAAATATATACAGCTTTATATGTATTAATTTTTATATGTGTATATAATCAAATCAAGGTCCATATATAATATATGTTATATATATATTATATTATATTGTATTATATTATATTATATTATATTATGTTATGTTATATTACATTATCATATTGGAGACAGAGAGAGAGAAAGAGCCTGAATTTGATCAGGGTTCTAGTTCTAAACACCAGTGTACAAGAAGTGTAAGAGACAGAGGGAAGTGTCAAACACCATTACAGGGATTCAGTCAGTAAAAACACAGTCCTAGGAAACTCTATTATACAAATTAACTGATTTCTTTTAATTTTTTAATTTTTTTATTTTACAGAGAGAGAGAGAAGCCAAGGGATAGGGAGAAGCAGTCTCCCCACTTGAGTAGGGAGCCTGATGCAGGGCTCAATCCCAGGACCCTGAGATCATGTCCTGAGAGCTGAAGGCAGACACCTAACCAGCAGAGCCACCCAGGCACCCCTCACTGATTTCTTCAACAAAAATTTGAAGGGGATAAAAGAGCAAAATGGAGGGAAAACCTACATATTAAAAGAAACTTTAAAAATAAGGGTGCCCAGGGGCACCTGCATGGCTCAGTTGGTTAAGCGTCTGCCTTCAGCTCAGGTCATGATCCTGGAGTCCCAGGATCGAGCTCTACTTGGGGCTCCCTACTCAGCTTCTCCCTCTGACCATCCCCCTACCTCATGCTCTCTCTCTCTCTCTCTCTCTCAAATAAATAAATAAAACCTTAAAAAAAGGAAAATAAAAATAGGGGCACCTGGGTGGCTCAGTCACTTAGGCATCTGACTCTCAATTTGGGCTCAGGTCATGAGCTCAGAGTTGTGAGATGGAGCTCTGCCTCAGGCTCCGTGCTGGGCATAGAGCCTGCTTAAGGTTTTCTCTCTGCCCTTCCTTCCCCCCTCCCAAAAGAAAATATCAAGTAGTCACAATGTATGGGCCTTATGTGGATCCCAATTCAAATAAAAAAGCTATAATAAAAACTATTTAAGACCAGACAGCATTTAAAACAATTGCAGCAATTAGGATGTTAACTGCATGTTTGATTATATCAAGAAATTATTGATTTTTTTAGCTGCATTAACATATTTATCATTTTTGTTAAAAAGTAAGTCCTTCTCTTTTTGGTAAACCTATGGAATATTGACAAGTAAAGTGATATTATGACTGGAATTATGTGGGAGGAGGTGGGAGTATTTATAAAACAAGGTTGGACATGTATTGATCAGAGCTGAAGCTGGTGAGAGGCTACATCAGTTTCATTATTTCTGCTCCTTTGCATAAGTCTGAAATCGTCTATAACAGAAAGTGGGTTTTTTTTTTCTAATTCTGCATTTATTATAGCTAACATTTAGACCCAGTGAAATCACATACTCTGGAACGTGGTGTAAACGGTCGAGCACATCCCAAGCAGAAGCAGCAGGCAACGCTGTCTCTCACCGAGCCCTAGAGGGCAAGTGGCCAGTGAGGCACCCTCAGGCCATCACCTCCCACACCTCTCCCCACAGGCAAAAGAGTACCCAGGGTCCCTGTTGTGCAAGGATCCCAAAGGTCCTAGAGGCAAGAGGGGTGGGGAGGCTCCAACTGACATTTTCCCCAGGAGCCCAGTGACGAGAGTCCTCCCCTCCTCTCCACCCCTTGGAGTGCTCCCTCCTGCAAGGGAAGTCCCAAACTCACGTCATTCTCTGAGGTTCCACAGAGGATGCAAGATTTGCACTCTATGCATTGCCACTTGTAGGTCTTGACAGCCTCGGTCATGTTCAGGGTGAACTGCAGGCATGTTGGGTGACCTGCAAGAAGCAGAAATGGCAGCATTAGGGTCAGTGCCAGCACTGAGAGGACAGCGAGGAGCCACAGAACGTGAAGACACTTGACCTTCTATTTGGCAGGGAAGAGAAACTTGGGTGATGTTCCCAGATTTTGCAGGAATCTGCTCAGAGCACCCAGGGCGAAGCCCATAACTGAGTCTGTCACAGAAGAACTGAGAGCTCTGCCTACTGCTGGGGGCTCACCCTGCTCCCGAGCTCCCAGCTCTGTCAAACCAACCATGTAGCGCATTGTGCTGCTCCTCACACATAAGGAAATGTGCTTCCGAAGAAGGATAGCACAGAGAGGGGACATCAGCTAGCATTAGTCCCACCAGCCTAGTACCCTCCAAAGATGGTCAGGACCCCACATGGCACCACCATCACTCGGCAAAGCCACATCCCAGCAAGAGGTCCCCCATTTCCTCCCTTCCAAGTATTGAGACTGCTGGTTACATTGAGGTCACTTGGGAACACACTGTCTATGCAGTGAACATAAGGACCCTTCAACTATGAGGCTCCACAGATGCAAACCCCACAGACTTGTCTCTGAGGGAGTAAGAGTGGGGATGGAAATGACTCATCAGTGGGGAGCATGGGGGACACTTAGCAAGGAACCCATAAGCACCAGGAGAGGAAAGATCTAAAAGCCTTTCAAGGACTCACCAGGTGCCATCCAACTTAGAAACTCCCACAGCTCTAGACGAATAACCCTCTCAAAGTGACACTGTGACACTGACCCAGAAAGAAATAAGCCTAGATGAAAATCCAGCTCATACTCTTTTTTAAAAAGATTTTATTCATTTATTTGACAGCGAGAGACAGTACAAGTAGGCAGAGAAGGAGGCAGAGGGAGAAGGAGAAACAGGCTCTCTGATGAGCAGGGAGCCCAATGCAGGGCTCGATCCCAGGACCCTGGGATCATAACCTGAGCCGAAGGCAAACATTTAACAGACTGAGCCATCCAGGCGCCCCCCCACACCACCCCCCAGCTAATATTCTTGGAAGCATTTCAAAGATCTGTCTCAGAAGAACACTGGCCAGGGTTGCTCTCTATTCCAATCTCTCAGAGACAATACTGGGGTGGGAGAAAGAGAGAAAACACCAGCTTGAGGTTTCGAGTGGTTTGGGCCATGATGCCCGGTTTCTCAGATAGGGCACCCCTGGGAAGGTTGAAGATGAGTCCATGGAGCAGATACCCATACACACAAGTCGACTTTGTCCAGTTCTATGGCCTCAGGCCACATCTTAGCCACAGCCAGCTGACTTGCAATAATTGTTCATGACTTTAACGGGCACTCACTGAGCACCCGCTAGGCCAGCCATTGCAGTGGGCAGAAAAGACAAGGTGGTGAGCAAGACACCGGGGCTCTTCCAGTGCAACCAGAGAGAACTCAAATTCATAAGCCACATGCATATCTATTTACGTACAAACATGTGAGGGGTTCCATGAAGGCAAATCATAATGAAAACAAACCACATGAGAACCTCACCTAGTCAGAGGTGTCAAGGAAACCTTCCAAGAAAGATCTTTAAAGCTGATACCTGGCAGATGAAGAGGACTTTGGCTGGGCTGGTGAGGGTTGGGGGCAGGGGATGGGCAGCAGGAGAGGCAGCTGGAGCCAGATGACACAGGCACCCATAGCATTTTCTTAAGGATTTGGGGCTTGAAAACCATTAAAGCATTTTTTTAAAGAAGATTTTATTTATTTATTTGAGAGAGAGAGCAAGAGCAAGAGCACAAGCAGGAGGAGCAGGAGAGGAAGAGGGAGAAGCAGGCTCCCCACTGAGCAGGGAGTCCAACACGGGGCTCGATCCCAGGACCCTGAGATCATGACAAGAGCCGAAGGCAGACGCTTAACCGACTGAGCCACCCAGGTGCCCCTCATTAAAGGGTTTTAAGCAAGGCAGTGACCCGATCCCGTTGTGCTTTAAAGGAGCATTCTTCAACATGAGATACCTTTGGGGGTGATGAAGCAGTCTGTACCTTGATGGTGGTGGTGGTTACGTATGTGGTCAGATTGCACAGAGCCATACACATACACACCCATAAACACCATACGTGTGTGTTGCCTGTAAAACTGGTAAAATAGGACTAATTCATCAACGTCGAATGCCTGCTTCTGAGAGTGTACTGTAGTGACGAAAGCTGTTACCATTGGGGAAAATTGACACATGGGACCTCCCTATAATATATTTTTGTAACTTTCTACGAAGCTATCATCATTGCAGGATAGAAAGTTGAAAAGGTATTTTTAAATAAGGAAAGCACAAATAAAGATTTAAATCATCAAAAAGGAAGGTAGGAAGGAAGGAAGAAGCTTCTGTCTAAGAAAAGAATTTGTGGGGGGCAGGGGAAAGGAGAGGTGTAGGAACCTCTGCCAGGAAGCCAGTTAGAAGGCTGATGCAGCTACTGGGAGAGAGACAAGGATCGTTAAGCCAAGGTGGAAATTTCAGAATGGTAAAGAAATAATGGATAGGACCCAACCATTCTTTGAAGGTTGAGCATGTGGGGATAATGAGACAGAGTCTCAAGTTTCTGACCTAAGAAACTGGGTGGGTTACAGAGAAACTTACTCAGATAGGAAAGAGTATAGAAAGCAGAGAGGAAGCAGATGTGGTGGGGGATGTTGGGAAGGGGGCTCTGTTTGGGGCATATTGAACTTGCAAAGTTTGGGAGACCGCTGGTGGAAATGTCATGGGGAGAGTCAAAGATATGGATTTCTAACTCAAAAGAGAAATGTGGACTGGACATATAAATTTAGGAGCCGTTGCTAAATTGGCAGTCATCAAAACCATGAGAACAAATGAAGTTATCTAAGAAAAAGGAAAAGAGAAGAGAAAGGATGAGGAGAGAAGAAAAGAGAGAAAAAGATTTAGGACTGCTTGTAGAGGAGCCCTAGATTCAACTACTGAACAATGAAAAGAAAGAACCAAGCGAGGAAACTGGGAAGGACGGCCAGAGAGGTAGACACAAACTGTGCAAGAATGGGGTCAGAGCAGCCAAAAGAAGAGATTTCAAGGAGGGGGGGGGGGGTTAGTTGTGTCGATTGCCACAGGTTCTTGAGTTTGTCATTGCTTAATAAAGAGCCAGAGTGAGGGAGTGTTGACAGATCAGAGCAAAGCCGCCCTACTAATAATAACACTTGCGCAGCGTCATCTTCCCTCGGAAGGAAGGT
Source organism: Lontra canadensis (assembly GCF_010015895.1). Taxonomy (NCBI): domain Eukaryota; kingdom Metazoa; phylum Chordata; class Mammalia; order Carnivora; family Mustelidae; genus Lontra; species Lontra canadensis. The sequence goes on from NW_022631092.1 coordinate 5,228,100, forward strand.
CAGCACATTCCAGAGCACGACATGGAATTCAGTAGTCAAATGTGCATGTGGAGTGCCTCTTTGGGTAGGGATGGAGGGTGGTATGTGTGTTTTGCACCAACAACATTCCACAAATATTTATTAAGAGCTAATGCTATGTTCACATTCTCCTAGACCCTGGTGCCGAGCTCTGAAGACATTTTCTGGGATAGCTTTAGACCAGTGAACAGTAGCAAATGGGTTTTGGAAACTCCTGTTGGAAGTCTCTGAAAAAAAATCCCTGGGGCTTTTTCTGTGTTCCTGTCTTGAGAAAGTCCTCAGCCTCCAGTAAGGACCTTCAAACCCAAAGGAAGGGGACAAAGTTCACACTGCCTTCTCCCAGCTCCCCCAGTACCTCCAGCGAAATGCAGAAGTCAGATCCTCCTCACCGCTGGCTGGAGAGCTCCTCCAGCTCAGAACCCAGGTGTCACTGAGGTTCAAGAGGAAAGTGGAGGATGCAACTTCTTAGCTGGGGAGGACAAGGCACGAGAACTTAAGTCACCCCAGCAGTCATTAGCAGGTGCAAAAATTATGTCCAGAGCTAACTCCTCAGTGTTGCCATAATAGGTGGGCTGCCTACTGCCTAACTCCACTAACTGGAAAAGTCATTCACCAGATAAAACTGTAAGAATACAAATTCTTATCTACCGCGGAAATGACTGAAATAATGCACACTGTTGGACAAAGGGAAAAGTTTCTAAGGAAAGTGCTAGTAGCCCATTTCTAAGTTTGACTGCTAGAACTCCCTATTTTTGCCCAGAACTACTTCATAAAACTCTTCGAAGTAAGACAGTAAGACAGTCTTCCCAATTCAAGGGTAGAAAAAAAGAGACACACTGCTCTAGAACAATTTACATACGAGTCACTCACTACTTAAAGATTCTTAACTCTTTTGTAAAGTTAACTATTAGCTAGAGACTAAAGTCTCTAATGCATTTGCTTGGAAATGTAGATTTTTTTTTTCTCATCTCCAGTTTTCTTAAAACAAGGAATACCTGTATTGTTATTCAACTAGCCCAATGGAGTGAAGGGGAAACAACCCATCCCAGGTCCCCCTGGTCCAGATGATTCAACAGGACATTTATAAGATTCCAATTACCAAAATGAATTTAGAAAGTGGTGCAGTGTACATGATTCAGCCCAGCCAGATCATTAGAAACCAAGTCCTTCCTGAGCGTTCTGCCAAATTCGTTCTATCAGGAGGGTTCAGTAAATCTGCCTGCTTGCTTAACTGGTCCGATAGTGACTTGGTGCGAAGAGGCCTTCCTAATGCAACGCTAACCCCTTCCAAAATTGACCTCCGTTAACGTTGGGGGGAAAAAAAATTTAACACATGGCCACCACAGCAGGAAACGCAACTTCTGAACAAGGTTTTCAGACAATGGGAATTTGTCTTCAGGGTGCTATTTCAGAAGATGGGAAGAAAGAAGGAACCAGCCCGGTATAAGAAGCTTCTCAGAAAGAAACCCATCCACAAGGCTATGGTGGCTGACTAGAGTCTGCTGAGCTCAGTGGAAGAGAGAAGGGCCAGCATCTGAAAGCAAGGACTGCTCCCTCACCACCCAAAGAACCCATTTCTTGTCTTTTCAGACAATGGAGAATTGCCAGGAACAGCAAATGGGATTTCGTGGTATTTGAGAAGGCGCAGGGAGAGATAACCAGGCAAGAACCAATTTCACTCTCAGAGCTTGCCTATGCCTACATTTGCTCACGTACTACTGCCCACACACATGGATATTTCCAACCTTTCAGGGACAAAAATATCTAAACAGGCCTTGTTGATTAAGCTCACATTACAATTGTGACTTAGAAGCTAACAGAAGTCATTAACCAGTCAATGTCTCTCTACAGATACTCAGCACCGCGAGAAAAACACAGTTCATTGTCAACAAACCCTGGGCAAAACTGGACACAGGACTGTGACATGCATCTCTTATATTATGGTCCTTATTAAAAGAGTCTTTTATTTCATCATCACCAATATTTAATTTGGACTAGGCTAGGCCACATTGCTGATCAAATTATAGCTCCAGAAAAAAAAAAAACACAACATTATCTTGCTAGGTATGTGCTGAAAATATAAATAAAACAGATACAAATAACTGTGGAACTAGCATAGTCTATTATTTATTCATTGTGAAATTATAAACATCTAATTATGTTTTATTACCTTATTTATCAATGTTGATCTCTTAAAAATTAATTTCTCGGGAAAGAAAAACCTAAGTATCCATGATTCCCGGGCAAGTAGGTACAAACCTCAAATTGTGCTCCTTGGTCTGATGTTTTGTTTACAGAAATTACATTATATAAAATATGTAGGATCAATTCCAGGCTGAAATGGCACCAAAAACAAGTTTCCGTGGGCATTCATTAAAAAATAATTTGGTTCAAATTTCTAACATTTCCCTATATTCATACACACATAAAATTTCTAATATTTACATACTGCAAAACTTATAAGAAGCTTTAGCTGAAGAATTATGCAAAGTGCCATCAAATTGGAATCATTCATGCTAAAGAGTAATTTGAGGAGAAAAAAGTATTAGTAGCTCACTTTGGGAAACCTCTCAATCAGATCCATTCATTCTCATTTATTCTCTCTCCCTCACTCCTCTCTGTCTCTGTCTCAGCCTCTCTCTCCCTCTATTTCTCTCCCTCACGCCTTCTTTCCATCCCCCCTCACCTTGAGACCCAGCTTGTCAGGTGGAGGGAATGAGGCTCTGAGTCATTATACTTCATCTGTAAAGGGGTGAACCAATTCTGAACAATGAAGAATTCAACCTCTGCACACATATGCTATGACAAGTATGTTAACCAGGCACTGCTTCTTCACATGGATGCTTTCCCAAGCCCTGCTTTGTAAACCTTCTGCAGTGGTCTGCAGATTCAACTCTCACCTGCCCCAGCGTTACTTCTAATGCTAAGACATCTGCAAATCAATTATCACAATAGCATTCCAGAGGCACCTGCATGGCTCCCTTTCTTCCTTACCATTTTTAGTGTACTTCAAAGGGAAAAGAAGAGAAAGAGAGTAGAAAGGGTAAAGACCAAACAAACAAAAGTGCATTAAAAATAAATGATGGTGTGAGCCCTAGCTGCCTTTTGTTCGAGCAAACGCTTCACTGTGCAGCAGCAAATTCAACTCATCTTAGAGGTCTGCTTATCCTCCCACAAAGCTGCCAAACTCTAGGGCATCCAAGTACCAGGTGGGAGGCAAACCACAGAGATTGGTGCAGTGGTCATTATTATCAAAAACTATAGAAAGCATATTTGTACAAAAGCATCAGGGACACATTTAATGGGGCTAAACAGCTAAGGGCTCATGGCACCATTCTCAAAGGGCCCTAGAAGTACCCCCCCACACAAGTTTTCATGGTCAAGAATCGTCCAAGATAGAGTCTCATCTATAAACCTGAGGGTATGTGGTTGATCCCCTCATAGTGAAATAATGGAATGAGGCAGACTTGACCTGGATTTATAGAAGTTACTTGGCTGGCCCAGGTTGGGGCCAAGGCACAGCCTTATTAGGATGTCAAGAGCCACAGTAATGATACCAACATCCCTAATTCATCACCACACCTGAGGACCAGTGATGATTTATCCATTTGCTCATTCCCTTAATAGTACCTGTTGAATAGATAAATGTGGTAGACACTTTTCTGGGCATTGAGAATACAGCAATGGGAAAAACCAAATCCTATCCTCATGGGATAAGTACCACAATTTGAGATCTACTGCAGCCTCTGAGTCTGTTGGACAAGTCATTTTGCCTCTGTGAGTGTTAGTTTCCAATATACTAAACGAAAGGATAAAAATCTGCTATCCACAAAGCTGTGGCCCTTCCTATGCCACTCATGAACAATATTTTCAGAGATACCATGAATCCCAAATTGCCCATCTGGCTGGTGGAATAAACAAGTCTTCTAAAGTTCACCAGCTAAAACTCAAAAGTGAGAAAAAACTAGGAAGGAAATTAAAATAAGTAGTTAGTACTGCTAGAATTCACTTCTCCTTTTTCACTGGATGAGCCCAGTACTTGTCCAATACCATGAAAGAAAGCAAAAGAAGTCTAGAAACCTAAAGCACTTCTCATCAACCTCACCGCCTACATCCATGCAAGAAGTTGCACTAATCAGATGTGCTGTCAATGAGTCTGCAGGCAGAGGCCTTGGGAGAGTTTTCTTCCGTGAAGAATATTAGATCTGGGTTGAGCAGGTCATGGAACAGGGCACAGGTACTGCCTGGCAGGCAGTGGAAGAAGAGGGTCACCAACATATATTCAGGAGACAGGACAGGCTGGAGATGTAGATTCAGAAATCATCAGGTGTGGGTGATAGATGAATCCGTGGCATTTGATGAGATACTCAGGAAAGATCCAGAGTAAAAAATAGAAAGGACCTCTTTGGGCAGAGGGGGAAATGTAACCATTGGAATGAAGCAACTCAGGTTGACCCGTCTTTCAAACCTTTAGCTGGAATTGAGATTGTAGGCAACCATCTGCTGGTGAGGTTTGCTCCACAAGTCTGTGGAGGCCAGACTGAATCACTTTCCAGGACCCAACATAAATATCAGATAAGAATCCCTGACATTGGTTGTGCATTTCGGGCCTCTCTGGACATTAGGAGCATCTAGCCATGGGCCTTGGCTAAAGACTCTTGAGTTTTCCTTGGAAAAGTGAGCCTGATGAAGAAACTGTTGCTCAGGTTGTGTGTAATCCCTGTGTAACCCCTGTGCTTCCTCCTTGAGGGTTTTGTGGTTTAACTGATGGATAGTTGGTGGAAAAGAGCAGTGATTCATCAACACGTGATTACCTGTATCCTCCAGCTGCCAATCTTCCATAAACTGGAAGATGGATTCATGAGTAGTCTAAGTTCTTGAATTCCCTGAGGACCTTGAGATTGTATTATTTATTTCTTTCAAAAATATTTCAGAGTTGTACTAAGCCAAAAGGAAAAGATACTTTCTTGCTTTTTTGTCTTTTCTATGTGAAACAGGGAGGCAATCATAGAAGTGTCTAGAAGCAGAGGACTGAGAGTATGCCTGTGACCCTTAGACACTTTGTTTTACATTTTATTTTTTAAATCATTTTTATTCTATTTTTGAGGGTTCTTCTGGCTGCAGTTTACCTGATGTGATCAGGTTCTTACTGAAAGATAATTCTATTTAATTTGACTAAATTCATTGAGCACCTATTAACTGCTAGGAACTATGCTAAATGATGAAGTATCAAAGACAAATGAGACATGGATTCTGCCTTGAGGAGGTCAAGTTTAGGAAGTATGATAGGTAGCCTGTAAGATGGCCACAAAAATTTCCCCTCTCCTGGTATTTACAAGCTTGTGTAATTCTCTCCTCTTAAGTGTGGGCTAGACTTACTGACTCACCTCTGTCAAGCAGAATATGAGAAGTGATGGGATGTCCCCCCTAACACTGAGTAATGAAAAAGACTGTGGCTTGCATCATTGGAACCCTCTCTTATGTTTTCTCAAAAACTACTCTAAGGGAAGCCAGCTACTGTGTTGTGAGATACTCTATGGAGAAATCCATATGGCGACAAATAAGGGGAGGCCTCAGTCCGATAGCCTGGGAGGAAATTAATCCTGTCACAACCATGTGAGTGAGCTTGGAATTGGATCCTCTCCCATCAAGCCTTCAGATGAGACCATGGCCCTAAATGACAAGCTGACCGCCACTTCATGGGAGGCCTTGATCCAGAGGCACTCAGCTAAACCATATAGATTCCTGCCCACAGAAACTATGAGATAATAAATGTTTATTGTTTTAAGCTGTTAGGTTTTGGGGTAATTTGTTATACAGCAACCAATAACTATTATAGGTCATATTTTTTTAAATGACTATAATACAATATACTAAGTGCTATAACAGGAGAACAAATAAAATGCTTACAGATGGAAAAGGAATAAATAATGGGGGACTTGAGGAAAGCCACAGAGAGGAGATAATATTTGATCAGGGCCTTGGAGGATGAAGAGGAGTTTTCTAAGTGGGGAAAAAAAAAGAGAAAAGAGCACTACAGGGAGAAGAACTATCAGGAAATTTAAAGTACATGATTCACTTAAGCAAAACAGTGTGGCTCAAGGAAAGCAGAAGAAAAGGCAAGTGGCAAAAGATGATGCTAAAACTGTAAGGAGAAAAACTGTCAAAGTCTTTCCCTTATGCAGGCATGAAGATCTGAATTTGCTTCTGTAGGCACTGAGGAATCCTCAGAGATTCTTTTTTTTAAGATTTTATTTATTTATTTGACAGAGAGAGAGACAGCAAGAGAGAAAACACAAGCAGGGGAGTGAGAGAGGGAGAAGCAGGCTTCTCGCCAAGCAGGGAGACCGATGCAAGGATCAATCCCAGGAAGGAAGACAAGTTATAGTATACAGTAAAAATTATTCTACAAATTTTTATTGAGCACTTATGATGTGCCAGGCATTGTGGGAAGTGCTAAACAATGAATTACACAGAAAAAAGCTCCTACTAATGTGGAGCTTAGGCTTCAGAGTTGGGACACTAGTAAAGAACCAGTCTTATAACTGTGGGGATAAGTGTGGGAAATATTTGAGAGGTAGAACTGGTCAACAAGACACGATGCCTGCTAGACAAAGGGTGTGAGCAAGAGGGAGGAGTCAAGGATGACACCAAATTTCCCAAATCGGGCCACAGAGTGGGTGGGCCACACATTAGCTGAGATAGGGATGGGGGGCTTGCAGAGAGTGATACAGAGTTACTTTCAGCACATGACATCTGTTGTGCAAATGAGACATTTGGTGAACATGTTCAGGTGTCAGGGAGAAAATACGAGTCTATGTTCAGGAGAGAGGACAGGCTGGAGATGTCAATTTAGAAATCATCAAGTGTGGGTGGTAGGTGGAGCCTTGGTACTTGGTGAGATACTTGGGAAAGACCACAGAGAGAAAGGTCAAAAGGATCTCCTTGGGAGGAGGGGGAGGGTAACCAATGGAACTGAAGGCATCACAGGGCAGCAAGAAGAGAACTTAGTGAAAAAGACATAGATAATGTGGTCACAAAAGGGCCAGGAGAGCCTGGAGAGAGCCCTTAATGGCATCCAAGAAAAGGGAAGGGAGGAGAACACATTTAAAAAAAAAAAAAAAAGATGCCGGGGTGGCTCAGGCGCTTAAGCATCTGCCTTCGGCTCAAGTCATGATCCCGGGGTCCTGAGATCGAGTCCTGCATCAGGCTCCCTGCATCAGGCTTCTTGCTCAGCAGGAGTCTGCTTCTCCCTCTTCCTGATTCTCCCCCTACTTGTGCACTCACTCTTTCTTTCTCTCTCTCTCTTTCTCCCTCTCTCTGACAAATAAATAAAATCTTAAAGAAAATGTCAAAAGGAAGGAAGGAAGGAAGGAAGGATGGAAGGAAGGAAGGAAGGAAAAGAAAGAAAGAAAAGGGAAGGGTGGGCCACGGCATCAAGCAAAAGATAAAGTAACATAAGAACCAAAGCGAGCATGTTACTCCAAGTAAGCTACTGGTCTTTGAAACTACATAAAGTGGTCTTTGGGAATAGTGCACCCAGGCACCTCTCTGGATGACTGGATGGTTTCAGCATTATAGAGGGAAGAATTCATAAGGAGATTCTCTCACAACATGCTTCTTCTTCCACAGGCTTTGTCCCTCACTCTCAAGCTTGGAAGCACCATATGAAATAGTCTCAGGAATATCTGATTCCATTCACTGATAGCACGGATCATTTTTTGATGGAGGTTCCAGGGCCAAAGCTAGGCCGTACCAGGATCAGTTTCCATCTCTGTCCCAGGAGATGCATCAAGTCTCTGGAAACCAATCCTTTCTCTCTGGCGTTGGATTGAAGCTCTTCAGTCCCTGGTCTCGAGCCCTGCCTGCAAGGCTGGGGCAGGTCTTGCTGGAGGTTTCTCTCACAGCCCAGAGTCTGGTCAAGTTCACCTTCATATTCTCTAGAAATGCCCAGATCCAGGAGGGAAGTTGGTGGCACAGGCAGGAGAACAGCCCTGTGAGTCAGACAGAATGGTGAGGAAAGGGGAGGATGGAAATGATCACCAGGCAGCAATGTTGGTGGCTGTGGTATTTTTTTTTTAATGCCTGCAAATTCTTTGATCCTCCTCTTTTCAAGAGGTAGAGGCCATTCCCCAACCACTGAATGTGGGCTGGACTTCACTTGTTTTAACAAATAACCATAAAAGAGGAAGTAACAATATGCAACTTTGGAGTTATAAAAAGACAACTCAAGTTTCCGTTTGGTCTCTCCCTCCCTCTGCCCAACCCTCCCTGCTTCCCTCCCCGCACCTTACTCTGGATAAAGTCAGCGGCTGCATTACAAGGTGCCCAATGGAAAGGCCCACATGGCAAGGAACTGAGAGCAGCCTCTGGCCAACAACCCAGCAGAGAACTGAGGCCCTCAGTCTAACAGCCTGAGATGAATGCAGATGAATGAAGGCCTATCCACAACATGTGAGCAAGCCCAGAAGTGACTCCTTCAGCCTCAGCCAAGCCTCAAACATCCAACATCCAGCTACCATCTCAAGAAAGAGCATGTGCCAATGAAAATGTCTATGCTACCCAAAGCAATCTACACATTTAATGCAACCCCTATCAAAATCCCATCAATTTTTTTCAAAGAAATAGAAAAAATTTACATGGAACCAGGAAAGACCTTGAATAGCCAGAGGAATATTGAAAAAGAAAGCCAAATTTGGTGGCATCACAATTCCAGACATCAAGCTCTATTACAAAGCTGTCATCATCAAGACTGTGGTACTGGCACAAAAACAGACACATAGATCAGTGGAACAGAATAGAGAGCCCAGAAACAGACCCTCAACTCTATGGTCAACTAATCTTCGAAAAAGCAGGAAAGAATGTCCAATGGAAAAAAGACAGTCTCTTCAACAAATGGTGTTTGAAAAATTGGACAGTCACATGCAGAAAAATGAAACGAGACCATTTCCTTATACCACACACGAAAATAGACTCGAAATGGACGAAGGACCTCAATGTGAGACAGGAATCCATCAAAATCCTTGAGGAGAACACAGGCAACAGCCTCTTTGACCTCAGCCCCAGCAACTTCTTCCTAGGAACATCGCCAAAGGTAAGGGAAACAAGGGAAAAATGAACTATTGGGACTTCATCAAGATCAAAAGCTTTTGCATAGCAAAGGAAACAGTTAATAAAACCAAAAGACAACTGACAGAATGGGAGAAGATGTTTGCAAACGACATATCAGATAAAGGGCTAGTATCCAAAATCTATATAGAACTTATCAAACTCAACACCCAAAGAACAAATAATCCAATCAAGAAATGGGCAGAGGACATGAACAGACATTTCTGCAAAAAAGACATCCAGATGGCCAAAAGACACATGAAAAAGTACTCCAGGGGCGCCTAGGTGGCTCAGTGGGTTAAAGCCTCTGCCTTCAGCTCAGGTCATGATCCCAGGGTCCTGGGATTGAGCCCCGCATCAGGCTCTCTGCTCAGCGGGGAGCCTGCTTCCACTTCTCTCTCTCTGCCTGCCTCTCTGCCTACTTGTGATCTCTCTCTGTCAAATAAATAAATAAAATCTTTAAAAAAAAAAAGAAAAAAGAAAAAGTACTCCATATCACTCGGCATCAGGGAAATACAAATCAAAACCACAATGAGATACCACCTCACACCAGCCAGAATGGCTAAAATTAACGAGTCAGGGAATGACAGATGCTGGCGAGGATGCGGAGAAAGGGGAACCCTCCTACACTGTTGGTGGGAATGCAAGCTGGTGCAACCACTCTGGAAAACAGCTTGGAGGTTCCTCAAAAAGTTGAAAATAGAGCTACCCTATGACCCAGAAATTGCACTACTGGGTATTTACCCTAAAGATACAAATGTAGTGATCCAAAGGGGCACGTGCACCCAAATCTTTATAGCATCAATATCCACAATAGCCAAACTATGGAAAAAACCTCGATGTCCATCAACAGATGAATGGACAAAGAAGAAGTAGTATATATATACAATGGAATACTATGCAGCCTTCAAAAGAAATGAAATCTTGCCATTTGCGACGTGGATGGAACTAGAGGGTATTATACTAGTGAAATAAGTCAATCAGAGAAAGACAATTATCATATGATCTCCCTGATATGAGGAAGTGGAGAGGCAATGTGGGGGGCTTGGGGGTAGGAAAAGAATAAATCAAATAAGATGGGATCAGGAGGGAGACAAATCATAAGAGACTCTTAATCTCACAAAACAAACTGAGGGTTGCTGGGGAGAGAGAGGTAGAGACAGGGTGGTGGGGTTAGGGACACTGGGGAAGGTATGCGCTTTGGTGAGTGCTGTGAAGTGTATAAACCTGGTGATTCACAGACCTGTACCCCTGGGGCTAATAATACATTATATGTAAATAAAAAAGAATTAAAAAAAAAAGAAAGAGCATATGCCAAAACCATGCAGCTAAGCCGTTCCCAGATTCCTGACCCTCAGAAACTATGAGCTAATGTTTGTTGCTCTAAGCTGCTAAGTTTGGGAGCAATTTGTTACACAGCAAGAGATAACTAATAAACTGGCAAAGGAGGAAAAGTAAGGGGTTGGGGGGGAAGGCTCTAGAAAAGCCAGACATTTGATTGGACTACTACCTAGGCAGGATCCCAGCCACAGTGAGGGCCAGGGCTGAATAATAAAGGCAGAAGTAGGGTTTGGGATTTTATCTCATTTCCTCTTCTTCAAGGAGAGTCTTGTTTTTTAAATAAATCTTCTTTAAAAGAGCTAAGAGCGGGAACAAAGATAACTTAAGGGATTATGTAGGGATGACTACAAAAAGAAATGAATAAGTGTGAAAACTCACAACACAATGGGAGCGCATCCACAGCTTCCTACTGGCACGTGTGGACCAAAGAGCCCTTCTCCACCATACAAACTGCTGCCTTTGGCCTCTTATCTTGTCCTCTACTCCTTTGTCTCACCCTCACCCTATTCCACCCTCCTTCCACCTTCCTGAGTCCACTTCTCACCTTCAACAACCTTTCTGATCAGGTTCCCTGGAACGAGTCCTCCATTTTAGAAAGTCAGGGACTTCCTGGAAGTTCACTAGACTATATGAGCAGAGCAACAACCTATAGCCAGTATTTTGGCCAAAAGGGAGCAGTGCTCGCATAGCTAAATGATCGTTACTCCTAGCATTTTCAAGTAAGTACCTTTCTAGTTATGGTTTCATTTGATGAAACTATTGATTTCATTGTTGCAGGGACAGCAACCCTTTGAGGTAGACAGGACAGGTATAAATATTTCTGATTCATAGGCGAGGAAACTTCCACTCAGAGTGGCTAAGGCAGCCAGCAAGCAGTGGAGACAGGCTAGGTTGGCATCCATGTCTTCACCCACTAGTCCTCTGGACCCTTTATTTCACCCTGCCATCTCTCACTACGTGGTGGTGTTCCAAGATGGCTGACCCAAATGCAGCTGCCCAGCATCATTTCAGCTTCTTACTTTGAGATGTTAAATATAACAGCATTTCCCCCTTTTATTCACAAGAAGTTGGCTAAGGCACAGTAATGTTGGTCACTGAATTTCTCTGTACCTCTGCCTCCTCAATTTGTACCACCCAAAGTTGAACTAGCTCTCCCTAAGGCCTTTTGGGCTTCAGTGTTCCATACCTCAAGCAAAATCTCTCAGAAAGCCGGGCTTCCTCACATGACACAAGGTGTCAAGTCCTCTCCATCTCTCAGTGATGAATCCTGGAAATCCCTGGGGAAGAATGGCCCAGGAGTAAGTCAGTCCATCCCACACAAAGGGGCCCTAGAGGTTGCCAGAAGTGAGCCAGCAGCCTCTGGTGGGATTACTGGGCTTTGGCTCCTAAGAATCTCAACAGAGGTCCTCGACCTCACTAGCTACAGCTCCTCTGCCAGGGGCTACAGAGGAAGGGAATCATTCCCCTCTTCCCTCCTCACCATCCCACTCAGTCCTACTGGCCAGTTATTCCTGCATGGAGCCAGCTGTCCAAGTCCTCCCTAGAGCTACCCTGAGTGGACTGCCCCTCATCAGCTCTCCTGGCAAAGCCTCTGAGAGAAGCACAAAAAGATGTCCGGCAACCAAAGCCAATTTCATAACAGGCCCAGACACCTCCACTACACTGTCAAGTCAAGAAAGGACAGGAGTGTTCCTTTTTCACTTTATTTAGGAGAGGAACAAAAGAGCAGACAGAAAGAGTCCCCCTCCTCACATTCACCAGACTGTGTTGCAGTCATGACACCCATCACACTTATCCTCCACCCTAAAGCCCCAAAAGAGATTCACCGACTCCTCCCAACCCTCTTCCCTCTTCACCTCCCAATTGTCCTGAGTTACTAGCTCACTCTCCACATCGAGATGGCAGGAGAATGGAAAGTGAAGATGGTGGTGGTGACAGCTAGCCTCCCCTGATGCCTCCTACCAAAGCCCCTTGAGCCCCCGAGGTCCCCAATGTCCTTCAACACTCTCAGCAAGAAGGAAACAAGAATCACACTGAACCAACACTACTCAAAGGAGAAACATCCCTGGGCTCCATGGGATTACAAAAACCCAGCACAGTCTGCCCTCTGCATTTGCTTCCAACCTCCAGCACAAAGGCACTACCATCTCTGCACTCCTCCTGCATCTTTGGTCACTCGGTCCAGCTCATAGATCATTTTCCACCAGCCAAATTCTCATTCAAGATTAATCTGCCTTTCCTTATAATCAAGCAAACATTTATCCAACAAATTCATGAATAAGATTGATCTCACTGTTTACTCAGAAAGCTAGAAGAGTTGATTTTACATGGGCTTTATTTTTTCCTCCGGATAAATTAGGGAGTTGAGATAGTACAAGAGAAAGCAAATCAATGGCTATTTCCAGGTATCAGCATCTGTCTTCAGATTTAATAGAAATGATGCTTTAAGACAAGTAGTTTATTCAGGATAATAACACCCATCGATGTTAGAGTACCACAGCAGGAGAGCTTTTGCTGGTAGTTTGTAAATGTGGACCAGAGCCTCATAACTGTTGGAAGACTCACAAAGCCCTTCTGGATAGGGGCAGTCAACTCTATTCCATAACCAGGAAAATGGAATGAGCATCTCTGATTTGGCTCTGGTTCACCTGAAGGATAGGAATGAGAGAACTAAGAATATGTCACCATAAACCTAACTTCCCTTCAGAGAGAGCTAAATATGTGGCACAGATGCCACTTTTCCATCCCATACTCACAGCAGACATCACCAATCAATTCAACATTCTCTTCCAAGCCTCACAGCTGAGACCTTTGGATCCTTCTTACCCCCGCCCTCCAAGCAACCTTTACCAAGCTGAGTTTTCATATAAAAGGAAAAGAGTGGCTTCCTCTGAGCCAGAAGCTGATAAGCTTAATAGGTTAAAAGCCTCCTGTAAGAATTAAGGATTCAAGCCTTAAGCAGTTCACCAGTCAAATATTTAACTTCTGTTTCCCTTTCTCAGAGTCAGAGCCCCATCCAAACAACTAGGACCACTAACCAGACCATGGCCATGTTTGGTGGTTGGATGAAGAGGCTGTATTCCTACAGCCACATACTTCTGTTTTCACAGAAAAGGATCTGAAAGATCCTTTCTAACGAGATTTAAAAAAAAAAAATAGTGGTTAATAGTTTTTAAAACTCCTCCAGCACTCCTACTATCAACCCACCCCTCCTTAAGTAATTCCTCTGTGTCTCATTGCCTGTGGCGAGAACTAAGCTCCTTAGCATTACAAGCCTCTTTGCTGTCTGGTCACAACTGCCTTTTTTAGATTCATCTTCTTTCATGACCACTGACCCAACTACCACTACACCCCATGCAACAGCCACACAGAAAAACACTTGCCAAGTTCCTCCCTCTCCCCACCCCACCCCACCCCCAAAACCTGCTCTTCTTACACTTCACACTTCTGCACACAAAGGTCTCTCTGTCCTATCCCTCAGTCCCACTCACAGCCAAACCTGTCAAGTAGATGGTCTACACTCCAGCTACATAAAGTGGGGTCCATGAACCAGGAGCCTGAGCATCACCTGGGAGCTTGTTAGAAACACCCACTCCTGACCTACAAACCTAAATCTGCATTTTAACAAGATCCCCAGGTGAGTCGTGTGCACAGTGAATTTTGAGATGCCCTGCCCTAAATCCACCCCTTCTCTTTCTGGGATCCCCACTCAGTCTTCATTCTCTCTAATCTGACTTCTCTCCTCGGCCTTCCACCAAAACAACTCTCACTGAATGAGGGAAACTGGTAATTCATATAAGAAAAAAAGAATCAATGAAATACCACTTCCACCTTTTGCCTACCTTTGGAATTTGTATTCATCCTTCAAGCCCAGCCCCCTTCTGTAAAGACCAAAGTGGACAAGGAAACCCAAGTGCCGAGAGGCTGGGGGCACTGCCGGACCACAGCCAGCGCATACTCTCAGCACCCACACTAGGCCACTTTGAATGACGTTAGGAAGGATGCCCATGATCTCGCATAGAAGGCCCTTGCAGCCACGGTCAGAGGCAGAGCTCCAAGGCTGGAAGAGGAATGGCGAGTCTAATGTTGCTTTGTGGCCAAGGCCCCATGCCGGCTGATCAAATCAGGTTCCCTTGTTCTGGTTCCTATCCACTGCCGTGTACACTGCCTAATCTCCCAACCCCTTCCCAAGCAGCCCCACCTCTCTCACGCTCCTTGCCTTGAGGTGGAAGTTCTTCTTTTCCTTTGGGGCACAAGGACTTCAGAGAGGAAAGAGTCACTGGTCTCCCCCTGTCCCCACGCCAAAGCAAAGCCACTGTGGTGATCCTGCAGCTTTCCCACCTCAGAGCCCGTAAGAATCACCAGGGAAGATGCAGGTCCTGACAGGGGTGGGAGTCCTGGGGCCACATGTGGGGACCCCCTGCCTCCTAGACTCTCCTCAAGGCTCCCACACATCAGCAAACCATGCCACGATGCTGGAATATGGGACCACAGGCAAGTCCACCAGCTACTCTGATCCTGAGTCCGCCTTGGTCGAATGAGGCTCCAGAACCTTTCCTGCCCACCTCATCCTTCAATTGTAAGGATCACGGCAATAGGGTATGTGCTACTGCTTTGCTAAACTGGAAAACAGCAAGGTTTTACCACTCTTCTGCTTTGTTTTGGCACCAACCAACAGCCTCTATTCTCATTCCCAGAAATTCTGCATTTCTCTCAACCTCCTAGCCTACTGTTGACATACTCTTAAGTGTTTCAGACAGTCCTGTGATTGTTGGATGCAAAAGACATCAATTCATACTGGCCGGTGTCCAGGCATAAGCTACATCTCCCAGATAGCAGTTCAAATTAGCCCCAGAACAAGCATTGCTTTCCACCATTTTCTATTTCACCATCTATTTAACTATCTTAAGAGGAGAACAGAGGAGCCCACACCAGAAGGGCACAGCTCATCCAAGGCAGGGTCACCATTACTGAGTGCCCCAGCACTTCCTTCCCTCCTTGGAAGCTCTGACTGCAACTCCTTACCACTCACCACCCTCCCTGTGCTGCTTCTTGCACACCTGTATCCAGAGACTCCACATCCATCCTTGAAGTCACAACTGTGCACATATCTTCAGACCCCCTCTCTCTTTAAGTCCAAGCCTTGCCCGCTCTGTGCCTATACCCCAGTCATGGTGCTGACCAGCCTCCTTTGAAATGACCACCACAAATCTTGGCAGTACCCCCATATCTCCCTGGGCAAACCACTCTCCCACACCTTTCCATTTTCTCCAGTCCCCCAGAGCTTGTATCACTTCCTCACACTCTCCTTATTTCATTGAAGAAATACATTTGTCATCAAAATAGAACGATCTCATCTTCTCCATGCACATCCCCCCAGCAGCCCCTTGCACCTGTGCCCCTCCTATTATCAGAAACAAACTCTCCCAGCTCCTACCCAAGGCTAATCCCCCAATTGTGCCTGGATCCCAAACTCTTACACCTCCTTGAGAACTCTGTTCCTGCTGTTCTTTCCTCTGGCATCCATTTCTCTCTCTAGTCAACAGTTCTGCTGGCATACAAACACGTTGTAAGAGCTCCCGTCTTTCAAAGAGATCTTTCCTGACTGAGCATCCCCTCTACCAAGGACCCAATTTCTGTTCCTCTTTTCAGCCTGACTCCTCGAAAGGGCCAGCACCCTCCATCCCCCTTCTGCACTCTCCTGTCCTCCTTCCACCTTCCCAGCTATCCCTTATCAATCTCCTTTGCTGGAATCCCCTCTTCTTTCTAACTCTAGACCCTTATTTTTATCTAGTTAAACTCACTTGCCCCCAAATATCATCTACACACTTATAATTCTCAAATTGATCTCTCCAGCACAGACCTGTGCCCTGAGTTCCACACTCACGTATCCACCTGCCATGGTGGCTGGGAACTCAAAGACTAAAAGTAAGAAAGAACCAAGATGGCGGAGGATCACTGTGGAAAAATCTCCATCTCAAGAGGGGTGGGGACCCTAAAGCCAGGAGGGGAGCCTGCAGTTGGGGCGAACTAGAGTATCTTCATGGAGCTGGGAGGTAGAACTCATAGTAAGCAGGGAAGCTGATGACACCAGCTTTCAGAACTCCCAGGATGCATGTGGGATCATGAATAAGTAAAGAGGTGATCACAGGTTCTAGAAATCGTGAGAACAGAGAGGAGAGATGAAGTGAGAAGAGGAAGAATGAGTAAATCCGGGGTAAAGGACATGGGGTAGGGAGGGAGACGGGAGACAAAGAAGGAAGCAGGAAGGAATGGGTAAGAGAATGAAAATAAGAACCCAGAAAAGAGATCTGGGTTCTTACATATTCAGGAGACACAACAAGAATTCTGGCTGAATTCTTAAAAAGATGTAGAAACTCAACTCTCTGAGTCTTCCCCAGAAGAGCATTCAGCACTATGACTGCGAACAGTTCCCATTTATCAATCTGCTTCCTGAGCGCTGGATGTTTTGAACACACGTCCTCCTCTAGTGCTTGAAATAACTTGTGACCCAGGTGTCACTGTCCCCATTTTACAGAAGCTGAAGCTCAGAGTAGGGCAGAATATATTCAAGATGTCCTAGCGAACAGTTGGCAGAAGCACAACGCACGGCTGCCTCGTATCCCAACATCCGTGCCAACAACTACCACACCACTGAGTCACAGGAGACAGACCATGGAGAGACCCTTCTCCTCTTACAAGGAGGCTGAGGGGCCAATGGGCGACCCTCGAGGGAGCACTGGGCCTTCTGAGCGTCTGGGGGCTTCTCCAGTCAGAGGGCTGCCCTCCTGTGCTAAGGTCCTGCTTTCCTCTCCACGGCCCCACCCCCTGTTCACACTCCAGGCTGGGGAGTGGGAGGGGAATCGGAGCAGTCAGCAGGGGGGATGAGGATCTGGGGAAACGTGTCATCCCAGCCCCCACAGCTAATCCAGGGTCCTGGATTAAAGGCACTCCTGAATTACCCCAGGGCAAAATCAGGTCAAGGCCACCTCCAAACCCAACCATCACAGAGTTAAAGGTGGGGAACTGGAAGAGCTTTAAGGCAAAGAAGCTAATTAGCTCCTTAAAACCAAAAGGGGAGGTACAGAGCCTGCATAGAGGGGATAGCTGGAGGAGGAGGTCCAAAGAGGAGAGCACTCAAGTTGGAGTCCAGAGCCTCAGGCCTCCGAGCTCCTCAAGCTCTGAAATCTTGGCAGCGACTCTGTCTGTTTCCTTCTCTGTTGGGTCTGCTCTGAGGCCTGGTCTCTGCACCCGGCAGCCTCGGACAGAGTGGCGGTTGGGGCCAAGGCAGCCTCCTGTGAATGGGCCCAGCCTGTGAGACGACGGAGCCTGATCTCTGCAAGTCCAGAGCTGGGTGACATCAAGGCTTCTCCGTAGGTGCGCCTCCCACAGGGGCCCCGGGCGCCACATAGCAGACGCCTGGTCTAACCAAGCCCAGTCAGTTCTCCATCTGCCTCTCCAAGCAGGGGAAGAGACAGATGGATCTGGGCGGGCGGGGATTCACAGGGGCTGGGCGACAGAGAGGACAGGGGAGGCCTCAGCTCCCACAGCGTAACCAGTAAGGGGGGGCAGAGTAGGGTACAAACTGCCATCTCTCTTTTCCAAACCCTGGAATAGTGCCTGGAACTTCCACCACTGAACTGACCCCGTGGCTTAAAAACTTGACTTCCAAAAAGCCACAGTTAAAATGCAAAGCTAGTCTGTCAGACCAGCTAACTCCCTCACGGGTTCCTGACTCAGTCTCCTCAGAGCCTCTGACCGTCAGCACCACAGCAAGCCCGGGACCACCCAGGGCCAAATCCTTCTCCAAATACCTGAAGACACAGAGCTCCCAAAGGTGACCAGCCCAGGGCCATGGGGCAAGGGGGCAGCAAGGCCCCTTGGAAGGTTGACCCGGGTCTCCTAGGTCTTTCTACGGCGTGGACTGGCTCCTGGGAGTGTAAGTCAGGTGGTCTGGAATCGTGGCGTCCTGCTCCTGGGGCCGCCCCTGCTCCTGTTCAGCCACCACAGCAAAAAAGAGCCCCTGGGGCCTCGCCAGCTGACTCCTCCCTGACCCTGCCTTCCAGAAGGATGAATGCACATCAAAACCCTGGGGCCCAAATATTCCCGGGTGCTGTCCATTCTTAACCTACCTCCCTTTTCCATGGCCTGGGTGCACCCCCAATGGGGATAACTCTAAAGGCTTTCACAGAAAAAGGAACCGCCTAAGAAACATTCCTCTGGACAAAAGGCAAGCAAACAGGGGGATGGAAGAAAAAGGTAGGTTTGTTCATTTGGTTAATGTCACATTCTCACCTAAATGGTATCGTGGAACTTGGAGTTCATCGGACTAATAAACCAGGTTGGATTTTGTTATTTACCAAGATGGAGAATGAGTTTCTTTGGAAGCAGATCAACCAGATGATGTCTGGAGCCTTAAAATGAGGTAATGAGAGGCAAAGAAGCCCCAGGAGAAGACAAGTATCATGTCTGGGATTGAGAGGAAGCTCTTTCTCCCCTCCGGACAGACGCGCAGACACCTAGCACGGTCCCACAGAGCTGCCTGGCAGAGGGGAGCCCGGCCAGGGCAGCTGGCTCTTTGCAATGCCCCAGTCAGCCCTTGCTGGGAAATGTAGGCTCATTAGCATATTGGCTAAACCCACAGTGCCAACCGGCCAGTGGGTAACAGGACTCCCAGCCAGGATGGATTCTCCCAGGAGCCAGCAAAACTCTCGTTCCTACAAAAAAAAAAAAAAAAAAAGTATACTTTCACATTGGAGGTTGGGGGAGAAGAAACAAGACTGAACAGAAGCCCAAGGTGCTCTTGGTTTAAGAAGTGGACGGGGGGGTGATGCAGAAGGGCCCCCTCCCCGGTCGATGGTTAGAAAGGAACAAAAGAGCACCGGCTTATGAAGTCAAAGAGACATGAGCATCTGCCAGGTTTCAGGCATGTCACTGCTTGTCATTCCTCCTCCTCTTTCCCTCAGCTGTAAAATGGGCCCAACATGCCAGGGTTGTTAGAGGAGGTGACAAGACTGGAGAACACATGATGGCGTTTGACTGGTCAGGGAGCCTGGTGTCCCTTCTCTCCTTTACAATACAAAACCCCATCTGGTCCAGAGGAAAAGCCCCAGGAGAAACCCTTTCCCAGTAAACCCTGGAACAAGACACAGGGACCTTCTAGGGGAGGAGGAGGGCTGTCCCAGTGACGGTGGGGTGACTCATTTGGCTAACTGTCCTTAATTTCCCCGTTCATAGTTTGGGAGCCCTGGAGTGCTCTTCCCCCAAATGAGGCATGCAGCAGAAATGAGCTGTGATTAGCACAGCTCAGAGCCCAGAGGATGGGGGCAGGGGAGAGCGAGCTGCAGAGTTTCCTGGAATTAATGGAGAGGGAGCAGGAAGGGCAACTTGCTGTCTCAGAAGATCTCTCTCTGCGCCAATCACCAGGCAGGGACTTCTTTTTTAAAGCCAACCTTCTCAACCTCTGTAGGGCAAAATCAACTCTGAGAGCTGCCTGTGATGGACCTAATGTGCCATTAGAGGCAGGCCTGGGGTGTTTTCTGCAGGGCACACGGTGAAATTGCAAGCCAGTATGTAGGTGACGTAGGCGGCAGCATGAAACAGACACAGAACATTGCACCCGCCGCAGTTAGCACTGGGCCGCACAGCGCCGGCCATACCGGATCTGCGGCAATGGTACAGTTGAAAGGCAGAGGAAGGAAACAGAATTCGACAGGGTTCGGTGAGACGGTGCCATATGAGGCCCGGATGCTGCGTAAATGTCCGCGTGGGCGGAGCGCAGACGGGGGGAAGGGCGTTGGGTGTCAGGGGTGGATCAAGAAGCTGGCATCGTATCGCTTTTCTCAGAAGGATGATGGGTATTCCTCTATCGGGAGTTTCAATTCGGTGCCGGCAGGTGACCCTCTCCATCCAGGGCTCTGCCACTTTGGGACATGCCCACAACAACACAAGTCCCACTGAACATTTCAGGCAAATGATAAGCAAAGGCAAATGCAGGAGAGATCTAGTGTCTAGCCCCGGCCCCGCCCCTGCTCTCCCCTCCCCTGCGATGCCGACTGGGTCACCTAACCCTGCTGAGTTTTGGCCCATGCACCTGCTAAGTGGGACAGTAACCTGGCCAGGCTGCTAGGAAACTAACCTGGAGAGCCTGGTGGAAATGCCAACCATTCTTGGCCACCCAGAGAAGATGGCCCTACTCTTTGGATTCACAGTGCATCTTCCCCATGCACGGCTACACCTCTTTCAGCCCTGGGAGCCAGTGAAGAACCCACCAATGAGAAGAAGCAGGGAGACATCAGCACGGGAGGTCGAAATGGGTGTGAGGACTCAGGAACCATAATCTTGGGACCTCTTGATTCCTCCATATGGAAAACGGCTAAGCGTAAGCAGGCAGCGGGGCCAGAACAAGCTTGTACCCTCCTCCCCCAAACCAGGGCAATGGCCAGAATCTGAGCCCCCTCTCCTTGATTTTCCTCAACTCCATTCAATGACTGGTTGGTCTAAAGGACACTTTTTCAAGTCATCTCACTCCAAAGTGATGAAAAAGACACTCATTGATTTGATCCCAAATTTCAGTCTCTTAGATACAAAGCTGTCTGGGGCCAACCAGCCTCTCAGGATAGCCCAAACTCCTCCTCAAATGTGTTACAAACCCGGAGATACTAGAAGACGGTTTCAGAATAATACTTGGTAGAAAGAGCCCACGGAATCATTTGATACTCAGCAAGATGAACGTTTCCTCCATTGGCCAAGCATCACACAGAAGAAAAGCTACACTGGGGTTCCATCATGGGTCATTTAGAAGGAATCCTGACCTCTTCTTTCCCCCCAAGGGGTACGATCCCACAGTCACAACAGGGTCAAAGACAGTCTGGTAGGGAAGAGTATATGAACCCAAACTTCTAGACGTGGAGCTTGGCTGTCCTCACATAGCCATCCCAAACATCCCATTCATCATTCCTGTTTCCAGCATTGTGGATCCAGCCTCACCATGACATGGCTGCTCTGTGCATTCCTCTGACTTCTCTCCACAGCCCAGGACCTTCCCCGACTCCACTCAGGCTCACCTCACTCTGCCTGCAACGCCACCATGCAGCTTACACCTCTGAGCTTTAGCTCAGGTACATCCCATGTTCAGTGGCCTGTCTTCTCTTTGCTCACCCCAACTGTACTCATGGTCCCGCTACTTCCACCTGCACCAGAACTCCCTTCACTCAACCCATGTGGCACTCACATTTTGTACCAACTTGGCACTTAATTATAAATGGTCTCATCTTGAATAATATGGTAATCACCTGTCTCCTCTCTCCATGAACAGAAAAGACTACTTAAACAGTGGAGAGGGTCAGAAGCAGAAAATCCTCGATTGGAAAGATCAGACATTACCTGCTGTGACAACTGCCATTGTCAACTCAATCTCCCCGAGCCTCAACTTCCATATCTGTGAAATAGGAATAGCAATCTGAACCTGAAAAGACTGATAGATGGCTTTAACAAGCTAACATCTATAAGAAGCCTATCAGGGATAGTACACAGAAAGTACCCCCGAGAAGTTTGTTTCAACTCCCCTTTGCTTCTCTTTCATACCCTGCAAAACTAAGCATGGGATTACGACATAGAAGACATTCAATAAGTGTTTGATTAATTGATCAGGAGAATAAAGCAAACCAATAACTGGAGGGTCATTATACAAAGTAACAGTATATGGCCAAAATGTATTGATCTGTTTCTCAATTACGGACAAAAAGGTTGATGTCTACAGAGGGAAAACAATCTATTTTAACTAAAGAACATCTCAGGATTGGAAACTGCCAGTCTCTTTGAACCCATCACTCAGCCAGGGAGAAATTTCAGCCTAAGCGTTCAAGCCAACAACTTGACACATCCTTCCTTCACCCCTTCTTACACAAGCTCTCCCCATTCCCAGCCTGTTTTATATTTCAGGTCCTCAGAAAGTTGACTTCATACACCAACAATTACAGTACAATCCCTCTTACATCTTCAAATCAAACATAGAGCAAAACGATAAAAGTTCTTTTCTAAGTTAATGTAGAAAGAAGCCTGACCACAGCCTTTCCCAACAGAGTTTTTGTTTCATACATATAAATATAAAATTATCTTTTAATAAGACCTTTCTTCCCCTACCTACAAAGTTGGGGAGAGGGGAGCAGACAACCATGAATATTGGTGAAGTTGTTCAACCAAAATCAAGTTGAGAATCATATCTGGGTCCTACGAGCAAGGATGAACTCTGTGCCCCGATGATGATGCTGGGCATGGGGGAGCCCAGTGAGATGAGAACTGGCTTGGAACTCAGAGCTCAGATGGAGTTGTCAGCAAAACTATTTTCTCCTGGGGCCTTTCGGCCTTACTGTCCTTTCCAGTTGCTTCTCGCTGTTCGTTTTTTACATATTTAACATTTCTCTGGAGGAAAACATCTCTTGCCACTGCATTCACTTTCCAGCTGGTGTCTCACATTACGCAAACAATGGAAGTCCCCATACAGCCTTGCGACATTGCTTCCGTATGAATAGGAACAAGCCTGGAAATGTAATTTTGGTTCATGATCACAATACGCATTCGTAAGACCAGTTCTCCCCATGCCTCCCCAGTCCTGGGTGGTGAGTCAGACACCAACCTTGCAGGTTCCCCAACTACAATTCAGAGCACTGCCAAACTTGGCGAGACCTGAGAGGCCATCTAGCCCACACCCCTAACTCCTACACACAAGTGTTTGGCTATCAGTGAGGTCAGATCAGCCTCAATAGTCACAAATTCTTGATGTCAAAGGAACCGTTTGTCAGCCCTTACTTCTCTTGCCCTCTCTAGAAACCAAAAAGATCAGCGTCTTTTTTCTCAGTGATGCACATAATGATAGTTATTAAGTGGCCCCAATCCTCTTCCCCAAGTTAACCCCAAATCCTTTCGCCTTTTCTTAAAGGGCTCTATTGTTCATCCCTTTAATTATTGCTAAGATTCTTTTCTGTACTTTTTGGTTTTCCCACTTATTTTCAGTGCATTCAAACACAGTGGTGTCAAATATTAAGGAGATGTGGAGAAGCACTTGCCAGCCCTTGCACATTGTACCCAGTATAACACAGCCTAGCATCACACTCATTTAAAACTAAACAGCACGCTGCTCCTTCAGCCAGTTCCGCTAGAACTTCCAGGTCCATCTGTGACGACGGTGTCTTGCCAGCTGATCCCTAACAGCACAGTCACTGTAATCACATCAGTCAAGCGTGTACTAAACCATTGGTGGCCACTGTTACCGCCTCGCACCAAAGTTGTTCCTATTCTGGTTGAAGGAAAGATCAGGTAACCAAGGGGTTGTGCTCCTTGAGCCATATTTATGCAGAATATAAAACATACTGTTTTCTTACTAGAATCTTTCTCCTTCTAGGCAATGCCTAAAAGCGAACATCTGGGTGACCTTGGGTATGATCACAGGGTGGAACTTGGAGCAAATGGAGCAGACATACAACACATGGATTGCAAACCTGAACCCTATTAAGAAAACTTGGAAGTAATTCAGGGAACTTAGCAATAAGCACCCCTAACACACACCCTGAAATCTGAAAAGCGACTCATTCTCTCAAAACAAGGGAGTATCCTCTCACACTGGCTGAAGAGCATCTCTTAGTTAAATTTGGGAAGGTCGCTGCTTCTTAGCATGACCGGCCCAGAGGCTGCCCATCAGGACCATCCCACACTCACTTGCAAGAAGGTTTGGATTCTGTAGTAAGTCTGGCATCAGGAATCTTCATTACCATCTAGGGAAGACACTTACTCATCAGTTCTTTTGGGCTGGGAGGTACTGAGTGGAAGGAGTGTTCTGATTCTGAATGTGACCACAAGCCTTGGAGCTCTTAGGTAGAAATGCACCTCAGCGACAACCTCAACACCCCTCATCACTAATGACTTCAGGGAGCCACAGCCATTGGGGGAGCGGAAAGAGGCCATTTATTTAGCTGCAACAACCCCACGCCACCCAAGCTGGGCTCTACTAAATATATCCTTTATCATTTACCTTGTACCCAAACCATGGACTTAGCTCCTAGGAGCCATTTGCCTGAATTCAGCTATTTTAAATTTGGCCCTTTTTCATACTTAAGTTGGTAGAGATGAATGATGTTAGTCATTACGCCTCCAAGAGTCACCATTATGTATGGCGAGCGCGTCAACTGGCTAGATTATTCACAGGTAGTTTTGGTAAGCACCGTACTATTGTTGTCTGGACTCAGCACCAAAACTAGAAAACTTAATGGCTTTCTAACATCTTGTGATGGAATTTTTTGGCTCAAAAACATTTTTGGGTATGGGCCTCAATATAGCTTGCATTACTGATCATGAAATGCACCTTTTGCCTTTCCCCTGGTGATGTGAAATTCTTCTCTGAGTCCTGATGCTTAGAAAAGGCCTTAAATGTCACCACTGCTACCCCCCAACTTAACAGTATAATACTGTCTATTTCTGAGTCAGGATCAGCAAACTATGGCCCATGGGCCAAATCTGACCAGCGAGATGCTTATTTCTGTAAATCAAGTTTTATAGGAAGACGGCCGTGCCCATTCTTTTATATATTGTCCGTGGCTGCTTTCATGCTACAACCCCAGACCTGAATCGGGGCAACAGACATCAGGACTGCAAAGCCTGAAATATTTACTATCTGGCCTTTTACAGGAAAAGTTTACAGAGTCCCTGTTATAAAGTGAAGGGAAAACAAACTGCTTATTCGGCATAGCCTTCTCCTCATCTGGACCAAAGGAAATAAAGCAAGAAAACGACCCTGACCCAAGTGACTGGTTTTTGTATATGCTACTTCGCATGAAATATCTTCTCCGTTGTAGTGTCTTCTGAAATAAGATACATATAAGATGTGAAATATTTAAGAAAAATTTAAGTAACAAAAATTCTGGGGTGACATATATATTTTTATACAAAATATAAATTAACCCCAGGGCACCTGGGTGGCTCCATTGGTTGGGCATCCAGCTCTTAGTTTCGGCTCAGCTCATGATCTCAGGGTCCTGTGGTCAAGCGTCAGCGTTGGGCTCTGCGCTGTGTGTGGAGTCTGCTTGTCCCTCACCCTCCCCCTCTGCTTGCCCCATGCTCTTTCTCTCTCTCTCTCAAATAAATAAAATCTTTAATATATATATTTATATATAAATAATATATATAATATAAATATGTATATTTCCCGGGAATTTTTTTTTTCAGTATTTTACATCTTCTGTGCATCTCATTTCAGAGAACGCTTTGTAAAATATATATTTATTTAGGGGAACCTGAGGGGCTCAGTCAGTTAAATATCTGACTCTTGATTTTGGCTTAAGGTCATGATCTCAGGGTCATAAGATCAAGTCCCGTGTGGGCTAGGCACTGGCCACGGAGCCTGCTTATGATTCTCTTTCCCTCTCCCTTTGCCTCTCCCCACCCTCTCGCTCTCTAATTAAAAAAAAAAAAAAAATATATATATATATATATATATATATACACACACACACACACACACATACACACACATATTTATATTTTTATATATATACTTTTGGTATGTATATAAATATATATACTTTATATACTTTTTATATATATACTTTTCTAATATACTTTAAAAATATATATTTCTTTTAATCAAAGTTAGTTCTAAATTTGCTCTTTTGGGGACACAATAAAACTTGAACTGAGTTCTGGTCACATAGAGTAATTTGGAAATCTTAGAAAAGAAGGGTATAAGGAATGTGATCTAACAGATGACCGGTCAGCTATAAGAATAAAGTAAAATAAAGATAAGGAATAAAAATCATATCTTTGGAGTGCCTAGGTGGCTCAGTCAGTTTAAGCATCTACCTTCGGCTCAGGTTATGATCCCAGGGTACTGGGATCAAACCCTGCATTGAGCTCCTTGCTCAGCGGGATTCTGCTTCTTCCTCTGCCCCTTCCCCCACCCCAAGTTTGCATGTTCTTTCATGTGCAAGATTTCTCTCTCTCTGAAATAAATAAAATCTTTAAATATATACATTTAATCTTTAAATAAATATGAAAATAAGTATATATTTATATATGTATATATATATCTTTAAACTGTATAGTCCCACCCAGGGTTTTAAAGAGAAACCCTTTCATTTACAAGCAGAGGGAGGGGGACTGGATAGGGTAATATCTTCTATTAGAATTTCATTCTGAATCCCTAATGTGCTCAATAATGATCTAGCTCCATCCAGAGACCAACCCAGGGGCCCATTCCCAGCACATAACAATTCTAAGTCAGGTTACCATTAGACACATCCATTGGTGAAGCGAAGGAGTTTGGTCAAGGCATTCCATCCTCAACTTCAACCTTACCTAGACTGGAGCCCTTGGGGAAGGCTGTCCCAAAGTCAGCAAAGGCTGTCTGATACACACTCATATTTTTGTCCACACAAAACTGATTTTCAGTGTTTTCAATTTACTTCCAACATTTTGGGGAGATCTCACCAAAATTTCTGAATTTTTGGTCCCTCTCAAAAAACCTGGGACCTGAGAACTCTAAGCCCCCATGCCTGCTGGTAGTATCCCTTGAACTGGTAGCAGCTGTCCCATTCAAAGCATGGGTGCTGTCTGCTTCCATATACTCCCTCCCACTGCCTAGGGTCTCCACATGTCCTAAGGTTGAGTGTCAAGGGCTGCCCCCTGTCCCCGGCACTGCTAATTTTCTCATGCCTGGCCTGCTTCACTCACTGAAGATACCTGCTCTGTAGGCATTTGAATTTGACCCCAGAACTAACCTTTGATAGGAGCTAATATATTTCCAAATGAGTGAGGAAAGTGATTTTTCTCTTTCTCATTCTTTCTCATTCTCATTTCTCTTTCTCATTCTCATTCTTTTCTCATTCTTTCTCATTCTATACACTCACGTGTATACTTTCTACCTCTCTCTTGATCAGTGACCCTCTACAGAAATAAACCGCATGCACACTTTGCCAACAACTCACTATCATTTGAAAAAGGCCCTCCCTACCCTCATGGGCCACCATTAAAGACAAATGATTCTACTGGGTCCCCTCTAATCCTTGTTATTTGCACTGGTACTACAGCTGCGTGCTAGACATCTTATCCCTAAAAGCAGCCCAAAGACAATACCTACAAAGAGAGCCTATGTCACGGGGTAAGATCTACTTTACACAGAGAAAATGTTTGCTCATCAGAATCAAGGTCCCCTTTTCTAGGTCACAAATTAGAAGGAAGTCTTCAAGTGCAATTTCTCTCCTAAGAAGATATTTAATCCCATTGGTGACCTCTGAATTGTATCTAGTGTCTCAAATTTAAGTCACTATAGGAAGTGGGTGATAACGTAATAAATGTGAAAAACCTATTTACACTGAGTATCTATCAACAGATGAGTGGATAAATAAAATGTGGTGTATGCATACCATGGAATGTCACTCAGCCTTAAGGAAGGACATCCTGACACCTACCATAATAGAGATAACCCTGAAGACATTATGTTAAGAAAAATAAGGCTGTCACTAAAGGACGAATACTGTATGATTCCATTTATATGAGATACCTAGAGCAGCCTTATTCACAGAGACAGAAAGTAGAATAGGGGTAGCCAGGGGCTCAAGAGAGGAGAGAATGAGGAGTTCTATTTAACAGGCACAGAGTTCCCATTGGAGAAGATGAAAAAGTTCTGGAGATGGACAGAGGTGATGGTTGTCCAACAGTGTGAATGCACTTAATGCCACTGAACATTAAAATGGGTGTAAATATTATATAATGCGTATTATATGACAATAAAAAGAAAACAAAAGCCTAAGGAAAGTATATGGGTGGGGGGAGCTTTTAACTGCTAGGGAAACTTATATGCCCATAATAAATGTCACAATGTGACAATGCTCAGAGGGCAAGACATGGCCTGAAAGGCTGTCTGGTTCCACCTGACCTAGAGCGCCCAACCGAGAAAAGTATTCACTTCCACACACAAGAAGAGACCTGTCATAGGGTCTGGTTGACAGCGGTACCGATTGGCAACATGGGGACCCTATACCAAGAGCACTTCTCAGGCAATGGAAACATTAACCTCCCAGATTTTTCCAAGCACACACTAAATCTTGCATTCTTATGCCAAACTATTCTTGGCCCAGATATATCAGCAACATTCAACAGCTATATCAAGTCTGGACACGTAAAGAGGTTCTCCACGGAGAGAGTGACAATGGCTGTGGTGACGATGGGTAGATGACAGTAACTCTGGACTCAGAGATCAGGTACTGGCACAAGCTCTGGGCACCATTCACTTCCCAAGCCAAACACCTGTCAGCTGAGCCAGCGGCAACCACCATTCTTCACTCTACTTCTGAATAAAACAATAAGGTTCAACACACCTTGGGCGTGCAAGTGGGCAGAATCCTTTCAAGATGGTATGAAAGTCGAACTCAAGTAGGATGAGGTCAGTAAAGCAAAATTTACAGAGATGCTATAGGAGCATTGGAAACAGGCTTTTATTTAACAGAAACTTACACAAATTTGATACAAACCCTACATTATGCAAAGCTTTATCACAATTCTACACATTATAACTTGAGGGAGTTGGTTGGAGAGTGGGTTATTATTATAATTATTAGCATTTTGAAAAGGGACCTTTTCTATCATAAAATGTCACTGAAAAGGGCTTCAGAAGTATACAAAGACGCTCTCTGTGAGCTCCCCCCGGGACTGGCCTTGAATGAGAAAGCTGAAGGGGCTAGCAGGATGTCTGTGCCATCCAATCTCCCCTCTCAAAGGCAAGAGAGATTCGCAAGCTCAGACCCATTTCAGTAACACTGAAACTCAAGGACTTGCTGATGAGGGTATATCCGGCATTAGGCTGTACGTTCATGATGATGACTCTGTTTGCAAGTGAGACAAGGTCAAGAACATGGGCACACAGAAGACCTGGAGTAGAACGGTGTGGCCCAGCCAGTCAGCCCAGCTCCTCCTCTAGGCCACAGACACAGAGCTGAATTACATTTCATAGCCATCACGTTTACTGTCACCCACATGGCCACAAGGGAACACGTTAGAACACGCACCTTTCTCCTTCACCCCCAAGAGCAACTGAGCTTGAGGCTTCTGTCACTCAGGTTGGCCTTCCTTGCCCCTGGGGACACTCTAGAACATTAGGCCACCCAAAGCCAGATCAGCAGAAGGCTCCCTCTGCCAGTCTCCTCTGGAAGCTGTTGGGCGACCAAATGAATATCACCTCAGCTGATGCATATTTTGTCGTCTTTTTTTCTCTCTCTCTCTCTCTTCACTGCATTATTTTAAAACAAAGTTCTCTGTGTTTGAAAATGTGGCACTCGCAGAGATACGGTTAATCACTAGATGGAATTCCTTTCTGAACTAGGCCTCATCAGACATGACGACCAGAAGGAGAGCTGGTTCTTGACATCCAGATAAATGGGGATTGCTTACGGGGAGGGGGTGGGGAGAGGGTTTTTTTGGGGGGGCAGGAGTGGAGAGACTCCTGATAGCCTTTGTGGCTAATTTATTTCTGTCATGTCTTAACACATAACCATATAACATCACCAACACTTTCAACAGAATTTTGAAGAAGGGAAAAAAAAAAAAAACAATCACTCCTCACTTACCAACTCGCAGAAATAAAAATACCTAAAGCACATACATGAATGGCTTTTTTAAAAGCCTGAGAGAGCAGAGTTGATCTTTATTTTCTTATTAAAAATGTGGGGTATTTTTCCTTAGAGTTAATAGGCAGTCTTTATTTTACATTAAGTACTCTTTTGATTTCGTGTCTTCACAAAATTGCTTTTAACTTTCGAAGTAGAAGGTACTTTAAACAAAAATACGGTGCCACGTCAGCACTTTTTCTTTTAAATATTGAAATAAATAAAATAGTTAACTCTTTTTTTTTCATCAGTTTGTTCATGTTCAGTTATTTCTATCGTAGAGCAATTCCAGTCTGACCTGGGTACTTTCTCACAGACACTCAAAGAAAATGTAATGAAGAATTTAAAAAAAGGAAAAAAAATCTTCTTATTGCACAAACTTAGGCCATTCCCAAGACTTCTCTGAGCTGAGCTGAGTCGCACTAGAGGCTTTTCCACAATCCAGGCTCCTGTGTTGGCTGAAACACACGCTCAGGAGGGGGCCAGGCAAGGGAAGAGGAAGAGGAGGAGGAGGAGGCGTAAATCAACGTGGCTTCTTGTCACCTTCTTCGGAAATGGCTTGCTTGGAGGATGCGGGAGTCCCCAGGTCAGAGAGTTGACTGCAGAGGGAAAGGCAATGAAAGATAAAACAAAACAACAGTACAGGACAACTATCTAAAAAAGGAAAGACTCAAATTAAGGGGGTGATGGCAATGAAATGAGTTGAAAAGAAAAAATAAAAGAAGGAAGGTTGAGAACGTTACTACCTACGGCCATGCGCATGAGCCCACAGCTCTGTGCAAGGAGAGCCAGGCTGGCATTTCCTGTGCCGCGAGCACCAGGAGCACGAGATCAGCCAGTGATGGGGCAGGTCATCTGCGCCCGGGGCAACCAGAGGACATGAGAAACAGCGAGGACATGGCGGGATGTTCAGTCCCTAGGTGGTGGAGTGGGTAAAACTGGGAGCTGGCAAAATCTATTGTTCTTTCTCTTTTGCTTGGTTTGCTGAATCTTTCTGCTATTAAAAGACCCCAGAAGGACCATTCCAGTGCAATCGGTCTGCCTGTCACCTAAGTAGAAATGTGTAGTTCTAGGGTGTAGGACCAGTGGTGGTGACAAAAGCCCCAATGGATACCCCCATTGGGCCCTCAGCCTTCATGCACATACCCTCAACCCCAACCCCAAATGATTCCAGGCTGTCAGAATCACTCAGGAAGGGACCCAAGCCCAAAGATTCATTGGAGTTCTCAACTAGTCCAGTGATCCCAATTGTCGGCCTTGGAACCTGGTGGCAGTTCAGTCCTGATGGGTCTATTAGCCTGGATGAGTACCCACGAGGAGTGGATTTTACTTCTAACTGAAATGAAATCTGCTAAGTTATTTCAGTCTTTGGAATGGAGTATTCCACACAAAGGAATACAACAAAGTACTATCACATTTCACCCCAGAAGCAGAGAGCAGAGGTGGGCACCCCTAAACAGGTCATGTAAGGCTGGGGGAGGGGGAGGAAAGAGAGGCCCAATTTGAAAATGGCCAAGGCAACAAGGACCAAAGTTCAAAACCAAATGAGCCGCTCAGTTGAACACCACCCGCCCTCTGCCATCCTCCATCTTTCTTTCTAATACCCAAGTCATTGCTCAGTGCTCAGGGGTACAGGACTGTTACAGATGCTTCCAAGAATGAGACTCTGTCTACTTAATGGTTTCAGAAGGAGGCTGAGAAGAGCCTCACCTCTACCCACCACCAAGCTCTCCCCCTCCATCTGCTCCTATTTCCTTCCCCTGAATCCCATCCCATGCCCTCCCATGGTCTCACCTCTCAAGTCTGCTTTCCCAGTGCCCTCTCCCAGACTCTAGTCCTCTGCCCTAGTGCTCATCCTTTCGCTGTCCCTCCTGACTCTAGCTCCTGCACTCCACTGATAAAACTAGTTGGCGTTCAGACCTCCCACAGGTGCCTGCCAAGTGTTCCCTTACTGGGCACCCAAATTTTCACTCCCTTGCAGAAGTCTTTCTGTGCCTCTCTCAGTGCCTGCAACCCCTCCAGTCAGATACCATCTACCACTCTTTTAGTGAGTCTGTCTCATACCATACCCTCATGCCCTTTCAATTTCCTCAAATTTCCATCCTTGACCCCTCAACACACACACACACACACACACACACACACACACACACACACATTCTTATTTGCCCCCACTGAAGCCACCTAGAAAATAGTTGGTTGGTTCTCAACCTTGTCCTCCTAACATCCATTTCCTCTGGCTGGGCAAAACGCAGGCCATCAGAAATGTCTCACTGCCTCTCAGTCTTCTGCTTTCAATCCCCTTCAAGGAAGCTACCTTTCCATCTCTACATACATCTTCAACATTCCCCTTACCCCTGTCCTCACACCCTCATTCTCCCTCCTGACCTCCCACCCCCCATCACTACCTCACTGGCTCCTGGAGAACCAGTCCCCCTCTGACTTGACCAATAGATACTGTGTCCGGATATGTTCTCTCCAACCTGTCTGTCCACAGTATTTATTGAACATCCACCATGTATGGAATGAGACACTAAACCCTTTCACTAATTAGCTCAGAAACATTGCTCAGTTCTC
Organism: Lontra canadensis; assembly: GCF_010015895.1. Lineage (NCBI taxonomy): Eukaryota > Metazoa > Chordata > Mammalia > Carnivora > Mustelidae > Lontra > Lontra canadensis. Next base: position 5,260,796 of record NW_022631092.1, read on the forward strand.
AGTTTATTTCAACAAATAATTATGGCACAGTGGTGTTAGGCACTGTCCAAGGACATGAATGACATCATCTTTGCCCTCAAGGAACACACCATCTGTTTGATGAGAAAGACTACAGTCATGTTGTAATAAGCACTCTAAGAAAATTTCCCTGGCTACTGTGATCCCCAGTAAAAAAAAAAATTACATATCACCCCATGATGCTCTCACACATTTTTCAACTACTTGTGACTATCTGCTCTGCCCACCTGGATTGCCACAACTCCAGAGGACACCAAATCCATTGGTCCCATGTTTAACTTCCGCCTGTTCTTCACAGGCTGAACAGTCATACACAGTCCACTGTTATTCAGCCGCTAGTCGCCAAATAAACAAAGGATATATGAATGAAAATATTATTGTGCAAAGTATATAAATATACTAGCCTGAACCTGAGCTGAAAGGACAAATGTCTGAGTCACCAATCATGGGATAAATCAATCGTGTGCCCCGTGACACAAGGCCCAGGAAGGATGCAACACCATTTCTACAGTACTCTTATCCAAATTCATAACACGACTGTAGCCCTTAGGAAACAGTACACAATCCCAAAAAGAAGGGCTTCCTAGGAATTAACTAACTTCACGGTATGAAAGACAAAGACAGACTCTGGAACTAACTACTCCAGATTAAAGGACTTTAAGAGGACATGACAACTAAATACAACATGTGATCCTACACGAATCCTGGACCAGAAAAAGGACATTATTAGTGAGACTCTTGACACAATTTGAATAAGGTCTATAGATGGGGAAGTATTGCATCAATATTAATTTCCTCATCGTGATCCGTTTATTGAGATAATTTGAAGAATCTAAGAGTACATAAGAATTCTTTGTGTTATTTGCGTGAGTTTCTTGTAAATCTGAAATTATTTCAAAATTAACAATTTTTAGGCCTTCGTCATTGGTTGAAGGCCAGTATGGAAATACTTTGGAAACCTAACTGACAATGCTTTTTAGCTAATAATTCAGTTCTGACAGTGTTCTTCCATCATTCTCGGTATTCTGTAAATCAATCAAGCAGAATGGTTTTTCCTGTACTGTTATTTTGAGAAAATGGCCAGAAATCACTTTTATTGAGCTAAACAGTATCATAAAATTCAATTCTTCAGTGTTAGGAGCACTTGGGCTTGTGAAGTGTTCACTCCCTCCCATTCACCCCACCCACCCTCACCCCTGCCCCGATGTCACCACCAAAACACTGCCAGTTTAAGAAGCTCAACCTCAGTTCCTTGGGAAAGTTCACAAGAACTTCAACGTTGCTCTGTCTCAGCGGGACTCTAATGTGATTCTGCTCTGTCTTGTTTTATTTTTACAGCATCAAATACCTCCTCTCAATCCGAGGAGGTCTTGAATGAAAGACCGCAAAAGCTTTACTGATTTTACTCAATAAATCTCAAAAGTGCAATCTACAGGAGAAGTCAGTACAGACTGAGAAAAGATGATCAGAAGATCCGAACACCGCTTACCGAGGCTGGAACTTCAGTTACCTAATGTGGTCAGTCTGTCTCCTCATCAGTAACAAGGGAAAGAATGACATCTATCCTATCCCACGTGGTGGTTTTAAGAATCATCATGAGAAAATCTTGGTTATATATTATGATAGGGTAAGAAACATCCACATGCTAAGGATAGAGAAAATGAGGCAGAGGTTCATGGCAACAAATTCACACAGGGACTGGGTCCGGAACCCAGAACTTTTTATTTCTACTCTAGGTTTCTACTCGTTGGGATCAAAAATGCCTCACTCCAAGAATTTACAACACAATTAACTTCACTTCCAAACGCTAAACAAAATCTCCTGCAGAAAAATTCCTACTACATGAAGCTGCTCAAACTTTAAGTACAAGTTTAAGATCATATTCATCAGATGTAACAGGAGGCATTTTGGGATAATATTAATTAATTTTATTCCACCATGAAGTGACTACCTCCAAACAGCTTTTAGTTCTCTCCCTGAGTAATGATCTTGTGTTCCCTCAAGTGCTATCTAACGGCAATATCAGGCCACAGCCCATTAGGTGCGTAGAGAGATGCAAAGTAAGCAGGAAGGTTTAAAGGGGTACAATGGATGTGAACATCATATTTTTATTAAATCCTTCTCTCTAAAATACCAGTAGCAAATTGCATTACTGACTTTAAAGTACCTTTAAAAAATTAAAAGTGTATTTCTCACTCCCAGGGTTATAGGATAGAGGACCTGATCTCAATACAGTCTCAGTAACAGAAATAAAGGATTAGATTGTTCTAGGTGAGAAAAAAACATCAGAGAGACAACAGTCATTGCTTTTACATCAACAGTTCTCCCCAGGGGATTGGAAGGTTGTAACAAATTTAGAAAGTTCTGTATCTTTGGTTTTCCTATCTTTGGGCTAAGACTCGGAAACTCTGGTGACGTGTCTGAAGCACTTTAAGTGGTGTTTTCCTGAGCTGAGGACCAAGGATGCTAGTCAGATCTTTTTTATCTTGATGATCGTAATTTCTTTTATATTGAATTTGAGTAGTGACACTTATTTACAAGAGCAACAACAAAATGATAGATGTGTTGACCGCTGGCACATCTCTTACAACTCCTGAGGTCACAAAAAAAAAAAAAAAAGTTTTGTTCCTAATAGACGTCAGTCATGGGGGAATCTCTAGAATTGATAGTTTAGAAAGAAGACGAGTTCTCTGCAATATTCTGCACAGAATTTTAATTGGAATTGTCTTTTGGGGGATCTGTTTACTCTTCCATTTTAAAATTGTCTTTAATAAGGTTATCTTTCAAAGCTAGATTCATTACAACACCCCTTTCTTTGACTGGACCTGAGAAAAAGCAAGGCCTATCTACCTACCTACCTTTCTATATCTTCCCCTTTTTGACCAAGTTGTAGTTGGAAAAGGAGCATTAGTTGAAAGAAGTGCAGCCAAAACCATAACCAAAGGAGACATTCTGATTCCAGAAAAAATCAAGAAAAAGTATTGTCAACAACTGTACTAGCTGGTTGGCTCAGGCTCTAAAGAAAGGGGTGGAAAGATTCAACCAGTCAGCATGAAAGTTGGAAATAAAGTTCTTCCCCGCAAGGTACAGAGGCACGAAAGTAGTTCTAGATGACAAGGATTAGTTTTTATTTAGAGACAATGTGTGACATTGTTGGGAAGTATGTAGACTGGAAAAAAAAAATCACTATTGAAAAGGCATCACAGGAAGCTGCCATTCCACGGAATTCTGAACGCTCTCACCATGTAAAGAATTTCCATGTCTCTCTTTTATAATAAACTAATGATATCCAAACTTTAAAAAATTATAAATAAAAAATTAAAAAGTAGATATGGATGTATTTCCTATATTCCTATATTCCATATATAGGACCATGAAAGTGGTACCACAGAACAATAATAAAGGAATACAGGTCCTGGAGTCACGCTGCCAGGGATCAAAACCAGGCGCCTTATTAACTGGGAGGCCTTAGGACATCCCTGAACCTTAGTATTAAGCCTCAGATTCCATATCTGTAAACTGGGCTAATACAAGCACCTACCTCCTGGGGTAATCAGGAGGCTCAAGGAACTGTCCTAGGGAAAGCACTCAGAACAATGCCTGGTAGGTACATGAACGTCGGTGGTTGTTATAGAGAGAAAGGGGGGCAAAGGTATAACATCAACTGTGCAGGCGTTCGGAAACCCACGACAGCCAGCTGCCTCCTCCTGTGCCTCCTCTGAGTTTCCTTCCTTCACCTTAAGACATTTGTTTTCAAAGCCATGTTCGCTCCACTCCCTCAAACTTCACTCAACCTCTCTGGATTGATCTTTCTCAGCTGAAAAGTGGAAAATTTGAACTTGATCATCTTCAAAGTCCCCTCTGGTTTCTTCTTGTTTTTTTGTTTTTGTTTTGTTTTTGTTTTTGTTTTTGTTTGAAAGGATGTAAATTCTGAGTCTGTTGGAAGATACTATAAGCAAGGTGAGACCAGGAGCTCAGGCCATGCTAGGACACGTTACCATGCTCGGTTGGTCACACCAACTGAGAAAGATGAGAACGTCTACTACCCCCAAAAGGACAAACTAAAGATCAGGCTCTGCTCGTAAAATTAAAATAGAGAAGCAACAGCCACCCTCAGATAAATCTTTCCATGGGACGTTGCCTTGTTAGACAGGTCTTCCTTTTGGTTCTCCTTTAGAACCCCAAGCTAGACTCTGAAATTAGGTGGCTTTTTATAATTTAAGTTTTGGGGTTTTGTTTAGTTTCAAGTTCAAAGGCAAGCTGTCATTGAAAATGTTACAACTACAAACAACTACACAGATTTCAAATGATCGTATAGACTGGTTGGACATATTTTTATTAACATAGAAGCTCACACTTCACCAATGAGAGCAAGTCGCAATGCTATGAATCCAACATCTAAGTCAAAGCAACAGAACAGACGACAAGGAGGAGAAGGACAGCAAGAACGGGTTGTACCCCCTTAGCAGAAGTCAACGGGAACCAACTATGTGGGCTTTTTCACACAGGTGAGCACGCAGGACGGGAATATTACAACATGGGGGGTTTATCCCATATTCTCTAGGAGCAGGGCCACACAGAGACTAGGCAGGACATCCCAAAAATGGATGAGGTTGTTCCTTTCATTCTCTCACAACTGAGAGCAAATGCCCAGGCCAGCACTTACACACTTCAAGCAGGAGAAAAGTAGAAGTTCTTTCTGTCTCAGGCTACCAGGGAAGCACAAAGGGTCCATTCGCGGGTTTCTTTGCTTAGTCTTGGCTTTTGTTCAGTGGGTTTGTTATTTTAATGAGAGGTCTCATTCATGAAGATTCCCAAAGCCTGGTTTGTCAAAGTAGATCTTCCCAGACACTTAGAAGCAGCCTGTTGCCTGGGTGGCGGCTACTTGGCTCTCCCAACCCAAGCCCCATGGCCGTATCCGTATCTCTGGACCTGTGCTCTCATGGAGGCCGGAGACCCTGACCACATTTAGTGGAAGTTTAGGATCTTCAGATCAGCGCAGTTGAGTGTTTTCCTAATCAGAGGTCCTCTTTAATGTGGACTCATCCCCTTGGCAGCTAAGTCGGTCCGTGGAGCAAGGAACACCACCCTAGACATGCAGACCCCGGTGGCCGCACTCTTTCATTCCACCCAAGTACAGCAGCCAGCCCCAGCCTCAGATCCCTGGTCCCCACCCACCAGGTGCAGCCAAGGAAGGCAGAGGGAGCCAAGCACTTCCCCAGCCACTTTTCTCTTACGGTTGAAGCCAGAAGCCAGAAGCCTACCATTCTCCGTAAGGGGCCCCTCCCACAGTCCAAGCAAGCCTCAGTTGCCACACTAGGCCCAGGCTCACATGGGGAAGCATGCACACACAGGAAGCAGAGGGCCGGAGGGAAGACACTCTACACCCATAGCCAGGCCCATAATAACAAGGGGGTGTGAGCCCAGGAAAACAAAAGACAAGCCAGGGGAGGAAAAGGAAAGAAGGAAAGAAAAAACAAACTAACTAACAAAAAACAACAACAACAGAAAACAGCTATGATGGTTTTGCCCTCCCTGTAAGACAGGCCAGCTGACACGTACCTTTGAACTAGGACTGCACAGCTGTTCCTTCTCGGGACTGCCAACAAGGTGAACGGTCTTCTCCATCGCCCCAGGGACCTTGAACAAGTGTTGCTTTGGTTTATTTCAGGAGGTGCTATTGGAAACATAAAACAAGTGCCTGGAGGGCACTATAAAAAAAAAAATAGAAGAAGAAACACGGGAGACTTGATCGTCCAACGGGAATTTATGTTTGCCAACAAGGGCCAGGGGAGAGGGACGTACACTGTGAGGTATCATTCTTCCGTCCGTGAGCGTGGCCTCGGGTGGCTTTGTCACTGCCAAGTCCGTGACTTTCTGTTTGTATTCCGTTCTTGTGTTTGGAAACTGCTCTTCATCGGAAGGAAAGTGAGGAGAAGCCCAGGGACGACACCACCGCGGCTATGCCGGTGCTGGGAGGAGCCCAGGAGGCGCTGGCAGGCGGGGCCCAGGCCCTGGAGGGAGGCCACACACGGAGGCCCAGACTTCCCAGGAGCTGCTGACATTTTCTCGCAAGCAGGGAGGAAGATGGAAAGGTCAGGGAGCAGAAATGGGGAGGGGGTCTGCTGTAGGGAGCCACACACTCCGTGGGGTACAAAAGTGCCATCATCTCCCAGCGAGGAAATCCTCCCGACTAGGTGTCCTTGAATCAATCCCTCCCTCAGCGGCTCTCTCCCAAGCAGGATATCGCTTCCATTGCTTTGATTTCCCTTCTCTCTCTCTCTCTCTCAAGAAAAAAAGGTCCATTTCTAATAATAGCTAGAACACATAAATAATCATTTTAATGTTATTCATTCTTTGTTTCCAAACCCAATGTTCCTCCTCTCTTCACTTTGCCAATAAATAGGAAAAGTGAGGAAATTGACTCTGCTCATGTCAAAAAGATTCCCCACCCCCCACCTCCCCCAAAGAGAGACAATCCACCTAACTTCCCATTTCTACGGAAAATGAACAGCACGTCATGATGGCATCTCTCTGAAGGACCGTTATCCTGCTCTTTTGCTCTGTTTCAGTAGTTTGTGCTTCTGTTGTACCTACCCAAGAAACGGGGGCAAGGGGGTGGGAAGGATGCGTGTGGAAGGAGAGAGGGAAAAAGCAAGAATGAAGGGAAAACCTAAAGTTGACTTTCATTAAAAAAAAAAAAATGTATATCAGACCCAAAATAGTGACCAAAGTCAGAGGGCAACGGCTAGTCGCCCAGAGAGTCTGTCCCGTGGGTTTAGCAACTGCCCTTTTTATCTGCTGTGGGCGAACCCCGACCACTGCGGCGTCCTCGGCAGGAGCGAGGCTCTTCCAAATCGTCCTCATCAAAGCCGTGGAAAGTTGACGTGTCACTTTCTGACGTGGAACCGAATAAGTCCTCCGTGGTGCGTGCTGCGGCCGTTGCCTCCTCCTTCCTGCCTTCTCCTCCCAAATGAGCTGACATGTATGATGAATATATCAGCACATGGGTTAAGCAACAGACAGCATTATTAATATTCTTATTACAATCTTACGTTACTCTTAATAGCAAGACCAAAAACCCTTTCACACCAAAAGGGATTAGCTGGGGGCATCACCCGGCGACTGGGATTCAGGGTCACGGGACAAAGCCAACATTTCGGGGGGAAAGGATTCCTCCCGCCCCAGAAAGACACCATTGCTACGATAATGCATGTGTCCACAGCTCTGACGGTGACAGATTCAACCGCAGTCTGTCCTTTTCCTCTTCTGTCCGCACACCTACGCATGCATGCCCGCTCAGCCCCGCCCCAGATAAGGAGTTGCCTTAGTGGTTTTTAAGCCTGGTTGGTATTTCTTTGGTGTTTTCAGTTGGTGTTTCTTTGAACACTGTTTGTCCTTCGCTTTGACCGTAGCTTTACAAAGGTATTACTGCCGGATAACCCACTCGAGATGGTCAAGCCTCCATCCATTTTATTTTTATTTGTACCCGTTTCTAATCCCATTCTTACGGCACCCTTTCCATTCTGCACTTAGAGCATGTAGTTCGTTTGCACTGAAAGCGAGAAGTTGCAAAGTCTGACAAGCGGTAGGCAATAGAAGAGTCTCTCGTTTTCTTTAATGACTGGAGGAAACTTCAGGGATCTGCACCCGCATATGTGCACCCGGGTGCACATACACACCTGTGTGCACACACATGCACACCTGCACACTCACACACAAACACACGCACACCCTCCAGCCACTAAACACACCCAGGTCTTCGTGACTCCACAAAGTCCAGAGTTGTCCAATCCAACTCAGAGCACCAAAAAAGCAGGAATTAGGGGTTTCAAAAAGCCTAATAAAATATAGTGTCCTGAAGTCTAGAAAACTCAGGTTTAAACTTATTCACACTGTAAATGGGACCCAGGACCGCCCCCGAATGAGGTCACAATGTTTCACTTATGGTGTCAATTTCAAGAATCTCATTTTCTCCCCAGGAAACAGCGGTAGCAAGAGCGGGGAAGATGGGAAGGGAAAGACAGTTTTTCTGAGCTTCACACTCTTTCTTGGAAGGACTCCAAGGAGGCCCTAGAGAAGTATTCGCCCACCTGCCTTCACAAGCATGCCTCATGGGCTAATGCCACCTGTTTATTCCCAAGGTGGGGACTATTTCAGGAGCATCAGAGTTAGACCTTGACTAAATCATCCACCAAAATCGGCAAATGCAATGAGAACACCAAGGCTGGTATCAAATAGCCCCTGAGTCACACAGCAGACAGATCTTGGGTTGAGAGGGGGTGGCGGGGGGTGGAGGGTTGAGTGGAGGAATGCTGAATAAAGGCTGGGAGGAGAGGGGCTTTGGATAGACAATACCAACTGCCCACTTCCAGTCCCCCGTGGATCAGATCCAAGTACCCCATTGTTCGTAGGGAAGAAAAAGGGAAGATTCAAGCAGCTTGCAGCGAGCATTCTGCCCTTTCTAATGCACGCCAAACCAGAAGAGTCCATCACGTTCTGCCTAGAATATCGCTCCGCCAGGTGACTTTGCTTCTGGCGATAGAGACTTTGGCTGATCGTTTGCTTTTAAAAAACACTGAATTGAATTTCACTTGTTTCGTTTTCTTTAATTATTTCTAAAACTATTCACTTTAAGTATTTAAAACCCAGAGTGCACTGTCACATGAGCCCTCTCCTCTAAGCTAGCCCCGGCAGAGTAAAGACTTCAACGTGAGGTATCATGTTTGGAAAACAAATGAACATGGATGGGCACCCGGTCAGGTCCTTAAGAGCTCAGTGCTGAGGGTATGTGCAATAGAGAACACAGTCCTTTTCCAATTACAGATTTGCTACCCAAGTCAGTCTGGAACCCTAAACAACTCCAACATCAAATATAAAAGGACGGAAGTTCAGGTTTGCAAGGGAAGAACTGAGTTGTTACAGTAAACCCAGGTGTGGTCACCTCGGTCCATCTCCCGGGCCTTGGAGCAGAAAAGACCTTAGGGAGAAATAAGGGAAGGAGAAGTGGCTTCTCACTGCTTACACCAGCCACCCAGCCGAATAGCATCTCACCCACTGGTCAGCGCTGGGTCAGACTAAAGATGAACCTGAGATCATTTCTCCTCCCTACCTTGTGCTTTTGGCTTCACTAGCACATCGAACAATATGAAAAGCAGGTCACACCAACCAACCACAACCAGCCAAAGATAATGGTTTGGTTAGAACTGCAAAATGAAACATCTTAAACGAAACTTGAAGGCCTGAACTCAGTTTAAGAATGAGAGAATAAGACCCAAATCTGTTTTTGTCACTTTAGTCTTTGGAGAACTCAAAGATGAAAATTTCAAAACATACCAAGTTGACTCCATATCAGCCCTGAGAACACCTGACCTTTGGCCCCCTTGGTCTATCAGGGTCTCTTTTATCTGTTTTATATGAGAAAATGGAATGTGCAGCCAATGGAGGTGGTCTTTACCCAGCTGCCCATGAGCCCCAGGGTTTCAGACTCCCACAGTTCAAGACATAGCTGCTCTCCCTACATTCCTGTTTCCATACTCTTCCAGTTTGCTCCAGCCACGTCCATAGGACACACACATCTCTGTGTTAGGTACACACCCTCCGATACAAGGAAGCATGTTGCCTGTGTCTCTAGGTGTTTCTCAGACATTCCTCCACTGTCGTCCACGACAATACACACAAAGAAATATCCACCTTATGGAGAGGCCAGACACGAGCCAAAATCTCCTTTCCCCTCTTCCTACATCCCAGGGCACAACTTTTGGTTCTTAAGACTCAAAGAAGAAAAATATCAAAATGACCTGAAAACTCCTCTGTACTCAGAATAACCACCACATCTTCTCCACTCCACCCTCCAGCCCCCACACAAGATGGCGGAGGGATATAAGTGAAACAGCTCCCGCTCTACAGGCACAGATGCAAGAAGGGGCCACACTCACCAGAGCGTCCACAGTCTGCACAGGACACCAGCTCTTCAGGCCGCCCACTCTTCTTGTTCATGTTAGAGCCCCCCAAGCAGAAGTCACAGTAGTTGTTGGGAATGACTGTCCCATCCGGTCCTTTCTGGGCTATAGAAACATTAAAAGAAAAAAAATCTGATTTTAGGCTGACATGCGTTTCTACTGGCCCTTGCACTACGTTTTCTTTTTGATCCTCTTCAGCTCGATAGTTCCTTTTTTTTAAAGATTTTATTTATTTATTTGGGAGGAAGAGGTAATGAGAGAGAGCGAGAATGAGAGGGGGAAGGTCAGAAGGAGAAGCAGAACCCCCCTGAGCAGGGATTCCCGATGTGGGACTTGATCCTGGGACTCCAGGATCATGACTTGCACTGAAGGCAGTCGCTCAACCAACTGAGCCACCCAGGCACACATTCAACTCAATAGTTTTAATCCCTTGCAAGCCATCCAGAGTTTAGTTTAACTTCTGCAATATGTGCAATATTTTTTACAGAAACTACCTTGCTCCTCTGATCGCATTTCCTGGATGAACCAAGCATCCAGAAGGCCTACTAGTCAAGTCAATTTCTCTCATCCCTGAACAACCAGCCCTCAGGGCTCAGGCCTCAAACAGCAGGTAGCAACCATAAACAGTGGTGGGATGAGTGGGAGAAAGAATGGGCAATGTCTAGGTTTTGCCCTTGGGAAAGATGCTCTTGTTTGGGAGCTATTCCTTCTGTCCCTGAAAATGAAAACAAAGAAGCACTGATGGTAGTAATTTCCAGGAAGGACACCGAAGATGCTTCTGGGGACTCTGATGAACATCTTGCCAGGTACACAAAGGTCCACTCTTGTTCAGCCTCATCTCCCTGAAGTCCAGACTCACGTGTGTGGAGAGAACCCAGAACTAGTTAACCCGCAAACCTCAAGAGCTTAGAACCAGACCTGGGCACTCAGCTCAGCCTCTTGCTAAAGGTAAGTTGAATGGTGAGTTGGTGAGCGCACCTTGAGGCTCAAGACCTTCCTAAGCCACCCCTGCCCAAGGTCCTTATCCAAAGGCAAAGAAAAATGTTCGGATGTGATCTTAAAAAACAAAGTTTGTGAGAACGGCACATTCTCAAGCACTGAGATCATTCTCAGTTCTAGGGGCTGGCTGAAAAAGCTTGGACAGGTTTCTTTGCATGGGGAGAAATGCCTCCATTCTCCTGTTTTTTGATCCCTATTGTGGAGATTCATTTGTCACATGAACACTCCCTGTTTGCAACTAAGAAGAAAAGTCTGCCTGTTTATGGGATCAGCCTAAACCACCGGGGTATCTTCCTCCTCGCTATACCCAATGTCTGCTGCTATCTTTCATTATTTACTGGCTAGCATTAATCAGGGTCCCGTAGGGTACGAATCTGTAAAAGGAAGCAGATATGTGAGCACAAATACCATCCAGACAGTAAGTGATAAACGGATTCACCCACTTTAATATGATTCCCTCTGGCCTTTGCTTCCTCCATGCCTCTGCTTTGCCTCCAGGAATAGAAAAACTTACCTGGGGAAGGCAGAAGACAAAAGCTCGCAGAATTACATTATAGAGAGTTAATCCATTTATCAGTTGCTATTTGGATTGTTTAATCAGTTTCTAAGTCATTGATTTTCATCTTCAGGGAGGCAGACAATTCTCTGCAAAAAAAAAAGGTGTTGGCTGTTGGGGGCAGACAGAGGAGCTGGCCACACCCTATGGCCTCTTGGGTGTGGATTTTTTCTTTATCACTCACTGCATCTCAAAGACACTACAGGTCATTAAAAAACGGTTTTGCAAATAATCTCCCAAATCAGTACCCCTGCAAAAATTGTCCTCTAAAATTTTCATTGCCCAAATCCAGAAGAAAGCTCCTTTCATCCCTCTCATTTGCCATCTTCAACATTTCTAGAACTCTCAAGAAAATCCAAGCATGTCTATGAAGCAAATAAACTCGGGATTTTCTCATTAGGAGACTATCCTAGAAATCAATCAAAAGGGGAACAGGAAGAAGTGATGTGTATGAAATTCCAGGGCTGAGTGTAAGCCAGAGCTAACTTTCGTGAGTGATAGGATCTAGAAAGAAAATATGGAGATGCCAGTCACAACTCAGGTAGCTTCCCATATGAAAAGCGGTCAAAGATCAAAGACATCCACGTGTATCATCCCACTAAAAATCTCAGGAGCCCCAGCCTCACTATCTACCTCTCCTGTTCTTTTAGGGACTTCCTATTATGTCAGATTTTCTCTCCTTTCACAAAATCTTTAAGCAACCAAAGAATCTGGTTTTCTCCAACACAGTGTATGCCTTGTGATTTATGAGGATGAAGTAGAATAGAGTATAAGAACACCTGGGTGATTCTTCATGGTCTTTCCCACCAACAGACCATGGGTAGAACTGAATTGAATCATTGAATCAGGGGCTCCAATACTGCAAGAAATTAAAAATTCAGGAATGATCTAATACGGCAAAGCAGATGGTGATAGAGAAATTGGTCCTGTGTAAAAAAGAACAAAGGAACAGAATTTAATTCATGTAATGAAGAGAAATTTCTGAGAGGGCTGAATCAGAGCAGGATCCCCACATATATCTGTGTTGGTTGCTGGCCATACAAAGTGCCTGGCCAAGGGCGTAAAGAAGGTGCTAAGATCCCAGTTGAAGGCCCTGTTGTGTGGAGCTGTGATATGTCAGGGCTGGGGAGGGGAGGGGTACCATTTTAGTCTAGCAGTGACCCAGTAGAGAAAGTGACAGTGAATACCTATGCTTCATTTTTGGCAAAATCCTACACTCTTCTAGTAACAGTGAGCTCAGAGCCTCGTTTGATCTTGGTCAAATGGCGTAGGATTGATGAAGCAAAAGCTTCTGGTTCTGGTTCTCATACTTTTGGGTATTTAGGATTGGTTTCAGGGTGAGGGTTTTCCCATAGAGCTCTCCCAGGGCCCCAGCCAGAAGGACCAGTCAGGCCTTGGGGAGGCCATTCTCTTGACATCACTTTCTGACCCTTCTCTTCTTTCTACATGGGTACACCTGCCTCTACTCCCTGTACTGAATGATTTCCTCCTTCAGGTCAGATACCATATCTAACTCATCACTGAAACACCTATAGGCCCTGCACCCAGGAAATGGTTAACCACAATGCAGAGGACAAATGGCTTAGAAAAGGATGGCAGAGATGTGAGCAGACAGCCCAGTGACACCCCTGGGACATCCTCCTAGTGGGGACAGAGCACTGTGTTTGTTTTCCCTATGGTAGAGTTATCTGTCGCTCTGAATATCATTCACGACACAGCTTATTTCCCAAGTCCTCAGAGAGAAGTGCTGGTCCATGTCTGGATGGATTGGTCAGTCATCTAGCCTAGTGTCAGGTCTAGTTCCCACAGCAAACAAGAGTGGGTGGCTGAGGGCCCTGGGTTGCTGGAATAATAACCCCATACACCCCTACTATGGTAAGGGAAACACCTTCTTGTACACAAACATGTAAGAAAGCATAAGACTACAATTCACTGTCCTTGAGAAGGGGATGCCAGCTTGCTCCTACCTATGTAGCCTCCCTCCTGTTAAACAGTTTCTTGAAAAGAAAAAGCTGCAGACATTTATTACGCTATAAAACCATGACGGATCTTCCACTGGAGGTTTTATGTATGTTGTTTCACTGATTCTCACAAAAACATGGTAAAGCGGGGATTATTTGAAGATGATGTAACCAAAACCCAAAGTGATTATGGTCTTGGCTTCACCCCTGGGTCGTCTATGTCCCCAGAGATTCTGTCTCCTGGAAAGTCCAGAGGCAAACACTCCCTGGCCACACCTTGCATATAAAACATTTCATAAATCTCTTTAGACTCAACTTGATTCACCCAATATGTCATTTAGGAAGCCCAAAGGGATAAAAATGATTGAGATTGGCCTGATAAAAGCTGAAATTCCCTTTGAACTTAAATTTCATGTCCCTACCACAGTAATCCGTACTGGGCTATCCTGTTTATTGTCCCATTCTCTGTGAAAACACTTCTCCAGAGAATTCCAGAGGCTCTGAAAGGAATTTTTTTTAAGTAAGGCTTACACCACAACTCTACTGGCCTATGGCCTGACCCAGCAATGAGCAATTTCCTGGTACTGTGTATGAGATCATTATAAAAAGGATTTTACTATAAATAGGAAGCTCACACAGACCTTGCAAGAGGGATTTAAATAGAGATTCTGCTTCTGCTTATGGGAAATTGAGTCCCACTTCATAGAATAAGACAACGGGAGGGCAAAGACCCAAGTGGTTTCTCGATGGCAGCGTCCATAATGATGGATTTGGTTTTCTGTTGATTAATGTTCATGGGCTGAGATCATGTAAGAGATACAAGGAAGCGGCCAAGAAAATAAAGTGAGCCTTGAGACTTTAGGAATTTACCTGGGGGAGCTAACTACAAAGCTCAAGAGGGGAGGGATGGAAATCAAGAACAAAGTTCATAAAGAAACACTCACACGCACGCACACATATATAAAGAAATAAGAGGTGGGAGGGAGCCTTCCAATCAAACCAAGAGGAAGGAAAAGCCAAGCCCCAAAGAGTCCCACCACTACACTCAGTTAAGGGTGAGCAGTCCTTCTGGAAAGGTATTTATAGTCCACTTCGATCGGGCCACATGTCTCTGGCTAACGAGGCCCCAAATCTTCCCTAAAACTACCACCCAGACAAGGTTGTCTTTCCCCGCTTGGGTCCAATCTCTGCGGCGACCTGCCTGCCACTCCAGAAATGGGAGGTGTGGCCAGGACAGTCTGGCCACCAGCAACAGCCCCCAATCCGGTCCTGCCAAGACGGAAGCTGCATCCCAAGTGTCCTAGGGAAATCGGAAGCAAGCCAGAAGTTTAGCGCCACCCTCCCAACCCCACAGCCCATCCACAAAAGCATGACTTCACATTCTGAGCAGATGCTCAGACCGCCTGCCAGGGCCTGGTGCTCACAAGCACGCGGCCGTGCTCCATGCCTATCACCCAGCCCTGCCACCCAACCCTGCCGCCCATCAGCTCTCTCTTCGGGGCCTGCAAGTTGGGGTGCGTAGCCCTTGGGGAACCAGGGGGCAATGAGAAGAGCCCTCCAGGAGGAGCCTTGCTTCTCCGCGCCCTTCTCACTGGCTCCCCCACCACCCTCCCTGGCTGACAGTTCCCATCCCTCCACAGGGCTGACCTGTTTCCATGGCAACCGGAATCCTGGGCTCCGGCAGCCTCTGGTCTTGCCACCTGTTATTACTTCATCTCTCAAGTGTAAAGCATCCTAGCCAGGGCCACTTGGCTGTGCAGAGTGCGTCTTCAGAGGACGGAGGAAAGAAAAGGGCTGAGGAAAGAGGGAACGCAGAGAGGCAGCCCCAGGCTGGCCAGCCAGGACACGCACACGGGCCAGGCCCGGCGAGAAGAGGAAGGGAAGGCGAGGAGGGAGGGTGGACGCCAACGTGCCTTCCCTGCAGAATCAGCGAGCAGGCCTCAGCTGGAGGCCACCACCACATCCTGCTACCTTGTACCCAGCCTTTAATGAGGGCTGTGGGAGGGGCGGGCGGCGGGCAGGCGCCAGGGCAGCTGCACACAGCTCTGCGTGGGCCCACGCCGAGCAGGGCAAGGAGAGGGTTAAAGGAGCAAGATAAAGACTGTGGGGAAGGCTGGACCAGAGGGCAAACAGAGCCTCAAAGCCTGGATAAATGGCCTTAATTCTCATGCTCTTGCTCACCCTACTCCTTACGTGTTTACTCATATAAATTATCCCCAAGGCCTGACACCTTTCTTCACTGCTTCCCTAGAACTGATGAAAAAATAAATCCTACAGATCCAAGGAATAAAAACGTTGGGATTCTGTTCAGGCCCGTTCTTCCTGGCCACTAATTCAGGCCCTACCCCAGGGCTCCAGAAGGAAGACAAACGAGGCCAACCTCCCTCCATGCGGGAAGGCAAGGGGACTGCGGAGCCCGGCAGGGAAACAGACACCAGAGGCCATTCCCCACCCGCCCATAGGGCCGCCAGCGTCCTCCCCGGCAGAGAACTCGCTCTCCCTCACTGGCCGTTGTGCCACCTAGTGCTGGGGACAAAGTGAATGTAGGTGAGGTTGAGAGGGGCTGCCAAGGCAGAGTGATGCCAGGCCCTGAGGTCAGTCGCCCCGGCGGAAACGAAGGCCGAGGGCTGATTCAGTGTCTTCAAGTTTACGGATGGGCCTAAATTCACCACAGTCCATGGTGTTCAGGACAACATGAGAAAGAATGGGCTGAAATGGCAGAGAGACCTGCAGGAAAGCTGGGAGCCGAGCCAGTCGGACAAAGGCACAGGAGGAGGAGCGGGCTTCTCTGAAGAGGCCTCAGGCCCCAGGGCGGCGTGCCTGCCTAGCTAGAGGCAGAAGAATATGCTAGGGGACACTGTAAGGTCCCTTTCTGGTCTATGATTCGATGATTCTAATGGGGTGAAGGAAGGATCAGAAAAGTGACGTCTTCCAAACCCAGAGGGACCTCAGCCTCTCATCACTGTGTCACCTGCGTGGCCGTGTCTCTCTCCCTGTCTGCCTCGAGCTCCCTGAGGGCAGGAGCAGTGTCCTTAATGGCGGAATCCCCAGCACCTGGCACCGTGGCCGACGCCGTGCTGGTCAGCAAATACTTCAGGAAAGGATGGACAATCTTCACAGAGGCACTTTGGACAAAGAAAAAATTGAAGCAAAGGGAAGTCAAAGACTAGGAGTCGAGTGGGTGTCCAGTGTCCCCTGAGGACCGAGTGACCATTCTAAGGCACTGCCAGCATCAGTCCTGTTCATCACAGGGACAGAAAGAGGGAGCAGCAGAAGTCACTGGGGACCCATCGGAGAGAAGAAAGCTGTGGTGGAGAAAGCCAGTGCGCCTTCCCTCCCTCGGGAATCCTCTCCCTGAGACATTTCTTGGAAAACCAGGATGGAGAGAGTTAAGAATTCCCAGACTCGGTTGGCTTCAGAGCCCCTTGAACCCCATGCTCGAGGGCCTCTCACCATGAACCCCACAGAGCTGGAGAGAAAACAGGCTGTCTTACTATGTGTCTAAGGGGCTGCAGAATCTTCATACACGTTTTAAAGGTGGTGCCAGTCACCCCACTCATCCTTGCATCTACTTCTTTTCTTCCATTTTTGTGGAGTCCAAAACTCACACCATTGGACACACACCTTGAGAACACTGACTCCTAAACGCTGTGCTGTGACAACAGGAGACACGTCTGCTCACATCAATGTCTCAGTCCTGACAGACATTACTTGGTTAGAGCTGTGATTTGCCGGGAGTTAGGACAGCACATCCCCAATTCTGGGCCTAGGTGGTCATGTGACCCATCGGCCATGTCCTTTGTGCTCCAGCCCCTGGCTGGCAACTTTGGGATTGTCACTGAGGCTTCAGAGAAGTGAGGAAAAAAACCAAGCAGAGCTGATGACTTTTTGCAGGGCTGATTAGGGAAAGCACGAGAAGATATTTCAATTTTCCAGTGGAAGGTCATGTGGGTCAGTTCATGCCCTGGCGTAGCAACTTGTTATTGCCACCAAATGAGTTAGGGGAAAGGAGAAACGTTTAATCTGAGAGTAACTATGTCAGCGGGGCTCTGAATGAAGTGGAGTCGTTCCCCTTAGAGAATTGCAGGACATCTCCACGTTTTAGAGCAGGATAAGCCTCATCCGTATAAGTTGTCAGGATATTATTATTGTGATATTAGAATTCAGCAAGCCCCTCAGTCTCTTGTTCAGCCTTGCTTCTCTCCACCCCTCCTCACCACCACCTCCAGAGGACTCGGCCATGTCAACCCCAGCAGCCCACAATGGACCAGCATTTTCTAGGTCCTTTGGACTGAAAAGCAGTACTTAAGAAAATGAAAAGGATATGACTCTAGTGTCAGGTCTGAGGATTAGGACAGAGTCAAGAGACTACAGAGCAGAAGGGCAGCCCAGCCCAGGAATGAGAGTCCAGATGGGGGACACACCCAGAAAGCAAGCCAGGAAGCCGCTGCTGAGAGCCACAGACACGTCGTTTGCCATCCTAGGACAGAACTTTAGGAAAAGAGTGAAAACCAAGTCTATCCCCTGGGTTTCACAGTGCAACCTGGTTCCTGGTCAGTCATCTTAATTTGGTGAGTCCACAAGAAAAAATTAAAAAAACTGAACATCAGTCTCCAAAAACTAGATTTCTCTAAGGCAGTGGTTCACCTGGTAACTTGTTAAAAATGCAACTTCTAGGTCCCTCCGCAGACCTACCGAGTCCAAACTCCTGTAGGAGGACCCAGCAGTCTCTGTGCTAAGGAACAGGTGATTCTGATGGGCTCAAGCTTAAGAATCACTGCTCTATGACCACACACGTGTTCCATAAATGTTCTGTTCATGCTGTGCTTTATATGAATTGACTTATTGAATCTTCACATAGCCCCGTGAGATAGACGCATCAATGTTCTGATTTTACATAGATGACTCTCATGGCACAAAGAAGCGAGGTAGCTGTCTTGGGTCACGTGTCAGCAAGAGGCTACACTGGCTCCCAGGCCCACCAGCTACCACCCTGCCCTGGCCACAGAAGCTACACACACCTAAGGAAGTCAAGTCAGGGTGGATGGCAGGCCTCAGGGCTTCTCAAATGTGAGTGCTGTGCAAACAAATGAGGTAGGCATCTCACTAAAATTCAGATTAGGATTCATTAGTCTGGCTTAGAGCCTAAGACTCCACATTTCTTACAAGCTCCCCTACTGGGTAGCCAACCAGCGAGGTTTGCCTGGCACTGGGGGGTTTCCAGGGCACAGGACTTTCAGTCTATAACTGGGAATGTCCTGGGCAAACCTGGAGGAGTTGGCCACCCGGGTCCCAGCGGATGTTGAAGCTGCCGATCTCACTTTGAGAAGAAATAACACAGACCCGCAAGGTGAAAAGTTAGGATCGTATTTAAATGCATTATAAGTTCTGGGAATGGAGTATAGCATAATCTATTTTATGTTTTAAAAAGACCTGGGGCACCTGAGGGGCGGAGGTTTGGTCAGTTGAGCTTCCGACTCTTGCTCTCGGCTCAGGTCTCAATCTCACGGTTGTGAGTTCAAGCCCTGCACAGGGCTCTGAGCTGGGTGTGGAGCCTACTTAAAAAATATACCTTTAAATAAAAATAAATAAAAAGACTGCTTTGGTCAATCCATGGAGTTAAAAACAGGCTAAAAGACCAATAAAGAATTTGCAGGGATTCCAAGCAGGATCTGGTGGAAGCCAGGAGATGAAGATAGGAAGCGGCCTTGGAGTCTATTTTGGAGAGGAAGCTGATACAGGTAGTGAAGGAAAATAAAGCCAAGGATGAATCCTAGGTTTAACTTTGGGCACAGCATTATTGTTTTTAAAGGACGAGGTCAGAAAGAGAAATATACGAGAGCTAAGACAGGAAAGACTGCGAGAGGCACAAATGGAAGACGCAGAAAAATTAGTGAACTACGCGATGTACAATTTTTTTTTTCCAGAGTGAGATTCATTTACAAATTAAAATCTTGGGCAGAATTTGTAATGGGGGGAGTTTCACATAACACCACAAACAGCTAAAGTTAGTTTTGAAGATTAAACATGCTTACCATGGACTAGATTGCATCTCCCCCAAAATGTATATGTTGAAACCCAACCCCTCCAGGTGACAGTATTAGGAGGTGATTAGGTTTAGATGAGGTCATGAGGACGGCAGGAATAGTGCCCTTATATGAAAAGACACCAGAGAGCTCACTTCTCTCTACCATCCTGTATCAAGGAAAAGCCATGCGAGGACACAGCAAGAAGGTGGCCATCTCCAACCCAAGAGGAGAGCCCTCACTGAACACAGACACAGCAGCACTTTCATATTGGACTTCCAGTCTTCAAGATTGTAAGAAATAAATTCCTATTGTTTAAGGCATTTAGTCTCTGGTATTCTGCTAGGCAATCCAAGAGAAGTATCCATTAATATGTTTGTTTCTTTTGAAAAGCCACTGTGCGCTATGATGCACTCCACAATTGGCCTACAGGTGAAAATTAAGAGATACCACTAGGACAAAGATCCCATCTTTAAGATTAGGAGCCATCACTTGGGGTTCCAATGTCCTGACTTAATTGAATGGTGTCCAACTCAAATACATTCACATCTCAGCTTCCCATCTTGCTAACCATGTAACTTGGGGCAAGCGATGCCACCTTTCCAAGCCTCAGTCCCAGCACGTGCTTCATGGGCTGTGAACTTTATACAAGACAATACGTGCAAAGTGCCCGGCACCTAGTAAGCCTTCTGTCCTTTCTTCCCCTCGTTCTTCTCTTATGTGAAACAATTTTATTTCTGATAAAGGCAGAGGGCGGGGGGAATCAAAGGCCTAAAGACACTTCCTAAGAAGTGACACATGATGGGAGAATTCACATTCATGCTCCACGTCTATAAGCACATCAGCTGGAGCCCGTGTGCCTTGTGTCCTCTAGGGGACACAGCACCCACCTTCCTTATGGGGCTGCTGCAAAGAGGGAATGAGAGAAATGTGGCCTGCCTAGCGCAGTGTCTGTCTGACACATTCAAGGAATGTCAGGAAATATTACTGTCATGGTCGTTACTCAGAACGTGAAACTCTTCAATCCAGAATCTTCTAGGTAATTGGGCCAAAATGTGAGAGAAACCAAAGAGGCTCCTGGGAAGGTAAGGGGAATGGGGAAATGGGATAGTAAATATGGGGATGCTTCAATGGTTCGCCTCAGCCGCACACTTTCTCCTGCTGGGTTTCCTGCATCCATCTTACTTCCCCAATTAAACCAGAAATTGTCCTAGGGTTAAGACCATGTGCTATGTTTTTTTAAAGGCCCAATTATACCTAGTCTCTCCCACACGTGGCCACATGTACAGTAAGTGCTCAATAAATACCCATGTTTTGCCTGTGTGGGACTGCCGTCCTCCATTTATGGTTTCTCAAAAGATGCGCCAGAGCTGGGCCAGGCTCTGGTAGGTATGCCTGATGCCAGTGAGACCCCCCATAGGCAGTTAGCTTCCCAGTATCACACAACCACAGACGAGCCCCGATTCAGATTAGCCATCTGTGGTCATAGACATGCTCTGTTGGTCCGAATGGTACAGAGACGGGATATCAGCATTCGCAGCGGGCAGGCAAGGTGCCAAACACCCACATCGTCTCGCCGAAGACCAACACAACCTCAGGAGATCAGTATGGTTACTCCATCTTACAGATGATGCAACAAAGGAGCAAAGAAGTGAGCAAACTGACCCACAATCACACAGGCATAAGATGGCAGAGTGGCAAGGTCGGAATTCAGACTCTGGCCTGGCCAATTCCATGGCCATTCTCCTAGCCCAAAGCCCTGAAATATTAACTCCAACTCTATCCTCAAGGCCAGAGGGAGGCTTCAGGTTGCTCTTAGCTTGCTTCATAATCTGTAACTCTTTAGTTAAATAATAATTCACCTGAAGAACATCTGTGGTTAGTTTCCAAATTCATTCTTCAGGAAGTGAGAAGCAACTCGCTTCTCCAGACAGAGCCCTGTGTCTGAATTTTCTTCTCTCTCCCCTGGAACAAAGCCTGAATTTCCTGATTCAAGGTTGGTAAGTGGTGGATTGTGTGTGCTTTATGGTTTCTCAGGCACCTTCAGAGTGATCCAAAATCCTTAAGCTTGTGTCAAAGGCAATTTTCACTCTCTCTCTCCCAAAGCTCTCTTCATTGCCTCCGGGCCATATGCTAGAGGACAGAGATGTCAGGAGACTAACGTCTGTTAGATCTTTCCCATCAGTGTAGCAATGACATCATATGCTTCTTTTAGGTAATTTGCACATTATCAGACTAATTTTCAGATTATCTAATCAGCCGACATTACCCTTAATCAACTCAGCTCTCCTCTTCCAGTCCTGCAGAGTACAATATGGCCTCCAAAGGCGTGCTAGTGTGGGGCCTTCTCTTCTCTTGGCACATACCGAAAGCCTACCTATGTGCCAGGCACACCATCACTGGGCAGAAGACAGACACCTCTCAGGACCCAGGACAACCCGACTTCCATTCCAGGGACCTGAGACACAGGCTTGACATAAATTTTATAGATACATGTTTTTAAAAGTCACTTCCCTCTTAGGAGCTCCAAGTATGTTATACAGGACATTTTCTACTCGTTTACACTATCAGGTAAAAGAGATATACCATGGGACAATTAATACTATATCAAACAACTTTCTTTATAAATCATTTGTCCTTGCCTTCCAGTAATTGCTACTGTGGCTCCCCTTGGCATACAGAATGCCAGCTACACAGTCTGGCATAGAAGATGCTTCCAATGGTGGCTCCTGCTCACTTTCCCACCGTTCTTCCAATGCTACCGCCAGACCAAACTACAATCCCTTGTCTGGGGCATTGTGCTATTTCATACCTCCCTGCCTTTGCCCCTACCTGGGAAGCCCTCTCCCTCCCGGGAAGTTCCTCTTGAATCTTCCAGAGCTAACCTGAATGTCCCCTCCTGAGTGAAGTCTTCGCAAATCCCAGTGGTTCTCAAGCTTCTGTGTGCCCCAGAGTGCCCAGTAAATTAGAGACTGCCACCCCCACCCTCAGAGTCTCTGTCTCAGGTCTGGTGGAATCAAGAATCTGCATTTCCAACAAGTTCCCAGGGGATTCTGACGTCACACTGGGAGCATGGCTGCCCTAGGGGGTACAAAGTGTACCGTGCCCTTGAGCCCTTGGCCCTTCACTATTCTAGACACACTCCATTACACACTCCTTCTCAGGACAGAGATTAAGACAGTAACTAGCACAGGGATATGAAGCCAGTAGATGGATGGATAGATGGATGGACAGACGGATGCATGTATTAGACTGAATTTATTTACACAGCTTTTCCATTGGTACAAGACCTCATCAGTGCTCACACCTACCCCACCTCCCAGAAAACTAACTTGAAATCATCACTTTAGTAGATTCCCACTGCGTGTGGAAGAAGAGTTGCGGCATGGTGAGCATGGGTCAAAGAGTTCGGAATTCTGATCCAGTTCTCTCTGCTATGTTGGTCCCCCAGGACTGTTTACCAAAGTGGCATTTCAGAAGTCACAAGAGAATGGTTCTGAGTGGGCTGCCTGGGTAGCTCAGTCGGTTAATAAGCGTCTGACTCTTGATTTCGGCTCAGGTCCTAATCTCAAGATCATGCAATTGAGCCCCACACTGGGCTCTGTGCTCAGTGGGAAGTCTGCTGGAAATTCTCTCCCTCTTCTTGTCCCTCACCTTCTGTCCCTCCCCTTGCTCACTCACGGACTCTCTCTCTCTCTTTCTCTCTCTAAAATAAATAAATAGGGGCATCTGCATGGCTCAGTCGGTTAAGTGTCTGCCTTAGGCTCAAGTCATGATCCCAGGGTCCTGGGATCAAGCCCCATGGACTCCCTGATCAGCCAGGAGTCTGCTTCTCCTTCCCTCTGCTCCTCCCCCATTCATGCTTGCTTGCTTTTTCTCTCAAATAAATAAAATCTTTTACAAATAAATAAATCATTAGCGAAAGAGAGAGAGAGAGAGAATGCTTCTGAGTGGCACCACACGGAGTCCTAACCTGCTCCAGTCCCCCCTCCCATACACATGTAGTCTACGTGTGTGTACCGGTACACACACACACACACACACACACACACACACGGTGATTTCATTTGTACAACGCAAACACAGGTGCTCAGAGAAATGCAAGAAGGAAGAAGAATCTGGCCTCACACAGGAAGCGAGGGGAAGGATGACGGCTTAGGTAGGAAAGACCCCATCAGAAAAGTACTATCCCCCAAGGTGAAGGTCGGAGCTCCAAGCATCCCAGCACTGCCTAGAGTGGAGGCAGAGAGTCAAGGGCATGAAGGTAAGGGGACAAACCTACAGAAGTGACAAGAAGGGTGTCCTCAGGAGAAAATGAGCAGCGAGGAGAGGAACAAAGGCGAGAGAACATGGGCGGGAGGGGCTGTGGATTGCTGAGCCGGTGGCCTGGGGCGGCCTGGGGCTGGGCGGGGAGGGAGGTCAGTGCTGGCTCCCACAGTCCGCTCTGCCCGAAAGCAGCAGCAGGCACAGGCGTGAGCCTCGGCTTGGCTGGAGGCACAGTTGGGGGTGCGGCAAGGGGCGACAGGCAGACCAAAGTCAAAAGGTCTCTCCTGCTGCAGGTGGTGCGAGCACAGATGCCCGAGCCTCGAAAAACTCCTGAGTCGGTAGGGCTGCTTCTCCCGGAGGCCCGCGTGTGCTCACGAGCAGCTGGGCCACCCTACGGCTCTGCTAAAGAGGGAGAAGTCAGCATTCCCACTTTGTTGGCGTCCAGAACTTTTCCTGGGGGAAACTGCAGATCAGCCTCTTGGATGAAGCTCTCCTGTCTCCCTCCCCCAGCCCAGAAGCCTTGCCAAGGAAGGATCACAAAGCTGGGACCTTCGAGGCTGCAGAGCTGTCACGTTCAATTCACCACACAGCCCCAGTGGCATTTAGGGGCAGGATGGATGGGAGCCCACCCCCACCCCAAACAGTGGGAGCAGCTAATGACTGGGTATTAATGATGCTGGCAATTAGCGCTCACGAGAAAATGGTTGGGGGGCCGCTCACCAGGGGAATGTGGGAGGGAACGGAGCAGACATTCGGAGCAGCAGACAGATTGGTGGCATGCACGGTGCCGAGAACCTGGGAAGAGCTTCTGTCTCTTAGATTTGTTCAGAGAAATTGGGCAAGAGGGAAGGAATGGCTTCTGTGGACCCAGGGGCCTTCCTGCCACACCCTCTTTGCTAGCAAAATTGGAGTTAATCACAGAGTTCTCAGAGGTACTGGGAGCAGATGTTAAAAAGATGTTTGTGAAGGTTCTGGAACTTTCCTCATGTAAGGAGGGCCCAGATGAACCCAGGGACAGCTATTGCTTTTTATGCAGCTTAAAACCCTGGGGTAGTCCGATGAGGCTTTTTGAAGAATTCAGTTTGTCACCAGCAGGTGAGAGGGGAAGGAGAGAGGACTCGCAGCCAGACTCGGGGACGCATCTCCATCCAGGAGGAAGAGACACCATTTCCTGACTAAGCAAGGCCATCTGGCCTCATGGTGAAGACATGGGGAGACAGAAGACACTGAATCACGAGCGTACCCAAGGAGATCCTGGTAGACAGAGGGAAATGGGCCAGCGCACACCCCAGAAGTCAAGAGCCAGCGGGTGTGGGTGCAGGTGTGGGGGAGCCAGCGGGGATGTCTGAGGAAGAAATTTCCTTGATCCTCTTCGGGCCCACAGCGTACCTGGGGGACCACGAGGAACCTTCCTCTGCCGTGGCCATCGCGGTGCACACACACAAAAGAGACACAGACAAAAGAAAAGCATTCCAGACCCTACTGCATGAGTAAAGCACAACACAGGGACCAAATGGCTTGACATTTGAGAAGAGATGTAAAGAAGATAAGCCAGCACTGGGGGGACAGGGAAATAATACCAAGTTAACAAATACTTCAGAGAGAGCAACCGTGGCTAATAAATACTTTCCAGATAGCAACCCAAATCAAAAGAGATCATTCTCGGCCTCCTTTGCCAGAAGAGACAATAGGTACGCCTAGGCCACTTAGATCAGAGAAGGGATAAGAGGAGAAACAGAGGGACGCAAATGCCAGCTGCCCCGTACATTTTCCTTTCTGAAAGGCTCAACCACAGGAAACTCTCCCCAGGGAGGAGAGAGAGCGAGAGCGAGCGAGAGAGAGAGAGAGAGAGCTCAGCACTACTCAGAAGCTGGCACAGGGAGGTGGGCCAGCTCTGTCAGACGCCCCTGCCCTGCTTCCCAGGTTCTGTCCAGATGATAAGAGCAGGCAAGGAAATAAGGGTCTGTCACATGAAAGGCTTGAACCCTGTGAGTGAGTAGAAATTAAAAAAGGTATGTGGGCTTAACTGGGTCCCCCCCAAAATGTGTATGTTGAAGCCCCGACCCCAGGCCTCATGACGTGACTCTTCTGGGATAGGGCCTTTAAAGAGGTGATTAGGTTATGGTGGGTAACCTTTTAAGTCACTGGTATCCTTCAAAAAGGAGACCTGGGCACACAGAGAGACAGCAGGGGTGCGTGATCACAGACGGACCACCGTGAGAAGAGGCAGAGAGAAGGCAGAGGCCTACAACTCCGTGACAGAGGCCTCTGAGGGACCGCCCCCAATGACACACTGGTCTGGGACTTGCAGCCTCCAGAAGAACAAGAAAAGAAATCTCTGCTCTTTAAGCCGCCCAGTTTGTGGTATTTTGTTATGGCAGCCTGAGCGCACACATTCAGAAGGCAACATCACAAGGAGAAAGGAGGGTGGGGTTAGGCAACACTGACACTAATCCCAAGAAAGGTTTTGGCCAGGTTATGCTAATTATTTCAAATATCCGATGAGTAGCCGATGGACATCCGTTGACTCAGTTGATGGACTAAAATGCGCAGAAGCCACCCCCAGATCCTAGAGTCTGATCCCTTTCATTACACCACTCCGTTCGCCTGAAGAATACCTACCACAAAATCTTGTGAACAAAATAAAAAAATAGATGGCATGTCCACAATTATTCTTCACCTAATGATCTTAGAATGACCCACACCTCGAAACAAGCTCTTAAGACTCCATCATGCCACCCCATTTTGAGTTTTTGACAAGTGCACTCACCACGCTTGCTGAGGGAATGTTCAAGTGAAAAGCATGGAGGCTCAAGGGCAGTATTTCGAAGGCAGGAGAGCTCTGAACCAAAACTGTGACCCCCTATAACAGCCAAGGCAACAGATCCAGAATATTCTACATCTCTTGGTGGCCAAGGCAACATTTGAAATGTCCATCTGAACTGACATGCCAAAGGGCTATGCCCAAGTCAGGTCAACCCCTGTGAATGGAACTTCTGGAGCTGAGGGAAGGAGAGAAACAGGTCTGGCATTGGACAACAGCCAGATAACTGGCTTCCCCTCTGCTTAACACTCACCTCCCTTCCTCTGGGAATAGAACTGGGGTTGGCACCTGGCCCAGCTCACTCTAAGCCTGGGGCTCAGAGGACCCAGGGGGAAGCTGGGGTTACATTAAAAAAGCCAAGTCGCCACAGGACATTGAAACCAACCCATGGGGGCCACCAAAGATGCCAGAGGTGAAAAGAACACTGTCTCGCCCTGCCCACCCACATCATCACTGCCCCAACCCAACGACTGGAAACTCACGTCTGTGGTTCTCATTTCTGTGGTTAGGCGGGGACCGGGTCTCCTGGTCCTGAGCTTCATCCCCCTCCTCGCTGGCCAGGTGAGTGTGAGCGTAGTGGTAGCTAAGTCCGGGCCGGTTCTTGTAGCGCTTGCCACAGACTAGACAGGAAAAGAGAAGAGGGAAAAAGCAAAGATGAGCAACCTCTGTAGTCACTGCCCGCATTCTCCCAGGCAGTGATTCCCATCCGTCTGCCCCAGAGCTGCGTTTCCATTTTGGGGAAGTGTCTCCCACTCTTGGACAAAGCCAACACTCCAGTCACAGCACGGGCCCTGGATAAGAAAAACGAGAAAGGTAAAGGATGGAAGTTGAACTGTGTAAAGAGCGCCTTTCCTATCCCTGGGCAAGTCACTTACCCTCTCTGAGCCTCGGTTTCTGCAGAGGGAAAATGGGAATAATGATAGTATTTAACTCATAGTGTTGCTGGGTTGAGTTCATCTCTATGCAGAACACTTGTAACAGTGTGGGGCACGTGGTGAGGGTGATGATGATTACAACTTTGAGGGCAAAGAGCACTGGCAGTCCATCCAGTCCAATATCCCATGGCACAGGTGAGCCAAGTGAGGCCCAGCAAGCCTAAGCGCTTTGCCTGGGAACACACAGCTAACTGAGGCAGAGTCACTAGAACTCAGGTGTCCCGGATCCCCATGCAGTGCTCCTTCCCCACCACATGGTGGTTAACTCTGTATAAAGTACAAAAGCTGATACAGATAATATTTTTGATGTATCACATGGTGATCTGTGCTAGAAAAACACATCCCTCTTCTGCCATGAAAACCATGAAGCCAAGCCATCACTGGTAGATGTGGCAACCAAAAGCTCGTGCCCTTGGTGCCCCAGGAAGACTCTGGTACCCAAAAATCTAGGAATGTGTCCTCACGAGCACGACCTCTCACGCGGACAGTATGAGACAAGGACACCCGGCCACATAAATACGGCTCTGTTGGGGCACAGAAGAAGAAAGGGACAGTTCCATTGGTTGGCTGCCCAGTACCTCAGAAGCAGAAGCCCAGCTAAATGGCTGAAGACCAGACCACCCTCACTGTCAGTGAAGTTGGATTTAGTGGTTCACTGTTTAGAATGATACTTGCAGCTAATTTTCAGTCTTTACCAAATTTAAGTATTTCCTCTTATCCCTGTGTTAAGAGTTTTATTACAGGAAAGTCTGATCAGCCTTTCAGCATCTACTAGTGTATGACTCTCCTTCAGTTTGTTGGTACTGTGAATTATGTTGATTTCCTAATGTTTCTTCTCCTTGGGCCATTCCTATATTCCTAGAATGCTCTCTGTTGGGCGAAAGTACATTATCCACTTCATAAACTGCTGCATTCTGTTTTCTAATCTTGCGTTTTGGATCTATACTCAGATCTGAGATGGAGCTAGAATTTTTGACCTATCTTCTACCATGTTTCGATTTTATGGTTATATCGACTTCCAAAAATGAATTGAGGCAAATTGCTGTGTGAAACTGGACAAGTTACGTAGCCTCTCTGTGCCTTTTTTCGTATCTGGAAATGATGATAGTACTACTTACCTTGAAGGGTTGTAGATAATGTTTGTATCTCACTCAGTACCCTGCACATAACAGATGCTGATAAATATTGAGGAGGGGTGAGGGGCCAGGGCAAGGGGCTTCAGCTTAGCCTGAAGTGCCAAGTGCTAAGTGTTGGGCCCTCCTGAAAGAGGGACTTTGACCCTGGCCTCAAACAGTGGAATTTAGCAATTGGTTGGACTTTCTCAATAAGGTGAGAGTCTGAAATTCAAGTTGGTGACCCAGTGGCTCTAAGTTCAAGTCCTACAATTGGTTACTTACATTCTCTTTCTCTTTCTCTCTCTCTCTCTATTGTAAATATATCAAAAAAAATAAAACGGCACTCCACATCTCAATTCCATTTGACTGGGGAAATGGGACCTAAAGAGGCCCCCAAGGCACACTCTGGGCCTGCTTGTGGCTTCTTCTATTTAACCTCTGCAACGATCTGAGGTCAATAAACAGCAAATTGTGGGGTCATCGGCTATAAATCCACTTAGTAACCAAATGTAAATGTTTATTAAGAATCAGGACCGTCATCAGGGCGCCTGGGTGACTCAGTGGATTGAGCCTCTGCCTTCAGCTCAGGTCATGATCTCAGGGTCCTGGGATCGAGCCCCGGATTGGGCTCTCTGCTCTGCAGGGAGCCTGGTTCTCCCTCTCTCTCTCTCTGCCTGCCTCTCTGACTACTTGTGATCTCTGTCAAATAAATAAATAAAATTAAAAAAAAAAAAAGAAATGGCTGAGAATTGCTTTTAAAAAAAGAATCAGGACAGTCATCTCAGTATTTCCATGAGGACGCCTCCACTGACTCCGGAAACCAGTCTGCAGACCTCCCTACTACCAACTCCACAGCATTCCATTTGTGCCGTTCTGTCATGTTAATTGCCACCGTCTTCCTTAATCACAGAATTCCAGGGTCTTAAAAGTCATGTAGTCTCACTCATCAGATTGTTTTATTCCCACTAATGCTCTATGCCTGGGACAATTCCACGGATCAGGGAATCACGACCCACCCAAACAGGCGTTTCTTCTTTGATGTCCTTGAATCCTAGTTACAACTGTACCAGAGGACTTCTCTTAAGGACAGTTTCATGCCAGTTTCGGCTTAATAACAACTCCACTTCTTGTGTTGCCATGCACAGATCACGGCCTCAGAACGCATCCATTGACCAACTGATGAATGAACACGGAAATACTTTGTGGGAAAGCCAGGAGATGGCGGTGGGGAGGGAAGCGTGTAGAATCTGATCCATCTATCCAAATTAATCTCATAGTAATAGGTCTTTAAACCTACAAAACCAAACCCAAGCAAAAAGCTTCCCACATCTCCTTCCCCAGCACCATAGACAGTAATTATTTTTAAAGCAAATCCTTTTGCTAGAAAAGAGATTCCCGAAGAGTGGTCCCCAGACCAGCACCATCAGTGTCACCTGTGAAGAGCTTAGAGATGCATGTTCTTAGGCTCCCGCTCACATCTATCGAATAAGAAGCTCCGGGTGTGGGGCCAGAAATCTCTGTTTTAACAAGCCCTCCAGGTGATTCCTCTGCACGCCACAGTCTAAGAACCATTCTGCTAGAAGAATGAATAGATTTGGGCTTGACCCTGCTCACCCTGGTGCACCTGCCCTTTGGGATGTTGGAAGTGGCCGGTGGGGACGGTGACCCCAAAATAAAGCTCAGTCATTAGAGGAAACAGAAGCAGACAGTACAGGGAGGTCATGGAAACCAGACCTCTCACCCATCATCCCCCTACACAGAACTACAGAGCTCTCCTGATGGAGCTGCCATTTTTCACCACCTGTTTATACCATCTTATTCCTTCATCATCAGGTCTTCAAGAAAACATGTATTTAACACCTCATATGTGCCCAGCCCCATGGCATCAGCAGACAAAGATAAAGGAACCCTAGTGCCCTCCCTCCAGGAGCTCTCATTCTGGCAGAGAAGATGTACAAGTCAACAAGCAAACAGGGAGATGGACAAACACACCAGTGTGCACAGGCACCCAAGAAAGAGGAGGGGCCAGCACACCCATCTAAGTGTGGAGGGAGGGCTTCCTGGAGGAGGTGAGTAAGCTGCGGCTTGCAAGGTAGCAGAACATTACCAGACAAAGGAGGCAAAGGTATTCAGGCAGCAAAGCACATTCCGCCCAACTCTGGGGCACTGCGGGCAGGGGTGAAGCGTAAAGGAGCGAACGAGCAAGGAAGCCGGGCAAGACTTTGTCCTGAAAATGGGGAGCCAGGGCAGGATTGCAGCCTGAGGACCGACTTATTCAGATTTACACTTTAGAAATTCTATTTAAGACTATAGCGCAGAAGACGGATTTGAAGGTGGCAAGAGGCTATTTTAATTTTCTATGTGTGAACAATGAGGATTTCAGGATGGGAGAGGGGTTAAAGAGAAGGAATCTGGTGGCAAAGGGTGGGTATAAGCAGCGAGGAGGAACCGAGAATGACAGTAACTTGGTCTTCCTGGCCATGCCCCATCCAGCCTCTGCCTAGCTCCCCAGCCTCGCCCGACACCACATTCCACCACCTTCTCTGCCCTTCTGCCCCATTGCCTTTCTCCTCCATAAACATCTTTTTTTCTACCACAGAGCCTTTGCACAAGCTCTTCCCGTGGCCCACAATGGTCCCCAGGCCCAGTATGCCTAATTAACACTTCATCATTCTTCAGATGTCAGTTCAAATGTCCTTCTCCAGGGAAGTCCCTCCAATCAAAATTAGGACCCCAGTTTGTTACCTTCCTAGGACAAATCATGGATCACTATGTGTGCCCCCCACCGGCCACAAGCATGGCAGCCCCTGTGTCTTTGCACACTGCTGCATCCCCAGTGACCAGCATGGGGAAGAGCACAGCCAGCACGCGAGGTCAGTTAAGGGAAACAACAAAAACACTACAGAGCAATAGGCCGAAGGATGAGGAGAAAAACCAGATTTAAAGAAGGAAGAGAATGAGTTCAGTCTGGGGTTGCCCTGCACACCCTGAGCTTAGGAAAGAGATGCGGATGTGGGAGGTTGGAAGGGCGGCAGGGGGAGTTAGAAGATGATGGAGAGAGAAAAAACGTGGACAGAGGACAGAACTCAGAAAACACCAGTATCTTAAGAATGGAGATCAAGAGTATATTAACACGATAAGCACTGCATAAAATATATAGAATCGTTGAATCACTACATTGTACACCTGAAACTAATATTAAAGGTAGTAAATTATACTGGGATGTAAATTATACTGGAATTTTTCAAAAAAAAATTTTTAAAAAGAGGTAGGATTTCCAGATGACAGGACCAAGGATACAAACCGTCACAGCCACAGCAAACAGCTATTGACTGTGTACCAAGTGTGAGACCTGTTCTCTTGTTTCCAGTCAATTTGCTCACAGCAACCCAAGTCCCCATTTTACAGAAGATAAGCCGGCAGAACCAGGAGAATGCCAGATGCCTGAGAAGGGTCAAGAAAGACAGAGACTAGAAAGAGATCAGTGGATGTGACAGGAGGCCACCTTCATGAGAAGGGAATCCACGACTTCAAGGAGGACAAGATAAGACTTCAGAGGCCTAGGGTGCTCCCGGAAATGAGGAAGTGGTGACAGGGCTGACAGACCACTCCTGCCACCAGTAAGGCTGGGTGGTGGATGGGAATGGGGGTCGGGGAGGCTGAGTGGGCCTCGTTCTTTAATAGGGCACACCCTGGAGCAGGCTCACAAGCTAAAAGGAAGGAGGCGGGAGGGAGTATAAAAGGCAGGGTTAGGAGGAATTGGAGATAATACAGCAAGATGTCTGACCCCAAAATAAAGCTTCTAACCCAAGTACCAGGCCTTTGAATGACTTCCTCCCAGGGACAGAAGATTTCTAAGATTTATCTTGGTGGAATTGTACCTGGATCAGACTGCTACGTTTTGATGGAAAGAAATGCCTTAGAAATCCTACTTTGACTGGATTGGAAGCAAAGGAAAACCCAGTGCTATTTAATGATACCTCCCTGCCACACCAAACACAGACGGACAAGCTTCACGCGCATGCGACCCGTGCCTTCAGACAGGGTCCGTGCTCAGAAGGACCCCGCGCTTGGCCTAAGGCTTTGCTGTCACCATCTTGAAATTCTGAACACACGTTGAATAAAGGGTCCGTCATTGTCATTTTGCACTGGGCCCCATAAATTGTGTATCTGGTCTTGGAAACCTGTTGGGGCTGGGGTCAGAGATCAGGGAATAAGTTACTCAAAACAAAGAACCTGACAGCGCGGATACGCAGGGGCTGCTCATGGAACACACACCCCAAGCAGCCCTGAGCTGGGAGTAAAATGCCCTCTGCAGTAACCTTGAAAGCCTGGCCCAGGCATGCCTGTGCCACCCTTCAGAGAGGCAGCTTCTGGTTGGTGAGTAAGGGGGTAGGAACTGCTGGGACTCAAAACCCTTGCCAAGTCTGCTACCGACCACCTGTGTGATCTGGGCTGAGTTGCTAAACCTCTCTGTGCCTCCAAATCCTCTGGAGCCAACAGGGATGATCACCACAGCACATCTGCCTCACTTCGTCTGAGGCTCCTCCGTGAAAGAAACACATTTAAAACAGTGCCTAGGGGCGTCTGGGTGGTTCAGTGGGTTAAGCATCTGCCTTTGGCTCAGGTCATGATCCCAGGGTCCTGGGATCGAGCCCCCCCCCCCCCCCCACCCCCGCATCGGGTTCCCTGCTCAGCAGGGTGCCTGCTTCTCTCCCTCTGCTGCTCTGCTTACTTGTGCTCTCTCTCTATCTCTCTGTCAAATAAATATATAAATCTTTTTAAAAAATAAATTTAAAAAAATGAAACAGTGCCTGGCTCGTCGGGAGGGGCAGCCATTGTCCTCTATTACCAGCACCACGGTCATCAAAGCAAAGGGAATAAACCCAAAAGGGGAGGGGGTAGCTAGTCATTTCTCCTCTGCAGACAGGGGCGAGGGAGTCACCAGAAAAAGAGGGTGGGGAAAGTACACTGAAAATAAAGTCTTAGAACCATCTGCTATCCCTTTATCACGTCAGCAGCCTCACTCTGGAATTCTCCGCCGTGCAGAATCCCACCGAGCCCCAGGACTGCTGAAGCGTTCAGAGACGGCTGCGCCCCATCTTCCTACCCCAGTCTCTGTCCCCGGAGCCCACTCCTTTGTGTCCTGGCCCTATGAAGCCATCACCCCAGGGACCGGTCAGCCCGATCCAGGCACAACCCGAGGCCCTTCTTTTCACCTTGGCAAGCGTGCACCTGGATTTGTGTTCCTGGCACGGCGCTCGGAGGGGACCGGCTGTGACAGTAAGGAAGGTCCAGCTTGCCTTCCTCTCTCTCCTTCCCCTGGGGCGCATCCATCTGTCAAGCTGCAGAAATAGTGCTTGCCCACTTCCCCATCCAGGGGCTGGATTCTCCAGGTAGCACCTCCCGCCTGGAGTTATGAATACCTTCAGTGTTGCCCCAGAATACTTACAGCGCCCCCCTCCCCGCTCCAAGCCCACCCCGCTGGCGCCCTGTCTGGGGGAGCAGGGTACGGGGAGGAGGAGGCCGCGGAGGAGGAGGGCGGAGAATCAGGGGCAGTTTGCGCGAACAAAGCCGGCTGCTGCAGACAGCAGAATCCTTCCTGCAGGGGAGAAGCAGCCGCCTTCCCCACTGATAACTTAATGACTCTGGCACATTTTCATCAGCCCAACTTGGAGCACGCAGTGGGTATCTGAGCCAGTGGTTTCCGAGAGACTGAAAGCAATTACAGGATGAGCGTCCAACGACAAAGCCTGGGCCTTGGGAGTCACCAGGCCGCATCTCATTCCCAGTTCTGCCCCGTGGCACTTTTCCACGACCCGAGGATGCTACTTCCCTCTCTCTGCAGCTCCACTTCCTCAGTCTGTAAAATCGACCCAGCAGCACCTGTTGGCTGCTGAGGCCTCCAGACCGTCACACTTACAGACTGTGAGGCAGGCACACGGTCCCACGCGGGAGTTCATAGCAGCCCACAAGATAGGGATGGTCGGCCCCACTTCACAGATGGGGAAACTGAGTCTGAGGGCGTTGAAGCAACTCCCTCCATGGCAGGGCAGGATTTGAACTCAGGTCTGCCTGGCTTTGAAGCACATGGCTGAACAATGTGCTATCCTCCCTTGGGACGCCCCTGCCACTGCCTGGAGCTGACCTCCACGGCCCCTCGCCCTATGCCTCTGGTTTGGCCGGCGGGAGGCACGGACAGGAGAATGGAGGGTGAGAAGAGGAAGATGGGAATTGGTGCCCTGCCCTTCCTGCTTGGGCAGCGTGCTGGCACAGGCACTACCCCACCCTCCCTCGTCCTGGGCACCATGTGTCCTCCCCCTGCCCCTTGGCACTCGAGATGGAAGGGCTGCCCCTCTCCCTGCTGGCACTTGCTATCCCGCCCACATCTCCTTCATCGTCCCGTCAGCCGCTTGTCTTCCCTTCAGCCCTTCTGAGTAGAATCCTATGTCCCACTGGGCCCAGGACGGATACACAAGGAGGCCGATCTGACAAGGGAATCATACCCTACCAGACTGGGCCATAGACGTTTGGGGCTCCCCATACCTTCCTGACTTCTCTCCGCAGAAGCATGTGGGGGATGGAGGAAGGCCTGCAATCCCCTGGGTAGTCCCTGGGTAGGGAGAAGCCCCAGTGAGGAAAGCCCTGCAGGACTCAGCGTGGGATAAAACTCGGGGGCTACTTCAAAAAGCCACCAGGGCAGACTTGCTCACGGTGGGGTATTAATCCCTACGACTATTTTTAATGCCTAGGCCTTAAAGAGCCAACGATGGCTCCACTGACCCAAATGAGGAGGGTAGCCCGGGTCCTGCAGTGTCTCGGCATCAAGAGGCCCCCCTTGGGCAAGTCCCAGTGGGCTTCTCCTCCTGGCCCAGATGTCCAAGGCCCAGACACGTTGGGTGGCCTTTGGGAAGCCAGGGTTCTGGCCCTGGCTCGCCTACTCACCAGCTATGTACCTGTGGACAAACCCCATACTTCTTTGGGCCTTGGTTTCCCCAACTGTAAAACAGGACAGTTGAATCAAATGATCTCAAAGTCTTTTGATTCTAGCACTTGGTGATTCTCTGTTTTCTCTGGGCTCTCTGAGGCCTGTATGCCTCAGCAACTAGTCCCTGGACCCTGAGAGAAAACCAGGGTCAGCTCCCGGCCTTAGGACCCACCCTGGGCTGCCTACATCCCTATCCCCTTCCCCCAACCAAGCCGGGTTGGCAGCTGCCTTCCTGTGGCTTCGTTTCTTCTTCCAGGCCACACTTGGTGCTTATTTTAAACTGAATTCTTCCGGATAGAAGCACAGGGGGGATGGAATAAGGGTGGGATGTAACATCCTGATTTTTCAAAGCCGCATTCCTTGGGGCCTGGCACGGACCCATGTATTAGGAATGAGCCCAGAGACAGGATCTATCAAATGCCAGTGATCCGCAAGTCCTGTGTCTTCAGTGAGGGAGGGCATTCTGCTTATTTCAGGAATTTGCTATATACTGAATGTGACTCTGGTTTTTAAAAAACAGGAAGAATGGAGATAAGCAACAAGCCTTTCATTTCTAAATACAAAAAACCCGATTTCAGATCCCCAGCAGAGAATGCAGAAACTCCCCAAACCAAAGCATTAAGTGTGTTAGTGGGACTCTTTCCTGCCTCGCTGAGAAGCAGGGTAGCAGAACTCTCGTGAACTCTGGGATCTGCCTGCTTGGGGTGGGTGACCTTGGGCAAGTTACTTAATCTCTCCAAACCTTGGTTTCCTGGTCTGGAAAATGGGGCTGATGACAGTTCACATCTCACCTGGGTGTTATGAGAACTGAAAGAGCTCATCCTTGGGAAGTACTCAACACAGTGACCGGCCTTACGCCCACTCAACGTAAGGCGTGCTTGCTACCTCCTCTGGTCCCTGATGCCTCCAGTAGCCAGGGCACAGAACAGAACTGGGGACCCAAGCTCTACTTTCCTAACTTGGCATTAAAAAATAAATAAATATTTATTGAGCACAACTATGAACCAGACAGTGAGCTAACTGTTTTTGCACACAGTCTCGTTTAACCCTCTGGGAAACCCTCTAAGGTTAATCTTATTGTCCTCACTTGACACAAAAAGAAAGCAAAGCTCAGAGAGGTTTGGGGATTTGCCTAAGGTCACAGCCAGGAAGTGATGTAGCAAAGATTCAAATCCTGGAGTTCTGACTCGAGAACCGCATTCTGGGGTCCCCTTGCAGAGACCGTATCTTCAGTCCTTATTCTGGTGTGTCCTACCCTGGCACGTCCTTAATCTACTTAAAGGGCAAAATATAATTCTGTTTTTAATCATGCATTAAAAATTACCTAAATAATAAATGTAAATGTCAACATTTCCGGGGAAAATAAACAAAGGAAGGTTTAAAAAAAAATTAGACATGTTACCATAAAGTATGGCAGCCCCCAGATCTGGAAATGTGGCTAGGGTGCTCTCCCTCAGGCTCTCCAGGTGAACATCTGCCATCAACTTTGCCTCAGATGCAGATGGGGCTTTATTTGGGAGTCCCGACCTACCCGGTGTGTCCCATTGGCCTTTCCCTGAGGTAGACCCCCATCCACCTACAGCATCCACGTAAGTGCCTTGCTTCCTTTGGGGAACAAAATGCCCATTAGCATGTGGTGAATATTGCTGCCTGGATGTCCTACTAGTTCCACCTACTCCTGTGTCAGTTTCTTCATTCCCCAAAACTAACTTCTCCTCTAGAATATTCCAGTTAAGCCTCCTCATGTCTCCATGACCCAAGCTCAAGACTTCAAGAGCTCCTCCCTCTCACTTGGACCCCACATCCCATTCTGCAGGATTTTCACTCATAAAGTCTCTCCTGTTGGCCCCGTCTACTTTGCCCTTGCTGTCACCACCATCCAGACTTCACATCTTCTCCTATCTCCTTCTCAGCCCTCAGGCTGCAGGCTCCCTGCCCTGAATACACCTTTCCAGAACACACCTTTCTGGGATCATCATGTTCACAACTGATGATGCAGGCCCACCTCTAAGCAAATCAGCCTGCCATTCCCAGTACCCTTGTCCCATGCTGAACCCCCCAGTCTTCCTACCCCAGTGCTCTGTTCTGGCCAAGCTGGTCTCTCCCCTGTCCTGCTCTGTGCATCCCACACTCCTCCACATTTTGGGAGCAACCATTGTGCTAGGGCTGGGATGCAGGGTGAATGTAGCATACCTCATGCCCTCCAGAGGCTCACAGCTCAGCCCAAAGAACTGACAGACTGCCATCATCCAGTGTGACAGGTGGTGGCCTACACAAGGTAAGGCAGATCCCAGGAAAAGGTGAGTGACAGGAGAGGTGGGAGACACTGTAGGGTGGGGGGGGGAGGCATTGCTGACTGGGATCCAATCCTGGCTCCACCATTTTTTTTTTCTGGTTGACCTCAGGAAAGCTAATTAACCCCTCTTCTCCCCAGTCTCCTTATCTGTAGGATGGAGGTGACCATACCATCTGTCTCATGGCACTTCTGTGAGGGTTAAAGAATTAATATAGATAAAACCCACAGAATGTTCCAGGCCCATAATATAAGTCAATGAACTTCTGCTATTATTGCTATTAGCCTGCTGGTCTGCCACCACCAACTCCCACACATACCCCTCCCTCCGGGGAGAATAAAGTCAATTCAACACACATTCTCACAAGCTCTGCTTGGCCTCCTAGGGAAGTAGCCTCCGACACACCAGCTCCTGCCCCCCCACCCCCGCCCACCACTCCCTCCCCTGAATCCCGACAGCGCTCTCTATCTACTCAGTGAACTATACCTGGCCGGGTGTTATCTCTGTGATAGCGGCCTTATCTTTCCAACTCTACTGGAGATGGAGGACAGAAGGAACCAGCGAAAGAGGAAGAAACATTCATTAAGCATATCCCAGGTGCAAACATTTTTATATACATCATCACACGTGCCTTTCCCGACCATGCACCATCCCCACTCCACACCTGGACCTGGAGCCTCCCAGCAGCAAAATGATTATTTCAAAAGGCCCCAGGTAACAAGCGAAAAACCAGCAGAACCGCCATCTGACCTCGGCTTTTTCTCACTCCAAAGTCAGGTCACGTCCCTCTTCACAGAGCTCTCTCTCTCTCTCTCTCTCACCTGGGTGGCCCTGACCTTGCTGCCCACTTCCCTTAACCCCCACAGCGACTGGAAGTGAGACACATCAAAGGCTGTGCCCCAGGCCCTTTGACCTTACAATTCCACTCCTAGGAAATCATGAAAGCATTATGCAAAGATACAGCCTCAATATTGTTGGCAATAGTGAACAAACTTTAAACTGCCTAAATGTCCAACAAGCGGAACACGGCTTGAGCAAACTGGGGCATGCCCACGTGATGGGACACCATGTAGCCCTCCAATGTCATTAACATGCCTTTACTAACCTAAAGCGATGCTTCCCATGTACTGTTGAGTGGGGGGATGGGTGAAAACGGTCTGTACCATGGTGTGCATGCATGCACACGCACGTGTGTGCGTGTGTGTGTATGTCTGTGTGTGTGTGTGTGTACAGAGAGAAACGGAGATAGAATCCTCAAATGATATACAAAACCAAAACGGAAGCTATCTCTCAGGAGAAAGCTTATGGGTGATTTTTATTTCTCCTTTATGCGAATCTGTGATTTCTGATTTTTTTGCAGTGAATAGGTATTAT
Source organism: Lontra canadensis (assembly GCF_010015895.1). Taxonomy (NCBI): domain Eukaryota; kingdom Metazoa; phylum Chordata; class Mammalia; order Carnivora; family Mustelidae; genus Lontra; species Lontra canadensis. The sequence goes on from NW_022631092.1 coordinate 5,300,114, forward strand.
TTCCATAGAAAAGATCGTTTTTAAAAAAATCTGCTGCCCATGTTCATATCTACCCTGTTACTGGTCCTCTGCATCTTGGTAGGAATTATTTGCCACAAAGTTTGCATTCAGGAACAGCTAGCGGAGAATCGGCTCTGGCTGGAGGACAAAATAATTCAAGAGGGCTTGGGCTACAGCTCGGAAAAGGCAAATCAAGTCCTTGAGAGCGCCAGAGGTGTGGGCCAGGGGAGGGGAGGGCAGGGCAGGCAGCAGGAGCAAAGGAAAGAGAGAGATGCAGGTGTGAGGGGAGCAGGGAGAGAATTGGGCAGCTTCTCTTCAGCCCTGCCTGCGGGACCACCCTGCTGGGACACCATGCAACCTGTGTCCGCAACAGGATGGCATTTAAATATTTAAAAAGACCCATCTTTGCCGTAACAAATGCACTCAATCTCCAGGGATCAATCCCATGCCACTGGCCCTGCTCCACAAATCAAGTTTCTGGGGCATGGAGCCTTCCCCACCCTCCCCTGCCGCACCCCATGCAAGGACCTGCAAGATAATAGCGTGGACAACTGAGTGATGAGCCCGGCTTCCCTTCAGTGACAAGGGCAGCCAGCCTGAAGGCCGCGTTATTGGCTTTTCCACTGCAGCTCGAAGCTAAAAGCACATGAGCCTTAGAGAATGTGGGGCCTTAATGCCCTCAAAAAAAAAAAAAATTTTTTTTTAATAAGACTGCAATAGTCATCTGATTCTCCCGGTACACTCAGGTAAGGGGGAATCCAGAGTAATTTTAGGAAGTTGAGGTCAAGCAGATTTTCTGAGACTACGTTGGGTGCAAGCTGCGTCTTCCCCATATGCCAGTCCATCCAGCCCACAGCCCCTCTCAGCCTGCGAATGTGATGGTCCGACATCTTGTCTCCAGGGAGAAGAGACTCATCGTTAAGCCACTGCCTGGGAAGAAAGGAGCCCATGGCGTGGGGAAGGGGTGCTGATGGGGGAGGTCGAGATACTCAAGAAAGGAGACCCCTCATTGACGAATCAGGAAAGTGACATCCTAGCCCATGAAGGGTAGAACCAGGACCACACCCCCAGACTTTTTGCTTTTCCTCCCATACCCTTCTCCCTCCAGGATTCCACCACCAAGAATGGCAGGAAGGAACCACAAACCCTATTCTGAAACTGCCCCACTTGGACATAGTTAACCCCCACTGAATTTCTAGAAGGGAGGCAACACCACAAAGTGGCCGTGTTTTCAGTCACGGGCCGCACAATCAAAAACACATGCCTATGGGGGGAGAGGTGGTGGAGACCAAGGTTTTTACTGATCTGGAGACTGAGTTGGGTGCACCCACTCCTGGAGTGTGAGTACCAGACAGCACTCAGAGCTGAGTCATGCTCCCGGGAGGGCTCTGACCATGTCTATTGCCTTTTGTCACTAATCCACTCTAATGCCCCAGTTTCGGGGAGAGGGTGATTTTAATAGATTTAAATGTAAAAGGCTTAAAAGTATATAATCTATTCCGTTCCTGCCAGCCTGACGCCTAGAAGCCATCTGTTACCAGTGGACATGGCTTCATCTCATCAGTGAGATATGTGTGATCATTAATTCACTTCTGGTTGTTCTTTAGAGATGGGGAGACAGGGTAGGCGGAGGGGCGGAGGGAGAGGGAGAGAGAATCCTAAGCAGGCTCCACGGCCAGTGAAGAGCCGACTCAGGGCCCAGTCTCATGACCCTGAGATCATGACCTGAGCCAAAATCAAGAGTCAGACACTCAACCAACTGAGCCACTCGGGCGCTCCATTAATTCGCTTCCAAAGGTTTATTTACTTATTTATTTATTTGAGGCAGGGGAGGGGCAGAGGGGGCGAGATAGAGAGAGAATCTTAAGCAGACCTCAGGCTGAGTGCAGAGCCCAATGCGGGGCTCAATCTCATAATCCTGAGATCACAACCGGAGCCAAAACCAAGAGTCAGACGCTTAACTGGCTGTGCCACCCAGGCACCCCTAATTCACTTTTAAAAACATGTTTTTTCCTCAACTCTCAGGAGAGCCTAACTCCAGGGTAGGAGGGCATATTTTCCCGGCAGTATGTGTGGACACGTCCCTTCACCTCTCTGCACCCCAGTTTCTTCATACTAAAGTGAGGTCAACTGTCCCCGCCTCTCAAGGTTACGGTGAGGACTTACAGAGACATCGCACAGAACGGGCTCAGCACCGCGCTCCGCAGGCGGTAAGCGCAGTGAGCGGGCGTTATCACCGCGATCTGAAAAAACTGGGAACAAAAGACAAGCACTGGCAAGGCTGTGGAGAAACTGGAACACTTGGACGCTGCTGGTGAGAATGCAAAATGGTGCAGCTGCTCTGGAAAATAGTACGAAGGTGCCTCAAAAAACTAAAAATAGAATTGCCACAGGCTCCAGCAATCCCACTTCTGGGTATTTGTCCAAAAGAACGGAAATCAGGATCTCAAAGAAATATTAGCACTCCCAGGTTCATGGCAGCACTATTCGCAGTAGCCAAGATGTGGAAACAACCTAACTGTCCATTAACAGATGGACAATGACAAAAATGTGGTAGATCCATACAACGGAATATTCCCCATCTTTTAAAAAGAAGGAATCCTTCAATATGCAACAGCATGAATGGATCTCGAGGACGTTGTGCTGAGTGAAATAAGCCAGTCCCAGCAAAGCCAATACTGCGTGACTCTACTTACATGAGTAGCCAACCTCGTAGCATCCGAGGGGGCAGGGGCGGTTGCCGGAGGGTGGCGGAGAAGGGGGTTAGGAAATCACTAAGCAATGGGCAGAAGGTTTCAGTTGAGGAAGATGAATAAGCCCTACAGATCTTCTGCCCAGCACCGTGCCTGTATTCAGCAATATCTATCGTACACTAAAAATGTATTAAGAAGGTAGGTGTTAAGTATTCTTTCTACAGTAAAATAAACTTAAATTTTTTTTTTTTTTTAATTTTTAAAGAAAAAACTGGGAATGGGCAGCTGGATGGCTCCGCCAGTTCAGTGTCTGCCTTCGGATCAGGTCATGATCCTGGGGACCCGGGATGGAGCCCTGCTCCGCGGAGAGCTTGCTTCACCCTCTCCCTCTGCCCTTCCCCGCTGCTTGCACTCTCTCACTCTCTCAATTAAATTTTTAAAATCTTAAAAAAAAAAAAAAAAAAGGAAGAAAAAAGAAAAAAACTGGGAAAGAAAAAAAAAAAACAAAAAACCTCCATGACTCACTTCCATTGTGCCCAAGGAAAGGGGTAAATGGGGGCTTTGCTCCACTCTACATGGCTGCTACTTAGAGACACAATGTTTTCCCTTTCTTCCATATGAAAATCATCCCCCCACCCCACCACCATCCTCTCTCCTATGATGCTACTTAAACAAAGACAATGGCAAAGTGGGTCTCATCCAGAGTCAGTCCCAGTGATGCTAATAGAAAATTCAGGGCTGGGAGCGATTGGAGAGAGAAGAGATAAACATTTAGAATGATTTTTAAAACAACCCAGTAGCCCAACCCAAGGATTGCTTTCGTATGTCTGTCTCCAGTTATCATCCCACCTCTAAAAGGGGGCTAATGATACTGTTAGGATTTAAAGCTATTAAGTAAATTAAGGCCAAGTGCTGGATTGCTGAGCTTTATATGGGACTGCTGAGTTTTAGATCAATGCTGGGAAAAAAACGGGAAAGGAAAATTTCTAAAGAGACCAACTAAAACAGTGCGGCAAGCCTATAGCCATTGGCCTGGAGAATTCCTGAAGACTCTAGAACTTCCGGATGCTAAAAGCAGGGAACAATAAAAAGGCTAGAAGCCTTCGAATTTGAATGAAGTAGACCAGTCACTCTGAAAATTCAGAAGGAATTCCCCTGAGAAGCTCGCAAAATATGCAGGTTCCTGAGCCTGCTCCCCGCGGTTCTGATGCAGAAGGTCCAGTAAGAGGCCCAGAAATCACATTTTAATAAGCATCTCGGTTATCTCTGTGCAGACGGCCCAGGTCCACATTTTGACAAACACCGACAGCCTTCCCCACAATGTCATACTCAGTTGCTCTGTGGATAAGAAACATTTTTCTTTGGCAAGAGATTGAAACAGAAGAACCAGAATTTTACTCCTAAAGCTTGGTAAACATTAAGGATAATTAACAGGGATTGGTTACTTGCTGGAAAATGAAGTATTCATGTACACACACACCACAGACTAGGTAAAAAAAATAAATTATGTTCAGATGATTTAGTATTTCTCTGAGATGGAATAAATTCGATGGCTGAGTGAAAGGCAACTGGCAAACTATCTATCACCTGAAGTTAGCAGCTAAGATAATATTTCAACCACCCATCCTGAAAGGGATGCTTGGACCAAGAACATAATAGGACAACTACATTTAGGAATACAAACCAAGAAGGGTTAAACATAATCACACCTGAAAGATAGCTATTACTACTCCACATATAAACCCAGGAAGAGGTGGCGGGGTACAAGGTGGCCTAATATTTTCATAAATAACTCCGGAGATGGAGTGGGGATTATGCAAATCAAACCATAGACAACACAACAATGGCAGGGATTGCAAATCTGCAGAGGATGAAATTCAACTACGGGGCAATGTCTTTAAATTTGCCTTTATTGAATCTCGTATATTGAAGTCACATATTATTGTATCTCTTTATTGAGACTCAATAGGGCTAAATGCAGAGTGATTTATGGAAGAAAGAAAAATCAAATGCATGAAGTAGAAAAGAGCACGCACCTGGCGAGGCATGGGGTCAGGACAGGCCCGGCATGGGAGGTCGTGGGCATGGTGCACAGGGCAATGGGGGGGCCAAGTACTTCAGTTCTCTACACATACCGGCTGTTATTAAGAGCCGATGGGTAAAATAAACAGGGAAGTGTGTCTGTTACTCTCGGAGCTACTTGGCCCTGGTGTTACTTCCAGTGGGAGTGCCGAACTTAAATGTAAACCTGGAAGGGAATTTAGAGCAGGCCATCACAGAGGTTATGGGATGTGGCCCTAGATAATAAACCAAGAATACAAGGGGATGTGAAAAGCACCCCCAGAATAGACAAAATACTCACTGTGCCTATTTTGGGGGGAAAGATGTGTAAAAGATAAAGGGGCAAAAGACAAAATCTGCTAAAATGGAAAATTTAGCTCCTATTAAGGGAAAACAGAGCACAGTTGGAATCATGAAAGAAAGGGTAGTTTATGGTAACACCATCCCTGGGGACACTCAAGGAGGTGACCGGACACATCTCTACTTAGGATCCATTAGAGATTATTAAAAGCATTCCTTGCTCAGTTCGGGGGTGGAGGGTGGGCCTCATGACCTCCCCAAAGGTCATCCCTATCCCAAAGGATCACGTGTCTGAAGGGCACCAGATAAAAATAAAGTCTATTAATCACCAAGCTGCCACACAATTCCCTAAGAGAGCCAGGAGAGAGAAGGGCAATCTACGGTAGGCCGTGGTCCCCGAGGGAGGAGAAGGGAGGCAGCGGCTGCATGGGCAGAGCCAAGGAATCAGCCACTGAGACTTCCAGAAAGCCAACATCAGGCCTTTGTATAGTCCTCCGGAGCATCACGGGGTAAACAGAAGGAGGAAGAGACTGCGGGGAAGGGGACAGAAAAAGAGCGAATGGCCCTGGGAGCTCCTAAGCACAGTGACAAGGGTTGGGGGAAGGACAGGATGTAAGCACCCGGTGCAGAAAGACGGGAGCCAGGCAAGCGAGGGACACCCACAGAGGGTGCTCCATGGAGGTTAACAGGCGAGGAGGAGGACAGCTGGAAAAGGAGTGAAGAGAGGAACTGAGAGGTGGGTGAGGAAGGGCCTTGTCAGGGGTGTCTGGGAATTTATGGGATTATGGGCTGCAAGTCCCATGAAAACTGAAGAGATAGAGCAAAAAAGTAATCCCACTAGCTATGCGAGCAGAAAATCAGATCACAAAAATGAAGCTATTTAAAAGAGAAATTGAATGGCAGTGCCCCAGTCCCAAAGCAGCTGTTGGCATTCTTGGGGGCTGGGCGGCTCCAGCCAGACACAGCTGGAAAGTCTGCTCTTCGGGGGTCCTTCTGACCCTTCCCAGCCCGGAACCAGTCCCCAGAGGGCTCACGTGCTAGGGCTTTGGTGCAGCCGAACAAAACAGAGGCCCTTCCGGGAGGCAAGACCCAGGCCAAAACAGGTACCTCATGACTTCGCCAAGAGACACCAGCCCCCATGCCCTGCCTCCTCCTGGTCCTGGAACAAAACCGCTGTGGGACGGAGGTGTTACCTGTAAGAGTTGTCTCGTGAGTGCCATCGGTACGGTGTATTAAGCAGCCAAATGGGGGTCATGGAGTTTGAGTTCTTCTAGCAAAATGTTCTCCAACAGCTGTCACCCCACCAGGCACAGAACAACTTTTTGAAATCAGAAGAGGCCAGTGAAGAGGGAGGGAAGGAGCACCACCCCCGATGTGCTCCCTGAGCCCCACCTCCCCCATTCGCCCTCTGCTTCCACAGCGAATGCGGACACCGCCAGATGCCTGCGAAAGGAACCACTGAGCCACAACCCTGCCTGAGCCACCTCGCTGCCCTTCCCCCGTGGCCCAGCTCTGCGTCCTCGGAGCGGAAAAGACACGAAGGGAAGATGGTCAGGGAGTGTGGTTTCTAGGGCAGTCCCTGCTGTGGAAGGAGCAGATGGCGCCCCATACAGTGAGAGATATCTAGGGCAAGGATTTTAAACCCACCACCCAATGCTCGGGTAGGTGAGAAAGACAACAGTGTTCCAGCTGACAGCAATCCCTCAGAGCTGAAGGGTCAACTCCTGCTCCCTGCCCCAGCTCCGTCTGCACCCCCTAAACCAAGACCAGCCAGTCCTTGCCCAAGAGGTGCCTCTGAAGCAAGCAAGAAAGGCCGGAGATGGACCGTGGGCTGTTTATTAAGCTAAGTCGTCGTCCGAGGAAGATTCATAACTTGCCCTACCTGGGACAGAAGAGAGAGAAGGAAATGAAAGCGAAACATGAAAAGCCAAAGGAGCCAAGTACCTTTGTCGGAGGAGTTTGAGTTATGCTTTTGTTTGTAACTCTCTGAAACAGAGAAAGAAACAGAGGATGAATCTGAGAGAGAGAGAGAGAGAGCTCGCCAGAAAAAAGCCACGGAGGAAGAGCTGCCAGAGACAGGAGGCCGGCACCCCTGGCTGCCTTCTCCCTCACGCACAAACACCTGGGTAGGCGAAGCCTTGGCGGCGGCAACAAAAAATGGTCCCTTGGTGGCAGGCATGCGAGCTGGGGGGCAGGCCCAAGAGGGGAAGCCAGGGAGGCTGAGGCTGGGGGTGCAACAGCCAGGGAAGCGCAGGGAAGGGGGTACCAGGGGCAGAGGCAGGGTCAGGAAGGCGGCCTGGGCCATACTTACTGTCACAGACGTAAGGTTTGTCATGGTCTTCCTGAGAGGCAGCATCGTGCCTCCTCCGGCCACCTGCCGAGCCACGGGCCTGGGGAGACAAGGAACGGGGATGCCCGTTACAGTGATGCTCACTACGGCTCCTGAGCTTGTACTCTGTGAGGCCCCGAGCACTTCACCTACATCTCTTCCTCTGGTCTTCCTCACAGCCTTTGAACCAATACCAACCCCATTCTACAGGCCTGGAAACTGAGGCCCAGAGAGGTCAGGGAACTTGCTCCAGAGCACTCAGCTACTCACCCACGTCATCTCATGAAACTCTCACAACTCCAAGAGAGGTACTACTTTTCTCCCCATTTTGCAGATCGGGAGACTGAGGCAACCCCAGGTTAAGTAGCTCGCCCAGGGTCCCTCCGCTATGAAGTGCGGAGCCAGGACGTAAACTCACAACAGTCTGACTGCAAACCCTTCATCTTCCCCATCCCTGTTCTCTATGGTTGCCACAGGGACCTCCTCCTCCAGCTGCGTGGCCTTCTAGCTTCATGGGCCCCACATGGAGATGCCCACCCTGCTCCCCTCAGCTGACCGGATGATGGCGGCCTGGAGCAGGGAGTGTGACTGCAGTCATCACCCCGGGCTCTCGCCCCAGGCTCACACAGTCCTCTTCAAGTCTCTCAGGGGCCAGCCAGGCCTGGAATCCAGCCCGGGCATGGCGGTGAGCTCTCCTCACCCCTCTCCCCTGCTCCTCCTGGGGGTGAGCGTCAGCTGAGGCCTCCCGGTGTGACCTGCTTCAGGCCTCTGGCCAGTAACAAAGGCCTTGACACCTCACAGTCCCGACTCCTGATCCCACCACCCTGCGGGCATCTCCAGAAAGAGCCGGCCCAGCCTGGGGTGGGGGTGGGAAGTGTTCCACCTCCAAGGGTGGAGGAGAGCAGCCAGAGAGGGTGCTGGCAGCATGGCAGCCCCAGGACAGCGGCTGCAAGAACACGGCAAGGTTTATTTTTAAACCTTTGTAAGTCCCACACAGTCACGTGGGTAGCACCCTGGCCGCCTCCAGGTCATTCTCTGGTAATGAGTAGCAGTAAACTCCAAACCAGGGAAAGGGCCTGCTGAGGGCTTTGGGGACCAGAAGGGGCCCGAAGCAGATGAGAAATAAAACATGGCAGCCACCTGGGGTGCGGGGGAAATGGGGCAGTCCCAGGGCCTGGGCCTGGACAAGTGGCCCTGGGGACCTCAAGGCCAAAAGGCCTGTGATGCACACACACACACACACACACACACACACACACACACTTGCGGGGGATTTCACAGCGGAAAGGCCTGTACCCCAGGCCTGCGATGTTCACACGCTCTCACAAACACACACTCTTCACAGTCAACACCACCTGCCAAGCTACCACCTCCGCCACCTCCTCAGCGCATCTCTCTCCAAAACAAATTACGAAATTCCACCTCCCTGCTTCCCTCCCTCCTACTGCTTTGCCTCTCTGCCTCCCCAGCCCCCACCCAAGGCCGCGGGCCCCCAGCAGCACCCCCCCACCCCCACCCCAGCCCTCATTACTCAGAGTTGACCTGCAGGGGGAGCTGTGAGGTGCTGCGGTCACGGGGGTGGGGGGGGTGGGGGGGTGGGGGGGGCACAGACAGGCCTCCCCACCTGCCCACCACCGGGACAACAACGACCACGACAACAGGGAGGGTGGTCACACTCAGCTGCCCCCCCCACGCCCCCATGGTGAAGCCAGGGACAGCTTGACGTGCGCAGCCCGCAGCCCTGTCACAGCCGCCTGCTGCAGGTGAAAGCAAGTCAAGCAGAATGACGAGCCAACAGCAGACGCGGGAAAGGGGCTCTGAGACTAAAAATACCGCCTGGGCCAAGAGGAGGGGAAGCGCGCACTCGTGGGGGAGCTGCCTGCAGAAGGGGGAGGGCCCCCGCTGAGAGCCAGGGCTGGATCTCACCCCGCAGGACAGACCAGCACCATGGCTTCCACACTCTCCCTGCACCTTGGTTTCCTCAACTGCAAAATGGGCACACGGAAGGGAATCGCTCAAACTTGGAAACTCAGATGTTTGCTCAGATGTCACCTCCCCCGAGAAGCCCTCCCTGACCAACCTAGATCCATTCATAGCCTCTCCATCATTCTCTTTCCCCTGCCCAGCTGTATGTTTTGTCCCGACACTTAGCGTGGTTTGACATTATATTATACATGTTGTTGCTGTACTTGTTGATCTTCTGTCTCCCCAATAAGGGCTGGAAAACGTCTACTTGGGCTGCACTATATTCAAAACCTGGTACGGGGCCTGACACTTAAGACACTTTTAATAAGCCTGGGCTAAATCAGTTGGCCCGTCAGTCAGTCAGCGAGTCGGCCGTATTTGGTTCTCCTTCATTCTTTATATCATAATGCTGTTGTTTCTTCCTTCAAACGTCATCTTAGACTTTGCATTTCCCTTCTGTTCCACATTTTAATCCAGGAGCGCACCCACTGACCCTGAGCGGCTCAAAGAACCTACCAGCTGGGGTTCTACTCTGCACTGCCCTTCCCAGTCCACCCTGGGACTCCCAGATCAGTTAGGGTCACTCATTCATTCATTCATTGCCATCTAACACCCACTGACACACCCAACAGCAACCTAGTGCCAATCTCATCAGGTTCCCCTCGTGCTCATATATGATCCCTGCCACTGACCAGCCTCTGCTCTGCCACCCACAGTTCTCCATCGTTTAGCCCCACTAACATCCCACTCCTCTGAGAACTTTCCTCCCGCCAGACTAAGGAGTAAAAAGAACATCAGCTTTAAAGTCAAACAGGCATGGGTTAAATCATCAGCCATGTGTCTGTAAACAAGTTACTTCTCTAGGTTTTCATTTTCTCAGCTGTAAAATGGGCACAGCAACACCTTTAGTGCAGAGTTGCTGAGAGGGCTGGCGCTAAGAGTGTGTGAAACCACAGGGGACAGAGCCACATCCACAGGAAGTGCTTGATAAATTACGTCCCCTTCTTGCCCAAGCTGATCTCTTCTCTCTCCTCTGAACTTTTACTGCATTTGGTTAGTGCACAGGCAGAAGCCTGCTGTTTTCTAATTGTATCATGGCCATTCGCATTTTCTCCTCAATTTAATCCCAAAGTCCTTAAGAGCAAAGAGGGCATTTCACACTTTGGTATGAACACCCAACACTTAGATCGGTGTTGGGCACATAGCATCCCAAGCTCTCTTACATGTATTAGGTCAATTCATTCCTACCGTATACCATGAGTTACAGAAAGTAATACTATTCCCATCGGCACTGATGAGACCAGCTCTAAGGTTTGTGACTCATCCATAGTCACAGAGTCAGTAGAAGGAGCACAGCCTAGGTTTCCAGGCTCTATTCTGTAAAACTTTGAGGCTGACTGTCCAAAAGAAACCAGTCCTCCCTCTCTGAGAATTGTTCATCCCACTCTACTCTTCCCCACCCCACCTCCCATTCAGACACTGGTAAGCCTTGATTAAGACAGCCTTGATTGTACCACGTGGCCCAGCCCCACTGGCCTCAGTTGATTGGCTGGCTCAAAAGTGGTCACATGACCTAAGCTGGGCCAATCAGATTCCACCTCCAAGCACCTGGCGTTGGGGCAATGACTGTAGTGAACACAGGTACATGAACTGGGAGCCCGTCAATGCAGGAGATATGGAGCTAGGAAACAGAGTCTTCTGACAGAAAAATAAAGAAGGAAGAAGCAGGGGCCACAACGGCCTAGGTTCTTTCCCTGTCCTAAGTCCCTGCCATTTTCTTGCCCTTCCTGAGAGTTGAAACTTCAAAAATTGTACATATTTGGGGCAATAACCCAGCCGCTTTTCAAATACTCCCCGTTTTTGCTGAAGTGTGGAGTTTCTTGCAATTAAAAGACCCTTGACTCGGGCTCAGGGAGCTAGTTCCTCTATGGGAGCTGTTCTCAAGTAATGGCTCATAAGGGGGTCTGCATCACAGCACTGAATAGTCCGAGAATGTTCCTTGAAACTTTACACTCTCGTTCTCTCACAAGCGCACCATGGCATTTTCCAGAGGCTCCCTGACATGATGATGTCCTCGTTCTGTGTGCTGGTGTATTCTGAAGATTAACATTTCTTCTGCTTGAATTTCTAATACAGTAAGTATCACTAGCTATAACCCACCAGAACAATAGCTTTCAGGGGGGCTCTCAGTAATTTTTAAGTAAAGAATTCCTGAGACCAAAAAAAAAAAAAAAAAAAAAAAGAACCATAGCTCCCTATCCTTGCTATTTATTTATTTGTGGGGTTTTTTAAATATTTTATTTATTTATTTGAGAGAGAGAGAGAGAACATGAATGGGGAGGAGAGGGGAACAGATTCCCTGCCGAGCAGGGAGCTGGATGGAGGGCTCCATCCCAAGACCCTGGGATCATGACCTGAGCCGAAGGCAGACACTCAACAGACTGAGCCATCCAGGTGCCCCCACATCCTTGCTATTTAAAATGTGGCCCTCAGACCAGCAGTGCGGGCATCACCTGGGAGCTTGTTAACCAGACAAACTCTCAGTGCCCCCCACACCCCCAGACCCACTGCGTCTGAATTTGCACTTTAACAAGATCACCATGAGCTTCTCATGCACATTAGTTTGAGAAGCACAGGACTGCACCATAGCGCATCAATAAACAGTTCCTGATTGATTGATTGATTGATAATGCTCACATGGATGACTTCCAGGGATTTCATGAATTTTAAAGAGCTTGGATTCCTTGGGCTAAAGTTAGCAAAGATGCAATTATTAATTGTTGGGTCTGATCATCAGAACTCCAAGTGTTGTTCCCTTTGCACCCTCCGAGCAATGTCTAGACTTTATTAAGCACTCAGAATTGTCTGGGTATTAGTACTCCGTTTTCCTGATGAAAAACTGAGGCCCAGAGTATTGCTATAATTTGATCAAGATGATGAGGTTACATAATTCACCCAAAGTCTAGTAAATAGTGGAGCTGGGATTTGAACACATGGTTCAAACAGGGCAGAGGCTGTTCTTGGAATCACTACCTCACCCCTGACTTCCTCAATGAGTGCACAAAGCACCTAGGGGTCTTGTCAAAGTGCAGGCTCTAATTTGGTCCATCTCGGGTGGAGTCCAGGGTCCTGTGTGTCTGATAACCCCCCAAGTGGTCCTGAGGTCGAAGTCCAGGGACCACACATTGAGGTTCCACCTATCAGTCCTGACAACAGAAACACTCTCCGGGAACCAGCCGCTGCCTGAATATACCACTTAAAAGCGTAGCTTAACTGAGGCTATGGGTGAAGCAGTCTCACACCTGTATTCCAGCCCAGGCAGGCCTGCTTACGTCCTTCTAGGTCATCCCATGGCTCCCACCATGGGTGACATGTCCATAGTGTCCCTACCTAACATCGAGCCATTTAGCTGGCTCTTGGCCAACATCAGATGGGCCCTGAGCTAGGCGAAGCCCCATCCAGCTCCCTCACTGTGCTCAGGCCTTCTCTCTGCTCCCAGAAAGTTGAAACAGAACTTTTCTTTCTTTCCTAACACTCAGTCATTCATTTGACAAGCTGGTCTTTAGTCCCATGATGGGCACTGGGCCAGGCATGACTCCATGACAAAAGCACAGACCTGTGTTCGAATCCTGACTTCTTCTTTACTAGGTTAGATGACCTTGAGCAAATTCCATAATCTGTCTGGGAGTAATAATCCCAGAATCTGGGAATGAAACAAGAAGTGCTGGCCAATAGAGACATAATGTGAACCACACACATCATTTTAAATTTTCTAGTAGCCATACTTTTTTTTTTTTTTTTAAAGATTTTATTTATTTATTTGACAGAGAGAAATCACAAGCAGACGGAGAGGCAGGCAGAGAGAGAGAGGGAAGCAGGCTCCCGGCTGAGCAGAGAGCCCGATGCGGGACTCGATCCCAGAACGCTGAGATCATGACCTGAGCCGAAGGCAGCGGCTTAACCCACTGAGCCACCCAGGCGCCCCGCCATACTTTTTTAAAAAGAGTAAAAAGAGAAACAGGTACAATGGATGTTAATAATATCATCTATTCAACCCACTGTATTCAAACTATTATCATTTCAATATATAATCAATATAAAAAATATTAATGAGCTGCTTTGCATTCTTCTCATACTAAGTGTTTGAAATCTGGTGTGTATTTTACCTTTACAGCACATTGTAATTTGAACTGGCAATATTTTAAGTGCTCAGTTGCCACATGTCCCTATGAGGAACAGGGGAGAAATCGAGAATGCAGGACAAAGTACTAGTCATCACCCTCGATGTGTAGCTCTTGTTGTAAAGAGCCCCAGCACATGGCCTGGTGGCTAGGAAGCACACTGAACGAGTACCACTGCTGTGTTCTTACAGGGGAGACACCCAGCTCACATCCATGCTCTGCTGAGATCAATCATCTAGATCTAGGATGGGAGTGGAGAAGATGTGAAAAGGACCACTGTCCACAATCTACCCTAGTAACTGTGGTTTGAGCTGAGGGATGGGATGGAAGCAGGCCTGGTGGTACACAGCTCTTGGAGTTCACACAAGGTCCAGAGATTCTAAAACCTCCTCTAATGATGGAATTAGATATTCACTACTTTGTGGCCTGCAATGAAGTCATGAGTCTAGGCATTATCATTGGTTGCTGAAACAGCTAGATGAGAACTTGATGGGGAACCTTCTAGGGCGAGATCCGGCTGACAACACCTGAATCCACTGATCCATTTCCCACCCCCACCCCAGCCCTGAGAGCAGAACAGCTGGACAACACATACCTCGTGATGTGATACATGATACAGTAAGAGGCACAGGAAGGGTCCTTGCCCCCCCCCACAAAAGAATTTACACCCATATTCAAATAGTCTGAGCCTAATCAAGTTTCCAGAAAGTGAAGAGGATACATTAAATACCACCCATCCACAAATATAGAATGTGGGGAATTCTGCAAGAAAAACCACCCAACTTCTTCAACAAATAAATAGCATGGAGAAAAAAATATGTGTGTGCATGGGGGGGGGCGGTAGAGCAGGGAAGAGGTATGTCTCGAATAAAAAAGGCTTAAGTTTCAAACAAGCCAACTGTAAAAAGGCATTTTTGAGAAAATCCAGGGAAATCATCAGGGACTAGAGCATAGATATTAGAAGTGTCATTGTTTTTATTGGGTATAATAGCGCTATTCGTTAGAGAAATACATTAAGGTATGTGCAGGTTAAATTATAAAATGTCTAGGACTTGCTTTCAGATATTCTCCCAAAAATCGAATATACATACCAACAAAAAGTGGGAGTAAAGAACAAATAAAACAAGATCATGGCTGAAGCTGCTTGGCCACTAGAGAAGGCATCCAACATCAGAGGGCTGCCCTGCCCGGCCTGAGAAATGCCAGCCCCTGCCAACAAGCCAGAGCAGCCGAGCTCAATGTGGGCAGCACTGGACCACTGCTTACACCAGCCACCTGGGAATCTGCTTATAATACAGCTTCCTGAACCCTAACCTCAACCTCCTAAATCAGGACTTCTGGGAGTGGGTCCGGGAATCTGCATTTGATAGGCTCTCCTGGTGACTCTGATGGATACTGAAGCCCAAGAAGCAGAAGAATTGGGAGGCAGACCGTGATTAGCCTTGGACCCCAACCCGCAGGGCACCCGTGGATAAGAGGGTTAAGGGTCCTACCTACAGCCTAAAGGGGCCAGAAGGCCTAATCCTAATTCTCTAGACAGCAAGCAAGTTTACCCCTAGAGGTCTGTCTCCACCTCATTATTATTCATTGTCAAATGCCCTTGCAGACCCCTGAGGGTGACCGCCAAAAGCCCCTTGGGCTTGAACACGAGGACCCTGGAGGAGCAACCCGCATGCCTGAGAGCACCACCGCTCAGCCTTGGGTCCCTCCCCTCAAGCACCGCTCCCATAAGTTGTATACCTTCCACCACGGATTTCCCCTCAGCCACACCCCAGGCTTCTGGCCTCCTCTTGCCACATCCGGGGCCCCACACCAAAAGCCCATCCCCCACCCACTTGGAAACCATTAGCAGAGGCCGCCATGCTCTCCCAGAGTGATCCTACTCTCCACCTAGTGAAGAACACCCCAAAGCAGGTGATTCTGGGGCAGCCCCAGGGACAGGAAAATGCAGCCTTCTTTTAAGACCAAGTCATGGGTACAGCAGTCACATTCTCCCCTTCCTCCACCCTCCCCGGACCCCCACCCCAACCCTCCCAGGACCCTCACTGTCCCCTCAGGACACCCTCTCTCTCCTCTTCTCCCTCTGGCCCGCTCTAAACTCTTACAGGCTATCACCTGGGGTCAGAGCTCTTCTGGAGTTCCTCCTCTCAGTGTCTTCTTCAAGGGAGACCATGGATATGAGAGGATATGCACTGGGACTTTGGGTCTGGGAACAAATTGTTCTCCGGGCCTTCGCCTCCCTTAACTCTTCCCTCCCTCATGTTGTCCCCAGCTTACCCGTCCTCTGGTCCTGTTCTTGCGCTTGGGGATATCCTCTTCTAAATCTTCTTCTTCATTTCCTTCTTCTACATTTTCGTCATTTTCCAAAACCCTCTGAAATGACAAGAAAATGAACAGAGGGGTTGAGAAATAAAATGCAAAGGAGGAAGCCATCAGAGGGTAATTTGAGGCAGGGGCAGGAGGTCTGTTTTGTTGCTGTGCTCCAACAAGGTGAAGATGCGGCCATTGCTGGAGGAGCAGGGCCTCCAAAAGGCCGCCCAGAGTCCAGGCTCTTGGCCATAACAAGTGTCTCAAACCCTTGGGCCCCTTCCAGCCTGGTCCTCCCAGAGCACTGACTTTTTTCAACTCTTTTTACCCAAAAAGCATTTTCTAAAAAGAGTATACTCTGGTAGGAGCACTTTTCTACGTGGACCCAAGATGTTTTTCAAAATTTACTTTTTTAATGTAATGTTACTTTTTTTCCTAAATAAGAAAATACATTCCTCCTTTCTCTGCCATTCTGGGACCCTGCCCTATTTGATGAAAACAAGTAACTTCCTGTTCATCTGGCCAGAAATTAACATTAATGTGTTGTTCTTATTCATCCATCATTTGTTTTTTTTTTTTTAAGAAAAATGGATTTTCATTACAGCACATTACTTGTAATGAAGCTTAAAGTTCATGAATTTAATTATCTCTCTCCAACAGATCTGTGATTCACATAGCAGCAGAGAAACCAATTTCCATTTTACAGGTGAATAAACTGAGGCTAAAAACAGTTTTAATTGCCTAAGGTCATATAGTGAAGCCATGGCCAAAGCAAAGTCAGGTTCATCAGCTCAGAGTCTCCTGGTTGTTTCTCAGCCATGTGTCTGAAGATTGAAGGTATATTATGTAGACCTTTCCTGTAGGAACCTGAACACTTCACTCCCTTTGTAGGGAGGGGAGGGCAGGTAAGTGTGTCTTTAGGTTTAAGGGCAGAATGAAAAATAGTGGCAGAGGACCCAGCTCCCCAGACTGAAAGTGGGATAAGGAGAAGGGGCATGGAGCTCACTGGACTCCATGTCATGAGCCCTAGAAACCTCTTTATGGACTCACTGTGCAACCTTGAGTGAGTCATCACCTCTTCATGCCTCAGTTTCCCCAATTATAAAATAGGAATTCATTTATTCATTTGATCAACAAACCCTTGTTTAGTGCTGATTATATGGCAGGCACTGTGCTAGACAAGCCACAGAAGAACTACAGTTGGTGACCTAAAAGGATTCTACAGTATAGTGAAGGGAGGACAGATTTAAACAACATCCACAACATATAGTTACAACTGCCATAAACACAATGACAGGCAAGTACAAGCTGCTACGAGAGGCTATTAGAGGGAATTTTACCTAATCTGAGGGTCAGGAAAGGCTTACCTGAAGAAGTGACCTAAGTGAGTTAAGATATGTAGGATGAGCAGAGACTAGCCTTGGGAATGGAGACCAAGGGCAGGGAGAAAGGAAAAGTGTTCCAGGCAGAAGGAACAGCATGAGCAAGCTCCCTGAGGCAGGAAAAGGAACATGGTTTGTCCATGTTGCAGAAAGAGGCCAGGGTGACTAGAGCTCAGTGATTCAGGAGAGATTGGCATAAGAAGAGTCTAGAAAGGAGGGCAGGCACTATATTATACAGGATAACAGCATCAGCATCCACCCCTGTGATGGCATGACAATGGCACAAACTATGAAAAGGCTTAGAGGCAGCACACACTTTACTGACACATGGAATCATCATCACTGTTCCATTGGCCTCCCAGACAATTCCTCCAGGCTGTCCTCCAAGTAGGAAGCCCAAGGGTGAGTTTCCAGAGACCTTCTTCCATGGCCTTCTCATCAGAGTTCTCTCCCAGTCACAGGTGTCAGGGCACTGCTGATTACAAATCCTCACACAGAGCTCAAAACAGGTCTTGTAAATATTCCTCCGGCTTCTCTACTAGGCTTACTTGGGAAGCCATCAGCTGACAGCACGTGGGGTCTCTGGGCCCACCGCAGCCATCTAACAGAAGTAGTGCGGTCTATGAGACACACCCTCTGGCCCACAGCGAGGAAAGGTTGGTCCAGGTCCCCATCAGGCCTCCTACGCTGTCTGCATCTTGGCTTTCTGAACCATAGGTGGGAACACAAGTGGAAGGCAAGAGGATGACAAGTCGAACACTCGGCAGACTTCAGTGAAAAGATGTGGTATAAATATGAGGTGTTGTTGTTTTGACTGTTGTAGCTGTTCAAACAGCTGTCTTGCCAACTCTGGGTCTTGAAGTCATTTAATCATGGTGAGTTCCAACGATCTTGAATTTAAAGGCCATGGCCTCTGGCGGGCTGTACAATCTGACTCCGCCCTCATTTTTTGTCATGCAGATATTTTTGACCTGCAACCTGAATCCCAGGTTGGAAGTGAAACCTGGTGAAGGCGACTGAGCTAGTCTCCAGCACTGCCCACCACATGGCCTCAATGTCCAGAAGTAAATGGACTTCTCCCTCCCTTTCCTGTTGGTCTCCCTGCATCTTGAGAACCCCTAGTCTGTGCCCCAGACCTCTGATGTGACAGCGGCCATTCCAATGTGTTTGCATTTCCTGCGACGATGTGGCCCTGACACCCAAAAGCCTCTCTACATAACCAGGGAGGAGCCAAGAGTTCCTAACAAACAAAGTGTGCCTTCAGGGCTCAGGAAGCAGAGGGGGCATCCTGTGCAGAGGAGTCAAGGGCAGAGGTCCAACTAAGATGCAGCTGAACCCCCACTAACATATTTGCATTCCCTGTCCAAGGACATTATCTGGAAAATAAACACATTTTAAAATAACTT
The DNA here is from genome assembly GCF_010015895.1 of Lontra canadensis. Lineage (NCBI taxonomy): Eukaryota > Metazoa > Chordata > Mammalia > Carnivora > Mustelidae > Lontra > Lontra canadensis. The sequence goes on from NW_022631092.1 coordinate 5,318,738, forward strand.
TTTTCCCTGTTACTCTAAACAGTCTTTACAGTGATGATTACAATTGTTTGTGGTTGTGTTAAAAAAGATGAAGGAATGCCGTTAAAAGACTCCATTATCTCTAGCCTGGAACACTGCAAAAACCTCCTAACTGATTTCCCTCCTTCTTCCACAGCCCTGCATCCAGTCTCTTTTCCAGGCAGCAGCCAGGGGGATCTTGGGGAAACATGAATTCGCTGCCCTCGTTAAAATGGCTTCCTTCAGGGGCGTCTGGGTGGCTCAGTGGGTTAAAGCCTCTGCCTTTGGCTCAGATCATGATCTCAGGGTCTTGGGATCAAGCCCCACATCGGGCTCTCTACTCAGTGGGACCCTGCTTCCCCCTTTCTCTCTGCCTGCCTCTCTGCCTACTTGTGATCTCTCTCTCTGTCAAATAAGTAATAAAATAAAATCTTTTAAAAAATAATAAATAAATAAATAAAATGGCTTCCTTCTTCATTTCCATGAAATCAAGTGCCTCCTCCTTGTCCAGAGAGGCCAGAGTCATCGGACACGGCCCAACCCTCCCACTCCATCCTAGGCCCTTCTCTCCCTGGCACCCCAGCACTCTGCTCTGGCCACATGAACTTTCTTTCTTTTTTTCCTTTTTTTCTCTTTTTCTTTATCGAGGTGTAATAGACATGCAATATTACATCAGGTGAACAACACAGTGACTTGACATTTGTAGGCACTGCGAAATGGTCACTACAGTGAGGCTAGTTGCCATCTGTCACCCTACAAAATTAATATAATGTTACTGACTACAATCTGCATAATCCCCTTCACCCACTTCACACCCTCCCAACCCCAACCCCCCTCCTCTCTGACAACAACCAATCTGTTCTCTATATCTGTAAGTCTGGGTTTGGTTTTGTTTTTTAGATTCTATAAATAAGTGAAGTCATGTGGTAGTCTTTCTCTGATTCATTTCACTTAATATCATGTCCTTAGGGCCACCCATGTTGTCATAAATGGTAAGACTTTATTCTTTTTGATGGCTAAGTAGTATTCCATATCTTCTTTATCCATCCATCAGCGGACGTTTAGATCGTTTCCATGTCTTAGCTACTGTAAATAATGCTGCAGCAAACATAAGCGTACATGCATCTTTTTGAACTAGTGTTTCCATTTTCTTCAGAAATACCTAGAAGTGGAATTGTGGGTCATTTGGTGGTTCTATACCATCATACTTTTCCATATTTTTCCATCGTTGCTACACCAATTTACATTCCTACCACCAGTGCATCAGGGTTTCCTTTCCTCCACATGCTCACCAACACTTGTTGTTTTTTGTCTTTTGATAATAGCCATCCTGACAGGTGTGGGCTGATTTCACTATGGTTTCATTTGCTTCTCCTTGTTGATGAGTGATGTTGAGCATCTTTCCATGTGCCTGTTGGCCATCTGCATATCTTCTTTGGAAAAAAATGTCTGTTCAGGTCCTCTGCCCATTTTGTGATTGAATTGTTTGGGTTTTTGTTATTGAGTTGCATGAGTTCTGCATCTTCTGTCTGTTCTTTCAAAACTATAAGCTCAGACCTATCTCAAGGCCTTCAAGCATACTGTTCCTCTGCCCAGAAATCTCCTCCCCATATTCTTGCTTTGCCCGCTCCTTCTCATCCCTTAGGATGAGGTTAAATCCCTTATCTCACTTAGGACACTACCTAGAATCTGTCCCTCCTCTTATACTGAATCTTCACACTCTGTTCTTTTCATGGTCATTTATTGTGAAATGCAATTATTTCCTTTGTGTACTTGTCTTCTGTCTGTCTGCCATTACTAGAATATAAATATGAAGAGTAGGGACTGCTCTCTCTTGGTTTCTCTGTCCCCCCCAGAACCTAGCACAGTACCTGCTCAGTGGAGACACTCAATAAACTTTGGTTGAATGAATGAATGAAAAATGAACAAATATAATCCATTTACTACATACATACTTTATTTTTATAACCAAAGTTGATAAGAACACATAAACTCATTTGGCTTATGGTCCTGATTTCCACTTCTAGCATGGTAGATGGTAGACCCATGTTCTGCCCATGCTCTCCTCATCTATTCACATCAGGGAGGATGGCAATGGTGATGATTCCATAGCTATGGCCCATAGATTAGCCCAACACTGCCTGAGAGGACCTTGAACCCACCACCTTGAAAGCATAAGAGGCTCTCTGTCACTAGAGTGTCAGAGTGTCTGGGCAATGGTTCTGTCCCATCCACTGATTCAGTGAAATTATACTAACTACACAACACAGATGTGATATGCCTTAACTTCAAAGACCTGAAAAGTCCAAAAACTGGGGAAAGGTGGGAGAAATGTGAATAGGGAAAACAAAGAAGAAAATGAGTCACCCTAAATGCCAGTGACAAGAAGAATCCCTCTGGCTGTGGGACCATCAAGAAAGGTGGCATTGGGGCTGAGCCTGACCATTGGGTGTATTTATTCATATAGAGTAGAAGAAAAGATTCCCCCAAGTAAAGGACATGACATGACCACAGGAACAAAGGAGAGAAGGAAGACTGCAAAACAGGGGAGCACAGAAGTGGAAGAAAATAAGCCTGAAAACTAGCTTAGGAGCAGAGAGAGGAGGCCCAAGAAGATCACACTCACCATTTTGGATTTACCCAGTAAGATACAAGCATTTCAGCTAAGTTTTTTAAACAAGGGATGGGCACAAGCAGAGCTTTCTTTCAGGATGAACGATCAGCTAGCAAAGTAGGACATGTCAGAGAAGGGACAGATTGCCCCCTGGGGCGACTCTCAGGAATCTGTTCACTTGTACATCCCCCCAACAGATACTTACTGTGCACCTACTAAGCGCTAGGCACTGTTTATCTGCCTCAGGTATATTAGTGAACAAGACAATCATCCCACCCTTGAGTTTACATGCCATTGGAAGAAAACAGAAAATACCCAGTAACATTACAAATCAGCAATTACAAAGTATGGTAGATAGTGATCAAAGCTATGGGAAAAAGAAAAAGCAAAGGAAAGCAGAGTTAGGGGATCGGGGGATCGGGAGATCTGGAGGGCGGGGAGGGCACAGAATGCGGTAGTACCCACAGGGTCTGGGTCAGCTTCACAGAGAGGAAGAGACACAGATTGAAGAAGGTGAGGGTGAGGCCCCAGCTGATGCCTGGGCTGAGGAACCTGCAGGCAGAGGAGACAGGCTGAGCAAAACCCTGAGGCAACAGAATGCCTGGTGTGTTCTAGAAGGAACAAAATGAGGTCAGTGTGCCGGCAACAGAAATGAGCAAGGGAAAGGCCCAGAAACCGAGTCGGAGAGGTAAGAGGGACTTGACTTTTATTCGGGGAGAACAGGAGCCTGTGTCTGGTTTGGGGCACAGGAAAAACAGGATCCCGCTTCGGTTTAAAGGGCTCCCTCTCAGCCATCAGCAGGGGCACCGCTTAGAAAGTTGTTCCCGCCGTTCAGACAGGAGATGACAGCGACCAGGAACCGGGGCAGTCATGGGGGCACACGGTGAGAGGAGCCTGTCCTCTGGTTGCGGGCACAGTGGGCTGGATTCTGATGCACCAGACGCTGGGTGTGATGGAAAGACGGGGGCGGCAGATGACTCCAAGGTGCATTAGGCACGTGGAGGTCATAGCAATTAAGGACCTTCAGGAGGGCCGTAGCTCTGAGAAGCAGAGGAAACCCACAGAGGCCGTGTTGTGACAGGGACAGGACCGGACGACCCATCTGCACACAGGGATGTAAGGGAAGGAGGCCAGTTCTCGGCTTCACCTTGCATCTTTGTTGAGACTCAGCTCTGTGGGAGCTGGCAAGGCCCCAAGGGGACAACGGTGAGCGCGACCACATGGTCCCCGAGGCCTTGGAACTCACTGACCAGTGGCACTCAAGAGGCAAACCAGACGTGTAACTGCTATTACTTTAATTGTAACGTCAGTAAATGAATATGCAAATACTAAACATTACGTTGGATATGCAATTAATAAATATGTAATACGCGGTAAATATCACACAAAATATAAAGTATCATAAAATATACATTTAATATCAATGTAATTTTATTTTAATAATTGAATTGTATTTAATTATTAATACTATTGTTTAATATTTATATTAATTAATATTACTACAATACTCCGTGCCTACCATCGAATTCTACAACAGAGACTGAAGACGAAGGAATGAGAACTGGTCAGAGTGCACCACGGCGATCTTGGGTAGTGAGAGCCTCCACAGGACTGGGAAGAGTGGGCGGGAAACCAGCAGGGACAGGATCCACCAGCCCCGCCTGGAGGGTGACGCCTACACTGGCCTTGAAGGAGGAGAGGGCGGTGCTGAGAACTAGAGCTGAGGACAGGGTGTGAGGATGGGGTGTGAGGAAGGCGGGGGATCCTGGGGGACAAGCTGGTATAGACGACCCCGAGGTTTCAAGCCTGAACTCTGGACTGCCGCTCCATGGGGTGAGGACTCCTGTCTGTTTTGCTCACTTTCGTGTCCCCGGGACCTAGCCCAGCCCCTGGCATACAGCAGGCTGGAAAGATATATTCTGAATGGCCACATGGGGACACCAAGAGAGGGGTGAGGGCTTGTTCTGGAGGCTGGGTTACAGGAGGAAGGCAGGGTGAGTCTGCCTGCAGCCATGCACCAGGCGGCCTGGGAGCAGGAGCCGCCTCCGGCCCGGGCCTCCGGCAAGCCCCGCACCCACGCTCTGGACACACCCCCCCATGGCCGCCGCAGAAATACCTGTATTTCCTGCATGCTTTCCTCCTCTCTGGCATCCACCTTCTTCTCCACACCCTCACCCCGCAGCAAGGCTTCCAGGGTGGTGCTTTCCGAGGTGAAGCCATCCTTCTTCAGGGGCAGCTCCACTTCTGCAAAGTAAGGACAGAGAAGCAGGGGTCAGGCCATTAGAAGCAGGGGGGACAGAAGGACCAGGAGGGACAGGGGTGGCCCCGGAGAGCACACAGGAACTGGCGCTCTGGGTAGGGCTAGAGGCAGCCTGTGCCCTCACCTCTGGGTGGAACAGGAGCCCCGGAGCTGGGTCTGGCTTTCCCGTCTCCTGTTTCCAGCCCCAGAGACAAATGGCAACCCTGTCCGTAGCCTCAGAGGAGAGCGAAGGGCACCAGACAGACAGTGACTGTGAGTAGGCCACTCAACGATCCCGGAGCCCTTTTCTGCATCCACAAAGTGAGGACAACGATGGCCAGTACCCCCACAGGGCCATTTTGTGGGGCATAAACATGCCCCTTACATGAAAGTATTTTGAAAATTCTATAGCAATACACCAACATTAGTCTCAAATCTTAGTGTTCTCTCCCTCTACCCCAGATCTCGTCTGGCAACTCCATGACCTCCCCTCAGCCATGCTGGGTGCCCGGCTCCAGGATGCTCCATGAAAAACTATTTCGACCTCAGAGAGGCTGTTCCCCTCCAGGGATACAAAGACCACCAAAGCCAAAGGAAGGGATTAGGGAGCACAGATGTTTAGCAGACCCCAGCTCCGTGGCTGGGAGCTGCAGCACCTGCACAACAGGGCACCTTTTCTGGAAAGGTCAGAGTCTGGTCGGCTACCTGGGGCTTGAGGTCATGGGGCCAGCTGAGTCCTGGCAGCCAGAGTCAGCCCTGTCTGAAAGAGACCAGAGAAAGAAGCTGAACTCCTTTCTCAAGATACCCCCCAAGCTCTTAACCCAAAAGGACATTTTTTTTTAAGATTTTATTTATTTATTTGACAGAGAGAGACGCAAGCAGGAGGAGTGAGAGAGAGAGAGAAGCAGGCTTCCCGCAGAGCAGGGAGCCAGATGTGGGGCTTGATCCCAGGATCCAGGGATCGTGACCTGAGCCGAAGGCAGATGCTTAAGGACTGAGCCACCCAGGCGCCGCAGGGATATTATTTTTGCTTTTGTTATACTAAAAGCAGAAGCCTCAGGTACGGGGGATCCTGTTTTGATTTGCTAAGAAACATTCCTCTGATCTCTTCTCTGATCCCGTACCTCATACCCCCTTGGCAATTAGATGCGTGGCCCCTGTCCTGTTATCAGGTAAGATAAAGACAAGAATATGAGGGATTGGTGCCCTAGAAAGCAGCCCGGGGAAGAGAATGGCCCATGTGCATGGGGGATTTGAGAGTGGAGTGTAGGACTATTCACAGTGTTGAGCACAGGAGTGAGGGAACTACACGGAAAGGTGAAGCACCCCTGGGAGTTGGCAATGGGGCGCCATTACCACCGCTTTTCCTAGACAGAGGGAGACAGAGGGGACAGAGGGAGAGCATTTGCAAGAACCCGGAGGGATCTGTGGCTTGCAGCCTCAGTGAGCTCATGAAAGAGAGAACCAAGGTAAAGAGGCACATGGCCCAAGTTCTTTCTTTCCAACCTTGTCTTCCTGCTCTGCCTTCTGATTGGCCAACCTCAACTAGACACCAGGGGGCAAGGCAGCCTCACTGACACAGCACACCAAGGTCAGCTTCCTAGGGCCCAGGTCAGATCCCCAGGATGAAGAGTGGGTGGGGTGGGGGGCAGGGGGACAGGGCAGAAATGGAAATAACCAGCAAAATCAAACCCTGCTCTGCCGGGCTTCATTGCGACTCAAATGCAACTCTACCTACCCCTTCCATCTCTCCAGGACCAGAGGCAGGCTGACCAGTCCACAAGAAACGGACACTAGGACATCTCATTAAAACTGAAGAAATCCATACCTACAAGAGACCAGCCCCCAGAAGAAGCCAATAGGAAGAAGAAACAGTATCTAAAGTCCCTCGAGAGACAAGGTCTTCAGCAAACCCAGGATCCCCCTCCATCCACCTCCATCAAGAAATACTACCACCAGGGGCGCCTGGGTGGCTCAGTGGGTTAAGCCTCTGCCTTTGGCTCAAGTCATTGTCTCAGGGTCCTGGGAACGAGCCCCACATCGGGCTCTCTGCTTAGCAGGGAACCGGCTTCCCTTCCTCTCTCTCTACCTGCCTCTCTGCCTACTTGTGATCTCTGTCTGTCAAATAAATAAATAAAATTTTTTAAAAAAGAAAAGAAAAGAAAAACTACCACCAAATCAACCAGCCCTGGAACTCATCCACACACATATTCATTCCACAAAGAACTGCGGTGCTTCCCCTGGGCACCAAGGAGGTGTACCAGATAAAGACAGTCCTGGCCTTTAGGGGGTTTACAGTCCAAAGAGACAGATATTAAACACGGCATACAAAATTAATATGGAATGACAAATTGTCCTACGGGCGGCGGAGGAAAACAACAGAGTGTGATGTGAAGGGAGAATACAATGGGGGGCTTGCTCTAGATCAGGGGGTCAGGGAAGACCCAGGTGATGGGTCTGAAGTCAGTAACTGAAGTCAGTTACACTGAAGTTGAGTGTCGGGAAAATAGTGCACTGTCTGCCTTAACGAGTTCAGAGCGTGCGACCCCAGAGCCTGCTCTGATGACATATCACTCTTTCTCCCAAGTCAAAAAAAAAAAAAAAAAAAAAAAAGGTTTCCAAACATCTCTCATAAAACAATTAAAGCATGTTTCCTCGTGTCCTGCCCTCAGACAGAAGAGAACAGTTGGTCACCGTCCTCTTAACTTATGGTAATCATATATACATATATTTGAAGTTCGTATCTTAGTATTCCCCGTAGCCTCTCAACACTAAATAAATCCTATTTCCAGAATCGCACAGCATTTGAGAGCTGAAAAAAAGCCTTACAGATCATCTGCTTTAATCACCTCATTTTATAAATGAGGGATCCGAGGCTCAGAGAAGTTCCGTAATTCACAGAAAGCCACACAGCAGAACAAGAACGCAGCCAGTTGGTATTTCCTAGATGCCATTAAGATCAGGATGGGAGCCCCACTTGATGCATCCTTATCAGCAGTTTGCAGACCCAGGCTGAGCCCCAGCGAGCACTGATATGCTTGTGTCCACGGGGACGGCTCCATACACATGAATATGCGGTAGCTGTCCCTAGCTGTGTGTTGCTTAATCCCCACCGTGCCCCAAGAGGTGAGCACAGTTACTATCCCATTTCACAGATGAGGACGCCGAAGCTCAGGGAGGTATGGAATTTGTTTAATATCACACAGCTGTTTGGGGGCAAAGCCCAGCCTTGACCCCAATCTGCCCCCCCAACCCGTTCACATACTCTCTAGCTTGTACAGACATTGCTTTGTCTCTCTTTGGTTCTTCCTCAAAAAGTCCTTTCCCAAACCTTTTGTGCATTTTCCACTGCACCCCAAACTCTCTCCATAGACTTCATATTTCAAGATAAAAGACAGTCCTTTACTGAGGCTGAGGCAGGTCTGCGTCATGGTTCTGGGCTCTGCTATATATGAACATCCCAAGTGGGGTTCACCCCTTCTGCAACAGTACTGACCCCCACGGAACTCTCCATCCACTGTGAACTTCCTCCTCCTCCTCCAAGTCCGTCTTCCTCCTCTGCTCCATATTCCTCCATCCTGTTTTCCCACAATTCATTCCACTCTCTGGGTCCTCTGGTCATTTACCAGATGGGCACAGTAGAAGCACCAAGAGAGACAAAAGAACCAAATTAGGAACAGCGAGATGGGCTCCCTACAGGTAAAGGGCCAGAAGGGACTTCCAGGGACTTCCAGGAGCATCTAGAGTCCAACCCCTCTGGGAGGAAAGTGTAGCACAGAATGATAAGGAGCCCTTCCCAGGGTCACAGAGGAACTCCATGGCATTATCCTTGCCTCATTACCAAAATATCTGATGGGCTCATAGAAGTGCTGTTTCCAGATGGCCCTGGAGTCAAGCTCTAGTCTGGCCATGTATTAATCAAAGGACTATTAGCCAAAGGGCTAGTTCTTCAGACCCCTGAGTCTCTGTTTCCTTACATATTAACTGAGGATGGCCACAGTATTTCATAATATTGATGGGAAAATGAAACAAGGTAATAAATACACCGCATAAAGAAACTGGATGACCCACAAAAAACCAGCACAGAAGCATGGAAACACAGCGGAAAATGAAGTATATCAATTTCTGTTTGGGTTTTGGTTCTTCTCTTCAAAACTCATAATTTGAAATTAGATTGAATACGTAAAGAGCCTGGCATGGTCCGAGTGCCCTATAAATGTTACCGCTTATTAGTGTGAAGTTAGAATAATTCTAATTTTAGTGGTACAGCAGCATTGTCCAATAGAAACATCATGCAAGCCACTTACATAATTTTAAGCTTTCCAGCAGCCACATTTTGAAAAGAGCAACAGGTGCAATTAATTTTAATATATTTTTTCTAACCCACTCTATCCAAAACATTATCATTTCAACATGTAGTGAGTATAAAGAAATTAATTCAATATTTTGCGTTATTTGATTTGCATTGAGTCTTCAAAATCTGGTGTTCTTTTAATAATGACAGCGCCTCTCAATTCAGATTTAGCCAGACTTCCAGGGTTCCACAGCCACATGTGGCCAGTGGCTACCATATCGGTGCAGGCTTCTACCCTTAAAAGTAACAGGTACTATGATTTTGTTTCCCCCAAAATGGAAGGATATGGTTCTTAACGTCGCCTTCTTCATCCCCGGGGGAGCACCCTTCCAGGACAGCGTTTTAGCTGACCACTGGCAAACCCTGGTTTCAAAGCATTCTGGGTAAGGTTTGCAAGGTCAGAATGATAGGCTAACCAGTGCCCTCCCAGCAAACCAGCAAAGGGTACATTCCCTGGCCCCTGAGCACAGGTGGTCCCAGAGTGAAGGGGAAAACAAGGTAACAGGTCCAAGCTCTTGCACAACGTGCATCCTAGGCACGCTCCCTATCGAGCCCTTAGGGATTTCATTGATTGTTTTATTCTAATACATTCCATCTAACATAGGATTTAGTCATTCTTTATACGTGTACTCATTTTGACCCTCGCACCAATTTGGGGACCACATCACCTGACAAGAGCCATCAGACATTTAACATTAAAAGAAAATGGTCCAAAACCCACACATAATTCATCTTTAAATTAGCCTGATTTTATACACAGGGATATAAACCCACGGATCGTTACTCTCTCCAGAGCGGCAGCAGCTGTCACCCAAGCCAGCCGCCTCCCTGGGCCCCTGTAAGCAGCTCTACCTCCACTTCTAATTGGGAATAGAGATACTCCTTGGGTGACTTCCAGCACGATCCATCACACCAGAGACAGCTTCTGTGCAAACCGAAGCAAATCGGTTTCCAAATAAGAAAAAACCTCTTAGACAAACAAGGATTGAAGCACAGAAAGCCTTTTAAAAAAGAAGAAGAAGAAGAAGAGAAAGAAGGAAAGAAAGAAATGCACAAATCGAAGCAAAAAGAAGAAGAAAAAATGTCAGAGGAGAGCAGTGGCTTCTATCTAGGGCCGCGGACAGGGCAGCCATCCTCTCGGGTGGAAATCAAAGCCACGGGCTTTTGACACAGGTGCCCCAAGCCTGCCACCCAACACACTGAAAGCAGAGCTTCTGCTGGGTTGTTGGAGCTCATTAACAGGATGCAGGCAAGATGAGCCCGAAAGTGCACCATGGGAGCACAGTGAGTAATTAAATCCCAGGCCATTTAAAAATGCAAACGCCTGGATGTCACAGGCTCCCAGAACCTCTGACTCCTCATGCGTTTTTTGGCTCAGGGTGGAGGACTGGGAACCTGCAAGTCATATATGGATTATAATAAAATATGCCATATAAAAAACAGATTAAGACAGTTCTTCTTTGGGGAAATATACAAAGAGAGGAGCTGTCTGTTAGCTGTCGAGTTTGCAAGAGATACCATCTTTCGGGAGGCTGTGCTCTGCCAACAGACAGTCTGCCCCGAGGGAAATAGTGGTGAAACACCCCGACAAGGCCCATCCATCCGTCCATCCATCACGGGTTCTCCGTGACGCAGGGGCCTGGAGCCAGAGCAACAGAGCAAAAGGGAGGGAGAGACCCCACAGACAATGGCAGACAATCCTCCTGCTACATCAGGAGTGCTCAGATTTTTGGTTGTTTTTTGTTTTGGTTTTTTGTTTGTTGTTGTTGTTTTACCTGCCTCTAGTTTTTCTTTAAAAATACAAATGTGCAGTTTTCACTTCCGAGCACTTATTAGTGTAAAGAGTTAAGCTCATCCTATTTCCTTGGATTTATACATCAACTTACACCAAGAAGCCAGGAGCTTAAGAGTCATTAATTCATTTATCCCCTTCAGACTCTCAGACTCATGGGGAGAAAGAATGGGGGTAAGAGATCGGGGTGGGGGACAGACCGAAGCCCTGGTTTCCTGAGATGGTGGTAGGCCTGGGAAACCATCTGCTCCTTCCTCAGGGGGTGCCATTTTCTTGGCACCCTGTTTTCTTGGCACCCTGTTTCTTGACTCCCTGTTTTGTGATTCATAAAGCTTAAAATAGATGAGGCTCCCGATGAGGACCCATCACCCAGGCTGCACCCTGCAGGCCCGTGTTACCACCTGTTTTAGAATCCCAGGATAGCCACACAGCAGGAGGGCTGCCTGTCTCCCCGTATGGCCTCTGCCCCCCATTTCCTGGCGTGCCTATCCACTCACAGCCCAGCCCGCAAGCAAGGATGGGCCCTCGTGCACCCCCTCACCTAGGGGTGAACAGCTCAGATAAGCATCTCCCCACCCCGGAGACCCAGAAAAACACCCACATGGCCAAAGGAAGCTCACCACTGGGCTGGCTGGCAGACCAGGTCAAAGCAGCTTAGCGGGATGGTGGGGGAAGGGAGGAATGGTGGCCGCTTGTGCAGGAGTGATATCTCCCTTGTGTCCAAGGGGTAGAGATAACCAGAAAAGTGAAAGAGTTCTGGAATGGAAGCTCGGCTCTAGTTCCCAACACCACACACTGGGCCTTAATCTCTCTGTATGTAAAACTAAGGGATCACACCCCACTTCCCAGCATTGCTGTGGGGCCAACGGAGCCAAAGGACACAGAGTGTCTGCACAGGGGTATGATGTTCAAGCAACGTGAGCGCCCTCCCTTTTGCCTCCACAAAGTTGTGGCACTTCCCAGCAAGGTCTTAACCCTCGGATCTTCTCAACCATCGGAACCAGTGGGGCCCAGCTTCCCCCAGCTGGGGCATGGGCCCAGGGAGAGCAGCCGTGAAGAGGCTGAGTTCAGAGCTGTGCTGGGGACAGAGAGGACCACGGGTGAGACCCAGCTCGAACGCCAGAGGCCGGCCCTGCTTCAGGTCCAGGGTGGGCACCGTCCTGCAGATTTGGAAATCACAGCAGAACTGCATGGAAAATGCCTTCCTTGCCCTATTCATTCATTGGACAAACCATTACTGAACACCTACTATGCACCAGGTTCTATTCTAGGTGCTGAGGACACAGCTGTGAACAAGAGAGGAAAAGTCCTGCCCTCATAGAAACTGTATTCTCGTAGGGAAGTTATGGAAGGGGGGGAACAATACCTAAAATCAAATGAGTGAGACCTAGAGCACAAGAGATGATCAGTGCTTTGGGGGGGAAACAGAGCAGAGGAGGGGATGCTGGAGTATTGGGGGAAGTGGGGGGTCTGTTACACTTTGAAATGCGGCCAGGAAAACACAAACCTGAGGAGAGGGGAAGGCAGCACGCTGATATCTTAGAAAGGACGTGCTGGGCCAAGGAGACATCAATACAATGGCCTGAAGCCGGGGGCCCATCTGCCTGGAGACCAATCCAGAGTTGTTACAGGGGCCTTGGAAAGGCCATGCAGGCCACTGAGAGGAGGTTGACTGCCACTGTGAGTGTGATCAGAAGCCACTGGAAGTTTCGAGCAAAGAGTGACTGTATTTTAAGAGGGTCACTATGAAAACAGCTGAAGGAGGAAAGGCAGAGTGGGGAGAGCGATCAGGAGTTACTGCAATGTGGGTGGGAGCCCACCAATGGGCCCGGTGCTTAGGACAGGGCTGGGCATGACCCACCGGAGCCTTGTCTTCGTGGCACTCACACCCTGGTTTCCAGAAACATCCAGAGGGCAGTAGGGGTCTGGAGCAGGCCCCTGACCCCTGAGCAGGGGCATCCCCATACAGTGAACCAGGACAGAGGGCAGGTACAGAGGTCGGGTGCCCAGCACCGAGGGGCAGAGATATGGACACTAGAGCAAGTCCCCAGAGGAAGGGCTTTCCAGAAGAAGAGAAACCAGCCAAGGCCATGGGCAAACACGGCCTTGCCATGCCTGTCGAATAGGCCTGGCCTACCACACCATGGGGTGACAGGTGTCAGTAAAAGTGGGAAGGAAGCCTTCCAAGTTGACCTCTGTGCCCTGGGCAATGGATGCCAGAGTTCTGGGACACAAGGGGTGACTTTTTTAAGCTGTGGGCCTGGTAGAGATGGATCCCACAGCCAGGTGCCAGGTCTTTTCTCCTCAGTGTAGAAGGTTCCAGACTTGGGGCTTTTAAAAGACTCAAAGGCAGAATGCAGTGTCATTCCAGGCCAGCCAGCACACACTCTTCAAGCAGTGGGCACGTCACTGTGCAGGGGACATACACGGTGTTAGCCGAGACCCCTGCGGCCCACCCAGCAGCACAGCATGGCGACGCTATCACCGTGGAAACCCTCCAGATCCACCCTCCCTGGGGACTCTCAGAACAGCCCTACAATGTGAGCAAAGCAGCTGCCAGGGTCCGCCTTTCACCGACAAAGAACCAAGGCCAGAGCTGTTATATAACTGCCCCAAATCACACAGCCCCTGGGTGGAGGGGTCTGGACTTGAACCCAGGCCTTGGGATCCTTTGGTGCCCTTTCTCCTGCAGAGCACAGCAGTCAGGCACAGGAAAGGCCCGTATGACCTAAAATCGAAGAGAGGCAAGATGGCAAACCTGGGACAGGCCTCACAGCCCAGGTTTGGAACCGGACAGGAAGCCCAAGGGGTCAGCTGCCACGGGCTTCTCTCTGCTCAGTCTCCCTCACCTGTGAAACGGGCATGCTGTCTGATACACCGTGTTCTCTGAGCCTGAGACCAAACACTGGCACCTTTCCTCCATCCCTTTCATAAATCTTTACTGTCCCCCTGCTATGTGCCAAGCCTGTTGCCGGGTGCTGGAGAGACACATGAAGAAACAGGTGGGTCCCTACCCTTAAAGTGTGGACTGTACCTCCCAGTGGGGAAAGACACCAGCGAACGGGCAGGGTGTCACAGGGCGGCTCCTCGGGCTGATGACCCGTGTTCTAAGTGTGGTGTCCCCGGGGGGTAGGGGGACAGCACACGTGATCACGGAGATTCGGGAGCAGCTGGGCATGCTGCCCTGCTCACTCCTGGCTGCCACCCATGTCCTCTGCCAGCCCCAGCTCCCGGAGCCCTGCAGACTGCAAGCAGGCCTGAGACAGCACCAGCTCGGTCCCCCAGACTGCCAGGAAAGCAAAGGGAGCGCGAACAGTCGCAGCATGAAGCGGGGGGCTGGAGGGGCCTGCCCACCTCTCCCCAGCTCTCCTGCTCCTGAGGCCAACGAGAGCTGAAGAAGCTGCTGTTGCAAGCTTCCAGGATGGATGGCTGCAGGCTGTGACACTGCAGGAAGGAGATAAATGACTGGTCATTTCCCCCTGATGCACTTGAAGGCATCCATTCTCCCAGCTGTACCAAGCTCAGGCAGCCCCCCGCGCCGAGCCAGATAAGCACTGACAGATGCGGGTGGGAGCCGGAGTGTCCTTCCCCCTTAGAAGGACACAGCAAGACTCCTCCGCAGGCCGGGAGAAGGTCACGGTGTCCACTGGCTCACACCTGGCTGGGGGCTCCATGGATCCCTTCCTTGGCCTCCCACCTTGCCCCCTCTCACTCCCTCAGCCCCCTGCAGGCTCAACCCGGGAGGAGCACCCGGGGGAAGCGGAGGGCGAGGGGCAGAGGGAGCTCGCTGACAGGCTCATCAATCTCAGGCTACACGCTTGGCACATCGGCGTCCCTTAAGTTGTTCCCGGACTGGGAGGGTGCTGGAGGAGTCAGGGGGACTCTGTGGAAGAGAAGAGAAATCACGCCGAACATCAGAGAGCAAATGGTGGAAGAAGCCTGGAGACTATTAAAATGTGGGCCATGTACAAAAGCAGTAGGGAACTAATTAAGATGCAGGATTTGCAAAAGCTGGGGAAGTTGGCCGCAGCCTGCTCCCATCTGTGGAGTGCTGGCAGTTCAGTGCGGCGGGGACAGCACCCTAGGCCAGCGAAACGGGCCTCTCCACCCCTGCCCAAGCAGGCAGAACTCAAGCCTCTCTGCCTGGACCGCCCCTTGGGGGATGGGCACCCTTCGGAGGGTCCCCATGACTCGCTTGCTGGTCTACTGAGGCACCCTAGCCTACCGTCTCCTCAGGGGTCCTGCCCTTCTGCTTATGTTCCCCCAACGACATGAGGTGGGTGGTGACCATCCGGGTCATTCATCTCCAGTCATTGAGTGGCTGCCAAAGGGGAGAAAAAGAAAAAAAAAAAAAAAAAAAAAAAACCCTAGAGAAAGAACCAGAACCTTATTATTCCTGGCTGCCTTCCCTCCCACCACCCTTGGAATTCGGCAAGGGTGGCAAAGAGCCGGGTTGCTCCCCATGTATCCTGGAGCAGAAGGGATTTACAAGGCCTCAGGTACATTCCAGGAGCAGAAAGAACATCTGTTATAAAGGTCCTGTTGGTGTGGGAACACCACCGTGAATGTGTGTGTTGGGTCCTGGAGCAACATGGCGCCCGTTCCAACAGGCTCTCCCTGAGGGTTCTCTCCTTGGCCTCACCACTGATCTCCCTGGGGAAATTAACCTCCTAATTCAGTGCCACAGTTCCCCAACCTCTAAAACGAAGATAAAGTCTCCCCTAGACCAGGGGTACCAAAAGGTCTGGGGTTAGAAGATGCTAAATTGATCTAGACAGACCATCCAAGCATTTAATCCAAAGAGACACAAGGAAAAGTTTGTTCCCAGTCTTATTCTTTTCTTCATTCAAACACACGGGCGCGCGTGCGCACACACACACACACACACACACACAAACACAAAGTGAAGTTAAAGGCCTCTTTTTTAATCAGCTGGCTTTTGCCCAACATCTGCCCTGCTCCAGGGCCTTCTGGTGGATATTTACTATCCACCTTTCTCTCCTGCCAGCTTGGCTCCCCCTTTGCAAGGACAGAGCTCCATTCTTGGGGAAATGGTCCAGGGGAGGCCCCTTTCTGGCACCAGGCCTCTGCCCCAGTCTTCATGTTGCCTGAATTGTGATGGCTGCGTCTTGAAACACCTTGCGTTCCCCTCTGCAGCCAAGTGCAAGCTGCAGGGAACCCTGAAGTCCATTGTCAGTCAGCGGAGAGAAATAATGTTGTATGTGTTGTCCTTCAGACGCCCAGGCAAGTACGAGGTTGCAAGATATTTATTCAAGACAGATTGGAGGGGTGATGTTAGGCGTGAGAAGCACATAGGTCCAGGGACACAGAATGTTTTCAGGACCCAGAGCGCTCTCCCCAGCTCTCAGCCCCATCCTACCCTCATACAGACATATTTTTATGTTCAGCAAGTAGTACAGAAAGACAGGCAGGATGTCATAGTCACAATGAGGGAGATGGGATGAGGAAAGCAGGATGGGCAGTGGGGGGGTAATCCATCGGTGTGTGATCTAGCCCTGAACAATGACTGAGCAGCAGCAGTGATCCCGCCTCCCCTCTCCCCGCCCCGAGATGCGTCCTTAACCCAGACCAGCTCTGTGCCTTTCGGGGGCTAAACCAGAGGTAGACGGTTCTGCAGCCCTGTCCTCAGACCTTCCCCAAGGTCCCTCGAGATTCCTTAATCTACACCCCTTCCTCTTGCCTTGACCTGGTTTCCTGACAGAGCCCTCAGCTCTGAAGACCTGAGGTCAAGGACAGCTCTTACTTGATAGCTGCTGTTGCCAAAAGCTGCCTACCACTGGCAGGATCCAGGCAGGGACACAAAGGAAGACAGAAGGTACAAACTGGGTGTTGGCATGATAAATTGCTTGTGGCGTCTCCTCATTTTCCATTGAGGGGCCTGACATGGAAGGAAACTCATGCCTTGAGACAATTCTGCTCTGGGCCAGTTCCCCCGTCTCTCACGGATCAGGGGAACTCCTCTCCCTCTCCCCTGAGGAAATGAGGGTGCTGAGGGTGAAGCCCAGGGGAGGCTCCGAGCATCACAGACATAACTACATTCCTGGAGCTTGTCAAAAGGACCTCAGGAGACTCACGGCGGGAGCCTGGGAGGGAAGAGAGAAGACAGCATGGCATCCTAGGCGCTGGGTAGTGGAGGCGTGCCAAGGATTGATTGGTTCATTCATTGGTTTTCTTTCAACATAAACTTCGTCTTCTAGTTTCCATAAATTTAAAGAGATTCAGCTCAGGTTAGACAAATTGATTATCGATTTTCAGCAAGGTTTGCCCAAAAAGGATTATACATAATGTTGTGCAATTTGCTTTTCTTTTTCTACCTAACAATATATCTTAGACATCTTTCCATTTTTTTTCTACTCGTTTCTTTAAAAGCCAAAATAGTATTCCATTCGATGAATATACTATATATTTAAGTAGTCCCCTATCAACGGACCTTCTGGCTGTTCCCATTCTTTCTTGTTGCTGTTGTTGTTGTTACAAACAATGTCACAATGGATGACCGCACACATCTGGAGTATATATTTATCCGTAGGATCAATTCCTAGCAGCAGAATTTCTAGGCCAAAGTTCATGTGTCCTTTAAATACTGATAGGTACTAAGCACCGACCTTCCAAAAGGTTAGACCCGATCCCACGGCAGTGTGTCTCCCCCCCATCCGTTTCCTTCAGCTGCTCCTCTATCCCTGGGAAGGCGGGCTTTCCTTCAATCAACTGCCTGTCGCCACCTCCTAGGAGTTTATAGCAAATGCTCCAGGGACCCTCGCTATGACTCTACCCTGAGCCATACTCAAAAGTGGGCAGAGCCGTTGAAAGGCGGGGACATGCCAAGGGGACAGTGGCTGAGAGCCAGCTTGGGCTCTGCTCAGCCAGCAGTAGGGATAACATTCTGCAAACATGCAGCCAGAGGGGGCGTCTCCCACTCTCGCACAAAGGCGCCCCTCGGGCTAGCTGAGGCCCTGGAGGAAGGCCCTTTTCTGACATTTTGTCTTGTGTGAAAAAGTCAACTTCAAACGTGAGGCACCTCCAGGAAGAGAGTGACGGTGCTGCTTCGCGTTCTCTAGACGCGCCCTGATGCTCTGCGGAGGCTGCCGGTGTGAGGGGCAGCCTGAGCACACAGTCCCCAGGACAGACTCAGAACGGCATATGGAAATGACTCGCATTTGCCCCATGGCTTGGGGGTTTTTGTTTTCCGAAGGCTTAGCCGTAGATCTGATTCCCCAAAGAGGAGAAACAAGTTCACCTGAGAAAGAGCTATTTATTCCAGGCCTGGCTTTTTACTGTTTCTCAGTGCCTGGATGCTGGCACAAAGGAATGAGCCTGCCTTGGGTGAGCCCAACAAACTTAGGATCTTTTTTTTTTTTTTTAAGTTTTTATTTATTTGACAGAGAGAGAGCACAAGTAGACATAGAGGCAAGCAGAGGGAGGGGGAGAAGCAGGCTCTCCACTGAGCAGGGAACCCGCCATGGGGCTCATGACCTGAGACGAAGACAGCTGCTTAGCTGACTGAGCCAACCACACACCCTCGAACTTAAGATCTTTTGCCACGTTGGGACACGGATATGCCTCTGAGAGCCCATCCTCAAGAAGCTGGCACTCACTTTTCCCAGAAAGGTCCTCCCCCAGGATTCTAGACATCTCAGGGGCTAGGTCTTTATTAGCCTGAGACTTGGAACATCTACCTCAGCCTCTGCCCCAAGTTCAAAGGCAGAGACCAAGGACACCTTTCAAAGGATCACAGATAGAGGCATGATGGGCTGGTGGGCACTTGGCTCCAGCAAACTCCCAACCCTGGGGCTCTTCCCATTCCCACCACCCATAGGCCATGACAGGTCCAAGGATGGGGCAAGTCCAAAGCCAGCTGTGATGACAGCTGCTCCATGTTCAGCCACAGGGAGGCCAGTGTGCTCAAAGTACGTGTCTGTAGACAAGAGGGCGAGATGCTCATAAAATAACTTCTTCCTCAGTCTCACTAACAATGAGACTGTCAGTTCCCAGAAATGTGAGCAGCACAGTAAACCTTGCTCGGCTTGGCGCTGTCCGCAGCCTGATTTCCCTAACATATAAAGTGGGCTTATTCCACTTTGATCCCTCCTTCCTGCTCTACCTCCCAGGGCTATGGTAAGGACCAAAGGAAATGCTATAAATGAAAATGCTTTGTAAAGGGCTTTGTAAATTACAGTGTGCTGTTCAGACACTGGTTATGATGATGACGATGGTGATTCAATCAGAGTTCCCCATCCCCTGGGTGGCAGTGATTGGTAGAGTAGATGCAAACTCAAGTCAGCTAATCAGTCCTTCCCAGGAATTCTCTGCCACAGCTATTGAAGAGGACTGCTGCTTTCTGCTGAGTCCAAGGAGTGCTGAGTCTGGGGCTCTGGATGGCCACCTTGTCTGCCCCACAAGGAGGAGGGAATTAGAGGTGGAAAGAGGCTCAGAGCCCTCACTACAATGTTTGAACCCCTGGATGCAGCTATGCCTGAAACCAGGACAACTCTGGGATCTACCATTACATGAACCAACTTCCCTTCTTTCTACCGTAGGCTGGTTGGATTCTGTGTTTGACATTTATAACTAAAGGAATTCCAAGTATCTCTTGGGTCCATTTTAATCATTTAAATATTAGTTTTCTAATCATAAAGTTTTTAAGGGAAAAGCTTTGTTAAGGTTTTTTTTTAAGTTAGTATACCTATGAACAATGCAAAGAAGCAGAAAAAGCACTGAACAGAGAAATAAAAAAACATGTATTCTCTGCTTGTTCCCACAGGAATTACTGTGTGACTTTGAGTAAGTGTCCTAACCTGCCTGAACCTCATAAAATAAGGAATTGGAGTTAATGATGTTTAAGGTATTTAACAGCATGAAATGTCTTCAATTCCATAAAAGAAAATCCAATTAGTCTAATACAAAGTGTTCTTAAGAAAGACTTTCTAGGGGTGCCTGGGTGGCTCAGGGGGTTAAGCCTCTGCCTTCGGCTTGGGTCATGATCTCAGGGTCCTGGGATCGAGCCCCACATTGGGCTCTCTGCTAGGCAGGGAGCCTGCTTCCCTCTCTCTCTGCCTGCCTCTCTGCCTACTTGTGATCTCTCTCTCTCTCTGTCAAATAAACAAATACAACCTTTAAAAAAAAAAGAAGAAGAAGAAGAAAACTTTCGAGGGGCACCCGGATGGCATGGTCAGTTAAGCGTCTGATGCTTGCTTTCTGCTCAGATTATGATCTCAGGGTCCTGCAATCGTGAGAGCAAGCTCCATCTAGGATCAGTGTGGGTTTTGCTTGTAATTCTCTCTCCCTCTCTCTCTGTCACTCCTGCTCCTGTTCTCTCTCTCTATAATAAATAAATAAATCTTTAAAAAAAAAAACTTTCTGTATACATGTTAAGAACAAAGATTAACAATTTAAAATCAGCATCAAGTATTTATAATCTTTTAAACTGACAAGCTGCATATGAGATGTCCACCCATATGAAAGTTAATATAAATTCATATATGAATATGAAAATATTCACTGCAAATTGGAAAGACTGGAGACAAAAATTGGGAACAACCTGGTTAAAATAGTTGTGGTACATTCATACAATGGAATATTGTGTAAGTGTAAAAAAAGAATGAGGAAATTCTTTATACGGGCGATGCCTGAGGCACATTTTTCACTGGAACGGGCAAAACACAAGGTGGCCTGCTATGTCAAAAAACGAGGAAAAGGTCACAGGGATGTAATTCTTGGTGTGCACATAGACAATCTCTTGAAGGGTCTGAAAAAAATGCTGCCACTGATGGGCCTGATTGCCTCTTTGAGGACTAGGTCTCATTTTTCACTCTGCATACAATATACACTTTTTATCCTTGGAATGTCAAAACATGTGACTGTGTCGGTTATTCAAATTTTTCAAAATTTTAATTAAAAGAGTAAGAAGGGGGAGGGGCGGTAAAAAAAAAAAGGGGGGGCAAATACTATTACATATGATTTAGGTTATCCTCATGGTTAAGTGGAAACCCAACTAGGAAACACCAAGTACCACTGTGCCCGTGTATAGATGGGAAAATATACCCAAAGGGTTCACACGCTCCGCCACCAAGACACACCGAGCTAGTGGCAGACACATCAGCAATACCCTCCCTTCAAAATCTGCACAGAAGACCCAGCATGGAGTCAGCCTCCCACTACAGCCCCTCCTGCAGAGCCCCGGAAGGGGTAAAATGAAACCGGTCCCAGTAAGGATTGCACTCATCCATGGCTCTTCCAAAGAAACAGGATCAATGATTCTGGAACAAAGAAGGAGGAAGTCCCCACCTCTAAGATAAACTGTTCATATTGATAATTGCTCATATTTAATAAAGAAACAGGGGTGACATGCCACGCGGACTTCTGATCTGGCCACGTGGGAGTTTTTAAAACCAGTGTTTCCCCAAACTTCAGTGTGCTTCGTGGGGAATGCAGTCCTCGGGGATATGGTAAAATGCAGACTCTGACAGGTCTGGGGTGAGGTTCAAGATTCTGCATCTCCACCAAGCTCCCTGGGGCTGCCTGTGCGGTCAAGACCACACACACCAATATGGGCACCCCTAGCCACATTTGGGCCTGCGATGTGGCCAGTCTGTAAGGAGATGGGCTAAAAGTGTAAATTCACACTGGAATTTTAAAAACAATACAAAAAAAGAATGTATACTATCTCACTCATCATTTCTATATTGATTACATGCTAAGATGATAATATTACTGCTGTGTTGGGTTAAATAGAATCTATAATTAAAATTAATTTCACCTGGATTTTTTCCCCTTGTTTAATGTGACTACCAGAAAGTATAAAATGATACTTGTAGCTGGCATTATATCTCTACTGGATTATACTGCTCAGGGAGACTTGGCCCTCCAACAAACTCAATCTTTTTTTTTTTAAAGATTTTATTTATTTATTTGACAGAGATCACAAGTAGGCAGAGAGGCAGGCAGAGAGAGAGAGGGGGAAGCAGCTCCCTGCTGAGCAGAGAGCCAGATGTGGAGCTCGATCCCAGGACCCTGAGACCATGACCTGAGCCAAAGGCAGAGGCTTTAACCCACTGAGCCACTGGGCACCCCCAAACTCCATCTTAAGAAGAAAGTTTGGAACAATCTCAGTCACCATCCAGAAGTGTTTGCAAGGGTCTGAAAATTCTGCAGGGCCATTGAGAACTTGGATGGAGCTCACTGAAAAACCTAGCCCCCACCCAACTCCAACAAATAAAACTTTTTTTTTCTTTAAGGATTTTATTTATTTATTTGAGAGAAAGAGCATAAGTGGAGAAATGTCAGTGGGAGAAGCAGACTCCTTGTCAAGCAAGGAGCCCGATGCGGGACTCGATCTCAGGACTCCAGGATCATGATCTGAGCTGAAGGCAGTCGCCCAACCAACTGAGCCACCCAGGCGCCCCAAATAAAACTTCTATGATGAGTGGAAATATGGGTTAAAATAAACAATTGAAACAGGTTAACCATAGAACCATGAGTGAAAGCATCCCAAACAATTGTGAACAGAGATTTTGCAGAGAAGACACAGCCTAAGAAGTCAATATGGAAAGGTAGGTGTGAGGGAACCTTGCCAGGCAGCCTTCCTTAGTCAGGTCTGTGTTGTTTGGTGACAGTGGGAGGGGACATGTCAGCTCTACCTTTGTTCCACTTAAAAACACTGTTCCCACCACCCTGAGTCACCTCCCAGCCCTAGTAGCACCCCCAAAACCAGAGGCTCCCTGAAAGATGAAGACCCAGGGCGATCACTTGGCCTTACTACAACCCAGACACAGGTCTGAAGGTAGCCATCGAGTCAGAAGTGTTCTAACAGGTCAGTGGTCTGGAAAAGTAACTGGTTCCTTCCGCATGGCCACAAAGCACTCAGCATCACCTAGAGGCAAATTTTGAACTCAGACTCTTCCATTTTCATGCCCAGATGGGTTCTGTTTTTTACAGCTCCTGGGGCCCTGTCCAGAAAGCCATTCCTCTTGGGCCTATTCCCACCCTTGCCTGCTTGCTTTACCCCATGGGGTGGCAAGAGGGAGATGAGAGGAAAGGGAAGGCACAAGACACCAGAGGGAAGAGATGCTTGGGAGAATACGTGGACATGTTTACACAAGAGAACAGGCACAGAGGCACACCTTTGGGCACCATGGGCCAGGTTCACTCTCCCATGGAACTTAGCTCTATAGACAAAGGAGCAAAGCAACCTTGCCTGGGCCAGCCCAGACCTCCCCACCTCTCCCACCAGCTCCAGAGGGCACTGACCAGGTTTTATTTCCAGCAGCCGAAGCTTTGGATCCTCAGGCGGGTGCAATCGTCTCTTCTTACGCCAGCAGCGGGCAGGGTATGTGTACAGCTGGCCCGGGGCGAGGCCTGTGGACAGAGACAGCATAAAGGTTAAAGGCTTCAGGCTAGGAGGGGCCTTGGAAACCTTCCTGTCCAAGCTCCTCACTCACAGTGAGAGGAAACTGAAGTCCAGAAAGGTAATGTGACTTGTCAAGGTCATGCAGCTGGTCAACAGTAGAGCAGAGGCAGTATCGAGTTTATCTGACCCTATGACCCTTGCCCTGTCTGCTCCACCATGCTGTCTCTGTAAGCCCGTGACCATCATCACCATGACCAAGACAGCTCTCCTCTCCTGGTCTGGGGAGATCAGAGGGACCTTTCCAGATTCAACCTCACTATATGGTATTTCCAAGGCAGTGGACCTCCAGCTTCTATCCATCAACTGCCCCTCTCTACAGATGTAGGTTAAGCAGGTTCTCTTCAAGGCAAAGCAGCAGAAGTCAGTCTGCCTACCTACAGATGGCAGGGATTGGGAAGCATTTCAAGGAAACCGGATCAAGGAACCAAATCTCCTACCTACTGACTTTCTCCACCTGCTGTTAGTTGCTGGCAGTTCACTGAAGCCAGTGGGAGCCCCAAGAACCTCCAGAGGAATAGAAGCCTACTCTGGGGACCAGGCTCCTCGGCCTGCAGAGCCAGCATCCTTCTACATCCCTGCCCCCTTGCCTGGGCCTTACAGAAAGAAATGGGCAAGAGTCCAGTGGCTGGGCTGATATACCAACCAAACTGTCTCTCCAGAGTCTCCATTTCGATTTGGCCTTCAGCAACAAAGTTCCACACCAGCGTCATCTTCATAACCACCACCCCGGGAGGAGCCTTCTTGCCTATCAGACAACATTCTTACGGCTCCTGGGGCATTTAGTGTGGCAGCCAGAGGACTTGGAGAAATGTGGGTGGACTTTTCACTCCAGACCACGGGCTATTCCAAAAAAAAGGGGCAGAGGGTGGAGGCTAAGGGGAGAAGGAGAGGGGCTTAAGACTGGGTAGGTGGTGTGCAGACTGAAAAGACTTGCCTGGTGCACCCCCAAAAGAAACAAGTGGAAGCTAAGCAATCCACTCCTGTTAGAGTAAAAATCCTGGTAAAGACTGAGACTTAGTCTCATCCTCATCAGAATCCCCAGAACCCTCTGTGTGATACCTAGAAGAATCAAACTAAACATTTGCTGAATGAATGAGTAAACGAATACATTCCCGCTTCACTGTGATCAGTCACAACTCAGTCTTCTGTAGGTAAATGGGGCATGTGACGACCACCATCAGACCCACGTGGGAAGGTCACTTCCTAGACCTAGGGCCACAGAGATAGAAAATATCACGACTCTGTTTCCATCTGCTGTCTGCCATTTGGGGACCTTCTGCAGAGACGATCTACAAAAGCTTTGCTGCTATATACTTTTTATTCATTTTTCATTCTTACTAGTCTTCTCTACCCATTTATTGGTTTGGATCCAAAGCAGAGACAACTATTCCAGCACTATAGGAAGCAAAATTTTCAAATACTCTTTCTGTGCTAAGTTTCATTTTTAACCACATAGCTGTTCCCACAGGTTGTAAGGCAATGAAAAAGCTGGAGGTCCC
Source organism: Lontra canadensis (assembly GCF_010015895.1). Classification (NCBI taxonomy): domain Eukaryota; kingdom Metazoa; phylum Chordata; class Mammalia; order Carnivora; family Mustelidae; genus Lontra; species Lontra canadensis. The sequence goes on from NW_022631092.1 coordinate 5,343,660, forward strand.
CTACCCCCTCCCCATTTGGGTTCTCAGAAACCATTAGGGTCATGGAGCCTAGAGGCTCCAGAAAAATTTCTGATGTCATACACTAATGGCTTTTCATGTCCAAGAGTCATCCTAATACTTAATTTTGTTGCTAGCTTCATAGCTTCTGCATAGTAGGAAGATCTCAAAGTTCTGAGCTACCTGTGCTCTGAGGAGCAGGCTTGTGGTAGATTGGAGAAGAATACATGAATCAAAGTAAGATTACTCTCCCTTCCACGGAAGGCCTAGTTTTGACCTATTTTTGAAGGAAGGCATCACCGGGAACAGTTTGATGTTTCTGATGTGATTGACTCCAGGGCCATGTCATCTCTGACCCTAGAATTCCTGAATGGCTGCATTGATTCTGGTCCCTTGAGCCACCTTTGGGGCTGGTATGCCCCACGATCCCAACAGAGGCCAAATACAAGGGCTGAGCCAGTACTCTGCAACCCAGAACCAGCCCCACAAACCCCCACTCATCTTGAGTTAGCGATTCTTCATCCAGACTGAACCTAAAAATCTAGACTGAACCTGGAGAACTTCTTAATAATAGTAAGGCCAAAAATTCGTGCCAGAACTACCCACTCTGAGTGTAAGTGGATGGAGGAATTAGGCCAACTATTTTTTAAAGAAAAGTTCAATTAAAAAAATCTGTAAGTTTTTTCCAATGTCTGGCCAAGAACCCCTGGAGGTCTAAGCATCATCTCGTCACTTGCCTAGATATTCTCTTTGATGTACCAAGACTGGTTTCATGGCCTTCCCAAAATCATCTCAAGGTTCCAGTGTTTCCCCCAACATGCTATCATTAATTTCCAGCTTACTGGACTATCTCCCCTACCAGTTTTATAAGACCCAGGATGACAGGAACTATATCCATCTCTAGTATCCCTAATACTTGGCACAATCCCTGGTAGACATATCAAGAAGTACTTATCAAATGAATTCAACCAGAACTGAATCAGATTCAGAAATGCAGGAAGTGAATGACCTGTTAAGTGAATGAACTGTTATTCCTGGTTCCAGGAGACTCATGCACCCACATCCAAACCATCTAAGAGGGACCACAGAGGTAGGCCCAGGAGTGAGTACAGAACTCAACCCAAGATGGCAGTCTCTGTGCCTTAAATTCTTTCTTGCCCCATACTCTGCTTCATAGTATTTCTAACCTGACCAAGGGCAGGTGAGGAAGAAGGGACTAGTTCAGACAACACTTTCAAAAGATCTAAATGACAAGAGGTCAGCATTGTCAACACTTGCCCAAGGGCCTCTGCCCTCCCTGAAACCCTGGTCACTGCACTTGTTGGCCAGCGGCCTCAAGGCAGCCTCGGGCCACTCTCTAGCTGCAGACCCATTAGTAGTAGGTAGTCTAAATGGCCAGAAGAGGGGACTATTTTTATACCACTCTTTAACTTTCTCTGATGGATTACAGAAGGCCCACGGGGCAGAGGAAGAGCACATGAGTCTTCATACCACCACTCACGTAACCTTGGAAATATCACCACGCATTTCTGAGCCTGTCTCCTTACCGGTAAGATAAGAACGTTAATAATACCTACCTCACAGGGGATGTTGTGGGGATTAGCTTAAATTCAAGAAGAAGCTCTTTGTAACCATGAAGCCTCGTGCAAATGTCAGTTACTAATTATCATGAGTTAGCTGACTTAGATGAGTATGGACGCCATGGCCGTGTGGCATGACAAGGCCTCCGCCCCGCGTGCTTCTCTTTGATGTCTGCCTTGACTCCACCTCATCTCAACAAGCAAATGGCCCCAAGAACTCTCTCGGGGCTCCAGCCCCCCTTCTTTGCCCTCCTCCCTAGGCTGACAAGCACCAGGGTGCCTTTATAGGGCCAACACATTCAGCCCTGGAGTTCCACTTATAGAGGGATGAGCAGAGCCCCGTGAGAGTTATGTTGTTTATCTCATTAGAACAGGAGGCACATAACTCACAGCCTGTGTGTGTGGTAGATGGAGGAGGGAGGGAAGGGGGTTGGAGGAGGAGGGAGTCACAGCTGTAGCCAGGGAAATTAACCTGCAGGAGTGAGCCTGGGGCTAGGGGGAGGATGGAGGAGGGAGGAAAGGAGGCAGGACACAAGAGGGGGACCAGTCTTTCCTGGTAACCAAGGCCACAGCCACCTTCACTAAGCAAACTGCTTTTCTGTCATTTTGAGCTGCAAGTCCAGCTACACCACCCATCCTCATGTGCCAGCACAGACATCTCTCACACGCAGACACACACACATACCTACACAGGAACTCACACACTTGCTGGAGGGAGAACTGTCTCCAAAGAAAAAAAACAGCAGGGTGGGCTTTGATGCCTGGATGGTCAGCAGACTCCAGACAAGTCGCTTGTTACCAGCATTGACCAAATCACCAAGGGGGATCCTCAGTGTCATGGTTATCTCTGACAGACACAGCATAAGCTATTAAGAAATCAGAAGAAAAAGTGGGATAGAAAAGAGAAGGCAGGATGACAGGAGCTAGGAACAGGGTTTGAAAAAGAAGAGAAGAACTCGAGTAATTCCTCTTCCCCCAGCCAGGGTCGCACGGTGGCAGTTCAAGCCCGCCCTGCCGCATCTCAGAGAGGTGGACCAGCAGGCCGCCACCAAACACTCCTGGTAATGGAAACCTCACTGCTTCACCAGACAGACTTCCTGTAGCTGGTTAACTCTCATTGTGAGAAACAGTTTTGCTTCACCCTCATTTTGAATCAAAATCTACCTTCCTGTAGCTTATGCCAATTTGTCCACTCTCTGTCCCCAGGGTGGACAGGTATCACCTGTATCTCAACCATCCTCAACCGTCCACTCACTTGGGTTTGAAGGACAGCCTACTGAGAGGCCGAGGAACTAGTGGGCATGGGAGTTACAGGAGAGAGGCAGTGACCGCACCTGCTCAGAACCGGGGTAACAGGATTCAAGGTTCCAAATTAAGAATCCAAACACTGCTTCTCTTTCATCTCCCCTTTGCCCACCCCGCATTGGACAGGAAAGGGATGGAACAGCAGGCTTCTCTTCAGACATTACTGCCATTAAAGAGCTCCTCTGCATGTTGCTCCTACTCAATGTCTCCTCACTGGGTCACCAACAGCCTCCATATTTATAAACAGATAATGACACAAGCCAGGGGTTCTTCACCAAGGCTGGGCATCAGAATGGCACAAGTAGTTATTGGAAAGGACAGATGCCTGGACTCCAGCTCAATCCTACTAAATCAGAACATCAGAGATAACCAAGGCCATTGTTGTTTGGAAAACTCCTACATGAGGATGCTACCAGATCAACTCTTACTCATATTTATATTTCCAAGGCCCAGGACATAACAAGCGCTCCATTAATGCTTGTGGCTGAAATACCAACTTGGACCAACTCTACAGAGCTGGAGGGATGAGCCATAACTCCAGAGGCAGGTCTTGAGGAGTAGGCAAGATGTAATCCACAAGCACTTACACCCATGGTATTTCCTGGTTCTCTGCCCTCCTCTCTTCTCTCGGCTTATTTAAAAGCTATCCTGACTATATGGACCACCTGTTCAGTGAAGTCCCCCTCAACCATCCCTGGCCACAGTGCCTTTTCTTTTCTCTAAAAGCCTGAAGTCTGGGCACTAGACACCCCACCTCAGCCCTCAGCACAGCTCTCTATCTGGCTCACCAACCATCCCCTCCAACCACCCTTCCCATTCTTCTCCATAAGCTTCTCTCTCTAACATTCAATTCTAATGTCCCATGTACCAAGACTACACTGGCAAGCTAGGCCTCAAATCCAGTCTGCTGCCTGCTCCTTCCAGCCCAGAGCTTCCTAAGCCCCTCACCGGTCCCATCACACTCAAAAACTGACACAGTAACAATAGCTAACATTTGCTGAGCTCATACACTGTCCTAGGCTAGTACCTCACACTCACTATTAACACTCACCTGTATCGCAACCATCATTCCTATGTCCTGTGAGACATATAAAGGACAAGGACAGTAAGGCTAACTGTGATTAAGTAACTGGCACGGGGCCATACAACTCAAAGGGTAACAGAATCCACAGCCCACACTCAAAACTTCTCCACTAACCTAACTCCCCCCCAAGCCATCCCATTACTGCTCCACACACAGCATGCTTGAACCCCAGAGTTCTTTCCTTGGGAAAGCAGCTCCTCACACCAAAACTATCAGGAAAATATCCCCCAGCCCTCCCACCCACCTCCATCAAGCCACTTCTTATGGAATTTATTTTTCCTTTTCTTCCACATCACCAACTAAAATAGCTCATGGAGAAATGCATCCTGATAATATAAAAACATTGTTGAGAGGCACAGAAAATGTATGGGGAATCAGAAAAACAACCACTACATACCTTCTAAATTCATCAGAAAAAGAAACTTTAAGAATAATAGCATTATAACATGAGGAGGGAGCCTAAATGTTATTGGGTCTGACTCTTACCTGATACAAGAATCACCTCTCGAACATCCCTGACAAGGGTCTCCACCCTGGCCTTTGTTTCAATAATTCTAGTCCTCACCCTTTCATTCATTTCATTCACTTCATTTCACCCATTCATGAAGCAGTCTACTGTGCTATTGAAATATTGTTAGAAATATACCTACCAATCTGGTCCAAAGATCAGATGGTAAGAATGGTAAGGATGCGAAGTGGTACAACCCTATGGAGGAAAATTTAGCATATCTAGCAAAACTTCGTATGTATTTGCCCTTTGACCCTGCAATTCCATTTCCAGGAATCTATATCACAGATTCAGATGCAAAAATATGTACCCATTATATCATGTTTAATACTAGAAAGAGACTAGAAATAACCCAATGTCTATCTAGAGGGAACTGGTTCAGTAAACAATAGGATATACACACAATGAACTATTATGAAGCTGTTGAGACATGGAGGGAAGAATATACTGCAATGGAAGGAAAAAAGCAAGGTGGAGAATAGTGTGTATAACATACTATCATTTGTCTAACAAATGGGGATATACACATATATATATACATGAATATATATGTCGTGTGTTCTCATAGTTTTTTCAAACCAAAAGCTTAGGGAAAAGTTACTTAGAGAAAGAACAAAAGCAAATTAATAGTAACAAGGTGAAGAGGAAGTTGTCTATAGAAACAGGAAAGGGACAGAGTAAAACGACAGAAATAGAACAAGACTTTCTCTGACTACACCATGCTTTATTGATATGACTTTAGAACCATGTGAATATTTTATGCAGTTAAATTAAAAAAGCAAACATCTGCTTCTGGCTGGATGGGAGGATCAGGATCATATTTACTCTCCTACATGAAACCAAAGAGAGCAAAAATACAAAACAAAAGTTCTCAAGACCCTGGACATCAGGAAATGAAGGACAGTGATGCTTGAAACACTGGAAATCAACAAGACAAGCCCTATGATTGCCCCACCTCACTACCTCAAGAGAACTTCTAGATTGCAGCACATGGAAGAGGAACTTAGGTAGAAACCAAGAGACTCTCTGTGACTGAGTGAAAAGAAAGAGCTGAGAGTCTGGGGAAACCAAGGTTACTAGAATTCAAGAAACAGAATACTAAACAGAGGAGAGTTGCACAGAGAAGGAACTTTGGAGGTCACAGAGAGTCTCCTTTGCGTATTCAATTCAGTACTAGTTAGTGCATGCTTATGGGGAAACTACTCAATGTTGAAGAACGAACCACCCAGTAAGAATAGAAATAAGAGTGCCTGGTATGCAAAGGGACAGGAAACAGTCTGTTCCCACCAGCTGTTAGGCCTCATAATTCGTAAGGTACTAGATATAGTCAGAGAAGGGGCTTATCTCTCTGAAAGGGAATATTTAGCCCCAGACTAAGCACTGCTCTAGTATCACCTACAGATCAAACTGTTTCCAAGTAAATTGTCCCAAAACAAAGTTCCAGGATATTTACAAGAATAAATGATAGAGACAGCACCTACAAGGTAAAATTCATGATGTCTGGCATCCAATCCAAAATTACAGGGCATATATAAAGAAACAGAAAAATATGACCTATAATAAGGGTGGAAAGAATTGATTAAAACCAACCAAGAACTGATAGTGACAGTAAAATTAGCAGCAAGAACATTAAAAAAGTTATCATTTATATTCCATATGTCCAAAAGTTAGGTAAAAAATTGATTTTTTTAAGGATTCAAAATTTTTTTATAGTTGCCTCATTCTTTTTTTTTTTTTTTAAAGAGGTAAAGGATCTGTACTCAAGGAACTACAGAATACTCATGAAAGAAATTGAAGAAGACACAAAAAGTTGGAAGACCATTCCATGGTCATGGATCAGAAGAATAAACATTATTAAAATGTCTATACTGCCTAGAGCAACCTATACTTTCAATGCTATTCCAATCAAAATTCCACAAGCATTTTTCAAAGAGCTGGAGCAAAGGATTCAAATTTAGCTTCTAGAAATGAAAATCACAATGTGTGAGATAAAAATTACTGAATGGGATTAATGTCAGATTAGACACTGCAGAAGAAAAAAAAAACTGGTGCACTTGAAAACACAACAATAGAAATCATCCAAAATGAAAACCATGGGAAAAAAAGAATTTTTTTAGAAGAACAGCATAGTGATCTGTGGGACAACTTCAAACAGCCTAATATTTGTGTAATTGGAGTCCCCAAGGAGGAGAAAGGGAAGAAAAAACATTTGTAGAAATAATGGCTAGAAATTTTCAAAATTTTATGAAAACTACAAGCATGCAGATCCAAGAAATTCAATAAAATTAAGTGCAAGAAACATGAAGAAAACAGGGGCACCTGGGTGGCTCAGTGGGTTGAGGCCTCTACCTTTGGCTCAGGTTGTGATCCCAGGGTCCTGGGATCAAGCCCCACATCGGGCTCTCTGCTCAGCAGGGAGCCTGCTTCCCTTCCTCTCTCTCTCCCGGTCTCTCTGCCTACCTGTGATCTCTGTCTGTCAAATAAATGAATAAAATCTTTAAAAAAAAAAAAGAAGAAAACAATAACAAAGCACATCATAAATAAAATTGTTCAAAATAGTGATAGTCTATGTAGCTATTTAATGTATAGATATGAATACTTAAATGCTAACATTATAAATAATTTGATAATGTCTTTCCAGCCACTCAGCCAAAAAAAAAAAAAAAAAAGCAAGCAACCAAACAAAAAAAAGGGATAAAGAAAAAATATTAAAAGCAGCCAGAGAAAGGAGCCATATTATATGGAGAGGCTCAAAGACAAGGGTGATTTTTCATCAGAAACAATAGAAACAATGCAAACAAGAAAACAGTAGTTCAACATCATCATAGTATTGAAAGGCGGGGGGAAAAACTTGTCAACCTAAATTCTATACTCCATAAAAATATCTCTCAAAAAACTAAAGCAAACTAAAGATATTTCAAGACACACAGAAGTTGAAAAAATTAATCATCAGCAGACCCACACTACAAGAAATACTAAAGGAAGTCCTTTAGGCAGAAGGAAAGTGATACCAGATCTAAATATAGATGTACACAATGAAATGAAAAGCATCAGGAATGGTTTAATACAAGAGTAATTATGTAAGGTTTCTTTTCTTATTTTTTTAAAACTCTTTAAAAGATGACTAACTAAACAGAGATAATGATAGTATAGTAAAAAAGTTTATACCATATGTAAAACTAAAATAAATGGCAGCAACTGCACAAAGGTCATGGAAAGTAATGGAAAGATAAAAGTACACCTGTAGGGTGCCTAAGTGGCTCAGTTGGTTAAGTGACTGCCTTCAGCTCAGGTCATGATCCTGGAGTCCCAGGATTGAGTCCCACATCAGGCTCCCTGTTCGGCAGGAAGTTGGCTTCTCCCTCTGACCCTCCCCCTCTCATGCTCGCTCTCTCTCTCTCTCTCTCATTCTCTCTCTCTCTCTCTCTCATAAGTAAATAAATAAAATCTTTAAAGAAAGAAAAGTACATTTGTATTCATTTCCTGTTGCTGCCATAATGAAGTGCCACAAACTCAGTCTTAACACATGAATTTGTTGTCTCACAATTCTGGAGGTTAAAAGTCTAAAATCAGTATCACTGAGCTAAAACCAAGATTTCAGCAGGGTTTCATTCCTTGGCCTCAAAAGGCCACCCACATCTTTGGCTTGTGGCCTCTTCCTTAATGGCATCACTTCAACCTCTGCATCTGTTGTCACATTTCCTGCTCTGACTCTGACCTGCTGCCCCTCCTGTAAAAGACCCTTATGATTATATTTACAACATCTGGTTAATAATAATTATCTCCTCATCTAAGGTCCTTAACTTAATCATATCAGCAAAGTTTCTTTTGCCATGTCAGGTAACATTTCCATGAATTCCGGGTGTGGATGTCTTTGTGGATAGCATTATTCTGTTTACTGAAATAGTAATGTAGAGTTTTTATGCTATTCATGAAGTAGCAAAGTATCACCTGAAGGCAAACTGTAATTAAAGATGGAGATTACAAACATTAAGCAATCATAAAAATAACAAAACAAAGAGTTATCAAACCAAGAAAGGAAATAAAATGGAATCACAAAAACTTAATTAATTCCCAAAAAGGAAAAAAATGAGGGGAAAAGGAACAAGTAGACTGATAAATAGGAAACAAATAGCAAAATGATGGCTCTAAACCTAACTATAGCCATAATCACATTAAATGTAAACAATCTAAATATCCCTATTTTAAAAACACAGATTATCAGCTTGCATTTATTTTTTTTTTTTCCTAGACAGAGAGTGCATGTGGGTGCACGCATGAGTGGGGGAGGAGGGGAAAGGGAGAGGAAGAAAGAGAATCTTCAGCAGGCTCCAAGCCCAGCATGGAGCCCAAAATGGGGCTCAACCCCACAACCCTGAGATGATGACCTGAGCCAAAATCAAGAGTCAGACACTTAACTGACTAGGCCACCAAGGTGCCCCTGTCAGATTGCATTTAAAAAGCAAGACACAACTATATGTGCCTACCCAAAAAATAAAAAATAAAATCTACTTTTAACATAAAGAGCCAAATATATTAACCATAAATGAATGGAAAATGATATGCCATGCTAACGTTAATCAAAAGAAAGCTGGAGTGGCTATATTAGTATCACAGGAAGCAGACTGAATAATAAAGAATATTAGTAGAGATAAAGAAGGTTCTTACATAATGATAATGGACAAATTTATCAAGAGGACGTAACACCCCTAAATGTGTATTCCCTTAATAGCAGAGCTTCAAAACATATGAAGCAAAAACTAATAAAATTGTAAGGATAAATAGACCAAGTCACAAATATATATAGAAATTTCAATACTCTCTCTTGATAATTCATAGAACAAATCAACAGAAAAATCAATAAAGATGTAGAGTTGAGCCATACTATCAACCAACTTGATTTAACTGATATTTATAGAACATTCCAACCACCAATAAGAAAATACACATTTTTTTCCAGACCAAAGAGAAAATCTATCCAAGATGGGCCATATTCTGAACCATAAAACAAGTCCGAATAAATTTTAAAGGATTCGAGTCATACAAAGTATGCTCTGACCATATAGGAATGAGGAATAAGTAACAGGCATATATTTGGAAAATCCCTCAAATGTTTGGAAACTAAGTAACACACTTATAAATAATACATAGGTAAAAGAAGAACTTGAAAGACAAATTAGAAAACATTTTTAATTAAATGACAATGAAAATACGATACTGATATTTGTAAAATGAGACTAAAGCAGTATTTATATTTGGGGATAAACTATGCTAGAAAAAACCTGTAGTAGAAAAGAAGAACAGTCTCAAATCAATAACCTCAATTTCCATCTAAAGAAAAAATGGAAGAAATCGAAGAGTAAATTAAATCCAAAGTAAGTAGAATAAAAGAAAAATAAATATCAGAGCAGATATCATAAAGTAGAACACAGAAAAAAATGGGAAAAATCTATTACATCAAAAACTATTTCTTTGAGAAGATCAATAAAATTGATAAACCTCCAGTTAGACTGATTGGGTCAAAAAGAGAATTCAAATTATCAACATAAGGAATAAGAGAGAATATGTCACAAGGTTCTATAGATATTAAAAGAATAATACACCAAAGGTATGAACAGCATTGTACAACCAATTTTGGCAACTTGGATGAAATGGCCAAATTCCTTGAAGTCACAAACTGCCAAAACTCACTCAGTATAAAATGAATAACCTAAATACCTGTTAAAGAAATTAAATTTGTAGTTTTAAAAACATTCCTACAAAGAAATTGCCAGGCCCAGATGAATTCACTGGTAAATGCTACAAAACACTTTTAAGGAAAAAATACCAACTCTACATAAACTCTTCTAGAAAACTGAAAACACAAAAATTCCCAACTCATTATATGAGGCCAACATCATCTTGACACTCAAACCAGACACAACAAGTGTTGTGTTACAACAAGTAAACTATAGATAAATACCTCTCATAAACATAGATGCAAAACCTCTAATAAAAATTTAACAAAGTGAATCTGATGATATATAAAAAAGATAATACACCATGACAAAGTGGGGTTTATCCTAGGAGTACAATATTAAACATTCGAATATCAATCAATATAACCCATCATATTAACAAACCACAAAAGAAAAATCACATGATCATCTCAACAGACTCAGAAAAATCAGTTCATAAAATCCAACATCAGTTCCTGATTTAAAATTCTCAAACTAGAAATAAGTACATCCTCAGTCTAATAAAAGGCAACCATAAAATGCTACAGCTAAGCATCATATTTAAAAATGGAAAAATGAACATTTTTCCCTTAAGATCAGGAAAAACATAAGGATGTCCTCATTAAATACTTTTTCTTAATATTATACTAGACATTCTAGCCAGTGCAACAGACAAGTAAAATAAATAAAAGTCATCCATATTGAAAAGTTTTCTTTTTCACTAACAATCAATTATGTAGAAAATACTGTGGAATCCATAGAAAGATGTGAAAAATAAATGAGTACAGCAAGGCTATAGGATACAGAATGAACATACAAAATCCACTGTATTTTTGTAAACTAACAAGGAATAATCAGAAATTGAAATTTTTTAAATCCATTTACAATAGTGTCAAAAATATTAAGTACTTTGAGATAAAACTGACAAAAATGTGGAATATCTGTACATGAAAAACTAAAAATCATCAATGGGAAAAATTAAAGAAGACAACAAATGGAGAGACATATTATATTCAGGGATTAGAAGACTCAGGATTGAGAATTGTTCATTTTCCCCAAAACTAATCTAGGTATTCCACATAATCCCAATCAAAATCCCAGCAGAGTTTTTGTAAAAATGGACAAACTGACTAAAATTCATGCAGCAATGCAAAGGACTAGAATAGCCAAAATAACTTAGTAAAAGAAAAACAAATTTAGAGGGCTAATATTACCTGATTTCAAAAAGCATGACGAAATCAGAAGGATATTAGTGTGAGGATAGACAAATAGATCAATGAAATGAAACTGTATGTCCATAAATAGACCCACATACATATGAACATTTAATTTTTGACAAAGGTACAAAGGCAATTCAGTTGAGAAAGGCTAGTCTTTTCAACGAATTATGATGGAACAATTAGATAGCTATCTGCAAAAAGATAAACTTTAATCTGTACCTCAAATTATATTTTTAAATTAATTCAAAATGGATCATAGACCTAATTATAAAACCCATAATCATAAAACTTCTAGGGAAAACAAACAAATATTGCTTGACCTTGGATTAAGTATCAATTTCTTACATAGAACAACAAAATCTCAATTCATAAAATAACAAATTGATAAATTTGAACTTAATCAAAATTTAAAGTATCTGCTCTTTGAAAGATACTGTTAAGATAATGAAAATATAAGCCATAGACAGGGAGAAAATATTTGCAAAACATATATCAGATAAAGGTCTTGAATCTAAAATATATAAAGGACTATCAAAATTTGATAATAAGAAAACAAACAATTCCCCTCTAGAGATCTAATACAGAGTATAGAGAAAACAGACAACAATATTATAATCATCAAATTTGCTAAGAGATTAGAACTCAATTATTCCAACCACTAAAAAAAAGATTATTTTGTAATACGACAGATCTGATAATTATCACTACAATGGCAATCATATTATAATATATAAATGTATATATTTAACATGTTTTACACCTTAAACTGACACACTGTTTTATGTCAAATGAATTTCAATTTTTTAAAAAATCCATTTTTTTTAAAGATTTTATTTATTTATTTCACAGACAGAGATCACAAGTAGGCAGAGAGAGAGAGGAAGGGAAGCAGGCTCCCTGCTGAGCAGAGAGCCCAATGCGGGGCTCAATCCCAGGCCCCTGAGACCATGACCTGAGCTGAAGGCAGAGGCTTAACCCACTGAGCCACCCAGGCACCCCAAAAAATCCAATTTTTAAATGGTTAAAATATTTGCACACTTTACCAAAAAACATATAGTCTTATAACATCATGGCCAAAATGCCTAGGACTCAATCAAAATCACATATGTGAAGAGCCAGGAAAATTTCAACTTGAATAAGATAAAAGATAACATATCAACACCAATACTAGAATTATCTGACAATATTCTGATAGAATTATTAGAAATACCAATCCTGAATCCTAATTATCTGAATAAAGATTGAAGGAGGCATCATAAACATGTTTCAACAAATAATCGTGAACATCTGAAACAAATGAAAACATTTAAAGTCTCAGCAAAAAAATGGAAGATATAAAGAAGAACCAAATGGAAACTGAAAAACACAAACAACAATAACAAATGTAGAGAAGAGAAGAAAGAAGCAGTGAACTTGAAGAAAGAAAAATAAAAATAACCCTGAGCAACATAGAAAACAGACTAAAAACAAAAACAAACAAACAGAGCCTGGGGGTTTTGTGGGGTATAACAAAAAATTTAAAAATTTTGTTAGGAGAAGTGGGGAGGAGCAAAATGGCAGACAAACAGGAGACCTAAGTATTGTCAGGTCTCAGGAGTTCAGCTAGATAGTTATGAAACCATTCTGAACACCTACAAACTCAACAGGAGATCGAAAAGAAGAAGAGCAGCAATTCTAGGAACAGAAAATCGACCACTTTCTGGAAGGCAAGACATGCAGAGAAGTGAATCTGGGGTATAGGAAAAGAGACAGGGGGAGGGGCCAGCTTCCAGCAAGCAGTAGAACAGCGGAGCACAAAATCAGAACTTTTAGAAGTCTGCTCCACTGAAAGACGTTACTCCAAAGGCTAAGGGGGGGGGGGGGGGGAACCTTTGAAGGGACAGTGTGGTCTCAGGACCTGCGGGGGTCACAGAAAGACAGAAAGACCACGGGTGTCTGAGTATGGCAGAGCTCCTAGGTATTGGAGCAGGAAGCCAGCTGCAGAGACAGAGTGGAGGAGGGGCTCTCAGCTCAGGGTTACCTTAAACTATAACCCAAGATGCAATTGGGTCACTGCTCTTCAAGCAGGGACCCCACAAGGGGCAGATCCAGGGATACCCCTTCCTTCCCCCTCCAGGAGGAGCGGCACAGGAATGGGAGCAGGAATCTGCTGGGTTTGGAGATTCCAAACAGGGCCGTGTGCCCCAGATAGAAACACTTGGTCATAGGCCGGGTGAGCACGGAGTGTGGCCAGAAACCAAGGAGACAGGAGGGATTGACTGCTTTTCTCTGACGGCACACTGAGGACTGCGGCCGCAAGCTCTTGGCTTCTACAGCCAGAGATTGGGAGGCCGCTATCCTCATTCCCATCTGTGAAAGCTGTACAGAAAGCGTTCAAGGAACAAAAGCTCCCAAGAATGAACTAGACCAGATTACTTAGCCTGGCCCCTGGCAAAGGTGGTGCAATTCTGCCTCCGGCAAAGACATTTGAGAATAATGGCAACAGGCCCCTTCCCCGAAGATTAGCAAGAACATCCAGCCAAGACCAAGTTCACCAATCAATGAGAACTGCAGAACTCTAGAGCTAGGGGAAAGCAACACATAGAATTCATGGCTTTTTTCCTATGATTCCTTAGTCTTTCAAAGTTAAATTTTTTTAATTTTATTTTTTTCTTATTGTACTTTTTAAAAATTTTCCTTCTTTCTATTTTAATGGGTTTTTTGTTTGGTTTTTTTTTCCTCCCTTGTGCCAGGCATGCACTCTTTGGACATTACCTCATTTATTGTTGGTTTTTGTTTTTGTTTTTTTGGTTTTTTTTTTAATTTTTTTAATTTATTTTCAGCATAACAGTATTTATTGTTTTTGCACCACACCCAGTGCTCCATGCAATCCGTGCCCTCTCCAATACCGACCACCTGGTTCCCCCAACCTCCCACCTCTGCAACTTTTTAAAAAATCTTCTTAAATTTTCATTGTTATAGTCATATTCTATGACTTCATTGTATTTAAATTTATTTGTCGTATACATATAGGGTTTTTTTCTCTTAAAATTTTGGGATACAGTTTCTTCTAATAGATCAAAATACACCCTAAATATAGCACATGGCTTTGTTCTAGTCTCCAGCCTGAACACATTCTTTCCTCTTTTTTTCTTTTTTCAACCAATTTCTTATCAATTCCTTCTTTAGAATCTTAATTTTCATCTTACAGCCACACTCCATCCCTTCATCATGTTTACCCTTATTATATATATATATATATTTTTTTTTTTTCTTTAAAATCTGGGGAGGGAGGTAGTTTCTTCTAACAGACCAAAATAAACCCAAAATCTAGTGTGTGACCATATATATATATATATAATGTTTTTTCTCCTTTCTTCTCCCTCCATTTTTGGGTCGCTTCAGATTTGGTTAGGGTATATCTTTCTGGGGTTGTTGTTACCCTTTTAGTATTTTGTTCTCTCATTCATCTATTCTTATCTGGATAAAATGACAAGGCAGAAAAACTTACCACAAAAAAAAAAAGAACAGGAAGCAGTACCTATGACTGGGGACCTAATCAGTATAGACATTGGTAACATGTCAGAACTAGAGTTCAGAATGACAATTATCAAGGTGCTACCTGGGCTCCAAAAATAGCATAGAAGATACTAGATAATCCCTTTCTGGAGAAATAAAAGAACTAAAATCTAACCAAGCTGAAAACAAAAAAGCTATTAATGAGGTGCCATCAAAAATGGAGGCTCTTACTGCTAGGATAAATGAGGCGGAAGAGAAAATTAGTGATAGAGAAGACCAAATGAGGGAGAATAAAGAAGCTGAGAAAAAGACAAACAACTACTGGACTATGAGGGGAGAATTCAAGAGATAAGTGATACCAAGAGACAAAATAATTTTAGAATAACTGGGATTCCAGAAGAAAAAGAGAGAGAGGGACAGAAGGTATACTGGAGCAAATTATAGCAGAGAATTTCCCTAATTTGGCAAAGGGAACAAGAATCAAAATCCAGGAGGCACAGAGAAACCCCCTCAAAATCAATAAAAATAGGTCCACACCCTGTTATCTAATAGCAAAATTTACAAGTCTCAGTGACAAAGAGAAAATCCTGAAAGCAGCTCGGGACAAGAGGTCTATAACATACAATGGTAGAAATATTAGATTGGCAGCAGACCTATTCACAGAGAACTGGCAGGCCAGAAAGGACTGGCATGATATATTCAAAGCACTAAAGGAGAAAAATATGCAGCCAAAAATACTATGTCCAGCTAGACTGTCATTGAAAACAGTAGGAGAGATAAAAAGCTTCCAGGACAAACAAAAACTAAAAGAATTTGCAAACACCAAACCAGCCCTACAGGAAATATTGAAAGGGGTCCTCTAACAAAAGAGAGAGCTTAAAAGTAACAGACCAGAAATGAACAGAGACATTATACAGTAACAGTCACTTTATAGGCAATACAATGGCATGAAATTCATATCTTTCAATAATTACCCTGAATGTAAATAGGCTAAATGCCCCAATCAAAAGACACAGGTTATCAGAATGGATTAAAAAAGACCCATCAATATGCTGTCTGCAAGAAACTCATTTTAGCCCAAAGTCACCTCCAGATTTAAAGTGAGGGGGTGGAAAAAAATGTGCCATGCTAATGGACATCAAAAGAAAGCTGGCGTGACAATCCTCATATCAGATAAATTAGATTTGAAGCCTAAGATTATAATAAGAGATGAAGAAGGACACTATATCATATTTAAAGGGTCTGTCCAACAAGAAGATCTAACAATTTTAAGTATCTATGCCCTAACATGGGAGCAGCCAATTATACAAACCAATTAAAAACAATCAAAGAAACACATCAACAATAATACAGTAATAGTAGGGGACTTTTAACACCCCCATCACTGAAATAGATCATCTAAGCAAAAGATCAACAAGAAAATAAAGGCTTTAAATGATACAGTGGACCAGAAGGACATCAGAGATATATTCAGAACATTCCATCCCAAAGCAAGAGAAAATACACACTCTTCTCTAGTGCACATGGAACATTCTCCAGAATAGATCACACCCTGGGTCACAAATCAGGTCTCAACTGATACCAAAAGATTCGGATCATTATCTACATATTTTCAGACCACAATGCTTTGAAACGAGAACTCAACCACAAGAGGAAAGTTGGGAAGAACTCAAATACATGGAAGCTAAAAAGCATCCTACTAAAGAATGAATGGGTCAACCAGGAAATTAAAGAAGAATTTTTAAAAATTCATGGAAACAAATGAAAATGAAAACACAACTGTTCAAAAATCTTTGGAACACAGAAAAGGCAGTCCTGAGAGGAAAGTATATAGCAATACAAGCCTTTCTCAAGAAACAAGAAAAGACTCAAGTACACAACCTAACCCTATACCTAAAGGAGCTGGAGAAAGAACAGCAAAGAAAGCCTAAACCCAGCAGGAGAAGAGAAATAATCAAGATCAGAGCAGAAATCAATGAAATAGAAACCAAAAGAACAGTAGAACAAATCAATGAAACTAGGAGCTGGTTCTTTGAAAGAATTAATAAGATTGATAAACCCCTGGCCAGACTTATCAAAAAGAAAAGAGAAAGGACCTAAATTAATAAAATCATGAATGAAAGAGGAGAGCTTACAACCAACACCAAAGAAATACAAACAATTATAAGAACATATTATGAGCAACTATACACTAGCAAAATTGACAATCTGGAAGAAATGGATGCATTCCTAGAGACATATAAACTACCAAAACTGAACCAGGAAGAAACAGAAAACCTGAACAGACCCATAACCTGTAAGGAGATTGAAGCAGTCATCAAAAATCTCCCAACAAGGGGCGCCTGGGTGTCTCAGTGGGTTAAAGCCTCTGCCTTCAGCTCAGGTCATGATCCCAGGGTCTTGGGATTGAGCCCTGCATCGGGCTCTCTGCTCAGCAGGGAGCCAGCTTCCTCCTCTCTCTCTGCCTGCCTCTCTGCCTACTTGTGATCTCTGTCTGTCAAATAAATAAATAAAGTCTTTAAAATAAAAAAAAAAAAAGTCTCCCAACAAGAGTCCAGGGTCAGATGGTTTTAAATACCAAACATTTAAAGAAGAATTAATACCTATTATCCTGAAACTGTTCCAAAAAATAGAAATGGAAGGAAAACTTCCAAACTCATTTTATGAGGCCAGCATGACCTTGATCCCAAAATCAGACAAAGACCCCATCAAAAAGGATAATTACAGACCAATATCCTTGATGAACACAGATGCAAAAAATCTTACCAAAATACTAGCCAATAGGATCCAACAGTACCTTAAAAGCATTTCATCATGACCAAGTAGGATTTATTCCTGGACTGCACGGTTGGTTCAATATCCGCAAACCAATCAATGTGATACAACACATTAATAAAAGAAAGAACAAAAACCATATGATACTCTCAATAGATGCTGAAAAAGCATTTGACAAAGTACAGCATTTTTCTTGATCAAAACTCTTCACAGTGTAGGGACAGAGGGTACATATGTCAATATCATCAAAGCCATCTATGAAAAACGCACAGCATATATCATTCTCCATAGGGAAAAACTGAAAGCTTTTCTGCTAAGGTCAGGACTGTGGCAGGGTTGTCCACTATCACCACTGATATTCAACATAGTATTAGACAACCTAGCCTCAGTAATCAGACAACAAACATAAATAAAAGGCATCCAAATCAGCAAAGAAGTCAAACTCTCATGCTTTGCAAATGATATGATACTTTATGTGGAAAACCCAAAAGACTCCACTCCTAAACTGCTAGAACTCATACAGGAATTCAGTAAAGTGTCAGGATATAAAATCAATGCACAGAAATCCATTGCATTTCTATACACCAACAGCAAGACAGAAGAAAGAGAAATTAAGGAGTCGATCCCATTTACAACTGCACCCAAAACCATAAGATACCTGGGAATAAACCTAACCAAAGAGACAAAGAATCTGTACCCAGAAAACTATAAAGTACTCATGAAAGAAATTGAGGAAGACATAAAGAAATGGAAAACGTTCCATGCTCATGGATTGGAAGAACAAATATTGTGAAAATGTCTATGCTACCTAAAGCAATCTACACATTTAAGGCAACTCCTATCAAAATACCATCTATTTTTTTCAAAGAAATGGAACAAATAATCTTAAAATTTATATGGAACCAGAAAAGACCCCAAATAGCCAGAGGAATGTTGAAAAAGAAAGACAAAGTTGGTAGCATCACAATTCCAGACTTCAAGCTCTATTACAAAACTGTAACCATTGAGACCGTATGGTACTGACACAAAAACAGACACATAGATCAATGGAACAGAATAGAGAGCCCAGAAATGGACCCTCAACTGTATGTTCAACTAATCTTCGACAAAGCAGGAAATAATGTCCAATGGAAAAAAGTCTCTTCAGCAAATGGTGTTGGGAAAATTGTACAGCCACATGCAGAAAAATGAAACTGGACCATTTCCTTACACCACACACAAAAATAGACTCAAAATGGATGAAAGACCTCATTGTAAGACAGGAATCCATCAAAAACCTTGAGGAGAATAAATAGCAACCTCTTTGACCTCAGCCGCAGCAACTTCTTCCTAGAAACCTCACCAAAAGCAAGGGAATAAGGGCAAAAATGAACTATTAGGACTTCATCAAGATCAAAACCTTTTGCACAGCAAAGGAAACAGTCAACAAAACGAAAAGCAACTGGCAGAATGGGAGAATATATTTGTAAATGACATATAAGAAAAAGAGCTAGTATCCAAAATCTATAAAGAACTTCTCAAACTCAACACCCAAAGAACAAATAATTCAATCAAAAAATGGGTAGAAGACATGAACAGGCATTTCTGCAAAGAAGACATCCAAATAGCCAACAGACACATGAAAACCTGTTCAACATCAGTTGGTATCAGGGAAATACAAATCAACACCACAGTGAGATACCACCTCACACCAGTCAGAATGGCTAAAATTAACAAGTCAGGAAATGACAGATGTTGGCGAGGAAGCAGAGAAAGAGGAACCCTCCTACACTGTTGGTGGGAATGCAAGCTGGTGCAGCCACTATAGAAAACAGTATGGAGTTTCCTCCAAGAGTTGACAGTAGAGCTACTCTATGACCCAGTGATTGCACTACTGGGTATTTACCCTAAAGATACAAATGTAGTTATCCGAAGGGGCACATGCACCCCAATGTTTATAGTAGCAATGTCCACAATAGCCAAACTATGGAAAGAACCTAGATGTCCATCAACAGATGAATGGATAAAGAAGATGTGGTATATATATATAATGGAATATTATGCAGCCATTTAAAGAAACAAAATCTTGCCATTTGCAATGACATGGATGGGACTAGAGGGTATTATGCTAAGCAAAATAAGTCAGTCAGAGAAAACAATTATCATATGATCTCTGTTAAGAGGAATTTGAGAGGCAGAGTAGGGGGTCATGGGGGTAGGGGAGTAAAAATGAAACAATATGGGATTGGGAGGGAGATAAACCATAAAAGACTCTTAATCTCTGGAAACAAACTGAGAGTTTCTGAGGGGTGGGAGGAGAGGGAGAGGGTGGCTGGGGTATGGACATTGCGGGGAGGGGTATGTGCTATGTATGGTGGGTGCTGTGAATTGTGTAAGACTGATGATTCACAGACCTGTGCCCCTGAAGAAAATAATACTTTATATATTAATAAAAAAAATTTTGCTAGTAGAGTCCCAGAAGAGTAAGGGAAAAGAGAGTGGGGTTAAACATATATTCAAAAAAAATAATAGCTGAAATGTTCCTAAATTTGGCAAAAGATATAAACCTACAGATTTCAGAGGCTGAGTAAATCCCAAAAAGGGTAAACTCAAACAAATGCACACCAAAACACATCAAAATTAAATTTTTGAGAACTAAAGACAAAATCTTGAAAGCAGTG
Organism: Lontra canadensis; assembly: GCF_010015895.1. Classification (NCBI taxonomy): domain Eukaryota; kingdom Metazoa; phylum Chordata; class Mammalia; order Carnivora; family Mustelidae; genus Lontra; species Lontra canadensis. Next base: position 5,364,004 of record NW_022631092.1, read on the forward strand.
ATAGAGAAATGACAACCCACTTATAAAGGAAAAGAATTTGAATAACAGCAAATGTCTCAACACAAACCTCATCGCATGCCAAAAGGAAATGCAAAACATTTTTCAAATGCTAAAAATAAAAGGACTAGTAACCCAGAATTTTATATCCAGCAAAAATATCCTTCTGGAACAAAGGGAAAAAATCAAGACATTCTCAGAGAAAATTTAAGATAACTTGTTACCAATAGATCTACTTTTAAAGAATGGCTAAAGAAAGTACTTAATCAGAAAGGAATTAGGAAAGAAGGCACCTTGGAACACCAGGAAGGAAGAACGAATGATTAAAGAGTAAAAATGTGAGTAAATACAATAGACATTTTCTTTAGTATTCTAAGTTAACGGTTTAATAATTAAAGCAAAAATTCTGTCTGCCAAGGTTTTCAGTGTGTGTAGAGGAAATGTTTAAGACACTGTAAAATTATTGAAATGATGAGAGGGGCAGGTCAGTATGATTATAAAGAGGTAGTATGAGGGAGATCTTTGTGGTCATGGAATAGTTTTGTATCTTGATTATAAAGGTGGTTCCACAAATCTTGACGTGTAATGAAATGGCATTGAACAATGCACACACGTTTACCAATATCAAATTTTCTGGTTTCCAGATTGTGTTATGATTACTTAGATGTATCCATTGGGGGAAACTGGGTGGAGGATATGGGGGATCCATCTGCTATGTATCCATAGTACACAGAACATAACATCCTGTGGATCTACAATTATTCAAAATAAAAACTAATTTTAAAAAGACAAAGAAATTTTTTAAAAAGGAATACCTAATAAGTAAAAGCAAAATGAAACAAATCCAACTGTGCATTCAGTTAGTGGCACAACCACCTAGAGGAACTCTTTCAAGTGACCTTAAAACACAGTAATTGGACTCTACATCCTTAATGGGCAATACGTTAAGGACAAAAGGAATTACAAAAAAGAGGAGGAGGAGAAGAAACCATTTTCAGTAATTTTATCGTTGGAAGTCTCATTTTGTTCTGATTCTCTGGTGTGTATGTTGTGGGATAAAACAAATAAGTAATTATGTTAGCATCATTAAGAGCCAGGATTTTTTCAGTGTGGGAGAAAGGAGACAGACAATTAAGAGACTTAAGTAAAAACTGTGTAAAACTGAAATGAATGGGAAATATAGGTGTGTTTTCTCTTTTCAGAAAAGAAATCATATTTCTTAGATCTGCTCCCTAAAAAGTCCTAGAAATAGCAACGAACCCAGGAACAATAAGCACCACCAGATTATGGTCTTTAAATAACATTTCCTACAAAAAGGCAAGAGGTTTTTTTAGAGAAATAGCGGGTTCCAGGTCTGGGCAGGAAGTATATAAGCCTAAAACCTCCATCTTAATATTAGGATAGCAAGGTAGTTATCTGAAATGACTGGTATTCTTTCAAAACACCAACACTGGCCCAAACCCCTACCAGCCAAAGATGGGGCAATAGAAGCATCAATATGAGTAATAGCTACAATGGATTAAAATGTATCTGGTGTGTTTTAATCTATAAATCCATGAAGGTACTCAACAAAATAATAACTTTATTGATCACCTTTGGTGAATACTAGGGAACCAACTCATCATTTTGAAAACTGGTAAATACATTATTTACAAAGTCAAATTATGGAAGCAGCCCAAATGTCCATGGATAGATGAATGGGTACAGAGGAAGTAGTATATATACACAATATTACACAATATTATTCAGCCATAAAAAGAATGATATCTTACCATTTGTAACAATATGGATGGGGCTAGAGAGTACAATACTAAGTTAAAATAAGACAGTCAGAGAAAGACAAATGATGATCTCATTAATATGTGGAATTTAATAATCAAAACAAACAAGCAAAGAAAAAAAAAGAGGGAAAGAGAGAGAGACAAACCAAGAAACAGACTCTTAACTACAGAGAACAAATTGATGGTTAACAGAGGGGAGGTTGTGGGGGGTGTGAAATAGGGGATAGGGGTTAAAGAGTACACTTAACATGATGAACAATAAAATAAAATAAACTGGTAAATAAAGGGGCAATATTATTTATCCCACCTTTCATAGGGGAAATATACCTCACAATAACCAAAATTTTAATGAGGAGATGTTTCTCTTTATAGGTTACAGAGCTAATAAATGAAAAAATAGTGACAGCCCTTGAATTGAATGTCACCTTTTTGCAGTCCTTAATTGAATAAAGGATCTAGGCAACTATCAGCGAAGGCTGCTAACATCAGTAACAGAGAGATAACCAGGAAACATGAGCCTCATGATGCAAGTATACACCACCACTTAGGAGTTGTTCCTGCCCCCCCCCCCAAAAAATTGCACTTGAATCTGCTTGGGTCTCTAGTCCTAACTACCAGTTCACAGGAATAACACTATGAGGATGCAATCAGAAAATCCAGACTCTGGGAAACCCCACAGTGCAAACAACCCAGTTTCTTCCACAAATAACAGGCAAGGGGGTGAGAGACAGATACACACACACACACACACACCCCAAGACCTACAGACTTAAAATGGCTTCAGAAACACATCAGCCAATTAACAATGTAGGGATCCTACTTGGATTCTGATTTCAGCTACTGGGGGAAATAAATATTGAACAAATATTTGATTCAATTAATGTCTTATTATTAACTTGGAGCTTTGGTAGTTATTGTGGATGCATACTGAAAAACTTACAGATGAAATAATTTGTTGCTTTGGATTACCTCAAAATAACCAAGGGTCGAGGAGGGACGTGGGAGGTGAATATAAGAAGACTGGCCATGAGTGGATCATTGTTGACACCAGGAGATTAGTACATGGACATTCATTTTACTATTCTCTCCACTTTTGTATGGGTTTGGAATTTTTCATAATAAATTTTTTTTTTAAATACACCCATAAACAGCCAGAAAACTACATCCCTTTGGCTGCCTCCCTAATCTCCACCCACTGGTCTTTATTCTGTTCTCTGGCACCTAGAAGACTAGTGTCATAATAATGATAATAGTAATATCTACAATTACAGCCAGCATTTTTGGAGCATATACTGTGCACAAACTCATATGTCTTTTAGGAATATCTCCATTTAATCCTGATAAAGTCCTGAAGTAAATACTATTATTATTCCCATTTTCCAGGTGAGGAACCTGAAGGAGAGAGGGTGGATGAAGGAGCCAATCGTCAAACCCAGATCTGACCGCGGATTTCCAGTTTATAACCATTCAGCGAAGCAAAGGCAAAAGACAAAGATGGCTGTCGCATCCTCGGTCTTCCCTTTTTGGGGCTAAATCCTGAGTTCTTTCACTCTGCCGCTGCCTCCTCCACCAAGTGGCTTCGCTGCCCCACACCATCCCTGAACCTCGTGCCAAGAGCTAGAAAAGTGCTTGAGTTTCTAGAGAGTAACCCAGGCCCGCGGAACAGCCTGCCCATCCCCAGCCACACCGCGGCGATTCCCGGGGGACGTCCGGTCCTCCTCCATCCAGACTGGAAGCCAGAACATGCTCCCGTGCCAGGCTGGCGGGGCTCACCTGGGCCGCGGTGCCTCTTCTCCATCCAGATGTAGCAGTTGTTCTGGGCCACCCCGGTCTGCGAGTCCAGGAAGGGGAGGCGCACGCTGCGCTCTGCGCAGAGCCGTGAGTTGTAGCTGCGGCAGTGCTCGATGGCTTCCTTGTAGAACTGGTCCCCGAGCCTGCCCAGGAGAGGGAGAGAGGAGGACTGAGGCCAGGGAAAAATGGAAACACACCCAGAGGGAAACTGATGTTACCCACCTACCTCCCTGGGTACATTACAGAGTTATGAAGACCCAGGCAACTCAGACCGAGAGCCTTGCCAAGGGGCAGAATCCAGTCTGGTGTCAGGTCTCAACCAGGTTCTATTTCCCATACCAGATCCACCAGGGAATTTCGAATCCCTTTTAACAAAGAGCCTAGGGCCCCTAGATAAACCACCCGGACAAGTGATAAGTCCCTGTTCCAGGAAGTATGAAGTGCCACTCCAGAATAGAAGATTCTGGAACAATCTTCTACCTGGGTTTACCGGGAGCTCAGGCTTCTAGAGTCCCCTCATTCACATCCTCCCTTAGCCACACTTTGTTCTCAGTAATTGCCAGCAAAGGCACTTTAAAATGAACCCAAAACACCAGCATAGATGCATGGCTTTCCAATACAATAGAAGAGAAACAACCGGGACGCCTGGGTGGCTCAGTTGGTTAAGCACCTGCCTTCGGCTCAGGTCATGATCCCAGCATCCTGGGATCGAGTCCCACATCGGGCTCCTTGCTCTGCAGGGAGCCTGCTTCTCCCTCTGCCTCTGCCTGCCATTCTGTCTGCCTGTGCTCGCTCTCTCTCTCATAAATAAATAAAATCTTAAAAAAAAAAAAAAAGAAGAAGAAGAGAAACAACCATATAAACACAGATAAGAAGGACTGAGGAAACATCCCATAAAAGCAGAGCTGTTATGGTGAAAGGAGGTGACTAAACCACACGCTTAAAGAAAAACAACTGTCTAACTGAAAACAAAGGAAGCATTTGTAATAATAGTTGAATTTTGAATTCAAGATAATTTAATCCCTGGGGTCTAAAACACGAAGAGAAAGACCTTTCTGGTTTGTTGGAGTGGTGATGAGATTAAGCACAGTAAATTTTATGTTCTCAAATCTTGGGTATCCTTGGACATGTGGTGATGCTACTAATTTTAAGATAGGCTCCTTTTCAAAGACCAAAAATACAACATTGATAAAACCGATTGAATGTAAAGAAAAAAAATCAGGGAGATCAAATACCTAACAAATAAAAGACAGGCACATGTTGAAGGTTAATAAATGTCTCAAGGAAATACAAATGTAATACCATAACCTCTGCCAGTAGACTTGCACTTCTTTGTGGGGAGCTGGGGGAGGGGCAGGAAGGGGAGGAGCCACAGGGATTGCTGGGCCAGAGAGGAGAACCAAATAGCTCATTTTGAAGTGATATTATGAATGTCCTTTTGTTTTGGTTCTATGTAGATTTGAAGAAGCCAAAATCAGGGTGAGAAAGTCTCTAAGTTAAAAATAATGTATTTCTAGGGGCACCTGGGTGGCTCAATGGGTTAAGCCTCTGCCTTTGGCTTGGGTCATGATCTTAGGGTCCTGGGATCGAGCCCCACATCAGGCTCTCTGCTCAGCGGGGAGCCTGCTTCCCTCCCTCTCTCTGCCTGCCTCTCTGCCTGCTAGTGATCTCTCTCTCTGTCAAATAAATAAATAAATTCTTTATAAAAAATGTATTTCTTAAAAAAAATTAAATTAAATAAAAAATGTATTTCTTAAACAAAATATTTAGAGAACTAAAGAAAGCAAAATTTGAGAGGAATTTTTTTATACTCTTAAAAAGAAAAAAATCAGGTCAGAGTCTACCAAAGAGTTTAAACAAATTTCTTATTCTGGGAGGATACAACCATGAAAGCTACTGAGGCATCTTTTGGAAATTACTTATTGTCATACCTCTTAAAAAATAAAAAAAAAGTGCCCCTTGCTCCTCTTCCCCCTCTGAACATCTTCAGCCTCACGAGGAAGGCATAACGTGCTCAGAAAGTTGTCCTAGCAGTTGCAAAACCAAACTGTAATCAAATTATAATAGCCACACAGCTGGAAATGAATTGGGGGGAATGAAGCCCATTAAAATGCTATAAAACGGAACATGAGCTGATGTAATCAAAGATGGTAACAAGGATCATGAGATTGATCAAAAATAAAGAACCATTTCCTACAAAGCATTCACATCTGGGTCCCACCAGCTTCAATGCCTCCACTGATAACGCGACATAGCTCAGCGCGAAAGAACTTTCCCAGTTTCCGCCCAGCCAAGATGACACCCAGACCCATCCAGGGTGTCCTGCGTGCTCCAGCTCCTTCACGAAACAGCGACCAGCCGCGCCACATTGATGAGAACTGACAAGAACACATAACAGAGAGGTGTCCAATGTGAGAAACAGTCATCTGGTTTCCCACGATGTTTTGGCAGATGGCCAAAATAGATTTAATTCTTCTAACCTCAGAAATTATGCTGAAGGAGAATCCGTAAGCCAAGCAAATGGCACCCTAGAACTCAGGGACTGGAGAGAAGGTTTCCATCTTCAAAACAAACTCTGGAAGCCGGGATCAAAGAACACAACAGCGGCTTCTCTTAGCGTCCTGAGACTCTCCTAACGTGCTTCCAATGGTCCCAAAGAGAGGAACAAGAAAGGGAAGCTACTGAAAATGAAAAGTGAGTTTGACCAAGTTGGTGCCCCACACCAGATGGAACGAGAAAGTCAAACAAAGTGGTACACTGGGCGAAAATTAATTTCATCTTAAATACTTTCCACTTTCCATAACATGCAATGTTATGAGTAACAGGCGTGCTGGGGGGAGCAAATGTGTATTTTTAAACACAATCTTTGTGTGAACGATACCTCTCTTCTCTTACATACACAGAGAAACCCTTCTCCAGGCTGGAACAACTGTATTAAAGATTGAACCTGCAAAAATGTGACATCCAACACCCTCCCTGCCCCTGTCTCCAGGGAAGTCACTTTTAAACAGACCAGGCGTTGGCAGCAACTCGGAAACAAAAGTTTAAAGACTTTTTCAAAATATAAGAGGAAAAAAGAGACTTCAGCCTTTTTGATAAATTCAAGCAGCACCTCTCCAAAAGTTAATTAGCCAAAATCTTCACAGGGCTTGTTCTATTCTCTAGAAGAAAATCGATGGCCAGGTCTCCCTAACCTGTGGAAAGCAATTTAAACAGGAGAGAGGACAAATGTCCTTTTCAATATGGGATATCTTAAAAAAAAAAAAAAAATCCCACAATGATAGGGTCCCACGGGTGACATTTGCATTCAAGTTGCAAGGGGCAGAGAGAGCGGGGAAAGGCTGGCAGTGAATGACTCATTTTGTGGAGCAGAGACCAGCATGCCCCAGGCTGGGTCAGGCACAGCCCAGCCTCAGCCATCACCTGTCTGCATCAAACCAAGGGGGCTGGATTACCACGGGATGATAGATGTCTTGGGCTGGAAGAAGCTGGCACAAGGCAGAGTACAATGATGTTCTCATCAACAGCCTAGCTCAGGCTACCCATGGCTGCGATCAGAAGCAGAAAAGGCACAGAGGAACAAATTGCGGGGCTCTCTGCCAGAGCAGGAGCCCACCCCACCCCACGTCCTGTGGCCTGGCGCAGCGCTGGCTGTCCTGTTCTGGGGGCACCGTGAGAGGTGAGATCCCTCAGCGATCAAATCTGGAGTAAGAAAGCCATAGTTCTTAGAGCTTTCCACTGACCCTCCTTGAGCATATCTGTGGAAAAAGGGATTCCAGGGAACCAAAAAGGATTTGAATGGGTATAAATAAGACTTCTCTGAAATGACTGCCAACTGGGCTCCAGATGTGCTTTTCAGAGCCCATCCCAGCCCCTCCAAGACCCTCTGCTCCTTTTTCTTCCTAATGCTTCTACCTCTCTCTCTTAACACCTCGTCTGTTCTCTTCAATTCCATATCCACTGCCCTGAGCTGATTCTCTGGTCCAACCCTCCCACCCAGACATCTGGGGCTCATCCCTCTTCCCCGTCCCTCTGGTCCTGTGTTCTGACCCAAAAACAGGTATCCTGCCATAGCCCAAACATGTGTCCAGAAGCAAATTCCTCATGTCCTGCCAGAAGCCTGCTCCCTCCCCAGAGTCTCCATTCTTCTGCTGGGGTTGGGGGTGAGACCCGAGAGAACACTGCTCCTGTATCTCCCCAGCAAGGTGTCCTTGACCCTTCCCTTTCCTTCATCCCATCTGGCATTGGAGTCTTTCATTTCTCAGGAAGTCTCCTCTTCTCTCCATCCCCACTGCATAGCCACCAGTCAGTCCCCTTCGACTGTAAAAACAGGACCTTGGCCCATCATTGCTATTTGCGCACATAAACAGAGATAAGCAGAGATAACAAGAAGCCCTAGCCTGTGGCAGGCTCTCTGGCCCCTCCTTCCCCACCATGGGCCCCTCCTCTTCGCTGTGGGCACCTGGATTTCCTTCTGTCTCACCCAGCTGCCCACCATTCCACCACCACCCACAAACGCACATGAAGTCTCATCGAACCCAATATGCTAACTTCCTCCTGTATACATTTAAATACATTTAACTCTAACTGCGCTGTGGATAGCCGTCTCCCATTGACGCAGCACTTTATGATAACCTAGCTAGTGGGGAGCAATATTTGGACAGGCAGAAGAAGCTTTCCATTTTCCTCACAGTGACGCTGTTCCTAGAGCTGCCCTTCAAAGAAAGCCAGGTGGGGAATTTGCTGTGGACTGAATTGTTTCACCTGAAATTCATGAGTTGAAGCCCTAACCCCCCCACCACCAAAGTTCTCATATTTGGAGATGGGCCTTTGGGAGCTAATTAGTTCATGAGGATAGAGCCCTTATGATGGGATTGGTGCCCCTATAAGAAGAGACGAGAAAGGGGCGCCTGGGTGGCTCAGTTGGTTAAGCATCTGCCTTCAGCTCGGGTCATGATTCCGGGGTCCTGGGATCGAGTCCCGCATCAGGCTCCCTGCTCAGCGGAAAGCCTGCTTCTCCTTCTCTCTCTGCCTGCTGCTCTGCTTACTTGTGCTGTCTCTCTGTTGAATAAATACATAAAATCTTAAAAAAAAAAAAAAGAGAGACGAGAAAATGACCAGCCTCTCTCATTCTCTCTCTCTCTCTCTCCCCCTCCATCTCTGTCTCTCTCTCTCTCCCTCTGTTTCTCTCTCTCTTATGCTGAACCCATCTCCCATGTGAGCACACAGCAAGAAGGCAGCCATCTACAAGCCAAGAACTTTCTCACCAGAATAAGACCATGCTGGCACCCTAATCGCGGGCTTCCCAGCCTCCAGACATAAATATCTGGGGAAGTAAATGAATCTCTGGTGTTTAAGCCACTCAATCTCCGGTATTCTGTCACAGCAGCCCAAGCTAAAGCAGTGTTTCTGATATTTAAAAGAGGAAAGGCCTCTAGAGGATGGTGGAGCACGATGCCAGTTCCTTTCTTCCCTCATCCTGTCCTCCTCCAATAAAGATGGCAACAGTCTTCATGAGGTCAATTTCAATTCCATACCATGCTTAATGTCAGTCTTCTTTCCAAGACTATAAACCCTATGAGGGCAGAGACCACATCTGCAGGGCCACTGCACACAGCCACCAGGCTTTGCACTAAACCACACAGGTGCTCCAGTGACCCTGTAAGCCTGGCCTTTTTCCTGATTAATCCCCCGCCGTCAGCACAGAGCCCAGCACACCGATGAACCACATTCAACAACTCCTACACATACAGGTGTTTCCACTTGGACAGTCTTTAGTTTGTTGCACGTATAGGTTATAGATTGGTGATTTAGACTGCATGGAGGTCTAGTCACAACTTGCCAAAAAAAAAAAAAAAATTTTTTTTCAAGAAATTGCCTGCAACCACTCCTGTTCAGTCCTCAACACCCGGCTCCTGGGTTACTGCAGCAGTCCCCTGACTATAATCACGACAGCTCTTCTACCCATCCTGACAAAAAGAAATCTCCCTGGAGCCCAGTTTTAGTCTTTCACGCCTCAGGATGGAAGCCAAGATGGCTCCCACTGGTGCCCAATTTCCTCTAGAGGCTGACAGTGCCCTTGGAGAGCCAAGGGATTGGGGTGGAACAGAAAGAACAGAGACGTGGAATCAGGCAGATCTGAGCCCAGCAACAAGGCTGACTAGTTATACAACCCCTGGGGCCGGTTACTTACCCTCCCCACACCCCAGCTCTGCTTCCCACAACCCCTACTTCAGGTCTGTGAGAGAATTAAATGACAAGGAACCCCTGGCACACAGAGGGAAATCCCTTTCATCAACAGTGGCTCCCTTCTCCTCCCCTCAGAGAGGAGCATTTTCTGCCAGTCTGTGGCACGCCATCTGCTTCAGCTAGTTGACCCCCTCCGCGCGACACACACCTCACACACCACACTCACTGACGAAGTGTCTTTGAGGCCGGGGGACGTCAACCCAAACATCTGTCCCAAAACCTAAGGCGGCAGGGTGGCTGAGGCCAAGCGTAAGGCATCAAGGAGAGCTGAGGAGCTGTTGCATGATCAGGAGTTCAAAGCCTGCCCGAGTACAGAGCCAGCCCCTGGCTTGTCTGTGGCTTTATCCCCACGCCCAACACAGAACTTGCCATGTTGGATTGAACAATGAATGAATGAATGAATGAATGAATGAATGTTCATCTGACCTTCCTGCATAGATGAATCAGACAGTCCTACCCCCGGACCCCAACCATATACATTATCCAGGTTCTTCTTCCCACCTGAAATTCTTGCCTCTTGCCCCTGGCCTGGCTAATCTTAACCTGTTCAAGGGCTGGCTGAAAGCCTGCCTCTTCCAGGATACCTCCACAGCTACCCCTGCCCATAAGTGTTTTCTCTCTGCCCTCTCAGAGCTCCCTGATTGTCTCAGTTGTGTTTGGCCAGTCTCTACCATCCTCCTTCTCTCTCCCCACCCAACTAGAACAGAGGAATCCTGAAGACAGGAACTAAGAGTTCTATATTTCCATGTTACCCTACCACCCCCAATGCTGGGATATAGAAGCACATGATAAATACTGATTACTTGATTGAAATGTCAGGCCATCCTAATGGAAGCTTCCCAGCTGAGATGATTGGGATGATGTCTCCCCACATGCAGATGAGGTGACCCTGAAGTCATCCAGCTTTTCCAGAGTGTAAGCTTGGCTGATTGAAAACGGATGTCCTGCAAGCTCCCATCTCCCTGAATGCTCCCTAGCATCTTAAAGAAATCCCTTCAGCTCTCAAGATTTTCATTTCTCCATCTGCAAAATTCATGGCACTCTGCAAGACACAGAATGCATATTCCCCCTTCTCTGAACTTTTCGAGAAGCTCACTGAATACCGTGCTGTCATCAGATGACCTCAGGGGGGATCTAGCTCTTCCTCTGCTGATGCAGGAAATGCGCCTTCGGTGCTTATCCAGAATGCCATCCCCCCACTCTCCAGGAGAATGGTCTAGGGAGTAGCTCTCCAACTTTGGTTTGTGTGAGGATGGGTGAGGGCGGGGGAGGCTGTGACATTCTGCTTCCGCTGGTCTGGCGTGTAATCCAGACATCTGTGTTTCTGACAGACCCCCCAGTGATTCTGAGACATAGGAGACTCACTGACCTAAAGATGGCTCCCCAACCTTCAAGGCAAGGGGAAGAACAAGAGGGCCTTGTGATGCTCTTTTGGCCACGTTCTAATGGCAGAGCAGGACAGCCCAGTTAACTGACTTTAACTCAGCTGGGTTTGTTCCTGAAATTTTTTTTTCCTGACAGCTGGCATGGACAAAGCAACCCTAACCTATAGCAGACTAGTCCCACAGAAATCCTCACCCCTCACAAAACATCCAAGAGGCCTGCTGACGCAAATTTATGGAGGAGATGGTGACTTTCTTTGAGTCACTCTGGCAGTAACTCTGACCTTCATAACGTCACAGGAAAGGCACCTTGGGGAGAAGGGTATTGCCTTGCAAAAGCCAAGTCCGATGAAGAATTTGAACCTAAAACTCCCATCATGACTTAAATGCCATGCAGTCTGATGTTCAGGCCTGCTAGACCCAATAAATCCCTTTTCCAGCATCTACCCTGGTGAAGACTTTTCAGGGACTTATTATGCAAAGCTGCCTAAGCAAGACGGAATTTATGTTGAACCTGGCCGTGATTTCTGAGCTGCCACTGGGCGTTCTGATGACATACGCAACTCAAGGTTGAAGTCAAGGGGCTGCCAAGGACAAGAGACTGGAGGCAGGAGGGAAAAAGGATGATTCCTTCCAGTAAATAATGGGGGGGCGGGGGTCAGGAAAAGGGGATGCTCTGGGGAGGAAGAAGACTGTAGCTTTTCTGGTAGCCAAGGTTTGCCTTTCAAATGGCATCCAGACGTGACAAAATAAATCTCTCTTCTGGAGCCTGAAGAATGTGTAGAATGCAACGAACTTTCAAAAGTGAAAAAAAAAAAAAAAAAGACTGCTTTATCTTAGGGTAACGCATACCTAGAAAGAAAACACATACCCATCACAGAAACTTCATTGATTGAGGGAGGATTTTTATTTTCCCCGGTTCCTAGACTGAGTCCTCTCTGATACCCCAGAGAAGAGCGGGGCACCAGTATGTTGTCCCCTGGGTGTGCTTCTCCAGGAGAAGCGGACGATTGATTAGAGACAATTCTTGGACAAACATATCCTCAGACCCCCATCTTTGTGGCTAGAATACAAGGGCCTCAAGGCTACCCTCCCTGATACAGAGAATATTGGCCTGGCATTTAAAACACAGCCACAAAGAACACACCCTCTGTAGTCAATTCTTAACGCAACAGTCCAAGTGATCTTTTTAAAATGGAAATCAGATCATGACATTCTCCTCCTTAAATACCTCCGAAAGCTTTCACTGCAATCAAAATAAAATCTAAACTCCTTCCCGTCGCTATGGGCTCCCACACTGTCCAGCCATGCCCACCTTTTCTACTTCTCCTTGTCCCTGCACCCGCCCTGGCCTGCTCAACTCCATCCTTCCTGCACTTCTCTCTGCCCTACAAATATACCAAAATCATCCCACCTCAAGACCCTTGCATGTGCTATATTCCCTCTTCTTGGTGCACAGTTCCCCCAGGTCTTCTCATGGCTGGGCTCTTCTTGGAAGAGTCTTCTTTGACCCACCCTAAGGCAGCCCACCCTACTCCACTCCTGCCCTAGTCCTTGCTGTGTCCCATTCTACTCTATCTTTTTCAGTATACTTACCACTACCAAACTTTTTCTGTTTTTTTTTTCCTTTGCCTGCTGATTGTCTCTATATAACAAAATTATGAACTCCATGAAAGCCAGGTCTTTATTTCTCTTGTCTACCACTCTCTGAACCCAACACAGGATTTGGCACAGAAGAAATTTCTCAACAGATAACACTGAACAAAGAAGAGAAAGACCCAGGCTACCTGCAAGAGACAGCTTGAAAGGTATGGGAGCCTGGCTTTCCAGAGGGCAAGGAAGTCATCACTAAGGGAAGGCCCCCAGCACAGGGAATGAGAATGACACCACCTCCTTCTCCCTTCTGATCATCCTTGCCCCACACAGTCATCAGTGGGTTAGGAGCCCATTCCACTGTCCATATGTGAATCTGGCCCATGGCCCAACAATGCCACCCACATACTGCAAAACCTGTAAAGAAGTGGGGCCAAGAGGATAAATGATGCCCTTCATGACATCAGCTCTTTTCTATGCCCAAAAAGAACATTCCAGGCCTGCAACTGGCACTGTAAACTAGCAGTGTCGAAAGATGGTCCCCAGTGTACCTACTCCAGTTTCCTGAAAGGACCTGTCTCTGAATTAACCTCCTCTGCATGTTCTTTCCCAGAGAGCTGATCCATGTCCTCTTCTGGAGCACCGAGACTATGGGTAGAGGCAGGGGCAGGAGCAGGATGGGGGTGGGGAAGCACGGCTTGACGGGAAATCAATGGGAACTTGAAGGTCATCCGGAGGGCGCTGTCTCCCCATCATGCACCTGCTGGGATGGGATTTGTGGTCCTGACCTCGCTTGGGGGCCTCTGCCCTCCTGTCAGAATTGGTTAAAATCAGCCAGGAGAAGCAAACGCCCTGCAAACCAAATGATCTCCAGGCTGCCCTTCTAAGGGACATCAAGCCAAACAAAGAAGCACTGAGTTTCATTTAACCTGCCACAAGGTTGAGAGTCACCCCAATTTCTCTTGGCAGCCCTCTGAGAAAACTGCCTCAGGCCTGCTGTTTTTTGGAGGCACATGCTTGTAAACCTTTTAATAAGGACAGAACAAAGCCAGGTTGACCAAGAGGCTGGTCATGTTGCCAAACTTAAGCTCTCTGGTAGAAAAGATAGAAATATTCCGGGAAACTAAGAAGACCAAAACCAAAAGGTAAGTGCACCCTAGAAATACCTAAATCTTCCTTCAGAACCTCTACATCGTGGTCTAAGAACAGAAGATACCAGAACCTCCAAACCGCTGAAAGGAGGTCTATTTTTCTTGATAGCCCAATAACATAAGGGGACTTGACTGTATTTAAAATCTGACCCTCCTTTCCTCGTGGACCTATTTCCCAAGTTCCCTCCCTCCGGTCTTTCCACCTCATCAAGAATCACTTGACAGACAGGTCAGCCCACATCTCCAATCCCAAAGTTGAAGATGAGTCAGATATAAAAATGAGGAAGAGACATCCATAGCCTACTTACAGAAAGGTGACAAGATGGCACTCACAAAAACTGTGGCCTGGCCGCCATTTTCTGAGCACTTACTGTGTGTGCCAGGCACTGTTCTAAGTGCTCGACCGGATTATCTCATTTCCTCCTCACACGGCCCCATCTCATTATTTCCCCCGATTCCACAGATTAGGAAACTGAGGCACACAGAGTGCTCAGTGATTTGCCTCGATTGTCAAGTGGTGCTGTGAAGCGAGAAGCCCAGGCAGTTTCAGTCCAGAACCTTGCTCTTGGCCAGTACTAGCCCCTCACAGTACCAGCCCCTCACAGACGCACGACTGCCCCTCACTAAGAGCTGAGCCTCTGGAACTGGCATAAGCTGAACAGCGCTTCTTTTTTGGGGGTGTGCAGGTGCCAGGTTTCTCTAAGGGCATCACCAATTGGCAATCTTAGCCATTTCTCTTTTTGTGCCTCAGTTTCCCAAACTTCCAAACAGTTCCAGAGATACTGTGAGTCACAGAGCATATCACAGACCCACCTCTTAGCAACTCGAGAAGTAGGTTGGTTATGGAGCTGCCTGAAAAGATACCATCAGAGAAATACAAAACATTTTATGTGGTTTAGAAACCAAATCCATCCCAAAGGTGAGCAAGAGGTAATGGGCTTTCAGAGGCCCTGGGGCTCCCTGGACCTTGACTGAGGGGACAAAAAGGAAAATGCTAGATTACCATAAGAATCCCAGGTGTTAGAGATTGTCTAATGCAAAGCACTTGTTGTCCTGCAAGGAAAACCGTTAACTAGAGAGGGAAAGTAATTTCCTCCAGTCACACCAGGGCAGGGCTGAGATCAGATACTCCATGCCCACGCTCCTCCTCCCGGGATTTCTCCACTGTTTACAGCAGGGGTCTGGGCCAAAAGGAGCCCCCACAAATTCCTATAAATAAAGTTTTATTGGAAAACAGCCATGAACATTCATTTACATATGGCCCAGTCACTGTCATCCACCACGACAGCAGCATTAAGGGGTTCCAACAGGGACTGCGTGGCCTGCAAAACCTTCTGGACCTTTAGAGAAAAAGTTTGCCAGCTCCTGGTTTATAACCTAAGTCTTGAATGATGAAAAGACTCTGCCCTTGGAATGAAAGAAAATAGCACAGGAGGCCCGAGAGTCACACAGTTCAAGCAGAGTGTTTTACAATTATCCCAGCTTGGCACAACTTAATAAAAACCCATAAATACCGCTAATAATAAGGAAAACAAGCACTAGCTCACCCTACCTATTTATTAATTATAGTTAAGTACAGGATGCAAAACTCATCGCTGGAAATTCCTTTTTTTCTAGCCTCTCTCCAAAGCCCTTTTTCATTAGAAAGCGCTGTTGGCCGATGGGCAAAGCATGCTCCCTACGGTTTGCAGAGGCCTCATCCCCTCCTGTGGAGTGAAAATGGGGGCATTGAGATCATTGTCCCCTCCCTGGGGTGCTCCCTGCCCAACAGGAAGGTGCCGAAACCCTCCTTGGCCCCCCTTTCCCAGTAACATTGTTAGGAACCACCAGGCACAGGAGAGGCTCATGTTCAGGCTTCTCCTGCCTGTGGTGCCTCCCTGTCTCCCTCACCCCTTTCTGCTCTCCAGAATGTGATCAGAGGCTGCACTTGGCTCCCAGAGGCATCCCAGCCCTTGGCTGTTGTGGTGAGGACATTCTGTCATGCCCTGGAGTGGAGGGATGGGGCTTGGCCCCTGAGAGGCCCATGTGGGAATCAAGGTTGGACTTTGGGTCCAGGTCGAAGTTGGAATTTGGTCACTGTGGATCTTCGGCAAGTCTCTCAACGCCACTGAGCCCCAGGCTCCCAAGTGTCAAGTGGAGAGAATCATCCTCACCTACTCCCAACGATGGAACACGCAGAGTCGGAACACAGGGGCGGAGGGGAGGCGAGCCAGCCAGGCGGTGAGTCCCGTCTGACCGGGATTAGAACATCAGAGAACCGTGGAAGTTGGAAAGGCTTCTACTTAACAGCATTATCTCAGGCAGAGAGCTTTGACAGATAGGACCCATCTTGCACAGTATGGTCCCAGTTCTCATGATAAGGTCATTCCATTGATAAGCTGTTCGGGGTCAGAGAGAGGTAAGGGCCCCTCTGCCCTGAACGTGGTCAGTGGTGGCTATAAATGGGCTTCTAAGGAGGTCACGTCCAGTTTAGTCAAGACTTGGGGTACAGGTCTCGGGCCAGAACAGAACTCATTACAAGACAGGAGAGACTGCCTCCGGCGGTCCTGTTCCTCCCCCTGACGCTCATCAGGCCTTCTGCTTGTTTTTATAGTTGTGAAACAAATACGTAGAGAATGTGAGCCAAAGTGTGAGTTCCTCAAGAGGCCTACGGCTTGGAGAGAAGAGGGGCTTCTGAAAGTGCCAGGAGCGGGACAGGTACCAACAGGAACCCACTGCCTGCTGCTGTGCTAAGCACCTGCTCGGCCTTCTCTTCAGCCCCGGGACCAGGTAGGGCCCTGGCCCTAATCAGATCCTGACTTTGACCCAACAGCCCCCGGTAAGTGCATTTCTGGGGACCTGGACCCAGGGGAAGCTCAGGGCTTCCTTCTGCTCTTTGAAACTCTTTTCCGCGGGGGGGGCTGCTCCTTGTCCACCAATCCTGCTGAACTGCAGGGGTGCGGGTGGGCGTGCTGTGTTCTGGGACCTCCATCATGAAGAAAGCCAAGACGCAAGCAAAAAGGAGGGCCCAGAAGAGCCTCCTTGAGCTGTAGGCTGAGGTCTGTAGGGGAGGAGGGCCGGATGGGCCGCTGATTAGAGAGAGGAAAGGCAACAAAGAAGGCAGAGGAGGGGGACAGGAGAGGTGGGGGACAGGAGTCAATATTTGTGGAGGGAGGGCAGCCTCCCACACATGCCCACAGCCATCAATATCTCTTCTGAGGACAGCTTATCTGGGGAATTTATGCTCTCTAATAATTACCTTGCAGAGGGTTCCACTTATCTTACCACAAGAATCTGCCGGTTGCCAGACACACAGGGTTCTGGTTAATTCCATCCACACCGCCGCCCACCTCCACCTTGTCCCACCAGCTCCCAGGCTCCCGTCCTCTAACCTCTAACCTCTCCTCTCTCTGGCCTGGGGGAAGTTGAGGGCAGAAGAGTCTCAGCACCTTCCATCAGATTTAGGGGCCCCTGGGGTGATGCAAGGGGTGGGGAATCTGCCTTGCTGACAGATAGGAGAGGTAAGTTGAGGCCCACCCTGGGGAAGGGCACATGACTACAAAAGGCTCTTTGGGAAGGGCAGAAGCCCTGGTTTGATTATATTTCCTTCGCCTGATGCCATCATCTCTGGTCAGTAATTTCATCTTCTTGTCTCCACGATCCCCTGAAAGCCTTCCCTTCCCTCCTCCAGCCTTTTGATGATGCCCCCCCTCACCCCACCAGTGGGGCTGCTCATTCAATGGTCAGCATACACTGCCTTGCATGGCCAGTATCCCCACGAACACATGTCTCAGACCCCCCTATGAGCTCCTTGCCGATGGCACCCTTGGCCCACCGCTCTGGCACCAGGTCCACTCCTGAGCCTCAGCAGGGATGATACACCAGGTCACCCTTACTGCAGGCCAGGTTCCAGAATGTTCTAAGTGCATTACAAAGAATAAGGGCTTACATCTTTGCAGCAACCCCATGCGAGAGCCTCTATTCCTCTTCCCCATGACACAGGTGAGAACACTGTGACAGCTGCGGTCGTGGGCCCAGGGCCACCTAGGGAGCAGCCAAGCCAGGACCTGAACCAGGGGTTCCCATCTCCAAGTCTGGACTCTTTAACACTCGGCACTGCCTGGCAGTCAATGTCTGCTGAGCCACGGGGGCATTTTATACCATATCTACGCACTTCTTTTACCCTCCTGTTCTAAAAGAATAATTTCCGTTAAAGTAATCCCAATATCAGCAAACAGCTAAGGTCCTCGAGCACGTGTGGGTGCTCTTCACTTAGTCCTGACGTCCCCCCCTACCAGGGGCCGCAGCTATGACCAAGCGGGGAGCTGCATCCCCCCAGCCACCTCTCTGTCCCGGAAACACCAGCCTTCCCCTACTCCAGGCCTTGGCACCTGCTAGGCCCCCTCCAGGTCATGGGGACACTCACTCCCCTCGTCGTCACAGGGCAGCGGCTGCTGCTCCCTGGGCCCTGTGCTCACTCTCGCCTCCTTCCCCAAACTCCTTCTCTACAGCGCTCACTCTTTCTTTACCCAACCTGGTTGGGTTTACCCAACCCCTGGTTTCTGGTCTTTTGAGCACTTTGCCAACTATCAAAAATTATCAACAATTATTTTATTCATATTTCCTTACTATCTGTCTTTCCACGCTAGACACGTAAGCTCCCCGGGAGAAAGCCTGGCCTAGTTTGTTCACCTCTGCATTCAAACTAGGTACATGGTGTGCTGGAGTTGGATAAATGATATCCCCACTGGGCCTCACACAATCCTTGCGGCCTGCTCGGAGTGGCGCTCTGTTTCGTGGAAAGCCCGCTGTCTGTCCTGTCTTCACCGGGTTCCAGCGTCTCCGGCTTCCTGCAGGGTACTCTAGTATTGCACTATACCCTGCTAGGAAGTAGGAAATACCATCTTTATTATTCTCACTTCATGGATGAGGAGACGGGCTTCAAGCGGTTCCACACAGAAGTAGGGTAAAATCAGTCCCCATTCTGTCTGCCTCTCTGAGTCAGTGATACTAATCATTGTGCCCCAGGGCCTCTGGCTGGGTCCCCTGGGGAGCTCAACTCTCTTCACCCTTGTATCCCTAAATGTCCCCGGCCTTCCTTTTCCCCAAGCCCTTGCTTCTCTGTGCCAACTCTCTTCCACTGGCCCTTCCAGCTTCTCTCTCCACCGTTCTTCTCCCTGCTCCAGGCCTCCAGGAGCATGTCCTACGTGGTCAGCCATCTGCCATCTTCCCTCTGCCTCTGGCAGCCGGGCCAAGGGCGGATGCCAGCAGTGAGTGAGATGGAGGGAAGAGAGCAAGATGGGGCATTTACCGCCCCCCACTCAGCCGCCTCCTTGCTGGGTCAGCTGAAGGTCATGGCTCCTGCCAGCCAGCCTTCTCCATATAACTACCCTCTCCCCTTGACCTAGCCCCCGGGTACTGCACTATCTCACTCGGACGTTTCCCTGCCCACACTTTTATAAATAGCCATCTTATTAAACACACCTCAGTTTATTGTGTTGGAATGTGCTGCTTTCTGCTGGAACCCTGGCTCTCCAAATGCTACCTGGCCTCTCTGTCTCTTCCAGCCATGTCCCTACCATCACGGCCCCCGGTCCCCTGCCGTGCCCCCTGTCCACTGCAGCTGCCTCTGCCAGGCTCTCGTCCACTGCCTGGGGTGTTGAATCCCTCCAAGACCTATAAATAAATGTTGACTTGCTGGCTTGAAGGTTTGCCCTAGCAGTCTCTGCTCTTTGCCAGGGCCCACCAGCCCCTTCGCTAACCACTAAACACCGGGGAGAGAGGGGTGTGCCGGGCAGCCCCGTGAGGACCCAACAAGCTGTCTGCCTGTGACCAGCATGAACCCAGAGGTAATCAGGCCCAATGTGGGGTCTGCTTTGCTCAGATCAGGCTCGTCCTCTGCAGGGTGTTGGAGCACTTTATAGGTGATGGACCATCAGCTCAAGCAAAGCCAACGTCGCAGCTTCGACCATCTTAGCACAGTCTGTCGAGCCACCACTCAGTAGCAGGCCCCTACTCAAGCGCCGTGGGCATTCCTTCATCATTGTATTAATAGATAAGGAAACTGAAGCTCAACCGAAGCCACAGAGCAGCTGCGATTAGAGTACAGCTCAGCCCGAACCCGCAGACGTAATTTCCCACAGCCACGCTGCCTGACAGCCAGCCCTGTCCTTCTGCAGGAGGGCCACACGCTCACACCCAGGCAGGCGGCTCAGAGACACTGGCCACCTGTGACAGCGAGAGGGGCAGGTGGTGGGGGGAATGGGCTCGGGAGAAGAGTGTGGCATGCTCCATGCTGCGTGGAGTCCCTCTGTCCATGGGCCGTGGCACCACTCGGCCACGGCAGGCACGGCCCAGCCAGGGGCACTGGGACCTGCCCCCACAGCTCCTTCCCGCAGAGCCAGCAGGGAGCCATGTGCTTGTCCTTGGGCACACACCAGCATGTCAACACACCGCAGCCCTGGGCCCTCCCACCCTCACTGGGGACAGTCACAAGGAAACTCTGAAGGGCAGGCCAGAGGGACCAGGCGGCAACAAAAAGGGAGGAAGGCTTCCTGCTCCGGGACCTGGAGCGCAACTGTGCTTCCTCCCGTCCTCCCTGAAGCCAAAATTTATGTTCACCTTAACATAATTCAAGGACTAAAGGGTTTTTTGTTTTGTCTTTTTTAGAAGGCAATGGCCAAAAAAAAAAAAAAAAACAAAAAAAACAAAAAAAAACCTGCCCACATGTCTAGTGTTAGGAGTGTTCTCGAAGGCAAACATCCTCACTCGTGAGGACACACACATACCAGTTCTGGCCCCACAGACCCGCCCATAGCCCTGACCTCAGCACTGGCTCTCCCAGGCTCCCAGAGAAGCCAGCTCTGCAGAACCTCCCAACCTCGGGCCACGGGACTGCTGGCCGGCTCCCGCACCCCAGAGGAACAAAGCCCGCCAGGACCCAGCAGCAGTGACACCTGCTTCTGCAGACGGTCCCACCCCCAACAAGCTCAGTGGGGTGTGGGGAGGGGCAGTAAGTGGATGGCTGTGGCCCTGTCTGATGCATCCTGACAGGACAAGGTCCAATTAGCCGAGGCCGTTTCCAGTGACCCAGCACGAGAGGGGGCCCAAATCTCCAGAGCTGTCCTGAACGTCCTCTCCCCCAGCCCCCGCAAATCTCCCATCACTGATGTGACATCTCTAGGTGAATGGCTCCCACAGCACTGGATAGACTGGAAAACATCCAAATCAGAGTATTCTTCGAAATAAAACAAAGACAAGAACAAAACAATACTGAAATGCAAAACTGAGTTCCGTCTGAAAATCTGTGCCCTCGCGGACTTGGAGTAGCCTGGGTCCAGTCAAAACCACTCTCCGTCCCTCCCATTAGACACCAAAATCTGAATCTCCCTAAAGTAGGAGGACGGTGAACGCAGTTAGACCCAATTAATATATGGAGAAACTGAGAGCAAAGAAGGAAAATCGATAGGATTTCCTTGCTCTGACCACTGCTACAGATGAACTAATAACTTGAGAGAGATTTGAAGAAGGAAATCAAAAGCCTCAGACGGCAGTCACAAGGCCATTTAACGAAGCAGCAGCAGTCCGTCTGAACTGGCCCGGCGAAGACCACTAAGGCTGACAAGACATTCCTGGGGATGACAGGAGGGGGAGACAGCTGGGGTCACTTGTCTTCTATTCATTATATAACACAAGGCTCATCAGTGGTAAATTCTCATCTCGCTCACAAAAGCAAGACACAAAAGAAAGCAAAAGGGAAGAAGCAACCACACAGGTTGTCATATATTAGGGACATTGGTCATTTCTAGTCAGGCAAAGGCCGTAGGTGTCCCCTGCAGCTTCATACCAAGTTTATGTCCATCACCACTGCCCCCTCCCCATCTCTCTCATCCATATTCAATGAGGAAGAATGGAAGTTAACAAGCCTACACCCGACATCCCCCTTGATCACCAGCTGGGCCCTTTGGAGCATCCCAAGATGGGGGGTGTGGGAAGCCCCAGGGGGAAGGGAGATCTCCATAGATCACCATCCCTGCCTCCTGCTCGGTGCCTGGGGCTCCACTGGATAGAAGACGCTGACAAATTCAACAAGAATTTAGCTGGGCCTCCCCATGAGTCTTGACAGGAGATGCTAAGTAAGATAGCCAGGCCCGTGCTATCTATGCACCTGCAGGAATAAATTCCTTGCTGTCCAGTTGGGCTTTCCAAAAGCCCCTCAGTCTACCTGCTGCCTCTGGATGGGGTTCATAAGGTGCTCCTGGCCCGAGCGGCCGTCATTCATCCATTCAACCAGTAATCGCTTAAGCAGCACCTCATCCATGCTCTAGCACACATGTGAGAGGTGGCCCACCCTTCAAGTGAGCAGCAAGGGGGCGGGGTTTGAGTCCTGGCTCCTCGTTTACTGGCTATCTGACCCCCTGACCTCCTGAGCTTCCCTTTCCTCATCTGTAAAGGGGGAAGACCGAGGCATCCTCCTCCTCGGATCACTGAGAACCAATGATAGAAACTCACCAGGAGTGATTGGTAAATATTAGCTGTTGTTACTCTGACGTGGGGTCCCACCTGCCACTTGCTGCCATCATCAGTAGTAAGAAAAGCTCGTGAGTTAACTCCCAGACAGTATCATCTGTTCCACTGGCTTCTCTGTCCACACAGATGAGCAGTAGCAGAATGTATTAAAAAATAAAATAGCTCCATGCCATTGGCTCAGCTTGTCCCCCACCACCGGTCAGCTATCTAGCCAGAAGGGTCAGTGGTCAGAAATACAACCACAAGTGGCATGGATGGTTCAGTACAAAAACACCCCCACCCGCAAAAACCCAACTCTAGTACACACCCTCCTGGTGGTAGGTGGAGAGCACCTATCCCCTTTGATTAAAGGGCACTGGGACCCAAAGGAAGAGGAGTTTAGTTGGCTGGAACTTTAGAATATCCAGGACCGGTAGAAAGGCGGCATGTTGGTGTCCTATTGCTGCTGTAACAAATTCCCACAAACGTAATGGCTTTAAACAACCCAAATCCATTATCTTACAGTTCTAGAGGTCAGAAGTCAGAAATGAGTTGCAAAGGGCTGAAATCAAGATCAAGGCAGGCTGCTTTGCTTCTGGAAGCTCTCGAGGAGAGTGTGTCTCCTTGCCTTTTCCGGGTTCAGGAGGGTGCCTGCAGTCGTCACTTTGTGGCTCCTTACCTCCCACTGTCACATTGTTGGCCCAGACCCCACCTGCCTCCCTCATATAGGGACCCCTGTGATGACATTGGGCCCACCCACTTAATCCAGGAGAATCTCCCCCTCTCAAAACCTTTAATTTAATCACATCTGCAAAGTCCCTTTTACCTTATAAGGGAACCTTTTTACAGATTCCAGGGATTAGGACACAGACCTCCTTGTGGGGCCTCTATTCTGTCTAGAAAGGTATGTTCTGCTACAAAATGCACTTGAGAACTGTTACAGCGACAGTGAGGGACTGTAGTAGGAAATAAGGTTGTGCCCTGAGCTCAAGAATACTGAAAACATCCTACTTTGCAGCAAAAAATCCACCTAAGTATAAAGTGTGTGGTGCCTAAGAGACATGTCTGTGTGAGTGTCTGTTTCCCCCAACTGAAGTACTAATTTTGAAGGGTCCTTGTGTCATGAGGAATAAAGGGAAAAAATGCACACAGAAGCCTTCGCTCCATGCCAGGGACAGAGTTAGTGCTCAGGAAAAGCAACTAACGAGCCGCCCCCTAGTTCTGTTAGCCCGTTGCTTTGGTTCTATCAGGCCCAGTGACTAAATAAACCAGCTTGACATGAGCTAGTTGTCAGTCAGCAAATACCAGCAAAGCCCTGTCAGGTTCTGGGAATCAGAGGGGCCATTCAGCCCAATGCAGAGTCCCCCACCCCCAGAGGCACCCAAAGTTCTGGATTTGTGATCAGAATTTCGTAGTTCAGACATGATCTGGATCTTAGTTTACTTTCTGCAGAAAGAAGACAAGTGGGAGACCCCAGCAATCTTCAACAAGCCCATGCTCCATTCCCCTATGTGCCTTTCTCCTGCAAACAATGGTGCTGTTTTAAATTGTATTGTGATCACTTGGGGCTACGAGCTGCAGTCAACAGTTCCCAACAGGAATCTTTCCACCCTCCCATTTCGTAGATGGGCAAACTGAGGCAGGCACCAAAGGAACAAGGATTTTATCTTATAACAACACTGTGCATCATTTGCCTTCATCACTGAAAGGGAGAGTTTTAGAATTTGAAGCCCAGCTCTCCTGCTAATTAGCTGTGTGACTGCGGGAAAATTGCATAACTTATCTGAGCATCCCTTTCTTTATCTATGAAAGGAGACAGGAAAATCGGTTGCATGAATTAAATATCACATAAAACCTTGGCATGTTGATCTATGGAGCACTGACTATGTCTCAAGCACTATGCTAAGCACTCTATGTATATTAATTCATTTAGGTCTTTTTATTGCCATTTTCCTAGAATGTAGGCCTCTGAAGGGCAGGGATTTTTTTCTTGCGTCTTCAGCCACTAACTCAAATAGACTGAGAGTAATAAATGCAATCCACAAGCACTGTTGCTGATAAAAAGAATGGAGAGATTCGTTGAGTCTGGAATCATTCCAGAAGGTTCTATAAAGGTGGAATCTAGAAGGTAGGGAGAATTGGAAAAAAGGACGACAGAGAGAGGGCAGATCTTCCCCATGGGGTAAGGTGAGGTAT
Organism: Lontra canadensis; assembly: GCF_010015895.1. Classification (NCBI taxonomy): domain Eukaryota; kingdom Metazoa; phylum Chordata; class Mammalia; order Carnivora; family Mustelidae; genus Lontra; species Lontra canadensis. The sequence continues at coordinate 5,388,631 of NW_022631092.1, forward strand.
TAAAGTGACAAGAGAAGTAAGGCACATAGGAGATAGGGCTACACATGGTGCATAGATAGGAGAGAGCAAAACTTACTCCTCTTAAAAATAATCCCCTTCATGGGGGCGCCTGGGTGGCTCAGTCTGTTGAGCATCTGCCTTTGGCTCAGGTCATGCTGGGACAGAGCCCTGCGCTGGGCTCTCTGTTCGGCGGGGAGTCTGCTTCTGCCTCTCCCTCTGCCTCCCCCACTCATGATCTCACTCTACTCTCTCTCACACTCAAATAAATAAATTAAAAAAAATTTTTTTTCTTTAAATGCTCTTAATTACCATGTCCACATCTGTGAGATATAGACATACCAAAAGAAAATGGCCCTTCCCTACCAACCTCACTGGGTTGTCGCAGCAAGTGAGATAGGATATGAAGGTTCTTGGATGCTTTCCACGGTGAGTGATTCTACTCCCCCTAGAAGCAGAGTTTTATGTATTGATAGCTTCTAGTGTTTTTATAAACACATCCTTTTATGATCTCTATGTACCTTTTCTCCATCTTCCTATTAACTTTCTGCTCTCTGGGAACTATTTTCAACAGTAACAAAAATCCAAGGTAGGAAACAGTTAAGATCATCCTTGATGGTGAGGAGAAAACTATTGCTCAACCCTGAGAGAGCTGGTATTTCTGGCACTAAGGATTACACGTGACTGTGGTCAGACCTGATCTGCCTGATTTACTCTCTGGGACCAAAGTTCCAAAGGAGGACTCTGGGTCCCCACTCGGGCCGCACCGGGGGCTGCCAGCTGCAGAGAATGAAGCTGGGTCCCCCTCTCCTCCAGGCGGCTTCTGCCCAGGGTGGAAGTCAGAGGCACCAAATTGCAAGCATGGCTCTTCCACGGCCTCAGTTCTTGCCTTGGGGCAAGTCCTGGGGTGTGTGCATCCAAGACCCGGCCCGAGTCAACCCCACTCAGAGGGGGCCCTTGATCCTGGCAATTCCTCCCGCAATGGCAGAAGCTGGGTGGGAGTTCATGGAGCATTCTGAGCCCTTCGGCACCCCCTCGGGTTACTGTCCTTTCCCCAAACAACGGACACTTTGAAAGTCTCCGCTCTGGAGTAAACATTGGTTTCCACAGAGGCAAGCATCTCGGGGACGTGCGTAGGAGGCAGTTCAAGGCCCACACCTGGCCCACCTAGTCCCGTGCTTTCTTCCTCCTGTGCACCATGGGAGCTGGACAGACATCGAGCTGGGAGCTAGGACAGGAAGGGGAGCGGGGCAGCCATAGTCATGCTCAGCATCCTGGGTCTTGCTTTACAGGGCAAATGCAAGAGTCCGGTCCTTCCGCCAACCCATCCCCCTGTGGGTGTCACAGGTATGTCTGCCTACCGAGCTGCCATCACCATACCCCCATTTTCCTCCAGGGAACCCTCTCTCCCCCACCACCAGGTGACTGAAACCTGCAGCTTTAGAGACAGGCTTATGACCCAGGAGAAAAGCACCTCTCCTGGCCTAAGTGATTGGTTCAAGGGTGAACATGTGGTAGAAGACAGGCAAACTCAGGTCAATCCTCGAGTTTCTGTGGGAAAGAGGGGCTTTCTTTCTCTTCCTGTGGAAAAGCTGATTAAAAGTGTTTACCTGAAGCTGCTGGGAGACACCCAGGAAGCAGCCCCATCTACAAAGAGGCTGGTGTCAAGGAAAGCAGGACCAATAGGAAGGGGAGGTGGAGAGAGTTCAGATGACCTTGCTGAACACCCAGACCCAGGCCCAAGTGAAGGGGACGCACTCCTGAACTTTCAGTTATCTGAGCCCATACACACATTTGTGCCCCAGCAGTCTGAGTTGGGTTTCCTGCCATTTGCAACCTTAAGAAGCCCAAACTGATGCACGTTCCAGAGTCTAATTTTACCAACGAATTCCACACAAGGCTGAAGAGCCAGGCCCGGCCCCACCCCAACACCTCTGGGTTACTCAAATGCTACCCAAATGCCTTTGATATAAAGATGGGTCACTGTGGTCATCAGGGGCCACCTATCAAACCTGAGAGGTGGTCAGTTGGGGAATGTTGTAGACGGGCAGCTCAGTAAACTGTCCCCTGAGTCCCTACCACTCCTTGTCTTCATCTGGTGCATTCTCTTCATTTACTTTACTAATCTGGTCCCTTGAAGTACATCAATGTATCATCCCTTACACATGGATGGAGGAAAGGACGGGTGGGTAGATGGATCCATTGATCTATCAGTGGATAAGCCAGAGGATGGAGGAGTGGGTGGGCAGACGGGCAGGTGGTTATGGATTGGTACATTGATCCTGCCTACAAACAGGCACAACAGAAACAATTAAACCTCGGGCTGCTGCCATCAGGGGACCATTTAATAATATGGGGGGAAATAGCCACAGACTGATTTCTGCACAGCTCGGGTCTCTGGAATAATGGGGGATGCCTCTCTGGACAGCACACACCCCACAGGTGTTCTCTTCCCTCCCAACCCCAGGTGGTTGACACAATCCCACCAACAGTGCAGCACGAGGGGAAACTACTCCTGCATTCACAGGCAGCTCCCTCAGAAGAAACCCTGGCCGAACCTTCCTACACTGTTGGTGGGAATGCAAGCTGGTGCAACCACTCTGGAAAACAGCATGGAGGGTCCTCAAAATGTTGAAAATAGAACTACCCTATGACCAGCAATTGCACTACTGGGTATTTACCCTAAAGATACAAACATAGTGATCCGAAGGGGCACGTGCACCTGAATGTTTATAGCAGCAATGTCTACAATAGCCAAACTATGGAAAGAACCTAGATGTCCATCAACAGATGAATGGATAAAGAAGATGTGGTATATATACACAATGGAATACTATGCAGCCATCAAAAGAAATGAAATCTTGCCATTTGTGACGACGTGGATAGAACTAGAGGGTATCATGCTTAGCGAAATAAGTCAATAGGAGAAAGACAACTATCATATGATCTCCCTGATATGAGGAAGTGGAGAAGCAACATGGGGGGGCTAAGGGGGTAGGAGAAGAATAAATGAAACAAGATGGGATTGGGAGAAAGACAAACCATAAGTGACTCTTAATCTCACAAAACAAACTGAGAGTTGCTGCAGGGAGGGCGGTTGGGAGAGGGGTGGTGGGGTTATGGACATTGGGGAGGGTATGTGCTATGGTGAGTGCTGTGAAGTGTGTAAACCTGGCAATTCACAGACCTGTACCCCTGGGGATAAAAATACATCATATGTTTATTTAAAAAATAAAAATAAAATAAAACAAAATTTTAAAAAAGGAAGAAACCCTGGCCTGAGGAGTTAGCCTCCCACCAGTCCCAGCATCCACGCAGACCCGGACACCAGCCACAGAAACAGAAGGAACTACAGAGAATGCAGGTACTGTTTTGGTGCCTGGACTTGGGGTAATCGTTGGCCATGTCCACAAATGGATCCATGAGGCTCTTGCCTTGAAACAAGGATCTAAGGGGTCCAGGGTGACCAAGGAGGGGCACCAGGGGGCTCAGAGAACTGAGGAAAAAAACAGAAAGACAGTGACAATGGAGCTCAGAGCCAAGACAAGGCCCATCCCTTGGACACCTGGCTGGAGGCATCCGCACGACGTCAGGAAGTAGCTGGTGATTCACAAAGAGCCACACTGTGAGCTGTTCATTGTGCTTGTGTATGCCCACAGCTCAGGCCACTGCTCGCCTCAGACGCTACATAGCGTCCACTCCACTGTGAAGCGTGTTCCCCCTCCATTGTCTGTGAAGTCCTCACACAGCTCGGCATCAAAGAATCCCTCTTTTCCTGGGACAGACCAGGAAAGCAACACTCAGGCTCAGCGGCACCAGGACGAGGCCTGTTCGTGCTGGCCAAACGTGAGGAACGAAACACAAAATGTGAGGGCTCTGCCCCTCATCTGTCTTTACAGCCAGGAAATGAGTACACAGAACAGTGGAGAAAACAGAGCTGCACACACTGACTCCCACAGGCATAGAAAAAAAGTAGATGCTGAGAGGTAAGAAGTACCAGCTTCCTCAGGAAATCAGCCTTCATGGTGGACAGCATCCCTGCCAGGCACCCACTAGCCAGATGACCCAGTCCCAGAGCTGAGGAAACACAAGTGTGGGATGAGTCATGGGAAAGGGACTCCCGCCAAGGACCAAAGGACCAACAAATGTGAGTACCACCAGCAAGCAAGTGTTCCCTTGCCCGTTGCTAACAGGAACAGCTGGGTGTGCAGGACAGTCACAGCCTCCTGAACACTACAGAAGACTGACACATTGTCTCTCCCCTCAACGTGCCTCTATCTGAGAGAGGCAACAAGACCCAGGAGCGTAGAACAGAGGAAAACTGTATGACTTGGAGTCAAGAGACCCAGTTCTCATCCTGCTCCATGACCTTGGACTTGAAGCCCACCATGGAGTTTTCTGGCCTCCAGTTACCCCGTCTGTTAAAGTGAGACCCCTCACAGCTCAAAAGTTGGGTGAGTTCCTGGTTGTCAGAGTAGCTGATCTTCCAGGGGCCACCCAGGGTTCAGACGCAATGCCTTGGGAGAGTCTGAATGTTCAGAATCCGCTCCTGGGAATGAGAGCAAAGATGGTGAGCGCTCGGCCTCTCAAGACAGCACACACCTCGAGGGACGTGGCCCCAAGCCCCCCAATGCTGAGACACCCTTTCGAATGTCCCTGAATACATGTATTTTCAGCCCTGGGTGTTTGTTTTAACTTACCAGGAGGAAAGAATTTGGATTCCTGTAAGATATATACAAAGGGAATGCACCTGTTTATTTTGCGGGATGTTTTTTCAGGTACAACTGGTGAGGAGCAAGGCTACAGAACTTTCTCTTGGCTCGTGTGAGGACTATGCCTCCATGGTCATTTCTCCAAAGACCACAAATGGCCAGGATCTTTGCTCTCTCATTTCCTGACCTGTCTCAGTTTGATACCTGGTCAGAGGCAACTGTCACATTATCTTTCAGGACCTCGGGGCTCCAATGACCACATCCTGCCATCATCACCCCCATGGAGGTGCAAGGTCCTGCCCACCGCCCACCTTTCCATCCACCCCACAAAGTAAGATCACCAGATAAAATTAAGGAATCCCAGTTAATTTTGAGTGTTAGATTAAGGACATATATTTTTGTGTTATATTTGCCTTTCCAGGCAGCAGAACTGAGACAGTTTCCTTCCAAGGATAGAAAAATTCTGTCCCTCGAAGCCTGTGGTCACAGAACCTCAGCCCAGGGGCCCTTGTGTCCCCTGGCTTCACTGAAGTCTGCCTTTGTCTCTTTCTGGGTGAGTGAAGGCCACGGCTTCCAAGGCTCATGGTAACACGAGAAGTTCCCATTCGGGTGTCAGTGGTGCTTGGTCAAAAAACTGCTTATGGCCGAAGTAAAAAACATTTCTACCCAGAGCTTCCAGGCCCAGTGCAGAAGGGGCTGGTGAGAGGGAAAGTGGGGAAGGAGGGAAATGTGAGATCCATCCTGCCATAAAAGTCTGTAGGGGGGATCTCAGTCTGAGAGATGGCACTTTTAAAAAAACTGGGCACCTGCGTGGCTCAGTTTGTTGAGCTTCTGCCTGTGGCTCAGGTCATGATCTCGGGGTCCTGGGATGGAGCCCCACAGCTGGCGCCCTATTCAGCGAAGGCTGCTTCTCCCTCTCTCTCTGCCCCATCACTGCTCGTGCTCACTCTCTCTCTCAAATAAGTAAAATCTTTAAAAACAAAAGGGGGGTGCGTGGGTGGCTCGGTTGGTTAAGCATCTGCCTTCAGCTCAGGTCATGATCCCAAAGTCCTGGGATCGAGTCCCACATCGGGCTGCCTGCTCAGCAGGGAGCCTGCTTCTCCTTGTGCCTCTGCGTCTCTCTGTCTCTCATGAATAAATAAACAAAAATTAAAAAAAAAAGTGTCACCTGGCAATGGCTGCTACATGGGCCATGAACTTCTAGTTTCTGGCTATAAGAGATAAGCCCCATGCGTCCCCCAGCTCTGGATTCCGTAAGGGTCAAGAGGGTCTGACAAGAGCCGCAGAGCTGGACAGCTGGAGCAGAAGCGTCACGAGGCCAGAGCTGCTGACACGGCTCTCATCACCAAACAGCCACCATCTTGTCCGGGGCCCGGCCTCCCAGCGAGCCCTCCATAAGCTTCTGTCGAACGCGTGAATGAATGTCTACGTTATCCACTATGTCCCAAAAAGTATCATGAGCTTTGTAGAACAAAGGGCCCTGAACAACTCAAATGAGAAACACAAACATGTCCAGTTGATAAGGGCCGGCCCGAATGACCTCCGAGGTCATCTGCCCTACCACGAGCCCTTGGGCCTGTCCTCTTCGGGCAAGAAAAGGACTTCACTGAAAGAATGTAAAATGCTTTCTTCAACACCTCAGCTCAGCAGCCATCATTGAGGTCCTCAGACTGTGCCCAGCCCTGGGTGACACCCCCCGAGGCAAGTGTTCAGAGAAACCCAAACCAGGAATGTGGGGAGGAACAGGAGGGACAGACAGCGACGGGAAGGGCGCCTAGGTGGGTAGACACCCAAAGAAGGAACCCGAGAAATAATTTAAGATGCAGCGTGGCCATCCAGGACACACACACTCACACAAACACAAAGGTCCTCCTTCCAGATCCACACTGCACCCCTCCCACCCCTCCACCGTTCCTCAACAGTGCTTCTTTGTGGAGGAGAACAATGGGCACATTATGCCAACCTATAATTATCCTAGGAGAAGCGATAGTGAAGTCAAGGCATTACATGAACATTGGGATACTGGATACCATCCCACAACAACAACAACAAAACAACAACAATCCACAAAATCCCTAATTTAAATGAAGACTGAAGGCTGCCCGGAGCCAGTACCCTTTCACATTTCTATGAGGGTGGGATTTTTTTTTTTCCTTTTCACATGATTATTTAAGCACAAGGCCTTCTTTCACTGGAATTGGGAGAGTACTGGGGGCAGAGGTTGAGCAGTTGTATCTTTTTTTTTTTTCAATTAGGGGGCAGAGAGTAAAGGAAGTGGAAGGCACGAGACAGTGCCAAGGCCAGGCTATGACCCGCAGACCGCCCTCAAAGGTCTGAGTCCACTCGGTGAGTCCATCCCATTCACCGAGATTCCTTCCCACCACGCCAGTGGAACCGGTGTCCAGGGATGTTGGTGTAGAATACATATGAAAGACGGTGACCAAATAACAATCTGTTTCTGTGAGTTCCCATCCCCCTGCTACTTCCGCCTTGTTCAGTCAGTAACTGTGTGTTCCATCCATGCCACACACGAGGCACGGAGCCAGCCACTGAGGAAAGTAACAAAGACAGTGACGTTCCCCGCCGAGCCTCAGTTTCCTCAGATGCAGACCAAGAAACCTACCGGTCTTGGAGACACACGTGCACACACACTCACGGAGGCGCACTTGTGCACACACTCACGCACACTCACGCACGCTCACACGCACACTTCCAAACTCAAGGGGCGGCCCCACACTGCCTGGCGTGGGCCACACTGACCAAGGCCATCTCCACAGGCTGTCACCGAGGAAAGAGAGAGCCTGCCACTTCTAAAACAGACGTGAAGCCAGAACTCTCAGAGCGGAGGAGCAAAAGCCGCCTACCAGGGGCACGCGGGGTCATCTTTGCGTGTCCTGGTAAAAAACTAGGGTGTGGAAAAGCGATGTTTTCTTTTTCAAACACAACCCTAGTTTCTAAGCAAAGGTCTGTCTTCTCTTTCAAGGGGAGCCCTCCTCCTGAACCACAGCCCTGTGCACTCTGCCTCTTCTAGACCCGGCCAGCGCTCCTTCCCTCAAAGGCCTCCCTTTCTTCCACCTTCACACACTAACTAGGGACTGCAGGAGATGCCATTAACTGTCAAAGGGCCCTCCTAGCAAGGATCCCACCTCACTCCTTCCATTTATGGACAAGCTGTCCTCAAATGCATAATATTCTCATCTGTCCATTCCCTGTAGAAGCCATTAACCAGGGGCACCTGGGTGGCTCACTGGTTAAGCATCTGACTCTTGATCTCAGCTTGGGGCATGATCTCTGGGTTGTGAGATGAAGCCCCACCCTGGACTGCATTGGGCTCCATGCAGAGCATGGAGGCTGCTTAGGATTCTCTCTCTCTCCCTCTCCCTCTGCCCCTTCTCCCACTCATGTGCTCTCTCACATTTTCTCCCTCTAAAATAAATAAATCTTTAAAAAAACAAACAAAAAAAGAAACCATTAACCATCCTTCCTCAGAAGCCACTATTTCATACTAATTTCCTCCTTTTCTTGCCAAACCCAAAGGCCACTTCTCAGTCATCGTGTTGCTTGACCAACATCAATGGTATTAGCCATGTGTTCTTGGGAACTCTCAGAACCTTGATTCTACTCACTCATTTAGTTCTCTCAATGAACGTTCCCTCCATCCTGTGCTGGGTGGTAGGATAAGGCAATGACAAGAGCCAGGTCTCACCTTCTGTTCATCTCTCCACATCTACTACTGACATCAGCCAAAGGGCTTTACGGGACTCAGAGCACACCCACACTCACTACCTTTTGTGATAACAGAGTCCAGTCCTGCACACTTTGGAAAAACATTTCTCACTGTAATAATTTTTCTCCTGGGGTAAAAAAAAGGAGCCTGTTCTTGCAACTGACCCAACTCTGGCAGTGTGGGAAACCTGTGATGGAAGTACCTTTAAGTGACTCTGGAAACGTGACATGATTTTGTGTGTCAATCCTTCCCCGAGGGCTCAGCAACCTGGGCCCTCTCCCTGAGTGCTTTGCTGTGTGTCCCTTAACACAGAGGGAACAGCGCCCATCTCTAAGCTGTGAGGGCCAGGAGGGCATGGGATAGACTGGTCTCTCTTTCGTCCACATAACTGCTCAGTGCTTAAATATTTGTTGAGATGCAGCAGGAGCAGGAAGAAACTCAGCATCAAATCTCACCTCTACACCATTCCCCCAGGCTGGTCTGCACCTTTGGGAAGCTATGCCCGGGTTCATTTCTGGCATGGCCTGTGGGAAGTCTTGCCTACTGACACGGTTGAAGGGGTGAGTTTTCTCTGACCGTGGGCATTCCGAAGGCCGCCATCACACCACACTAAGACGGCCAAGCAGGACCCTGAAGCCAGCATTTCACCTACTCAGGGTGCAAACTTAATGAGTTTGTGTCACTTAGTAATTCTGGGATTGCCTTCCTCAGTCACTGCGTGCCCTCAGGCAAGCTCCTTCAGACATTTGTCCCTGCTTTCCCATCAATAAAATAAAGATCGAAATACAGGTCTCCTGGGATTGTTAGGAAGACCTGACAAACACACACTAGGGGAAGTGCCTAGGCTGTGCTTACTACGTAGCAGAGTCTTGATAAACACGTCATTAACTTTATCATTATTATTGTTCTTGACAGGTTAGAAAGGGTGTACGACATGGACTCCTACTTGGATGCTGCCCTTCTGAACTGGCTAATTCTGACACAACGGCCTTTTGACAATGCCTCAGAAACAAACCACCAGGGGCACCTGGGTGGCTCAGCTGGCTGGGCGACTGCCTTCGCTCAGGTCATGATCCCGGAGTCCTGGGATCAAGTCCCGCATCAGGCTCCCTGCAGGGTGGGGAGTCTGCTTCTCCCTCTGACCTTCCCCCTCTCATGCTCTCTCCCTCAAATAAATAAATAAAATCTTTAAAACAAAACAAACCACTAGACTTTCAGCTTTTAAAAAATCCGAAGGGTGCCTGAGTGGCTCAGTGGGTTAAAGCCTCTGACTTCGGCTCAGGTCATGGTCTCAGGGTCCTAGGATCAAGCCCCACATCGGGCTCTCTGCTCAGCGGGGAGCCTGCTACCCACTCTCTCTCTCTCTCTGCCTGCCTCTCTGCCTACTCGTGATCTCTTTCTCTGTGTCAAATAAATAAATAAAATCTTTTTTAAAATAAATAAATAAATAAATAATCAATCCAAGGTAATGTGAGAAACAGATCTTTCTCCCTCCCTCCCTGAGGCCACCCCACCCTAACCTTGGAGGGGGTGGGAAAAGATAAGCTCAGAGAAGACCAGGAAGGGGGAACACCAAAGTTGGATGAAGGGTCTTGGAGCGAGGAGGTCGGAAATGGGAGTCAGTGTTGGAGGGTGCTCAAGTGAGGAGAAATTTAGCACTGTCTGATTGATGCTCACATTAATCATTTTAATTTTTCACCCCCACTCCCCACCACAGCATCAAAATGCCCCACTTTGTGAAAGGGAGAGAGAAGGAGGGAAAGAAAGAAGAAATCTGAACTGAGTGAACATTTTTAAACCAACAAGACATTTTGACTCAGAGAGTAAGTCACTATTCTGATCAAATCCCCTGGTCCTTTTCCACAAGTGGGACTCACAAGCAGGACTGGCAAGAAGGTTCCAGTAACTAGTTCAGCCTACAGGATATAAAATGCCTGGTGAATTCTGCATTCCAAGGACAGGCGTTTTCCAAATTAAAATTTTAAGAGTGTATGAAAATAGTTCACCATTTACTTTTAGGATGAGGTAGTGTTTAGATTGTCAGCCTGAAAATCCAAACTAGCATTTTCAGGGATGCTATCTATTCTGAGAGGGGGTAAAAAAACAGCTTGTTGATTCTGTCCAGATCCCTGAGGTCTGGGACCCAGAAAAAGAGTGGGGTCTGAACAGCTTCTCCCACCAAAAAAAACCAGCCAGAGGTCTCTGGGCTTATAGGACGTACATTTCAAACACCATGACTTAGATTTTAATACTCTCGGCAATTCAGGAATAATCCTGTTGATCTGGGTTCTAGCCCCCAGCCATACCACCTACGTGCTGTGACAACTCAAGCAAGTGATTTCACCTCTCTGAGCTTCTGTTCGCTCCCCCGGTCCTTCTGGACAAGCTTAACTTAGCACAGCCCTTCAGCTCTAACATTAACTCAGTCGAGCAATGTTCACTGAACACCTACTACATGCTGGACACCCTTCTAGACAGTGGGCCTATGGCAGGTTCCTGCCTTTGTGGGGCTGACATTCTAGCCCCAATACTGTATGACTCCTAAGAGTCTGTGAAGACCACACCTCGGAGACACGGCAGGTGGTCCACAGGATCTGAATTAAAGCTTGTGGGTGAGCAAGTCACTGCTGCCCATCAGTAAACAGGACAATAGAACTTCTTCCTTCAGACTTTTTATGTTTAGTTGCTGGAATGTGCAGGAAACTGAAGAACGTGAGGTAGGCAGAATGAGTGCAGAGGAAGACAAAGCAGGGAAAGGAAGTGTGGTTCTACACGGAGGCCCCATAGTCTGCCAGGCTCACGCTAAGATTTCACTCGGAAATACTGACTCCCTTTCAGTCACGGGGAAACTCAACACCATAACCAGACGGGGCTGGGGCCCACCCAGCACTGGCCTGGCTGCTGCCTAAGGACACAGTCCTGGTTCCTCCCACGAGGACCTTGGGCAGAGCGCAGCAGGGGAAGGACACGGGAGCCACAGAAATGGTAAGAGGCCATAGGTCAACGTGGTCCTCACAAGCCCTCTCTACCAACCCACATGCAGCCCAGTCGCATTACTTCTCCCAGAGCTTTGGGGCCACTCTATGCCAGGGAGGAAAGGGGAAGTTGGGCTGCCCCACATTTCAGAACCCCGTGTGGGGGACAGGCAGGTTCTGAGCCTGCTTGGGAACCAGGGAGAAGGCACTGGGGCAGTGGGGCGTGTGCAAGAGTCCTGGGGTGGGGAGCTCCTTTGGAGTGTAGATTTCCGGCCCCATCCCACCCTCTTCGGGTTCCGTACATCAGGGTGGAGAGCAGGAGCCTGACTTCACACTCCGCTGTCCAGGGAGGCTGAAGCAAGCAGGCTCCCACCCACACTCAGAGCCACGCTGCGAGGAGAGCAAAGAATTTGAGGTTCCAGGGAGGGGTGCAAAGTCCCTCAACCAGCTAAGCGACTTCAAGCATTGCCATTTCCTTTTATTCCTTTCAAAACCTCCACTGTCCATCTAGAAAATGAGGATGATGCAAATGAGTACCTGCTTCTTCCGACTGGCGGGAGGAACAGCCAGGGGAGCGCAGGCGCCCGGCCTCAAGCCCGCAGAGCAGTAAGAATTCAGTAGGTTCCTTCTTGTTATTCCGGGGATGGTTTCATAAATGCCTCCTTCCACATCAGCCCCTTCCCGAACTGCAGCGCATCCCAGGGAGGATATGAGCGGTGCCACTACAGAAGGCAGGGCCCCCAAGGTCTACCTGTGCCGTGCACAACCAGCGCCCGAGCTGTGGTTCAAGAACACACTCGGCGTGGATCCCGCCAACTCACAACACGCTTGCGGATGTGCGAGCAACCATGGCGAAGAGGGGCGCATGTGGCAGGAGGGGCAGGGGGTCCTCCCGTCAAGGATCTGCTCTGGGAGGAGACAGCGGCAGAGGACAAAAAGGATGGCAACAGAGGAGGAAGACGAAGAGGGTGGGCCATCTTCGCCCCAGGGGCGTCCTGTATTGGCCGCTGTGTGCCCAGGCTTCAGAGCTATAAAGGAGGGGGGGGTCACACGTGTGGGGCGTGAGTGGCTTGAAGGGAGATAAGGGGCCATAAGGAGGAAGGGGATTTGACCAGTGAGAACGGGCACTGCATCGGGGTCTGAAACGCACACAGAGTGACTCGATTTAACAGGAGGGACTCAGAAGGGAAAAAGCAAAATTAGCTCTAGGAACAAAGATAGACACACACCCCAAAATCCAGGAACAGTAGTAGAAAATGGGGTCCCTCACCCAGTCATCACCTACGTGTGCATCAGAAGAGCTCTCATTTCCCAGCCGGGCCTTGGTCTTACCCGTCCTGAAGCTGGCCCCTGGGCTCGGAAGACCCCCGCCCACCCTAGGTGAAAATAGGGTCACTGCAAATGTGATTAGTTACACTTAGGGTGGGCCCTAATGGAACATGACTAGTGTCCTTATGAAATGGGAAAGTTTGGATACAGAGGAGGCACAAGGGAGAATACCATGGGGAGATGAAGGTAGAGCTTAGGGTGATGCTTCTAAAAGCCAGAATCCGCCTCCCAGCCCTCGGAAAGAAGCCACCCTGTAGACACCTTGACCCTGACCTCCAGCCTCCAGAACAGAGACAATACATTTCCGCTATTGAAACACCCCACAGTCTGTACTTTGTTATGGCAACCCTAACAACCCAAAACGCTCACAGCCCTACTTGTCTTCACCACACGGATCATCAATGAGAAGAATCAGAAACTTCAAGAAAGTCACTATATTTACTTTTCTATCCAACAAAGCAGACCTCACGGGAGGAACTCAAAGATCTACTAGACATAGTCTAGTCTAGCGCACAGGTATGCAGATGCTTGTCCCTTAACAGTTTACAAAACACATTCACGTGTCTTGTCTCTCGTCCACCCCTAACCTCGCGGTGAGGGAGGGGGTCAGTCCTGGGATCCCCCTTCTGCGGATGAGGATGGTGAGTTCTGGAGAGGCGGCAACTTGCCTTGGAGCGCTCAGCCACTAAGCGGCAGGGAAGCACGTGCCGCGAGGTCTTCCAAGTCTGGGAAAATGTTTGGTGGGCTTGCTTTCTTTTCTCTGTCTTGCTGCCTCTCTGGCCGTCTTGGAGCCTCTTGCCTCTCACCTCTCTCACAAGCAGAAGCCCCTGCACTGAGGCAATTGGAAAGAAGTTGCGAGTATCCAAGATCTGCTCCAGCCAAGCTCGGGAAGGCAAGAAGGGACGCCGGCCAGGGCGAACAGAGACTGGCGCCCTCCACCCTCCTTTCTCACGGCTGCTGCTGCTGTCCCCCCCAGCCTCCTGGCCTCCTTCTCCCCAACCCGCCCCCAGGTCCCCCCAGCACTGCTATCTCACAGGCAGGCCAGGTTCCTGGTAACGGTGCCACCCCGTGTTGTCAAAATAGCAAGCAGCTGGAAAGACTTCCAGAATGAAATCTCTGTGCCTCTCTGCAGCCTTCTAAATGACTACAACTGTGGCAGCTCAACTTGCTAATGTGCTAAGCATTTTCTGGCAGGGCCAGGAGGCAGGGCTGGTGGTGTGGTAGTTGGGAGGGGCTTGCGGGCGTCACGCTCCTGGGCAAGTCAATCCCCGAAGGAGGTGGAGACAAGGAGAACCAACCCAGAATCCTTCCCACGAAGTCACCCAGAGCTAGCCCGAACTGCACTTTGGGTTTCCTGGAGCACTGCTGGCTGGGTGGGCAGGGCTGGCCGGGAGCAGAGGCCTTGAAGGCCGTGGAAGGGAACTCCCGGGCGGTGGGGGACACGGCCCTCTAGAATGCAAGTTATGGTGACTACTTTTTCTGCTGATGCAGAGCAGCGTATAATGCTGTTCACAAGGCTGGGCAGCCAGGGCCTGGCCCTATCTCTGTTTGCCTCTGAGTTGGCGGGGCAGGCTCATGGTGACCAAACAAAGGACAAGACACCAAATACCTAAAGGCAAGCAGGCAAGGGTGACTGAGAGGGGTCTGAGGACAAGGGCATTCGGAATGTTCCAGAGGACTGGAATCAATAGGCTGGGGTTGGAGGTGGAGACAATGAGAACGTTCCTACAGGGTACCCCTGATTTCCCGGACACGCAGCATGAGCTTCTCCATGGTACCCCTGTTCTGCAGGGGCTCTTTTGAAAATGGTTCAAAATGGGAGACCAGGAAGGGGAACCAACCCCCATATCTGGAATCAAAATGAGGTCCTGGTGCTCCTTCATCCGTGATGGAGAAACCAGGGGTGTGGAGAGAGTGAAGAGCGGGAGGTTAGAAGCCAAAACTGAGCGCTGGGGAAGAATTCTTTCTAGAGCCATCTGGTGACAGGAAATGGTGTGAGTGACAAAGCGGATGTTGCTCAGGTGGGGGAGAGGTGGGGTCGTTGTGGGAACAGATAAGCCAGCAAAACCCTGATAGGATTCACTCTGGAGGGGAAAGAATCCCAGCTGATGGAAACTGCTGAGAGCGTGCAGCTTTTAAAGCCCTTCTAGCAAAAGGATCTTTGGAAGCTTTGCAAACCCTGACCACGCAGCCGGCCAGCCACGGCCCAGCCCGCGGTGCTGAGAGTGTTTTTGCTAAATCAGAATGGACCCACCCGAAATATCTAGTCCTCACCTCTGCCTGGTTCCCGTTCCTGTCTAGGTGCTGCTTTCCTCAGAAATTATGGTTTTCCCAGAGCAGAGGGGAGAATGGGGCTGGGGCCCCAGCAGGCCCACCGGCACCCTCAGCCCCACAGCCCACCCAGGGCTGACCCTGGGCAAGGCATTTCACCTTTATGAGTCTCCTTTTTCCATCTGCAGAAGTGGCAAGAAGGGAGCTTCGGGTGGATAGCTGGTGGGAAGATTAAGGAGATCCTGTATTCAGGGTGCCAAGCACAGGGAGGGGGAAGGGCAGCTCCCTGAGGGCTGGCCCCCTTCCTTCCCACCTTCCTCTCTGGACCCTCCAGCCCTACCTTCACTGCAAGGAGGATGTAGATCAGTGGGAGCTCAAATTAAAAGATGGGGGGACAAAGGCATGTTTATATAAAACGAGTCATGCATTTAATAGAACCCCCTCCACTCCAGAACACGGGTCCCTGCCCCCCACCTCCGCCACCACCGTCCCCCACCCCCACCAGCTGATAGTCTCTTAGCTGCTAGACTTCTTTTAACAGGGTCTCTATGTCGTACAACTCTAGGTGGGCACCATCTGTGTTCTATTCCCTGTGCCCTGAAGGGAGCCCTATTCAACAGACCAGCGTGTGAAGGGTGCCTCCAGAGTCGGGCGAGGCTGCAGCCCTACTAAAGCCCTTCTTTGGTGTCCTCACATTCAGGAAGCCTTTTCCCAGGCTTCCCTTGCCTCTTCTTTCTTTGAATGCCAATGGCAGTTCATCTATACTTCTGTTCTGGAGCTCATCAAACTCTGCCTTTATCCTCCTGGGAGGGGGATGGTGTGTATGTGTGTGATTCCAGCAGTGGCTGGATCCTCTCTTTTCTATTTCCTCAGCGTCTAGCACAATGATAGCTCATTCTGTGAGGCCGGCGTTACCCTGACACCAAAACCAGTCAAAGACATCACCCCACAAAAAAAAAATTGTTTTTAATTTTAAAAAGCTTAACCCTTACCTCACACCCTATAAAAAATTTACTCCCAATAGATCATACAGCTAAATGTAAGAGCTAAAACTACAAAACTTCTTGAAGAGCAATTGAAAGAAAATCATTATGAACTTAGGTCAGGCCAAGTTTTTCTAGATAGGACACAGAGAGCTCAAACCATAAAACCAAAAATGGATATACAGGACTTGATCAAAATTTAAACTGTCTGCTCTTGGAAAGGCACTAATATGAAAATAAAAACACAAGCCACAGACTGGAAGAAAATATTTGCAAAACATACATCTGATAAAGGACATGTAGTCAAAATATATAAAGAACTCTTAAAACCCAATAAGAAGAAGACAAATGACCCAATTTTTTTAATGGCTAAAAGCACTGAACAGACATTTCACAAAAGAAGTAATACGGATGGGCCAACATGCCTGTGAAAAAAGGTTCAACATCATTAGTCATCAGGAAAATGCAATTAAAATCACAATGAGATACCACTAAACATCTATTATGATGGCAAAATTAAAAAGACAATGCCAAGCACTGGCAAGAATATAGAACAACTGAATCTCTCATGCACTGCTGGTGGAAATGCAAAATGGTACACCCACTTTGGAAAACAGTTTGGCAGTTTCTTACAAAGTTAAACATACACTTACGACCTAGCAGTCCTACTCCTAGGCACTTGCCCAAGAGAAATGAAAACATAGGTCCGCACAAAGATCTGTATACACGAATGTTCAGAGCAGCTTTATTCATAATGGCCAAAACCTGGAAACAACCCAAGTGTCCATCAAATGGTAAAAGAATAAGCAAGCTGAGATCTATCCATTCAGCGGACCGCGCCCATACAAGGCAACAACAGGAGTGAATCTTCAGTGTGTTGCATCCGTGTCCTATCGCTGCTCTAACAAATTACCACAAACTTAATGGCTTAAGGCGCCACAAAATTTAGCTTATCGTTCTGGAGATCCGGAAGTCGAAAATCAGTTTCACCAGGCTAATGTCAAGGTGTCAGTGGGACCGGTTCCTTCTGGAAGCTTCGAGGAGAAAACCTGTTTCCATACCTTTTTCAGTTTCTAGAGACCACCTGCCTTCCTTGGCTCCTGTCCCTTCCTCAAAGCCAAGTCTGCCTGAAGGAGTTGTTCGACCAAAGGCACAAAGGCATGACGAGTTTGAACTTCTAAGCAGTTCCATATTTCCAGGGTGTATCATGTGACATTTCGAAGATAAGGAAACTGAGATTCGAAGGGATGGTCTCGCCCCAGGTTTTGCACATGGTAAAAGCTACATTCTGAATCTAAATACAGACTTCTTCCCACTATATATGAGCCCTGAGACTTTGCCAACTTGACCTTAAAGACCTCCAGCCCTAGAGGCTGGATGGGCATCTTTCCCATGACTCAGAGGCCCTGCGCGCCCTCCCCCACCCAGCCAGAGACAGTCCCTGCCTCTATCCTCCTCCTCAGCAGCTCAGCCTCTGCAGGTGGCATGACCCTGGGTCTCCCCATCTCCCCACCCTGCGACCAGCCAATTCCACCCTAGTTTGATGAAATTCCAACCTCAAGAAGATTGATATTACATCTTGCTTTCTATTTGTCAGCACTCTTTCATTTGGATTATTTTCTTTGGCCTTCCCCGTTGTGTGAGGCTAAGGGCACAGATATTACCAAGCCCATCTAGCAGATAAGAAAGCTGAGGTGCTGAAGGTGGACGCAGCATATTCACACAGCAAGTGAGGCAAAACCAAGATCAAAATCCTCTCCTGGCTTCCCCCTCCTCACACCACAGGGGCCTGTTAATTCAGAGAACAGAACTGAGACAAGACTCCTCTAAGTGAACCGACCCTCACCTTCCTCATCTATAAGATGGAAAATGGGATAATATCTGCCCTACCTAGTACACCAGGAATAAGAGGGGGGTAAAAAAGGAAGAAATAGTATGTAAAAGCACCTTAGAAACTTTGCATGTACAAAATATAAGGAACTCTTCTAATTATCCTCTCAAGGAAAGTCACAATTTTTCTCTAAAAGTTTCTTCTAATCCTTCTGAAAGCCAGATTCTTCTCCTGCTTTCTTTATGTCCTGGCAAAGTATAGAAGTTCTAGCCAGCCTCTCAACATCAACCTCAAGCTTAATCTTTAATTCCTCCTTCTGGCTTCACTCTTTCTAAAGTCAAGAACTGGCCATTCCCCCACCCCCCCAGCCTATCCCATCCTCTCTGGCACCATTAGTCCCTCCCTAAACAAGAAATTGCCAGCACCCACTTTCAGTCCTCTTGCCCCTGATTCTTCCCTATCAGAACCAAACTATACAATGCTAACATGACTCAGGACTCGCGAGGCCCCCATGGGCTGGCCCAGCCAGCCTCTCTGGCTGGTCACCCACCAATGCTCCTCCCCAGGCTCCCTCCAAGTTCAAGTGGCCCCCTTTTCCCAAAAGCTCTACCGTCTCTTCCCCTTACGTCCCCACTAAGAACTCCCTTTCCCACTATTCACATAGCTGGGAGAAGGGAGAGAGAAGAAAATCAAATTAGGCCTTCAACTCTTAAACCCAAACCTATTCTAAGTGAATCAAAAAACTGAGGAGAAAAATAGAGGGAAAAAAAAAGAATCCAGCAGATTACATGGATGAATATCCACAGGATAGCTGAATTAGGAGAATGAAATTTCTAAGATAAATAACAATGGGATAAATCAGAGTGTAACGAAAAGGAATACAGTTGACCCTTGAGCAATGCAGGGCTTCATATGCTGACTATCAGCCTGCTGTTGACCTGAAGGAAGCCTTACTAATAACATAGAAAGTTAATTAACACATATTTGGTATGTCATATGCATTACATACTATATTCTCACAAAAAGTAAGCTAGAGAAAATGTTATTAAGAAATTCGCAAAGAAAAGGGGCACCTGGGTGACTCAGTGGGTTAAAGCCTCTGCCTTCGGCTCAGTTCATGATCCCAGGATCCTGGGATCGAGCCCCACATCGGGCTCCCTGCTCAGCGGGGCGCCTGCTTCCCCCTCTCTCTCTGTCTCTCTGCCTACTTGTGATCTCTGCCTGTCAAATAAATAAATCTTTAAAAAAATTTTCACAAAAAAGACAAAATACATGTATAATACTATATGTATATTTATAAAAAATAAATTTATAAAAAATCCACTTGTAAGTGTACCCACGTAGTTCAAACCCAATGTTGTTCAAAGGTCAACTGTAATAGTTAATATCTACTTATGTTTACTTGTATTTATTTTAACTGAACAGCAGTATTAGGAATAAATAAATAAACCTCAAACTTGACCTCATCTATTACACACACACAGGTGCAAAAACTCCAAATGGATCACAGAATTAAAGCAAAAGCTAAAACTATAAAACTCCCAAAAGAAAACATAAGGGTTAAGTCTTCATGAGCTTGGTGTAGGCAAAGACTCGATACAAAGGGCAAGAATCACAAAAAGAAAAAAATAATTTAGACTTTATCAAAATTAAAAATTTCTACTCTTCAAAAGACTCTGCTAAAGACAGGATTAACAGTTGTGCAACAGTGTGAATGTAATTAATGCCACTGACTTGTATGCTTAACGTGATTAAAATGACAACTCTTCTATATATTTTATCACAATTTATTTTTTTTATTTATTTGACAGACAGAGAGAGCACAAGCAAGGGGGAGCAGCAGGCAGAAGGAGAAGGAGAAGCAAGCTCCCTACTGACAGGGAGCCCCTCTCAGGGCTCAATCCCAAGACCCTAGGATCATGACCTGAGCAGAAGGCAGAGGCCTAACCAACTGAGTGACCCAGGCGCCCCTACTTTATCCTCATTTAAAAACAAAACAGGGGCGCCTGGGTGGCTCAGTAGGTTAAAGCCTCTGCCTTCAGCTCAGGTCATGGTCCCGGGGTTCTGGGATCGAGCCCCACATCAGGCTCTCTGCTCAGCAGGGAGCTTGCTTCCCCCTCTCTCTCTCTCCCTGCTTCTCCGCCTACTTGTGATCTCTGTCTGTCAAATAAATAAATAAAATCTTAAAAAAAAAAAAACACTGTTAAGAACACAAATAGGCAAGCCACAACCAAAAGTATTAATAGTACATATATATAACAAAATACCTATATCCAGAATCTATAAAAAAAAAAAAAAACCCTAGCAACTCAGTAATAAGACAATCCCCTTTTCAATTGGGCAAAGATTTGAACAGACTTTTCACAAACAAAGAAGTAGACAAGAAGCACATGAAAATATGCTCAATATCATTAGTCATCAGGACGATGCACATTAAAACTACAATGAGGGGCGCCTGGGTGGCTCAGTGGGTTAAAGCCTCTACCTTCGGCTCGGGTCATGATCCCAGGGTCCTGTGATCGAGCCCCGCATCTGGCTCTCTGCTCAGCAGGGAGCCTGCTTCCCCCTCTCTCTCCACCTGCCTACTTGTGATCTCTCTCTGTCAAATAAATAAATAAAATCTTTAAAAACAAACAAACAAAAACAATAAAACCTACGATATACCACTCACACCCACTAAAATAGCTAAAATTGAAAAAATTAATAATATCAAATGCTGGTAAAAATATGTAGCAACCAAAATGTTCATACTTTGTCAATGGAAATGTAAAGTGGCCAACCACTTCGGGAAAGAGTATGGCAGTTGCTTATAAAAAACAAAACAAAACAAAATGTGCTTGCCATATGACTGAGCAGTTTCATTTCTAAGCAACTACCCAAGAGAAATGAGGGAAAAAATATGCCCACAAAAGAACGTATGCACAAATGCTCATGGCAGCTTCATTCATAATAGCCAAAAACTGGAAGCAACCCAAATGTCCATCAGCTGGTGAATGGATAAAAATTGTGGTATATTCATACGATGGTATATACTCAGCAATAAAAAGGAAAAAAATATTACTGTATACAGTAACATGGATAAATGGGGTTTTTTTTTAAGTACATATGATATGATTCTATTTACATGAAATTTTAGAAGCAGCAAAACCAAACTATAGTGACAAAAGGCAGATCAATGGTTGCCTGGGACCAGAAATGGAATGAGCTACAGAGAGACATCGGGAAATTTAAGAGGACAAGAGAAATACTCTACTGTGGTTGTGGTTACATGAGTGTATACATCTGTTAAAACTCATAGAACTATATACTTAAAAATGAGTGCACATGAATATATGTAAATTATGCCACAATAAAGTTGGTTTTAAAAAGAGCTTTTTAAAAATAAAACCACAATCTGGTGAAAACTTCTGCCACAATACAACAGATACAACAAATCAATATCCTTAATATATAAAGCGAACACACAAACAAATATAAAAAGCATTAAGACGCTACTAGATTAGAGGCCAAAGGACACAAATAAGCCACAAAAGAGCTTACAAGCAAATAAAAAATTAAATCAATGAAACACCATACTCCACATACCAAATTAGCAAAATTTTTTGTTTGTTTTAGTAATAAAGCTAGTAGGGCAAGATGGGCACTCTGCTGGCAAAAATATAAATTGATACATTTCTGGAACACAATTTGGGAATACGGATTCAGAGCCTTAGCAATTTCCAGATTATTTGACTCACTTTTAGAAACCTAAAGAGTAACGCGAAAGAGTAATCAAAGACGAGTTATCAAAATTAGAGATCTACATGTAAAAATTTTCCTTACTGACTTAGAACAAGCCATTGGGCTGAGTAAATATGAATATAGCAAAATAATGAAATACCAAATATTTGTTGATGATGGGAACTTAACAGATATTTCTTTTTTTTTTTTCAAGATTTTATTTATTTATTTGACAGACAGAGATCACAAGTAGGCAGAGAGCCAGTCAGAGAGAGAAAGGGGGAAGCAGGTTCCCCACTGAGCAGAGAGCCGGATACGGGGGCCCGATCCCATGACCTTGGGATCACGACATAAGCTGAAGGCAGAGGCCCAACCCATGAGCCACCCAGGTGCCCCTTAACAAATATTTCTCAAATGTACTCAATTAATATACAATATGAGAACTTTAAAGAGTGAGATGTACAGATGACCTACACTGATGGGCACATATATAAATTTTTTTTCATTTGGCAAAGATTGGAAGTCACCTAACTGTCCGTCAAAAGAGGTGAAGTTAAGTAAATCATGGTGGGGCGCCTGGGTGGCTCAGTCAAGTTAAACGTCCTACTCCTGGTTTCGGCTCAGGTCATGATCTCATAGGTCATGGGATCAAGCAGCATGTGGAGCCCCCCAGTAGGGCTCTGCACTCAGTGGGGAAGTCTGCTTGAAGATTATTTCCTTCTGCCCCTCCCCCGCCTTGTACATGCTCACCCTCTCTTTCTCTCAAATAAACAAATCTTAAAATAAAATAAATCAAGGTAAATCCACCCAATGAAATACTATGCATCTGTTAAAAATAAGAGAAACAGGGCTGTTGATAGGGAATAATCTCAAGATGCATCATTAAATTTAAAAAGCAAGTTGCAGAACAGGGTGTTTGGAATACACCTATTTGGAGGCAGGGGAAGAAGGATATTTATGTTCACAGACATTTCTAGAAAGATAGAGGGGAAAAAACAAAACAATAACAATAGTTGGCTCTGGATTGGAGAACTAGGGTATAAGCATGGGGAATAGGGGTGGGAGGGAGGCTCAGATTTATTTTTCTCTTCTGGTTTACTCTGCTATAATTTTTGAATTTTTTATTATATAGAGGTCTTTTTCAAAAAAGAAAAAACACACTCACAGTTTTTTTAAAAGAAGGAAGGGGAGTGTTATGGATGGAACTCTTTCCCCCAAAATGCATACGTTGATGACTTCCCAACCCCCAGCATCTCATGTCTCACAATGTGATCTTAGTTGGAAATAGGGTCACTGCAGATGTAATTAGTTAAGATGAGGTAATTAGGATGGGCTCTAGTCCAATATGTCTGGTGTTCTTATAAAAAGAGGAAATTCAGACACAGGCACACACACAGAGAGAACACCATGTGAAGACGAAGGCAGAAATGGAGGTGATGTCTCTAATAGCCAAGGGGCCCCAAAGCCTGCCAGCAAACCGCCAGAAGCAGTCAACACCTTGATCTTGGACTTCTGGCCTTCAGAACCGCGAGGCAATAAATTTTTGTTGCTTAAGACACTCAGTGTGTGGTACTGTACCACAGCCACCCGAGCAGACTAATAGAGGGATGAACATGAAATCAAACAAAAAAAATGATAAGGTTCACAAAGATCAAACCAACCATCTTAGAAACAAAGATCACTAGCATCTTCTCCCATAACTAATCCATCAAGTAACCCCACTCCCACCCCCACAGCTCTGGGGTAAATGTTTTTCTCCCTCTCTTGTGCGCACACGCTCTCTCTCTCTCTCTCTCTCTTTCACACACACACACACACACACACACACACACACACACAATTTAAAAAAGTAAAACAACAGAGGCATCTGACCTTATTACAGTCTCGTGCATCAATAGTGCACCACCCACCTAGGGGAAAGAGACCATGGCCCAGAGAATAGTGTTGAATTAAAGACCCTGGAAGAAAAGAATATACCAGAAAACCCCCTGGTAACTCTAGTTTGTCTACGGAATGGAAATTATCCATTCTGTCAGCACCCAAGACATCTTCAAAAAGGAAGCTCTAGTTTTCCCAACTGTACCGTCCTTCTATCGGCACTCAGGGATTCAAGGGGCACTCGACTGTTCTGAGGCTCTCCCAGAGCAGAAGCACTTACAGCAGGACTCTGTGCTACCTGGGTGCAGGGCACCGCACCTCCAGGGCAGGTTCCGGATTCCCACCAAGACCTCACCAAAGTTCCCAGCAGCCCTTGCTCCTATCAGGCTAGACTCCTCTCAGAGGCCTTTCTTGTCCTCATCCCTATTTCTGCCAGAAAGCAAAACAGAAGGACAAAATCTTGGTCATAAAATCCAAGTAAGCTCAGGGGGTGGAGGTGGAGGGAGGGGTTATAGGGAAGGTTTTAAGCTCCTAAGACCCTTTAGCTGAGGTTTCAAAATGGCAGCTAGCTAAACTCCATTTGGTCTAAATCTGCTCACCCAAACTCCCCACCCCGTTCCCCAAGGAGTGTCCATAATTACTAGCACGCCACCTGCAGACATGGAATCTGGCTCTCCCTTCTTTCAAATACAAGGGAAGTGGGACCACAAAGATTAGCTCCCAGTGCCAGAGAAGAGGCCGGAAGGGGGGAAAGAAGGGGAGAAGGAAGACCTTCACGGCGGCGCGCAAGGACATGGCGGGCTCACCCCATCCCATATCTCAGCTATTATGCATTCCCAACTGGCTTGGCCAACATCCAGAGAGACTCCAGGCTGGTGAGTCTGTGAATGTGAGGCAGAGATAAGCGACGCGGAGAGGGGGAGCTCAGCCACGGTTATAGATGGGCTGTTGTGCTGCCGTAGCAAGGAGCCAAGGGACTCTTCCATTTCCAAGACATTTCTGCACTCAGCCCTCTCCCCAAGATTAAGAATTCTCCTTCTTGGCTGCCTCTCTCTCCCTGGAATGGAACTAAACAGCTTGAGAACATGAAAAATCAGGGGGCTTGGGTATGAGTTTTTAATGTGTTAAAATCACGTTGACCCTGGATACTGATTTGCAATAAAATGAGGAGAGTAGGAAGCTCCTTTCTGCTCTCTGGGAGGGGCCCATCTCCAGCTCCGCCCCCAGCCAGGGGTTGGGGGTAGGCTCTAGGGGCTCAGAAAAGGTGGGCTTCCTTCCAGGAGGAGGCTGTATCTCTGGAGAAGGATGGACACACTTGGACAACAGATATGGGAGGACAGAGCAGATATGGGAGGAAAGGGAAGAGCATGAGTAAAGCCTAGGGAGGGGTGTAGCTCTTGTCTTGGCGGTGAGGATGATGTGGGGGGAGGGGCGAAGAAAAGTCTCAAGGAAACTGAGGCATCTGCCCCTCACCAACTCCAGGCCATCTCTGAGTGTGTCCTCTGTACCCTCCAAGAGCAAAATCTGGCAACACAGGGCCCTCCCGAAGTCTGGAGGAAAGGAATGTCTGCCCCAAGCCTTGCCCCAGGGTCAGACGCATGGAAAAAATTCCTGGGATTATTCGGTGTTGTCTAAGATGGATTTGGAGCCACCCTGGCTGATGAGAGATGTGGCTTTGGATGGGGGCTGCCAGGACTGGTCTGTGGCAAGCTGCAAACAATTTCACGTCTCACGACTTTTGCCCCAGGTGCTCACCAATGTGATCTGCCTTTCATCCTTCCTCTCTCTTCCCTGTCCATTGAAATCCTTCAAAACTTCCTCCCTCCCCAAAGTTCCCCTGAACCCCCGGTTCAGAATTAAGCCACTGTCCTTTATGGACTCTCGGGGATGCTCGGAAGAGGAGCTGGGAACTTGGGGTGGGGGGAGAGCTCTAGAAAGTCATCTCAGCAGAGCAGATGTAGTCCTGGATGGGGGAGCATCTGCTGAAGGTCTTGAGAAAAGCCTGTCCTTTAGACAGGATCAATAAGTGCAGATTGCTCGAGAAGCTGGTGTGTCCTGGAACTGCTCTGCTCTAGGGGGAGACCAGGAGTGTGGGAAGAGATGGGGGTAGGTTAGGGACAGTCACTGAACCCAGGTCTCTTTCAACTCCTAAATTATAGAATTCTAATCTGAACCTCCCCTGCCAACAACTTGAGAAAGTTGTCTGAGACCAGGGACATTTGGAGACAAAGTTGAACAGTGAGTTAAATAACAAACCAAAGAGAAATCCTGAAGTCAAAACAAGGGATAAATTTTCCTTATCTCTCTAAGACATGCATCAAAGCAGCTAGCTGCTGTCTGCCCAGCCTGGGAAGATGATCATGGTTTTTACTGGCCTGTAAACAATAGAACCAGCCTTTGTAATAAAGTTGAACCAATTAATCCTTTGGGCTTCCTCCCTGCAGCCTGCTGACTCCCCGCTGCCCCTGCTCTGAGATCGGGCCACCTCCAGGGGTCCGGAAGTGGAGGGATCCAACCCAGAGACTCGAAGTCTCTGAGAGCTCAGGTGGTTTGCTGAGGAGAGTCAAACCTGTGGAAGACACAGACGGCTCCCAGAAGGAGTGTCCGTGAAAACTGCCTCTAACCTGATCTGGGTAAAAGGAAGAAGACGCCTTCCAGAAAATAGGAAAAACAACAGACATGCTGCCCTAAGGAAATGGCACAAGAGGTTAACTTTTTCCTACTTGATGAGCCCATTCACTCATTCATTTGGCAAACATTCATGTACTCTTACCGCAGGGTAAGACACCTGAACAGGGTGTAAAAATATACAATGAAAATACCTCCCTTCAACAGAATTGTATACAGTCTGAGAGGTGGTGTTGGAAATAAGGCATATCCACAGATATAGATAATAAAAGTTAATACAGTGGCATTTGCAAACAGCTACGCAAGTCCAGGCCTTTCTTTTCATTTCTTTGCTTCTTCTTTCTTTGATGTACCATGGCCAATCTGGGTGATTGGGGCAGATAATATTGAAAAAAACAAAAAACAAAAAAACAGGGGAATCAGAAAGAGGAGAAAGAAAAAATGGGACCAAAAAGAAAAAGGAAACCTAGCTCCTCCTTCCTGCCCCTGCTCTGAGTTCAGCCCTAGTTCAAGGAGAGCAAAGGACCGACTATCACTAGCGGTCTCCAGGCAGGTACAGGCCACCGAGTCATGATTCGAGGCATGTATGCTCCTGTACCAACAAGGCACATTTTTGCTGAATTGCACAAAATTCTGGCCATCTGGAGTTTTCTATCTGATATACCAATTCCCAGTACCTGACAACCACGTGCCTTTACTCTTAGCAATACTGCATCCGTATGCATAAGCGTGCATGCTAACAGTGATATAACGGAGGAAATTTGAAGGTTTTTTCCATCCGTGGTTCAATAGTTAGCATCCTCTCCCTTTGGAAACGATGACAAATCCACGTGCTGCATGCGTGTAGCCTCTCATTTTTCAGTTCCTCAATAATCACTACTTTATGTTCATGCCACCAGCAACCTTGGGTGGTCAACAAAGGAAAAACATTTTCATCTCCGCTTTCACTTTTTCTCCTTTATCCATTTGTTTTCTACTCAAGCATGGTTGGACAGCAGCCATGTGCCACGACCATGCTGGGTATGAAGTATTCTAGACACAAGACAAAGGCAAGCCCTGTCTTCAACCGGGGTCACAGTCCAGTGTGGGAGAGAGCCGAGGAAACGTGGTCCGCCTCCAGGACCTGGAGCGTCTTCCAGAGGAAATGATGGAGACGAACCTTTAAAGCTAACTGTGATTTTGCCAGGTGGAAAAGAGGGGAGAGAGATTCCAAGGAGATGGTCAGCGATTTGTGCTCAGAGAAGAATGAGCTGTCTGGCGCGTCCAGACCGTGGGGTGAGTGGCGGTGAAGGGCAAAGGATGAGAAAGGAGACAGAAGAGGTTGGCTGGGCCCAGACCACAGAGCCAAGAACGCCTTGCCAAGGAGTTTGGACTTTATCCCATGGGCAATGAGGAAACCACTAAGGGTTTTAAGCAGAGACAGGTGACATGATCAGATTTATGTTTTAGCAAGATTATTCCGGCTGCTGGGTGGAGAACGCACTAGAATCGGAAGAGAATGGGCAGACTCCAAAGACATTTCCAAAATAGAATCCACAGGGCTGGGTGCCCCACTGGAGATAGGAAGGAAAGGAGGTGTCCATGCTCAGGTTTGAGGGGCCCTCATCCAAGCCAGGAAACCAATAAGAAAGCAAGAGGTGCAGAAATTAAGTGTCTTGTCTAAGGTCCCATAAATTAGTGGATGGCAGGCTGAAGCCAGAAACCTAAAATTCTTTCCAGTAGAAACCCCTTGGTTTTGCCATCAACTTGTGACTAAACTGAGCCTCGATTGCCAGGCTCTTTCCTCATTCCCTACTTGTTTAATGCACACACGCTTTTTGTCCTAGAAGATTATAAACTCATCAAGGCTGAATTTCTTTTGACCTCTCATTGGTCCTGGCACATAGGAGGCGCTAAGTGGTCAACAAACGTTTGTTATTAAACCCCAAGAGCCCAGGGGCACCCTAGGTATTGTCCTTACGTGCAACTCAAGCCACTTTCTTTTGTCAATCCTCAACAAACAGTATTTGTAAAACATGATTCCTATATCAAGGAATTGTTTATAAATTTACAATTTACAATTATACATTGCAAACTGGTGTTTGTAAAACATCAATTCCTAGAGGTCTGGATTTCATTGTCCAGGAAATTGTAACAACAATAAAAATTAGATGGATCAACAAAATCTTGCCAATTTTTTTATTTTGCCAAATAAGGACAATCTAGCTACTACTTTCTTTCTTAAAAGAAAAAAAAAATTTAGTACATATCCTGAAAGAATAATATAAGATTAAGAACAATCCTTCAAATTAAACCAGAGTTCCTCAACCTCAGCACTATTGACAATTGAAGCCGCTAAGTCTTTGCTATGGGAACGAAGGGGGACAAGGGGGCTGTCCTGTGCACAGAGGGGGGACCTAGCAGCAGCTCTGGCCACTACTCGTTACACATCAGTAGCACCTCCTAAGTTGTGACCACCAAAAAATGTCTCCAGGCATTGCCAAACATCCCCTGGGGGCAAAATCATCTCAGTTGAGAGCCACTGAATTAAATAAAGCCATATTATAAACCTAGCTCTGTTGTCCTTAGCTTGTAGACCAGTGAAAACTTTAGCATCCATCCATAAACCAAAGGCACAGAGGCTAAGAGGGTAGGATTGAAAATCAGACTTGGGGTGGCTGGGTGGCTCAGTGGGTTAAGCCTCTGCCTTCAGCTCAGGTCACGATCTCAGGGTCCTGGGATCGAGCCCCGCATCGGGCTCTCTGCTCAGCAGGGAGCCTGCTTCCCCTCTCCTTCTGCCTACCTCTCTGCCTACTTGTGATCTCTCTTTCTCTGTCAAATAAGTAAATAAAATCTTAAAAAAAAAAAAAAGGAGGAAAGAAAATCAGACTTGAACTCAAACCCCACTTCTTCCTCCTTCCCGTTGCCTGACCCTGAGCAAGTGACTTCTCTAAACCTCCCTCTCCTCCCCTACAGAAAGAGGACAGTGTCTACCTTGTCAGAGGGGTTGACAGGATTCGATGGAATAGATGTAACCCACTTAACCACATGCCTGGCACATGATTCTCGGGAGAGGAAGTATGACCATTATTGGTACTATTTCCAATGCTTCTAAACACATAGCACATGAACAACGGCTACCTAGATTGAAGACTTTCTGAGTAAAGGACCTTGCACATAACATAGTAGGTCTGCAATAGACATTTATTGAATGAATACACGAACCCTATCACCCAGCTCCCACCTGCTCCTTTCTTCAACTCTGCCACATCTAAGTCCTTTTCTCTTTTATGAGAACTTTCTCAAACCTAATCCATGGGGATTAAATGATAAAAGAAGCCTGGCCAGTCCAGGACCTCTGCAGGGGGGCCCTGTGGGTGGGAACCTTGCAGACCAGTCTAGCGCACAGTATCAATGCGCCACCCACTCTCTGGACTTCAAATGACACTGACCCCACCAATGAGCGTGCAGCACCACCCACCACCACCCACCACCACTGTCACCCACTTCACCGCATCTTCAGGTGGCTGCTGTCCTCCCTTGATATTTAACCTGGAGGTAGGCCAGGGACAGGAAAAGGAGATGGCAATAGCCTTGAACAAAAGTAGCTATAAAAGGGCGTTGGAAGCAAGGCAAACGACAAATTAAACAAGCAGACAACCTCAAAGGAAAGGAGCTAGGGAGGCTCCAACCAAGGGTCAGAGTTCCCACAGCTTCCTCTGTCCCCGCCAAGCCCACCTCCTGCCTCCACAGGCAGAAAGGGCACTGGTGGTTCTTACAAGGGGAGATTGTCAAAAAGCAGAAACGGTCCCGGCCAAAGCCCAGCCAGCGATCAATTCTGGAGTTGGCCTCACAAGCACGATGAGTATCTGTGGCAATTTCCCCTGAAGGACTGAATTTTTCCGGCTGTCGCAGTGTCGTAGGGCTTGAGCATAGGAAGGGGACTTAAAGAGCAGGGAATCCAAACTCTCATTCTACAGATGGGGAAACTGAGGCTCACCATGAGAAAGGAACGTGCTTGGAACAGGCCAAGGGTGTTCCGGTCGGTGGCAGAGCTGAGCCAAGAGCTCAAAGCTTCAGCTGGGGCACTCAGCTTTGCCAGGAGCTTAGACCCATCCCCAGAAGAGATGGTGTTTTGTGAACTAAATCTCACTCTTCCTGAAAAAATAGATGATCACATCTGCAGCTTCAGATGAAGGAAGGATTAATAAATTCTCAGAAGGAGCCATTGATCTAGTCCCACAGCTTCTCTTTCAGTTTGAAAACTGTGAGAGAATAAAGTTCATCCGCAGGGGAATCCGGCAACTAAATTCTCTGCCCCATCAAGCATTGTCCGTCCTCTTCAGACTATGTGACACTGTGACCAAAATACAAAGAGGATGATAAGACCGTTTAGGGGAAGTGGGGCAGGGGGGGTGCACACATGTGCATAAAGGGGAGGAAAAAGGGGACAGTGAGGTGGAAAACTACTAGGAAATGGCAAATCTGAGCAAAGAGGACAGTGATGCTCACTCTAGTCTTCCTGCAGGTTTCCAGAAACTTGAAATTTTTCTAAGTAAAAAATTTTTTACGAGGGAGAGTAAGAAAGCACTAAAGAGTAATCCAAACTAAATTTAGTTGTTTTTAAAAATATTTGGAAAGGGGTGCCACACTGGCTCAGGCAGTTGGACATCTGACTCTTGGTTTCAGCTCAGGTCATGATCTCAGGGTCCTGGGACTGGGCTTCGAGTTAGGCTCAGGCTCAGGGGAGGATCTGTTTTGGGATTCTCTCTCTCTCTCTCTCCCTCTTCCTCTGCCTCTCCCCCTGCTCACACTCTCTCTCTAAAAATAAATAAATCTAAAAACAAAATTTAAAAACAAAAACAAAAAAATAAATAAATAAATAAATCTAATAAAAAAATTTTTAAATAAAAATATTTGGAAAGGACCAGGAATCATTCTTTCAGTTTCACTGAGTTTCTTTATCTAAGGACTAACATCTTCAGAACAAGAAGATGCCTCAGAGGTTAGAGGTATAGCGCTCCAAACAAACACGTGATGCTCATGTTCATACTAGTCAGTAGCTATGGCAACCTTGGAATCCAAATCTGATTTCAAATATTTTGTGCCCTTAGCTCCCAAAGTACGCATATACTTGTCACATCATGTATCTTGGTGTTCTTGATTCAGAAAGTTAACTAAAGTAACAACAGGCTATGGATAGATGGGGCAGATGTCAGAATTTTTCCCAAAAAGTCCATCCCCTTTGCAATACAGGTGGCTCATAAATAAAGTTTAATTTCTATTCTGTTTGGACATCCTTTCACATAAATAAATTACTAAATCAAAATCTACATCCAAGCTACAGTCACCATGTTGGCTCTCCACAGTCGTATTTAACTGGGGCCATATTGGATCCATAATCCAGCCCTGAAAAATCTATCCTTGACCACAGAGGAAGAATTCACTGGAGATTTGAGGGAACACAAGCCATCCAAGAAACCTGAAAGCACTCCTTATGGCTAAAATTAGGGCTGAGGAGAGAATGAGCAGGGGAATACAGAGTTGGAGAGATAGGTAGAGGTCAGATCCAAGAGGGCCTGTACACTCCACAAAGGAGTAAGTTTATCTTACAGGTAACAAGACACCACTTTAAGATGGGAGGAATATAACTGGATCATTCTTGCAGAGGATGGATAGATGGAAGTAACTCAAAACTAGGGGATCTAGTTGGAATGACAAAGACCTGAACTAAGGTAGTTGGCATGGAGTGAAGAACTGAAGACAAGTGAAAGAGAGCTACTAAAGAGAGCCGATGCATATTACATGACAGGAAGAGGATAGATGTACCCTAGAGAGAGAGAGAAAAGAGTCAAAGATGACTTCCAGCTTTTCTGACCTGGTAGATGATGCTGCCAATCATCCAGACGGGGAACCCAGGAGAAGGTTTGGCAGAGGAAAGTAGTAGGTTTGGGACATGTTGACATTCCATGTGGATAAGTAAATATGGAGCTCCAGAGAGAACTCCAAGCTGGATATATGCATTTGGAAGTAATCAACATTTATATGGTAGTAGACGCCACAGGTGCAGAGGAGCTCAACAGGGAAGGAACGGAGAGCAAAATAAGAATGGGTTCAAGAACTGAAGCTCTGGGGGAGAAAACTATTAAGGGTGGGCAACAAAGAGATTCCCCCCAAGAACACCAGGGAGTGGCCTAAGAGGCAGAGACCTCAGGCTGCTTTTAAGTGACCCACTATACCCCTCCATCTCCACGGACTAGTCAGACCATGTTAGAGTAGAGGAAGGAACAATGATGCATTAAAACAAACTCACTTCTTAACAGCAAAAAAACGAATGACCCAGTGAAAACACGGGCAAAGGATCTGAATAGACATTTCTCCAAAGAAAGTATGCAAATGGTTGAAAATCACATGAAAAGATGCTCAGCATCATTAACCATTAGAGAAATGCAAATCAAAGCCGTGAGACACCACTTCACACCCACTAGGATGGCTAGAATCAGAAAGGCAGATAGTCACCAGTGTCAGCAAGGAAGTGGGGAGACGGGACCCTCACACTTTGCTGGTGAGAATTTAAATCAGCGCAGCCACTGTGGAAACCGATGGCGGTGTCTCCAAAAATTGAACATACAGTTATCATCTGACCCAGCAGTTTCAATCCTAGGTATACAGTCAAAAAACTAAAAGTATATGTCCACCCAAAGACTTGTATTTGAATGCTTCCTCGTAACAGCCAAAAAGTGGAAAAGAACTCAAATGTCTATCAGCTGATGAATGGATAAATAAAATGTGGTATACCACATCATGGAATATTATTCTGCCATTTTTTTAAGAGACAGTATCGATATATATGCTACAATAATGTTAGACACTGAAAACATACAAAGTTGAAGAATCCAGACACAGAAGGCCACAAATATTGTCTGATTCCATTTATATGACAATTCAAAGTAGGGCAGTCCAGAGAGACTGAAAGCAGACTGGTGGGTTCCAGGGGCTGGGGACAGAGGGAACTAAGGAGTGACTACTTAATGGGTACAAGATTTCTTCTTGGGGTGACGAAAAGGTCCAGAATTAGGTAGTAGTGATGGTTGCTCAATATTTAGATTTACTAAAACCATTGAATCGTACATTTTTAACCTAAAAACCAAGATGTCATGCACAGTTAAGATGGTGAACTTTTTGTTGTGTGTATCTTATCTCAATAAAAAATTCAAATAATTAGCTCACTCTACAAAGTTACCCATAGCCGAGAGCTGCTGGGTAAGGGATTTCTCCAGCTTGTCCAAATGTTCTGCATGAAGAAGACAAAATTCCAGATACTCTAACCAAAGAAGTCAAAGAGCATACTTCTCGAAAGGCTTTAACTACCAGTCCATAGACTGGGGGTGAGCAGCCCTGCTGGAGTACAGATGGTGCGTTCAACCTCATGATAGCTACGCCTGTGTTGGTCAGGCTGCCGCACCCACTTTTAAGATTTCAAAACCTAAGGGTGCCAGGGAGACAAAGAGACAACCATGATTTGACCTCCAAGAAACAGCAACCAGGCAGGACCCGTTGTAGTCATCCCACAATGACAGGAAAGGAGAAATGATTTCTGGGTGTGGAATATCACCAAAGCCCCAGCATAGCAGTCCCCCAGTTCATGTCCTTTAATCAGCTCTTTGACACCTACAAGCCTTGCAGTGTGTTTGAGATGACCTCCTGAGACCACATTCAAAGCTGTCCCAGAGTGTCAGCCCTCACCATATACAGACAGATGCCTTATCCACAAGGTGCCCCAGGAAGGTACTCCAAATCGCTCTGGGCTCTAGGCACAAGTGATTTTGAAATTAGCACAGCTTCAGTGGTTTACATCTAGCTCAGCACCGTCTGCTACAGAAGCCAAAGCCCAAAGAAGCAAGTAAGGGACGGGAGGCAGACCATGTGTGCGTGTGTCAGGGGAGCTCCGCGTCTCTGGGCAGGAGAACTTGAGGACTGAGTTCCAGGCTTCCACGAAACTTCCTGATGACAATTTCACTCCTCGACCTTCCTCTCCGTCGATGGGCTTCCCTCTGTTTTTGTTCCCCCTCTCTAGCCAAATTCCAGAGGCAACCCTCGGAATTTATAATAATAAAGTAACAGAATCAAACACTTCAAGGCGGTACACCGCCACCCCCAGAGAGCCTGTCCGAGCGGGGAGGCGGGTTGAGAGAGCGAAGAAACCTCCGGCCTTGTCTAGCAATGGGATAAGCAACCCCTCCTCCAGGCCTCCCTGCTCCTGCCTACTCCGATGGGAAAAGGAACACAATGAAACTAGGCCTTCCCTTGGGGTTCTGACCACCTCGTGCAGAGACTATGATTACCCTGCGGTTGCTATGCCTACTGTGATGTCATTCCTTTATCATCCCATTTGGGTGGATTTTTTTTTTCCCTTTTCTCTAAAGGATACCCTACGATCCAGTGCCTGGAAGCCCACTGGGAACTCCAGCCCTCGTCCTATCTAGACCCAGGTAAACCACTCTGTCTGGGGACCTCAGGAGACTCTGTAGTCCCAATGGGAAAAGGAAAGAGTTAGGAGCAGTTTGTAGGATATAGGAAAGCTCTCCCAACTGCTCCGTCTATCCCTATGTTTAAGCAGAATCAAGCAGGGCACAGATTCAACCTTCTCCATTCAAAACTGCAAACAGAAGAGGGATGTATAATTAGGTCCTATCAGTTTTATTTAATTGGTCAGAAAGAGATTTTTTTTTTAAGATTTATTTATTTATTTGAGAGAGAGAGCAAGCAACTGCAAGGGAGGGGAAGGGGAAGAGGGAGAGAGAGAATCCCAATTCCAAACAGACTCCCCACCACAGAGCCCAATGCACAACTCCACGACCCTGAGATTGTGACCTGAGCCAAAATCAAGAGTTGGACACTCAACACACTGAGCCACCCAGCACCCCGGAAATCACTTTTTAAGTAAAATAAATGCAAAGAGGATTAAGGATAGAGGAAAAGGTGTCCAAGTCCCACACTTCATCATGCATAGAGGAATGCAGACAGAGCCTCATGGCTGAGGACAAATTGTCTGGTCGTTCAAGGCCTCTTTCTTTTCAGTGGCGCAAAATTCTTTGAATGAGCTCAGTCTGCAGTCTGTGGGCAGGAGTGAAAGTGTGGACCACAGCCTGCCGCATGCTCTCTCCTCATTCTGTCTTGCATATGTCACCCCACCCCGCCCCCGCCACCGGGACCCACGGTGCTTCCTCTGACAGTGAAGGAAGACAGTAGGCAGTGGCTCCAGCAGTCATACCAGGGGACCAGCAGCCTCAGAGAGAGGGCAGGAGGGCCCAGGGAAGGGCCCCCCGGTGGCCACCTCACCCTCTGCAGCCACGTTCACCACAGCCCTGCTCCTGGAAGTCACCAGTGCCACTGTGGCTGAGACCCAGCTCCCTGTAGAAAACAGTGGTCCTGCCACACTGGAAGCACCCAGACTTGTTCTGTAAAAATGGTGCTGACCATTGATGTCAGCAGCACTGTTGTCTGTAGCCACCACCTAACTCGCAGAACCAGCCTTGCCTTTCTAAACAGACGGTACGCTTCTTATCGTTTGACAAAATGGATTCTAGATCGTCTATTCTTTTAATCGTAAGCAAGAGAAAAATCCGACCCCCATTTGGTAAATGAGGAAAGCAAAGCCAAGGAGAGAGAAGGGGGTCACAGGTGACATGGACTTACAGATCTGAGATTTTTATCTTAAATACTCACTTTGGGGCAACCTTGGTGACAGAGCAGTAGTCAGCGCTTTGGATTGGAGTCACACTCCCAGGCCACCAAACAAGCCACGACTGTTTGCTCTTTTGTGTTTAGCAGGGCTGGGAAGGGGGGAGGGAGGAGGTGGCAAGGAGAGGTGGGAGAGCGATCCCCATAAAACCCAAGCACTTACTCCCAAAGTGGCTGTTGAGATGGGCCAGGGACCAAAAAAGTCAGATGTGATCAAACTGTCCTCCTTTTTTAACAAGCCAGTCTGTCTCTCACCTGTCCTGAGGTGGATGTCCACGTGCCCTACTTTTCTATGAAGCCTTGCTCCCTCGAGGACAGAGGCCCAGACAGGCTGCTTTCCCTCACCCGGGTAAGAAGCTCTGACATCCAAAACCAGGCCAACGAGAACACGCAGGAAACATTCCCTAGATGGTGGCGTGGTCAGTTTAAGAGCAAAACCTACACATTAGGACCCTGTGAGAGAGGACCTCACAGAAATCCCTATGTAGAGCAAAACAGGCCATCCCCGAGCGCCCCCACTAAACCCCGAGCTGTGAGGAGATCTAAAATGCAGAAGTTCCGGAATCAGACACACCTGGGCTTGAACCTCAGCACCACTCACTCACTACGTGGCCTTGAGGTGCTCACTCCTCAGCTTTCCTCATCGTGAAACAGAGACAAAAATGTCTAACTTCTAGAAAGTACGAAAATGCCAGCACACGGTAGACACAGCAGGGTGGTAGTTACAATGCAACCGCGTGCCCGTGCTCAGACACCCATACATTTTCCCATTCCACTTCCGACCAATGTCCTTCGCTTACAACATAACGACCTGGGGGTAAAGCCATCAGCCACAGAACTGAGCTCACGCCCTTGCCAAGCAAACTGACCCATATAGGGTTCATAGCCTTGTTCTTTCTGGAACAACTCGTTTGCCTTTCAAATGTATGCATGTACTTTTTATGCATTTCCTTATGCATATGGATACATATATATGCATATATATAATTTATTCAGATGACATTTTATCGCATGCTATTTTGCTATACCTTGTTCTCCCACAGCAGCACTCCCAACCTCAGCCCTTCTTTCCCCAGGTAACCCATGTTAACATGTTAGTTTGTGTCCATCCACACTTTTCCCCAGACTCATGTAATTTCAGACACACACACACACACACACACACACTAATTGTGGTTTTGAGGAGGATGGTTATTGTTCATTTAAAAAAACAGAATCACATATACGCTCTTCTCCCTCTTATTTATTCTGCCACATATTGCCAAAATCCTTCTAACAGCTCTGTAACGATCCAAGGTATGAAGGTAGCATAGCTACAGGGCCATTTCCCTACTGACGTAGGTACTCACTGAGTTTCCACTCTTGGCCACTACAAACAAACCAGCGATCAGTTCCTTGTATACGTCCTCACTGAAGACCACTTCTAACCAGATAAAATGCCAAGCTCTGGGAGGTGAAGGTCACCCATCAAAAGGACCTCAGGATGAGCTCCTGACATAGCCACGCATCCTTGAAACTCCTCTTAGAAAAGACTCTCCTGTTCCTAGAAGGGCAAATTCCAGGCACACGCCTGGCTTCCAACCACCCATTCTTCCAGAATCCTGTAGTGTCAAGTCAACTCTGTGGGTCTTAATTTTCTCATCTATAAAATAAAAGAAGAACTTGCCGGTGCTGCAGGATTTGAGTGCTTTGTGAGTGATTTTTATGAGGAAGCAGTGTGTGAAATAATATTTTTGCTGTTATTCTCTGGGATGTGGTTTCTAGCTTGTTGTCTGGGGGTCAAGGAAGGGAGGGCAAGCCAAAATGAACAGATTCAATTAAAGTCCCTCTAGGACTCTAGGACTCAGAGGTCCCTACTTATAAGGTGTCTGGGGCTGGACAGGAAGCCTTTCTGTCTCTCTGCACCGCAAAGCACCTTGCACCACGGTTGTCTACAACTGAAAGTCAGGACTACCAGGGGACTTTTGACTCTCCATTTGCCCGGCTTTGTCAAATGCTGGAGAAGGGCACCTGTAACTGAAGTTATGAGTGGACAGATCCAGCAAGCAAGTTCCGGAAAATCCATAATCTCACTGGTGTTTGATTTTCCCTCAAAACTTCCCCAAGCTCTAAATTTCATTCAATAAAAGGGGTTAGGAGGGTTGGGAGGGTGGGAGAGGATTTTTTTTCCCCCAGGGGGTGTGATCAATATCTTCTATTCTTGAAAATAAAGCAGACATTTTAGTGGGGGAGACGAATCTTAAACCTTCCATTTTAGGTAGTAGGTCTAAAAGTCAAGAGCCTCCCCCCTCCAAAAAAAGGCAGTTACAGCAACTTGAGTGAATTTGCCTGGTTACCATACCATTCACGCACATGAGAGGGGAGAAATGGGAACAACGAAATCAACAGAATCAGTTCAGTGATATTCTGCTTTAAACTCAAATCAAATCTGAATATGGAATAATTTTCTTCATCAAAATCAGGCAGATGACTGGCACTCCTACTCTGGAAGAGGGTTTGGCAAGCACTTACAGAATTGACACCCACCCTGTGACCCAGCTAGCCCATCATTGGGTAGGTGCATGTCACCCCCAGAAGACGTGCCACCATGTTCCTGGTAGTGAGATTCCTAGAACTCTCCAACCAGAAACTGCCACAAGCCCATCAAGAGTAGAATGGCAAAGAAATTACGGTCTACTCACATAACGGCATACTATACAGCACCAAGTATGAACAACCTACGAGTACAGTCGACCCTATAAATGACTCTCATAGTGTTGAAGGGGGAAATCCAGACACTGAGTGAAAATTCTAGAAGATTCCATCTGATGGGGTTAGAGTCAGGATGATCTCCCTTGGCAGAGTTCGGTAAGGAGTGAGGTAGTAACTGGAAGAGCCACAGCTGGGTTTCCGTCCTGTTGTTTCTTAATCTGGGTGTTGAGGACACAGATAAGTTCAGCTTGTCAAAATGTACTGAGCCGGACACATGAGCTCCTTTCTGTGTGTATGCTGTATTTCAATATTTAAAACTTTAAAGAAAAAGTCAATGAATGAAAATAAAGTGGTTACGAATAAAATCATTAGGTAGACAAGGCTCCTGGAGCCAGACTGTATCTGGCATGCTTCACGCCCAGGAGCTCTCCTGTT
This sequence comes from Lontra canadensis, assembly GCF_010015895.1. Lineage (NCBI taxonomy): Eukaryota > Metazoa > Chordata > Mammalia > Carnivora > Mustelidae > Lontra > Lontra canadensis. The sequence continues at coordinate 5,427,531 of NW_022631092.1, forward strand.
GATGCAAAGACCAGATCCAGCGGCTGAGGGAACAGGCAGGGCATTCTGTGAGGAGAGATGGAAGGGGAGAGCCCAGCACTTTCTTTGGAAAAGAGCAGCTTCCCCAAATCTGGTTGGGCAGCCTTCACACAGGTTATTAATCCAAGGTGCTATCTACTACACATGGACCCGTGTCTGCTTCAAAAATACTTGGGGTTGTCTGGGGGGGGGGGTTGCCTTAAATAAAAAGTTTGGAGAGGTGCCTGGGTAGCTTAGTCAGTTAAGTGGCTGCCTTCAGTTCAAGTCATAATCTCAGGGTCCTGGGATCGAGCCCCATATCGGGCTCCCTCCTCAGTGGGGAGCCTGTTTCTCCCGCTCCTTCTACCCCTCTCCCTGCTTGTGTTCTCGCTCTCTCTCTCACTCTCTCTCTCTCTCTCTCTCTGTGTGTTAATACATAAATACAATTTTTTTTGAAGTTTGGAGTGAGGAATATAGTTATTTCATGTGGAAATCAAATGTATTTTCATAGACAAGAGACTAGAGAGAAAATCTGATCAACGGTAACTAAGCAGAAGGCAGGGTTGGAAAGAATTCTCTGTAAGGCTCTAGCACTATCTAGACATGGGGTTTCCACTCAGCTCAACAGCATTATCTATATCAACAGCTAACCCTTCCACAGGTTTGTATACATGAGGCATTGTTGTAAGTACTCACGTGTATTAACTCATTCAGTCCCCACCTATGAGGTAGGGATTGATATCCTCCCCACTTTACAGACTACTACAGAGGCCCAGAGAGGTTAAGAAACTTGCCGAAGTCACACAGCTACTAAGTGACAGAAGGAGGAGGTCTGGTGAAGTCTGTGTTCTTAGCCATTCTACCATATTGCTGACCAATAGTCATTTATTAAGCACCTACTCTGCACTGGGCTCTATGCTGGGTGAGAGATGGACTGACAGCACGAGTCTGAGGGTGCCGTGGTGCATCCTTGCAGCGACAAGGATCACGTGGGCATCCCCACGTCTAATTTCAGAATGAAAAGCTGGAAAACTATCTCCAAACATCCAGATATTAAGTTTTTAAGTTTTCAATGACTCAAAAAGCAGTGTCCCTTTTCTCACTGATACTATTATCAGTAGAGTAAATTGTAAGAATCAACATTCCTTGATGCCCCACCCACCCCTGGGTCATGAGACTCCATAAGGCTCTCTCTGGATTGATGAAGGGGCAAAGATGACCCGTAAATACGTTTGTTGATTTTTCCTGGATTGCCCTCTTGTGTAAGAAGGGTTGTTTACCCCTGCTCGAGCAGGCCTGCATACAGAGTCCCTCAGAGCAGCAGAGGCACCCCCCAACCAGGTGCCCAGGTGATTAAAAAGTGAAGAAATTCAAAGCAGGATTATAGCATGTATGGCTTGTTTGAAAGGCTCACACTCAATAAATGCACACTTTTCACATGCACGCACACAAACCCAAATACAATGTAAAATTCTTACGCTCTCAAGGGGAACCGGGGTGGCTCAGTCGGTTAAGCCTGTGACTGCTGCTTTCGGCTCAGGTCATGATCTCAGGATCATGAGGTCAAGCCCCACTTCAGGCTCCACATTCAGTGGGGAGTCTGCTTGAGATTCTCTCTCTCTCTCTCTCTATCTCTCCCTGTCTGCCCCTGACCCTCACCCCACTCTCTCACACTCTCTCTCTAAAATTAATAAATAAATCTCTTTAAAAAAATTATTTTGTTCTCAAGAGAATTACAGGATCTACTCTACTTAATATTAAATCATGGCACCTCTGGATGGTGTGGTCTAGGCACAGAGTATACATCTGATGCCCTGGGAGGGACATTCCTGAAACTACAAGTGTCATCTCACACAGAGACAGCATCCCAGTTTCATTTGGGGCCTACAGGACTGGATACCCTAGTTGAATCAGGTCTCACTATTGTCCCCACTCCCTTGATAAGATTTCCTTAAGGGAAAGAGAATAAAAGATTGATCCCAGTGGTAAGGAAGAGTGAAGGCCCATTTGGGAACTGATGAGAGAGAAGATATGAGATTCACAGAGCTGGAGAAAATCTGGGTGAAAACCCAAGCCCATGACCACCTAGAGAACCAGGCTAGCCAGGTATAGGATCTTCATGACACCAAGAAGTCAAGACCAGGAGGTCAGCCAAGGTTAGGAGAGGCAGGCAGGAGGGATACAACCACCTGCCTACTTGCCCGTGAGCTAGCTCCTACCCAATCCTTCAGATGCCCCACTCTCAGCCCTGGCCCACCTCTGCTGGCCTCTCCAATAGGCACAGGTGTGGTCCTAAACACACGTGAGTCTTCCAACATGTGCTCCCTCCTGTATGTCCACCCCATTGCCTGGGAGGCCATTAGATGCTTTAGGGTGTCAAAAATGGTACCCATTGTGAGACAGTATCCAATGCTACTTTTTTCCAGAGTAGTATGTGGCCTGATTCCCAAATCTGGGGTTAAAAAGGGTATAAAATCTCCTCAAGCCTCTGAAAATGAGACAGTGCAGAAAACTGGTAGAAAATCATCTTTCAGTATCTGTTTATTTTTCTGCTAAGATCTACCCACTGTGTGAGTTGCCAAGGAAAGTTAAGTCTCTTGTTCTGAAGCTAGGAAGGTTCTCTTTCCATATGATATTTGCAGGAGATGGAAAACATGACACCTTCTGCATATCATAGAACACCAGCTCCCCGTAAGAGGACACCCCAACTCCCGCCAGTGCAGCACCCAGCAGGGGTGGCTTTTCCACTTTTCTCCTCTTGCTGGGGGGAGCCCTAGACAGGCCACCAGGGGCTTACCCAAGGGCAAAGATTTCCCCAGATCCTGTGAGGCCTCACTATCCCTTTTATTTAGCTACATAGGAAAATTTTAAAATAATTTCTCAAGCTCTTTACCTGGAGACACACCCAATAAAGAAGGGCTCTTACTTTTCCCACAGAGGCTTACAGACCATGTATTAAATTCACTGGCTCCTACTCAAGCAATAGAAAGCTGACCTTGAAATATCCTCTCTAAATTCAACCCCTAAGTCCAGTTCAGGCAAACATGAATTGACTCTATTTTTTCAAAACACTGACCCCATCAGACGGCCTTGTTTGTTTTCATTAACATTTCTCTGCGATGAGATGGGCCGAGGGTTCAAGGCCCAGTGCTTGCATCCAGAGAGACAAGGCATATGGGAAGCCATAAAACCAAAGGAGGTGGCCAATCCATGAGCAATTCCCCAGATCCTGAGTCATTGACTTTCTTGACACATCCCACCCTCTAGCAGTAATAGCTTACACTTGCTGAGCATTGGCTCTGGACCAGACCATACATATCCTAAAAGCACCATATGGATTGACTTATTTAATTCTTATACCAACCCTGTGGTAAGTGATAGAACTGGGATTTGAACCCAAAAGTCTGACTCTAAATCCCAAGCTCCCATGAGGGCCACAACATATTTCTGGACTCAAGGATTACAGCTGGTGCTATTGAGCATTTGTCTGTTAGAGTATTCCTTTACTTCCCTATCTTCCTGAATCATAAACTGCCAGCTTCCCTCCAGTATTCATTCTCCCTTCTTTCTTCTTATAATAACCTCCACTCCCGAGTTTTGCATAGGCACCTGGCCATCTGCTCTAGACTACATTTCCCAACATCCCTTGCAGCTAGCTGTGGCCATATGACCAAGTTCCAACCATTGGGATGGGAGTGGATGCTTCTTAATTATTAGCTCCTTGTCTTGGATTTTATCACCTACTCCCCACGTCCTGAAACACAGATTGAGAGGTGCAAAATAGTAAGAAACCTGGGTCCATGAATGAGTTCATGGACCTACTTCGCCAGCTTGGTGTGCCTACCCTGGGGCTTACACAAGACAGAAATAAACCTCTGTCTTATTTAGCTGTTCTATTTGGAGATCTGTGTTATACCAGCTTACCCTACATGTTAGACTCAGTACCCTCAGGCCCAACCCTTCTCTTCCTCCAGTCAGCATCACCAAAACCCTTTCTTAATGCTTGGAACATAGTTGTTATTCAGCAAATATTTGTTAGATGAATGAAAACACTATTATATAAACCAGGTGGTACTGGGGCCAAACAGACTTACCTAAGCTCTGGAGGTGACCCTTATCCAGGTGAGTACAATGTCTCCTGCTTTTCTGGCAAACAGGAGCTCAGGCCAAAGAGTTTATGTCTAGGGAAGCATTTGCAGTAAGGGAGGAGTCAAATTTTACTGCATCTATTGTCGACTCTCTGCTGAGACGAAGGATTTTGTGCTTAACCACAAGGTAGCTGAGGTTATTGCTTGTCTCACAATGACAATGAGCGCAATTGGAGCACTTACTTTGTGCCAGGTCCTGTACTAAGCACTTCACAAATATTAAGGCATTTGTGTTCACTCAATCCTCATAACAACCCTACAAGGTAGGAACTGCTGTTATCCCCACATGAGCGAAGTCGGCTCAAAAAGAAGCTAACTTGCGCCAGCTGCATGGCTACTAAATGAAAAGGGCTATACTGCCTCTTCGTGTAAGACAGACTTATATTCCCAACTATGATTACAAGTTTGGGAGGCTGGACCAAGTTTTGTGTCTTTCTGAAGAGATGCACAATGAACAGAGCTTCCCGTGTAGCCAGGACACTTTTCTGGCTGGGCATGGTTGGTGAGGGGCTGCACACACCCACCAGGCTAGAGCAGGGGAGAGGGCAAACTACCTCAGCCTCCACCCAGCTCCTTCTTGCTCTTGCTCTCTCCTGGGCCGCCCTTGCTGCCCATACCACTACCACTCACAGCCTCTGCCCTTTCCCTCAGCCCGCCTTCCCTGGATTTGCCCTCCCACCTGCCTCCATGCACAGTTCTTGCCTGGCCTTGCAACTGTGCTGAGGCCAATACACCCGGATCCAGATCTGCCTGTCTAGCCTGGTAATGGTATGGTCCAAGTTTCCCTTCCCACCTCCACCCCAACTTTGTCCTCATAACCATTCTCCATCTACAACAGTTCCTTCCTCCTCATCCCATAAGCACAGCAAAATAGAGTTGGTCCCCAGTAGAGTTGGTAAGGAGACACCAAGCAGGCTTTACCCCAGAGGTTGCAAATCTAGGACTTACAGATCAAACATGGCCCCCAAGTATGTTTTGTTTGGCTGCACTATGTTTTTCAAAAAGTAAATTCATCACATCAAAAGTTGTTAGAGTTTGCAGACAAATTCAAATTTCAAGCCTCTCTTGAAAAGTCAGGCGTGAGCAATGCTGGGCTCGCCTTCCCGTGTGATAAGCTGGAGTTGAACTTGGACATCTCACTGGATGGGCATGAACTTCCAGCTGACCACTGTCTTCTCCACTCGTTATTCTGCTTTTCTCATCCAAACATCCCTTCACTCACTCACACACCAAGCCTGGCCACCGTAGGCACCGGAGTTCACAATGCCTGCTATGGTGATGAGCACACTGCGAACAGGAGAAGAGAAATTATTCTTCCAGTTCTCCAAATTGCATTCATCCACAAACCCATGGCTGGTTCTCATCAGCCAATACTGATTCAACCCCCTGGGTGCCCCATGCCCTACCCAGAGCATCACAGAGGTTCAAATACAGCCCACTGCCCCTGCTTCTGCCTAGTCCCTACGCTGAAGCACACTGCTGCTCCAAACACCTGGGTGTACCAGAGAAAGGCACTTGCTTTTTGCAATGCACACAACACCAGCATCTCTCTTCCTGTGTGCCTTGATCTTCTGATAATTCTCCTCTCACCCTAAGACTCAATTTTCTCAAATCTGTTGTCCAGATTACACACCCCAAACCTGAGAAGAGTTGAGCTTCCTATAAAGTAATCCCTTCTGGGCCTGAACCCTGGCAACAGGTGTGTGCATGTGTGTGTATATGTCTGTGCTCACATGTCTGTGCTCCCTATCCCTTCACTAACCTCGTGGACAGGTGAGAAGTCAACATATGCCCTGGTCAGTGAACCAGACAGTGTCTTTCTCACTGCCCCTATCAAAAAAGGCTGCCGCTGCTGACATTCACCTTGATGAGATGAAGCCTCGGGGTTGCCAGATCCTGGATTTTGCAAGAAACCAGGAATATCTTTTAGAAAAGTAAAACACTGATGTCTATTTATAAGCCCAGTGCTAAAAAGAAGCCCCCAGGTGCTTGAGACACTTCCTGAGGCTCCAACGCTGGGGGGGCTGATAGGAATGCAGGATCTGAAGGCTCCCCTTGAAATTCCCCACTGGAACAGTCAGCGGCAGGTCCTCCATCCCCTGCCATGTCCTGACGCCCATCTGAGGACACAGAAAAGGACCCTAGTGTGCTTGGCTGGCTTTGCCCTCCAGCCTTGTCCTCCTTGATGACAGAACTACAAAGATGTCTTTGACTTCCATTGTTTTAATTCCCTGTTTGGTCTGTCCTTAAAACAAACCTTATTTTTTTTTTCTTTTTCTCATCCATCTTCTCCCTGGGACCCTCAGGTCCTTAACTCACACTCTATTATCTAGATCTTCCCAATAAGTAGGTTGCAGCTTCCATTTCTTTGATAAAACAACTCTAACAAAGTCGTCACTGATATGAAAGTGCTTATCATCAAACAGGTAACATCCTTTTCCTCCCCAAACCACACACAATTACCATATAAATGGCCTGGCGAAGGCACTTCTTTGAGACATGGCAGAGTCCAACTACACTTACACAGCTTTTACAAAGAGAAAGAGAGAACAATTTCTAAATGGTGCAGTGTCACAGAAAGCCACAAACTAACTTCCCCAGGGACAATCAGAGTGAGGCAAATACTCCAAATGAAAACCATGGATGTACAACGTCCACGGGAGGGTCTGTGCCTCCTATTGGGAGAGTCGCCCTTCTACTGTGGGCCACGAGCAGACCACAGATATGCCCCAGAAAGGCGGCCAATGAGAGGCAGGCTCGCGCTGCGTCCCGATTGGCCAGGCCTGGCACCAGCTGGAACCGCCGCCAGCTTTGAGGACAGTAGAGAGACTTGATAGGATTCTCTCTTCAAAGCACAGAGCAAACATCAATTAATCCTCAAAAGACGCTTTCAAGGAGAACATTATCCCTTTTGAGCATGGGGAAGCTAAGAGGTGCGCCAGGTAGTTGAAGGGAGGGCAGGGGAGAAAACAGCGCTGGGCTCCGAGCCCCAGATCCGGTTCTCCGGAGAGAGTCAAGTTGCAGGAGAAGAATGGACCCACAGAACTGGGGCAAAGGAGGCAACAGAGATGCTGCTGCTTTGGAGGGAAGGTTCTCCTCAAGGCTCCCACTGCTCCATCTGAGAACAGGCTACAGGTGAAAACACAGCGGGAGACCTATGTGTGCACCAGCCCGGGAACCGAACCACAGTTCACATGATGGGACCTCTTTCAGCCTAATGACCATTAAGTCCATGGGGGAAGGAAAAACTGAAATCTGGATCCAATTTGTCCTACAGAGCCTGTTTTGGTAATCCCAACCCCCCCCCCTTCTTGAGAAGGGGAGAAGGGGCTTGTGCCTGGTGGGTCTTTCCATCTTAAGCGAACCCATCCACGGCTTCCTACAGCTCACACTCTAAGGGACACCCCTGTCACTGTGGTTGGCAACAAATGTCACACATTCTCACATTATGCATTTATTCAACCTTTAATATCTTGCTCTGAGATTCCTGGAGAAATTGTATGCCACTGATCAAATGTTATAAAAACACCCCAAGATCTCTTCTCCACACACAGGCGGTGTTACTACCTCATATACTGATCTCTATGGTCAGCCTGCACTTCGTTAAAAAATTTAGATTAACTTTTGTGGCCACACACGGCACGCTGTTTGCCTAAAGAGAGCCCAGGCGATGTGTAAATTATAGGCTGATTGGAGATTTTAAGTATTTGTCGAAAGGATTTTCCTCAAGGGTCTGAATGAGTTTTCTCTCAATTTACCATAGTCAAAGAAATAAAGGAAATTACCCTACAACTGACTTTTTCTTTTTTTAATTCAAATACCCAACAACTATCCTAACATAACTCTGTGTGTGTGTGTGTGTGTGTGTGTGTGTTTTCAGAATCATAGGAAAATATCTGGAAAGATACACCAAAAAGTTGTCCTTAACAGTGGGGAACAAAATGCGGAGTCAGGGAAGAAGTCTTTCTTTTTCTTTTTCTTTTTCTTCCCTTCTCTTTTTTTTTTTTACTGTTCTCTTTTGTCTTGTTTTACATCCTTTTCTTCTATGCATTTTTTACAGTCAGTGTGTTACTTTCTAAATGTTTAAAATAATAAAATGAAAAAGTCACTCTAAGATCCTTTAGTTCTCCCCCGTGTGTCATTTTGATCCGATGCCTGTACAAAATAAGTCAGTAGGTTTTGGAAATATCTCACTATCTTTTACCCAAAAAAGTTATAAACTTTCATTTCATCCAGAATGCACCAAACTAAGGACAATAACTTGAAACCCACCTCACAGAGAAGCCTGAAGCTGCCTCAAGAGGACATTAAGTCAGAAACACAGTTCCAAGACCAGGGGAATGACTCAGGCTTCCTTTTTTTTTTTTTTTTTTTAAGATTTTATTTATTTATTTGACAGAGACAGAGACCACAAGTAGGCAGAGAGGCAGGCAGAGAGAGGAAGGGAAGCAGGCTCCCCACTGAGCAGAGAGCCCGACGACGCAGGGCTCAATCCCAGGACCCTGGAATCATGACCTGAGCCAAAGGCAGAGACTTTAACCCACTGAGCCACCCAGGTGCCCCATGACTCAGGCTTCTTGACCTGACTGGCTTAAAGATAACCTGAGAAACCGGGCTGAAAAGCTCTGTCCTTCTGCGTTCATAGCACACATCTCCTGCTCCAGCTCCCCTATCACCACCAACAGAACACACACACTCACAAAATCAGCCAATAGGCTAGAATCCCTCCAGATCTGAAGACCATCTTCTTCTCTTAAATAACAGACTTTTCAAGTGACACCAACCTCTTCCATAATTTCATGTTTATTGAGAGAATATTTCCATTAGAAGCTTGAGAAATGGAGAGCTAACCTCAAAGGACCCTTACCAGTTGCAAAGTAATTAAAAAAGAAGTAAAAACAAAAACAAAGACAAAAACAAAAAACAGTGTTGGTGTGATGACGTCAACAGGAAAATCCAGTTCATTTACAGGATGTTCATTTACAGCTGCTTTTTGCCTGAATAAAGCTAGATAGAGCTGTTATCAGCCAATCAGTGACTGGGGATTTGAAGCGAAGGAAAATGCACATTCTGGGTCTCTCGGACTGCACGATCAAACTGGCAATTCCAGCCCAACCCTGAAATCAAAGCTCGTTGATGGTCACAGAAGTCCTGCCGCTAATCAGTTACCGTTCACACTCCACTCCTCACAAACCTTAAAGTCACCAGCGGGAACCCAAATTTGCAACAAACCAAGATGCGTACCTTCTGGGGTATGGATGTCCTTGCTATTCCACTTTTCCTTCTCCTTTCCAAGACTCGCTTAGAAAAGAGGAAAACAGGCTAAGAAAACCCTCCCCTTTAATATTAATAAGAATTGTGCAGTCTCCAGATGATCAGAGCCCAAGCTACACAGGACTTGAAAGGACGACTGGGACTTTGATATGGAATATGAAAAAGTAACAGGCAGGAGGGGCGGGGACACCAAACTGGGAGACCGTGGGCCCAGCTTCTGCCAGCTCCAGTACCGACTCGCCAGTGACGGTCGCTCTGACTTACGAAGCGAAGACGATATATACTTACTTCTCCACCTTTTTATCTGTGAGATGAATGAAGTGAACTTCCAATGGTTTATCTGCCATGACCAAAAATAATAATAATAGCATGAATGCCAGAAGTAGGAAATGAGCCCACCCCTTGCCTTCTTTCTAAAGAGATTTCCCACACATCATCTCCTCCTCACCCCTGATGAAACAACAGATCCTTAGTATTAGCCCTGTTTTACAGAAAATGCAACTGAGGCACAGTCTGGGGAGTTGACCAAGGCAGTGTGGTTTGTAGAAAAAGCACAGGTCAGTTCAACACATTGAAATGCATTCCAGTGATACTGGCCTGTAGGAGGACATTTCTATGTGGTGCCTGCAGGACTTGGCCACCTGGGAGACACAAAACTCAGGCCTCCTCCAGATCAGCCTAGAACCTTCTCCTCAGGCTCATCCTGCTTCTACACAGCTTAGCTCACAGGGAGCCTTGGATCTAAGATACTCTCAAAGTCCCACTGGCCAAGGCGTAGGTGGGGAAGGCAAGTGTCCCAAATGTCCATGTGGTCCAGAGCACACATGTGCCACCCCAAGTCCCTGGCCGAAGAGGGAAGACAGCACCAAGGACTGAGCCCCTGGGTGCTGTTGGCAGGGACTTCATACCTCAGGAGGTTATAATGGTTGTTAAGACATGAATGATCAGCAGGAAAACCGTGATACCTGTACTCAGGTGTAATTTCTGTTCTTACACAGGGAATGTCAGGTAACTTACGTTCTAGAATCTAGATCACCCGCTGCTCTCCAAGAGTTGAAATGAAAGACAGAAACAAGTATGTCATGAGTGTCTAGATCACCCGCTGCTCTCCAAGAGTTGAAATGAAAGACAGAAACAAGTGTGTCATGAGTGTCTTCTATGGCCTGGCCTGTTTGGGTCTTCACATAGCTCGTCTCGACGTGATGGCTTCAGGCATGGCAAGACTTCTCCTAACATTCTCCACCTACGGTGTGGGGAGAGGATTGTCTACGCTTCCTCCAACCCCGACACATCACCAGTGACCACCAAACCTCCATTCCACTACTCAGATTCTCTTCCGAGCTCTCTGGCCCCAGAAAACCCTTCCCCACTGGACTCCCCCTCTCTGAGGCAGAAGGACAGCATCTTTCCCTCTTCTCTTATCACTCCTGTTATAGCCAATAGAACACACACATACACACACGCACAGGCACACACACACACACATCCCAGAACACCCGCAATTTACCCAGGAACCCATGAGGCAACTTCAGGAGAGCCAAGAGGGTTGAAGAAAGAGGAGGAAGGAGGTCACAGTGGCGGCCTGGCACTTCCAGCCTGCTTTGTGAAGGTCCCCAAACTCTGCAGGTGGCTGGGGAGGAAAGCTGCATTTGAGAAATGCAGGGGGCTGGGGCAGACCGACATGAAGCCTGTATCCTACACCCCGGGGGATATTCTTAAAAGAGCACACATGTGGCCAGGGAAGAAGAGACCAGGCCTAGGCTTAAAAGCATAGCTGTTTTCTCCCCTACCTGCCTGCCCCCCCTTTTCCAGCCATGACTAAGAGCACATGGTTAAGCCAACCCCACCCCAGAAGTGTGAATAACATATGCAATCCACTCGCAGGCCTCCCACATTGGGGGGCACGCCGGGCCACACAGATGGCCCTCGCACATGCATAGGCCACAGCCCTGCTGTCAGGGGCTGAAATTTCAGAGCAGCCTCCAGGCTTCTCAGGAACCACGCAAGAGAAAGTAGGGCTCCCCAAGAGAGGTACGAAATGTGGGGTGAAGACTTATGAGCAGACGGGGAAGAGCCAGCCATCCTGGGGCAGACACCAGCCATCGGAGTGATTTGTTGGCCCTTTTTTTTACAGGAGTTCATATGCTTCCAGCAGATTCCATTAGTGACCTGACAGACCCAGGGCCTGGAGGAGGGCCCTGGAAGAGCCGCTAACTCAGCAGACCAGAGGCCAGACATCTTGCACCCAGCCCTTTGCCCAGGATTTCTATTTGAAGAGCTTAGAATAATTATTTGCAAAGCTCTCGTTAAGGCAGCACGGCTGAACTACGTATAGGCAGAAGACTTGTGAACCTTGACCTCTAAACGTAAAGGGCCAGCCAGAAGCTGATGCAATCCAGGAAAAGGATTCCCACACGCAGCAATCTTTTCTTCCCAATGGCAGGAATAAAGCAAAAGTCAAAGTTATAAACTGGGTTCCCTCTGAACCTGAGTGGAGGCGGAGGGGAAGAGGGGGAGGGTTGCACTTCCTTTGAGTTCCAGCTGACATTTCCAGTGGGATAAGAACTGTACGATGAGGGGCGCCTGGGTGGCTCAGTTGTTAAGCATCTGCCTTCGGCTCAGATCATGATCCCAGCCTTGCTGTGAAGGAAGCCTGCTTCTCCCTGTCCCACTCCCCCTGCTTGTGTTCCCTCTCTCACTGTGTCTCTCTCTGTCAGAAAAATAAATAAAATCTTTAAAAAAAAAGAATGGGACTATTACTACCGCTGCTGCTGTTCCTACACAGAATGGTAACTATCATGGCCAACGTTGATGGGGCCCCTGCTACAGGCGAGGAACTGTGCCCGAAGCTTCCCAAGCATTATCTCATTGACTCTTCACACCAGCCCTCTGAGGTAGGTACGAGGTGCGGGTAAGAGACGTCACACAGGGGGCACCTGGGTGGCTCAGTTGGTTAAGCGATTGCCTTAGGCTCAGGTCATGATCCTGGAGTCCCAGGATCGAGTCCCAAATCCAGCTCCTAGCTCTTCGGGGAGTCTGCTTCTACCTCTGATCTTCTCCCCTTTCATTCTCTCTCTCTCCCTCTCTCTCTCTCTCAAATAAATAAATTAAATCTTTAAGGGGGGAAAAAAGAGAGAGAGATGTCACACCGCTGCTAAGTCATGGGGCAAGATTCAGAGGAGAATCAAGCCCAGGGGTGTATAACCACCACATGGCCACAAGGCTCCCATCCCACACCAAAGGAAGAGTGAGGACCCAGGGCTCCCCGCCCCACCTATGGCCTCCCCAGCTGTCAGCAGGTGATTTCACCTTGTGGGCCCTCCGATTCAACAAGACGGCTAGTGATTTCTCAAGCGCCTCTTCCATTCAAACCACTGGAATGGACCATTGGGTGCCAACCTTGATGGTGGGGGAAGCGGGTGTCTAAACACAGGTGAGGCACAGCCCGGCCCTCCAGGGCTCTGCAGTCCAGCCCTGCCTTATGCAAAAGCCTTAGGAACCCTTTCAGCTCTAAAATAACTCTTAGCAGGTCACCAGGGGGGCTCAGCGGGTTGAGCAACCAACTCTTGGTTTCACCTCAGGTCGTGATCACAGGGTCTTGAGATCGAGCCCCGCATTGGGCTCTGTGCTTAATGCGGAGTCTGCTTGAGATTCTCCACCCCTTCTCTCTCTGGCCCTGCTCTCCTCCCCCGCTCACATGTTCTCTTTCTCCTCCAAATAAATAAAATCTTTAAAATAATACTTAGCATTTTTTAAATAAATACTAAAGTATTTCTGGCAGTGTCTATAGCCATCTTCTGTTTATTCTCCTAAGTGAACATACCCATGGAGGGATAGCTGAAATGAAGTTCATCTAACAGGTTCGCTCCCACTTTTGCTCTCAACTTTTTACTTTTTTGTGTTACTTGAATTTTTAGTAACAAATACACATTTCCATAAAACCAATGAAGTCATTTTTCAAATACTGCTAGAACTATAATATATATGTGTACTTGTGTATATGTGTGTACGTGTATATGTATGTGTATATATGTATATGTAAGTGGGTGTGTATACAGACAACTATTTCATCACTAACTGGATATTTTATAATATTAAGAAATTATGATTAACTTGGATGACTATGTTTGTTAAAAGAATCCTTATTTTGGGACACCTGGGTGGCTCAGTCGGTTAAGCATCTGCCTTCAGCTTAGGTCATGATCCCGAGGTTCTGGGAATGAGTCCTACATGGGGCTCCTCACTCACTGGGGAGCCTGCTTTTCCCTCGGCCTGCCGTTCCCCCTGCTTGTGCTCTCTCTCTCTCTGACAAATAAATAAAATCTTTTAAAAAAGAAAAGAATCCTGATTTTTACAGATACATACTAAAGTTTTTACAGATAAAATAAATGCTGTCTGGGATTTATTTCAAAATAATCCCTGTTGTGGGAGGGTGAGGGTATGTCCCAAAAGCTAAACTAAGTCCCCCAGCTGGCAACGTCTTTTGCCTGAGCGTTTTACCATCTTTGGCTAACTCTGCCCTTGACTATCACAGTTTAACTTCATTTGTCCTCCGTGGCTTCCTTCCATGTCACACCATTCCCCCAAACCTTCTGGAATCATCCATCAAGTCTGTTGGTATATTCTGGTGCCCAGGCCTCTCTATCTGAACTTACCCTTGCCCAGGGGCCAGAGAGTATGGGCCTGAGCAATACTCCCACGCACCTCTGTTCAAAGTCAGCTGGTCTCAGACTCTGTTTGCTCTAGATACAGAACAGCTTGACCGGGGGGGTGGGGGGGGTGGGAGGCTGTTTTCATTTATTCACTCAACAAATACTTGTCAATCACCTACTTTGCACCAGGCACTGAGTCACCTGCTGGGGATCAGTAGTGAACAAGACAAAATTGTCACCTTCGTATAGTTCTCATGCTAGACAAGGAGCTACTCTAGATGTCCTCTCCCCAACCCTCCAAGACTTAGTTTAGGGTCAGGAATCTCTTCCCCAAGACATCCCCAACCTGGGATCATGTCCAAAATAAGGAAAGGCATGAACTGGTGCCAAGAGAGAGAATACCACCCAACTCCTTACCCTAGTCCAATTCCCAGTTCATGGGACACAAAGATCAAAATGATGAAGACCACCACCCCTGGGTAAGTAAATGGTGGCAGACAATAGGGCAACTGGGCCAGAATGTTCCAGGCCCACGGGTGTCATATTCCTAACAGAATTTTTATCACCTTTGCTGTCACTTCAACAAAAATTTCTCATCCATTTTTGAGGCTCAACTAAGTAAAACTTTAATGGCATGCATGATTATAGCAGTTTTTAAAAACAAAACTTCCCACCTGGAGATGACTTATCTAATCTCTATCACCACGGGCCTCCTATGAAAATGCTTGGTCATGGAAAAGCGTTTAGGCTTGTTCAGCACTCACTTCTACCTGCACATGGTCACAAGGACTTCCAAATCAAATTTACCAGCAAAAAAAGTTCCATTTGGAAAACTACAAACATTTTCAAATTTTCTGGCTTTATCACAATAATGGAAATAGAGTGTCATGAGTAAAGGTTTTAATTTACTCATCAAGATATAGGGTCTATTCTCATATTAGTTGTGGATTTGCCATTGTCCTAATAAAAACGCAGGCTTTGCACAACTTTCTCCATTGCCTATAGGCTCTAAGAGGCAAAACTCATTTCAGTCCTTGTGTTATGAACTCCTGTGTTACATCCTCAGCACCTACCACAATGCCTGGCCTGTAGTTGATGCTAGTAAATACTTCTTGAATTGAATCCCACTATGCTTTTTTAACTGATTTTTTTTTTTTTAATTTTAAGTTCAATGACACATGCCTAGCGATAATTCCCTGTGCCTTTGGATCAACCAGTTTGTCATCCATGTCCCAGTAAGACCCACTGGAATGTTTCCTAATCTCCTCCCTGGGTGGAGGTCCAACAAAGGCAGGCCCAGTAATGCCCCAGCCTACTGGACATTTCCACCTAGATGTCAAATCACCATCTCAAGCCTACCAAGGGCGAAGTTGAGCCCACACACAACCACTGCCTCCATGGTCCTCATCATCTTAACAATCCAATTTGTCTGCTTGTTTGAGCCAAAAACCTTGGGGTCACCCATGAAACCTCTCTTGTTAGAGCCCACTTCCAATTCCTTTGCAAATTCTGTCATCCCTATATATGAAATGTATTCAAAATCCAGCCACTTCTCACAACCTTTACAATTTCCACCTTGCTCCACCCACTGCCTCCTTCCTGGTCTCCCTATTTGGCCCCTGCTTTCCTCCATAAACTCTCAACTCAGCAGCCGGGAAGACCCTGTAAAAAATCTTCTAGTGGGTTCCCAGTGACAATGATAAGCTAAAGTTCTCCTACTATTCTCCCTCTCTTCCACCCTGCTCCAGCCGCATGGACATTCTTGCTGCTCTTCAAAACAGCAGCCATGCTTCTACCTCAGGACCTTGGCACTTGCTGTTCTGCCTTGAATCTGCTTCTCCCAGGTGACTCTCAAATAACACTTTTCAGGGAGGTCATCCATAGCCACCTTATTTTAAACTGTCCTCCCCAACACTCCCTGTCTCAACTCCCTGCTTTCGTTACCCTCATACGTTTTTACCATCTCATTTATTTATTTACTTGGGCCATCCTCTGTCTGCCCCACTAGAACATAAGCTCCAGGAAGGCAAGGATTTCACCCATTTTGTTCACTGCTTTATGTCCAACACCCAGAATATTGGCAGGTACTCCATAAATACTTGAATTAACAAATTAATCTCAGGACACCTGGAAATATTCTCATTTCTCCATCATGGAGGGAAGATCACAGAATCCTCTGAAAGACATATGATTCAGTTCATAGCAAAAAAAAAAAATTTTTCAGGCGTTTCTCCAACAAATATGATCTAATGCATTTCAAGAGGGAAGGGAATCTCATTTCGTCTTTACTCCTCCCGACCCTTCCCAAGTCAGGGTCCCCCTCCCCCTTCTCAGCCCAAAGCTGGAAAGCATCTGTTTGGAAGATGCAGGAGAAGGTGTAGGTGCCACGAGACCCGAAGGCAGTTACCACCCACAAATCTGAGGGAAAGAGAAACGACCGAGAAG
Organism: Lontra canadensis; assembly: GCF_010015895.1. Taxonomy (NCBI): domain Eukaryota; kingdom Metazoa; phylum Chordata; class Mammalia; order Carnivora; family Mustelidae; genus Lontra; species Lontra canadensis. The sequence goes on from NW_022631092.1 coordinate 5,444,047, forward strand.
GAAAAGAGAAATTAGCACAGTAGATGAGAAACACATGTTTAAAAATCCCAACCCAGGCCATGAGTCAGCTGAGTGAAGCTGGCACCAGAGTGACAAATTAATTTCATGACCCTATTGCTCTCATTAGGAACTGCAGGACTCAAAAAAAAAAAAAAAAGGCAAATAATATGTAGAAGAAGGGCATGTATGTCTGCCTACATGTCTATACAGAGTGGTCTAGTAATAAAATGGGTTGTTTTCCAACAAAGTTTGCAAAGGATGTACATTAAACCACCTACTGTGTGCCTCACACAGGGCAAAGGGCTGGAGGTGGTTCCTTCTTTTTTTTTTTTTTTAATTTGACAGACGGAGATCACAATTAGGTAGAGAAGCAGGCAGAGAGAGAGGAGGAAACAGACTCCCTGCTGAGCAGAGAGCCTGATATAGGGCTCGATCCCAGGACCCTGAGATCATGACCTGAGCCAAAGGCAGAGGCTTAACCCACTGAGCCACCCAGGCGCCCCTGGAGGTGGTTCCTTCTTGTGAGGAGCTCAGGAAGGTGGAGGGGACCGGCGCAGACAAGCCCACCAGAGGCCCACGCTGCGTGCTCTGCTAGCAGGAACAAAGAGCAATGGCTCTGCCAAAGGAGGCTCAGGCCCTGAAGGGTGAGTGGAACCTGGAGAGGATCACCAGGCGGGTGGGAGTCAGAGGGGAAGTCCTAGCAGAGAATGCCAGAGAAGCGAAGGCCGGGAGGTGGAAGTCCATAGTCCGGCATGATTTGAGCTGAGTCCACGGACCCATGGGAAGGGGCTGAATTGTGAATGTGAGGCTAGGATGGTGGCAGCCTCCTCTGAGGGGTGTCCCCAGTCCCTCTACATAGAACAGATTCCTCCCCTCCTTTGTATCCCACCACACCCCGTATGCACTCCTCAAAGCCCACTTCCAGCCCAGGGCATCAGCACAGGGCATGGACGGTTCCCTCTGATTAGAATGCCTTTCCTTTCCCCCAGACATCTGCGAGTGCCAGTCCCTCCAGCTCTGCAGGTCTCTGCTCAACTGTCACCTTCTCCGGGAAGCAGTCTCTGAACAAGCCTACAAGGGGGCAAATCCACACACGTATACCCCTTGCTTCGCCATTCTCTCCATAGCATTTGTCCGGTAGAATGTGAGTTCCACAAAGGTAAGGACTTTGTTTTATTGACTGCTGTGTCCCCAACACCCACAGTGTGTGGCACATAGTGGGAGCTCAATAAATATTTGATGAATAAATCGAAGCCCCTGTAACACTTGAATGATTTTGGCTATTTATATCTGTCCCCACATACAAGATTGAAAGTTGATATGAAAGCAAAGATTGTGCTCTCAGTTCTCCATCCCAGCACCCACACAGAGCTGCACAGGTTGGTACTCAGTAAATAGCGGATGGATGGATGGATGGATGGATGGATGGATGGATGGATGGATGAGTGGGTGGATGGGTGGATGGATAGATGGATGGATGGACAGACAGATGGATGGGGGTAGCTAGGTGGGTGGGTGGATGGGTGAATGGGTGGGTAGATGGGTGAATGGGTGGGTGGATGGATGGAGGGGGGTGGCTAGATGGTGGGTGGGTGGATGGATGGATGGATGGACGGACGGAAGGATGGGGGTGGCTGGGTGGGTGGGTGGATGGATGCGTGCATGGGGGGTGGCTAGGTGAGTGGGTAAATGGATGCATGGATGGGTGGATGGGTAGATGAATGGATTCTATAATCATTAGGAGCCACTGACAGTATAAAGAAACTGAACTATGCAAAACTCCCTGTGACTAGGGATAGCCTGACATGGGAGAAACTGCAGCTGAGAAGTCAGTTTGGAAGCTCCTGCCAGTGTCCCTATGAGCACTAGTGTTGCCTGTGTAAACGGAGGAGGAGACAGAGTCCGGGGACATTGCCAAGGTTAAGTCAACAGAACCCAGGGACCAGGTGTATGTGGGGGTGAAAAGAGAGAGGAGCCAAAGATGACCCTGAGATTTTTGCTTAAATAATAGTGAGCCCCAAGGGGAATTAGCAGCTTTAGGGAAAGAAGAAGAATTCATTTAGGATATAAGTTTGAAGGGGAACGCCCAGGAGAAATGGAATGGGCAATAGGATAGTCAGGAGGAGAGAAGATCGAATTGTGAGCACTGGCCAAAGCCATGGGAATTTACCCATTCATTTCTATTTTCAGCACTTTCCATGTCCCAAGCACTTAGTATGTATTAGGAGCTATGGATATTGCGGTGCCCAAGACAGGCAAGGCCTGTGCTCTCACGGAACTTATATTCCAAGGGGAACGGCAGACTAAAAACAGGCGAAGAGCAGATACGTCATTTCGAATGGTTGTCTGCACTATGAAAAAAAATATATACCAGAGTAATGTACCAGGGCAACTGTTGCCTCAAACGTGAAGGTCAGGGGAGGCCCCTCTGAAGAAGTGGCTTTTGCCACAGTGAGGTGGAGGGCAGGAATGACGAGGAAGTTCCTCGCTTCGTGCCTTTGATTTTCCTGCACAAGTCTGTGGTGAAATCATCTGCTCAGAGCGAGAGGATGGAGTGGGTTTTCAGGTCAATGGAAAATCCTGGAACAAGTGCTGCAGGGGAGAAATGAAAAAGGCTCAGGAAAGAGGTTATGGTTGGGCACTGAGGACCTAGCTGAGGGCCGAAACCGTAATGTGTAAGGGAGCCTATCGATGAGGACCATACACATATTTTACAAAAATTATATATCGATGAAGCTTTATGTCCCTGCAGCTTTATTGAAACCAGCATTAATGCCCTAGGAGTGATCTGGAATCTCTATCCCAACTTGGTGCGAGATGGGTTTGCTGGAGTTTTTATTTGATTTTAATCAAGTTTGATGGACTGTGAGGGTTTTCATTACTTGGTTTGACCAGGCACATTCCCACCACCACCACCCCTCCCCCACAGAGTCCAGTCCCTTCCATCTGTGTTTCTGCTACAGCCTCCCCACTCAAACCATCCCACAAATTAATTGCCCTCAATGTCCATCCCACCACATCGTAAAGATCTCCCCAGCATCTACAGGATCAGCACCAAGGTTTTCACACCGATGCTTATAACCGGGGGCTTCATTGCTGGTCCAGCCTCCCCTCCCCCAACTACCCAATCTGGCTGCCATTCCTTTTTGAACCCAACCCTGTTTGCGTGAACAGACCCCAGTCTGTGCCTCAGCATCTTGGGCAAGTTGCTTCAACTCTGGAGAGTTTTCTCCTCTACAAAATAGTTACTGTTATCTGCTTCCCAGGAGGATTGCATGAGTTAATATGCGTGAAGCACGTGGCATGGGACCGCTGAGCAGAGTGTAGGTGTTTAAGAGATGGTCACTGGAACGAGAACAAGCATTACTTTAAGAGGGTGCTGTGGAACAACCGGCACGCGGGACACACACACACACACACACACACACACACACAGAAGACACTGGGTCCACGGCCATTAACATGGCTACTGTGTTCTGCTCTGGGATGCGCCTCTTGGTTTCCAGTGCACTCTTCCTATTTGGGCTGATCTTAAAAGTCAACTTGCAGCTTAGAGTCTTAAAGTCTTCAACTTACATTAATATTCAGCATATGTCTTGTCCCTCAGCTAGACAGAAATTTCGTGGAGAACAGAAATTGTATCCTCTGCTCCTTGGTATCCCCCTCCCCCCGCCAGTGTGAAGCACAGAGCCCTCCACTTCAGGAAGTGTTAAATAATTCCTGGTTCATGTGCCCGGCTAAGAGATGGCTTCCCCCCTTAAGGGGAAGTCTTCTCTCTCCTCCGCTCCCTAACTTCTGCCCATCCATCAGGGCCCCCTTCAGCCCTGCCTCCTCTGAAGCTGGCCGGTGAAATTGATTGCTTCCTTCCCTGAAAGTCTATGGCTCCTAATATCTTGTGTGTGGCCTTACAACTTCTAGACTTTTAGGACAGGTAGAACTAAGGGGGAATACACATGCAGTCCACCTCGCTTTCACCAGTACTCGTTTTATATGCTTTTCTAACCAGACCGGGGGAATGCCAGGCTGTACCAAAGGTCTTTTTCATGAGGAGGAAGCAAAGCTTGAAGTGATGTCAACCACTGGGACCCTGGACAGCTTTTTCATAGGGCTTCTGTCTCCCGTGGCTTCGTACTGGAAAACATCAGAGCCCAGAATGAAAACAAACACTAGAGCACAATGGGCTACCACCTCACACCTATTAGAATGGCTATTACGAAAAGGACAAGAGTGAACAAGTGTCGGCCAGGGTGTGGAGAAAAGGGAACCCCTGGATACCTCTGGTGGGAATGTAAACTGGTGCAGCCACTATGGAAAACAGCATGGAGGAAGCCTCAGAAAATTAAAAATAGAACTACCGTATGGTCCAGCAATCCCACTTCTGGGTATTTATCCAAAGCAAATGAAAACACTAACTCAGAAAGATATCTGCACTCCCATGTTCACTGCAGCGTTATTTACAATAGCCAAGACATGGGAACCACCTAAGTGTTTATCAATAGATGAATGAATAACAGAAATGTGGCATATGTATATATACAATGGAGTATTATTTGTCCATAAAAAAGAAGGAAATCCTGCCATTTGCAACATGGATAGACCTCAAGGGCATTATGCGAAGTAAGTCAGACAGAGAAAGACAAATACTATATGATCTCACTTATATGTGGAATAAGAGAACAGAGGGAGGATTGGGGGAGTGAAATGGCGGAAGGTGTTTAAAAGATACAAACTTCCAGTTACAAATAAGTAAGTCCTGGGGATATAAGGTACAACATAGTGACTATAGTTAATAATGGTATATTTGAGGGGTGCCTAGGTGGCTCAGTGGGTTAAAGCCTCTGCCTTCAGCTCAGGTCATGATCTCAGGGTCCTGGGATCGGGCCCCACATCAGGCTCTCTGCTGAGCAGAGAGCCTGCTTCCCCCCTCTCTCTCTGCCTGCCTCTCTGCCTACTTGTGATCTCTGTCTGTCAAATAAATAAATAAAATCTTTTTTAAAAATAATGGTATATTTGAAAATTACTTAGAGAGTAGATTTTAGGGACCCCTAGCTGGCTCAGTCGGAAGAGCATGGGACTAGTGATCTCGGGGTCATGAGCTTGAGGCCCACATGGGGTGTAAAGATTACCTACATAAATAAAAAACTTCTAAAAATATATTTTTAAAAAATTTGTCAGGGCGCCTGGGCGTCTCAGGTGGTTAAGCGTCTGCCTTTGGCTCAGGTCATGATCCCAGGGTCCTGGGATCAAGCCCTGCATCCCACTTCCTGCTCAGCGGTGAGTCTGTTTATCCCTTTCTGTCCCCCAACTCCTTCTCTCTCTTTCTCACTCACTCTCTCTCAAATAAATAATCTCCTAGAAAGACAACTATCATATGATCTCCCTGATATGAGGGAGAGGAGATGCAACATGGGGGGTTAAGGGGGTAGGAGAAGAGTAAATGAAGCAAGATGGGATTGGGAGGGAGATAAACCATAAGTGACTCTTAATCTCACAAAACAAACTGAGGGTTGCAGGGGGAGGGGGATTGGGAGGGGGGGTGGGGTTATGGACATTGGGGAGGGTATGTGCTATGGTGAGTGCTGTGAAGTGTGTAAACCTGGCGATTCACAGACCTGTACCCCTGGGGAAAAAAATATATTATATGTTTATAAAAAATAAAATTAAAAAAATGTATAATATAAAAATAAAAAAATTTAAAAAAATAATAATAATAATGATCTCCTAAAAAAATTTTTTAAAATTAAAAAAGTCCTCATCACAAAAAAAAATTGTATGTCTGGTGACGTTAATTAGACTTATGGTGGTGATCACTTTGTAATATATATAAATACCAAATCGTTATGTTGTACACCTGAAATTTATATAATGTCCGATGCTACATAAATCTAAACTTTGAAAAGTAAAAAGTAAAAAAGCAAACGAAAAAAAAAGTGCCGCGACCCTCCGTGGTGTGTTGTGCCTTTATGAGGCACGTGAGGCCTGAGCACCGGCCCAGACCTCGCCAGCCTCTGCAGCCGTGTCCAGACAGTAAGAGAGACCACAGGTGGTCTCGAAGATATTCCCTAGATCTGCAGTTCCAGTCGCTGGCTATGCCTATGAGCTGTCCTGTTAAGGGACAGACTGAGTCAAAAGAGCTCTCTCCCTCTCTGGTCATTAGCTCGTAGGGGTCCTTTAAAAGCTCGTCTGATCCTTCTGCTCATTCTATCAGGCGTTTCATTCAACAGACATAAAAATGAGGGCATCCCGGGGCAAAGTCAGAACCATTGAAAAGACGCCCGCCCCCGGCCCCGTTATCACTGTTGAACCTGGGTGATGGCTTTATGGAGCTTCTTTATGCTAGTCTGTCTACTTTCATAGGGGTTTGCTATCTTCCATACTAAAAAAAGTTAAAATAATGAAAAACCCACCTCATTCCACCCTTTTCTGTGCTAGATACTTACTTTCTGGATGGATCTCCTGAACCCCCCCCCCCCCCCCCCAAAAAAGGTACTGAATTTTTTTTTTTTTTAAGAACTACATCTGGAAATTGTAAGGATTCACTATTTTTTCACCTTGCACACTAGAGAACAGAGGGGTGAAGAAAGGCACAGTGGGGTGTCTGGGGACAGCCATGAAGCGTTGAGCCCCCTCCTCCCATGGGCTCTGTCACTTTGTAATGGTGTCAGCTAGGATACTACGGTCCCCAGATCCTTGTCTGCTCCGGTGTACTGTTGCCTGGCCCAAAGGAGACCATCTGTGCTTCCAAAGCCCTTGGTCCACATGTACCCAACCCCACAGTTAAAGCTTCATTACATTTGTTGCTGCAGGTACAGGGCTGGAGGGACGATGGTTCTCAAGCTTTAGAAGACAGAAGAATTAGACTGCACAGCCTCACCCCCAAGATTCTGGTTCGATGGGTCTAAGGGAAGGCCCAGCTGCCTACCGGTCCATCAGTCACACAGGTGCACCTCGTGTAGCTAGTCCAACCTTGAGAAGCCCAAAGGAATGGTTTGGAACAAGCCACAGGCACAGCAGAGGGAGGCAAACTGCTCCAAACTCTACTTGGGAAGAAAATCCATCTAGCCACAGAATCAAAAGCTTCCAAGGCTGGGGACAGGGCGTCAGTTTCTTTCCACTACCAGATGGGCCTGAGAATGACAGGAAGGAGGAAAGCAGGTACAGGGAGAGCTCTACTGTCATAGCCTTTTCCAGTTAATACCCTGTCCATCATTTACGTGCTCCTATCGTATTTCTGTTTTCTACATTTTACCCAGAAAAGTCTCTTCAGAACTCACTTGTCCTTCCCTTCCCATGGCCTACTGCTAAATCTCCCTATATATCCAGGGGGATATTTTTAGAATGTGGATTGGATCAAGCCACTTCCTAACTTGAAAACTCTACAACTAGTCCCTGCTCTTTGGGAAAAGTACACATCTCTAAAATTCCCATCAAGGTCCGTGTGTTCTCATCCCTCCTCACCTCTCACCATACCATGAGCCCCATTTTCCCTTCTTTTATGGCACTCCAGCCCCAACAGCCTTCCCTGGTTCCTCCAATATGCCACAGGACCTTTGCCTGTGCCATTCCTCTCCCTGGGATAAAATGTTACCTCTTTAAGGAGACTTTCCCTCAACCCACTAAACAAGAACAGTGTTCCCTGCTATACTCTCTTACATCCTCCTGGCTTTTCCAACATAACACAGATCCAACTTTTATTTATATATTTATATGATTAGTGTCCGTCTCCCCAACTAGACTGTAAGCTCTATAAAGATAAGGTCCAAATCGGTTTTGCTTCCATTGTCATAATAACTGGTACATTATATTTGCTCTACTACTATAAAATAAATGCCAAGTGCACCATTGTCTGGAGAGATTGTGAATGAAAAAGAGAAACAAGACACAAGCTGGAGAAATTCATGATGTGCATGACAGGCCAGTGAAACAGTGCACTTTCTCCTGAACGTGGGTAACTGAGAACCTTCTCCATTATCACAAGAACAGTGGTCACCAGACACCACAAGATCTCAGGCTCTTTAAAAAAAAAAAAAAATCTGTCCAGGACTGTCCCCAGAGGGCGATGAGAATGTGACTTAGCCCTCAGGGAAAGTAGGGGCTGGAAAAGAGGCCAGGGCAGAATGAGGAAGGAGGTAGCAGACTGAGGACCAACCTCCTCAGTGCCTTTACTGTCGCCTCTCTGGACCCAGAACTTTGTCCCCCAGTAATGGGACTCAGAAAGAACAGGGAGAAGAAGGTCACAGACAGCACCGATCTTCCTCCCTCCTATCTGGAGCCACAGAAACAGGCGAGCTCAGGTTATCTGCACGCTCTTCTCCCCCAGCGATGAATTGGGGGGTAGGGCGGGTGGGGAAATTTAGAACAGTCAATTCAGAAAACAGGGTGGTTTTTCTGCTGGGCCATCAGACACATGCCCATTCAAGGGAGGCGAGGCGAGCTTAAGTTTAGGTCCTCTGACTAGGCTACGGAGTCCCATCAATTACACCACGTGGAAAAAACTTTGGACGGTTAAAAATAACATAGGGGTCTGGTGTTTGGAAGATCTGGAGTGTGGAATGCCAGCTTGTCAAGTCCAGAGCACCGCCAACCACAAGCGTGTGCTAGGAACATGCTTACACACGCCCGCCAGGAAAGGAGGGCCACGGACCAGCACGGTGCCCGCCCCGGCACGAGAGCGCAGACCAACTCTCCACGGCCCCCCACTTCGCTCAGAAGGGCTTACAAGCCCTCTTCTAGCTGTGGATGGGGCAGGGCTCCTCTGGGAAGGAAGGGCTTTTCTCCCCCTTGGAGGAGGCTGCAGTGGATGGAAGCATGAGCCTGAAGTTCATTCGCAGCCGAGTCCCTTCACCTCCGCGTGCTGTGTTTCTGCTTCAGTGACATTCGCGATCTTTCCCAGAAGGACCCACCGTGGGCACTGATTAAGTAGCACGCAATAATCGAAACTCCCGGACAAAACAACCCACAGAGAAATCTTGCCCAAAGTTCCCTCACACATACTTCAAAGAGTAAAAAATAAATTAATAATAATAATGCGATAGAGCTCTAGAACTTCTTTCTTCTGACGAAATCAGAGGCTCTCTTACTTAAGATCCCATTTTCCTTAAGATGACCATGTGGGGGGAAATCAGTTAGTTCATCTTTCCATCTTACAGATAGAAAAGCAGGGTCCCTGTGAATATCTAGTAAGAAGGTCATATGGGCCAACTCTTTGGAGGCACAGAGGGGCTAGGAATCCTGCCCACTGTCAGGGACCTTGCATTTGAACCCAGACTCTCTAGCCCCAGAGCCTGCATCCGAGGCTCCAGGCCCCAGTCAGAGAGATGCTGCCCGCCACACTGCTGCTCCCTGGGACAGTGCTGGGGCTTCCAGAGCGCAGGGCTCTAAGGAACGCTGAGCACCAGTGTGATGCCCAGCCTCCCCCCGAAAGCTCCCTGCGCCCCAGGCCTTCCTGCAGGAGGGAGAGGGCCACACACAGGTGCACAGGCTGAATGGGCCATGGGGGCCCATGTGCCCGGGTGGCTTTGAGGGAGTAAGACCTGCAGGATAAACCAGCTGAGTCGTCCCAGAAAGAAACACCATCCTAGAGACTGGCAGCCCCGCTCCCCCGATTTGAACCATGAAACTAGTCCTCAGGGCACCAGATTTTGACTGAGCCACAAGGGTCAGCGTTTATGTTTTCCTCCCTTGACCGCATTTGTATATTTTATTTATATCCTTTATGGGTTATTGCTGTTATTTTGAAAGAAAAGACGTGGCGACTGAATGATAGAAAGGGGGAAAGATTTTTAGCTTGACCGCTTCAACAGGCTTTACACTACAGTCCTTCCCTATTTTTTATTTATTTATTTATTAAGATTGTATTTATTTATTAATTTATCAAGATTTTACTTATTTATTTGACAGACAGAGACCACAAGTAGGCAGAGAGGCAGGCAGAGAGAGAGGAGGAAGCAGGACCCCCGCTGAGCAGAGAGCCCAATGTGGGGCTCAATCCCAGGACCCTGGGATCATGACCTGAGCTGAAGGCAGAGGCTTTAACCCACTGAGGCACCCAGGCGCCCCACAGTCCTGCCCTATTAAGCAAATCTGCCCATGTGTGGGCCAGGACTGTCCTATGGTGGATGGGATGGGGGCTCACACCAGCATAGGCCCCCAGTGTGCCCCCTGCACCCCACACCTCTGGGAGGAACCCTGAAAAGGACCCAGAACATATTATGAAGGAAACCAAGAATGAGGATTCCATTCAACCTTAGTGAGGAAGTCTTTGGAGGCAGGCAATCCTCCTCCCTGCTGGGGGACAGAGGCTGGCAGCTCAGCCTCCCCCGAAGCCTCTCTTGGCCTCCGAGGTGTTCAAGTACTTCCCAGGAATTGGCTGCCAAACCGGGACGCCGCTCAGAACAACCAGGCGCCAGGCTATTTCCCATCTTTACCTTCTGCTCATGGACCACCTTTCCACTCCCATCCAGCCAAACAGATCCATTCGCTCCCCTCCACACATTCCTTCCCATCTGGCCTTTTCTCCCCCAGAAAGGAAGGGGATTCTAGAAGGAATTACTCAAATGATTCCCAGATCTCTGTTCACTTCCCTGTCATGCCTGCCCTTCCCCACCCTCAGCCCTCCACTGCTCCTCTAAGCCTGACCAGACCCCATTGTCCTTCCAGCCTCAGCTCAAAGCCACCTCCCCCCTGAAACCTTCTCTGACACCCCAACCACAGGACACGCTTTTTCTTTTCTGATTTCACAGACCCCTAAGGGGCTGATCCGCTCATTTAGTGCAGAGTAACCTCACACACTGTGTTTCTTCTCACCTGGTTTGCTGTGTGCAAGCTTTGACCTTTTCCTCCTTCCTTCTCCCCACTCCCACATGCACGAAATTGAGTGTGCCCTCCTGGGGACAAAGCAAATACTCTTCCCTTCTTTTTGTGCCCCTTCAGGGCTTTTTGATCAAGGTACGATGCACGAGGAAAAGGAGAAAGATGTCAACAGGGCAAGGACAAAGGGGACAAGGGGTCAGAAAGAAACCGAGGCTGGAGATACAAACCTTGATATTGGGCATTAAGTGGATTATTCCTATATCTAGGGCTCAGAGAACGCTGGGGAGGCTTAGGCCTGAGTCAAGAAATGAAATAAGAAGCAGAAAGCAAAAGAAAAATAAAAGGGTAACCAGCGGACTTTTCTTTCCTGGGGATTTCAAAAAGCTACAATACAGCCTGAAGGAGAGAGGCCAGGAAGTGGCCCAAGGCTACCCAACGTGGGTCTTGGAGAAGGGTGGGGACGTTTCAGATCTTTCATATTGTCCAAAGTGGTTCATTTGGGTCGAAAAGGAGACAGGAACTCCACGGGGCAATAACCAAGATCATTCCATCAATCAGAGCATCTTTTGTTCTGTACTTCTCAGGAAACCAATCCCATTCCAGGCTGGTCATGGGTGGGAACGAATGATTGCCAGAAGAGGGACCTATACTATGGGGTCCTCTCACTTTGGCAGCTCATCAAATATTAATACAAGAATCCTACCTCTCAAAGGACAGCAAGGGCTAGCTTGGTCTCAGAAGGTTCAGCCTCATGAACCAATCAGGCTCCATCCCGCCTCTAATGCTGACCGGAAACTCCAGCCCCTGGGACAGCAAACAATGCCCCCTGGTGTGCTCTGGACCGGGGAACCATGGGAACTTTCCGAATTTCACAGAACTCTATGGAGGAGCGTTCATCTCAGCCACCTTGTGCATCACTGACCTAAAACCGAATGATCCAAACCTGTTTCCCATCCCCCAGAGATGTGTGTAATTAGATAAAATGAGGACAGAATATGTATAAGTATGTGTTATACTGGGATGACTGCCCAGAAAGGAAATGAGCACCAGGAACCGGCCAGCCCTGTATGAGCCCTCTGCACCGAGGGCTACACGCTGGGACTGAGGCACAGTCACTTGGAGAGAAAGTGCTGGTGCGGTGTGACCTTTCTGAGTTCACAAACACTTTTGTACAACTCTGCTTCTACAACCTAAGTTTGGTGCGCCATCAGCATTTTCTCTGGCTTCCTGCACCAGGATGTCTGGTGGACCAGAATCTGAAATAAAACTTGACTCGAGGAGCCCATCACCACCTTTGGTCTTCACCTTACTCCTGACCCAGAACCAGGCCTCTCTGCTGGGTGGTCCCTTCTCCCAAAGAGCCCCACCACGGAATGATGTGGAGCATGGAAAAGCAGTAAGGGTACATACAAAAGTGACAGTGATATTTTTCTCTCTCTTGATATGAAAAACGGAGGCCCCCACATGATCTCCAAGACATCATTTTTTGCTTCACTGTCAAGCGAATTTATCTGCATTGACCATAGTCAGGACAATGAGTCATTCACAAAGCTTTATCCATGTAGGCGTTGGTTCCATGAAAGTACACAAAATGCATCATCTCCAAGAATATACATCTGAAAACACTGACTGGGCCATCTTTACCTCCAAAACTCAATGGGACAGGTCCCAACACTGGGTTAAACCATTATGGTACTCTCACCTTCTGGTCTCCTCCATCTTAAAAACTCATAAAAGTCCTCAGATATAAAGAATGCTACAGGGGGCACCTGGGTGGCTCAGTGGGTTAAGGCCTCTGCCTTCAGCTCAGGTCATGATCCCAGGGTCCTGGGATCGAGCCCCGCATGGGGCTCTCTGCTCAGTGGGGAGCCTGCTTCCCCCCACCCCCCGCTTCTCTCTCTGCCTGCTTATGATCTCTGTCAAATAAATAAATAAAATCTTTTTAAAAATAAATAAATAAATAATGCTACAGGAAATCCTATATATACATAGCTGAGCACATAGTAGATGCTCAAGAAAAACATGGCCAGTTTATCAGTGGCTGTTCACAAGCCTCAGGTTACTTACTTCGTCCCTGAAAGGAGCAAAGCGAGAAGACTTGTCTTGGCTTCCCAAGACCAAAGCGGGTCTTAGCTCCACAAAAATGAAGCGGTGAAGAAACAAAGGGCTGGTATAACTGACCCCGACATTCATCAGAACCAAACGTGCCATATTCAAGCAAGGCCAGGCTGGTGTCTGTTTCCCAACTCCTGAAACTGAAGAATTTAGAGAGAGGAATTCTGCTGCCTTTTCCAGACTCCTGCAGTCAAGGGAGTCAGTGAGAAATGTGTCCACCCTACAGGGCTGGAAGCGAAGTAAGTAGGAAGGGCAGTATGTCTGCTTGAGATTTCATTTGCTCAGTTATTCCACACACAGGGCCTGCTGTGCTAAAGCCTGGGAGTGGACAGGCACAGGCAACCACCATCCCAGCCTTCTAGGGCCTTGTTCTGACTAACCAGAGTTGAGTAGTTCAGCGGCCAAGAATGAAGGGTATGCTTGGGACGATGGGGCCGAGGCAGGTATGGCCGATTCTACCTGAGGGTCTGCGAGGACTTCACTGGAAAAAGGGGGGCCTCCGAAGTGCCTGGAAGTTGAGCAGGTAGGTGCCCGCGGAGTGTGCCTGGGGCAGGGAGGGGCTGGAGGAGCCACAGCAGTTTGGTAAGACTATAGGAGAGGATGGGGTCACGATCCCTCTGAGCAGGGATACGGAAGCATCGTTTTAAGATCACAAGCTCACCCACACCCTGCATTCTGCGGTCCTTAACCTGGAGCCTCTGCACCCCCAAGGCATCCACAAATGGGCTCCTCAAGGTCCAGGAACCCCACATGTAGATGTTCACATGTATATGCATTTTTTTTTTCTGAGAAGACAACCCACCACATTTATAGGATTCTCAAAAGGGTCTACAGTTGCCAAGGAGAGATGAGGAAGAGACATTCCACAGGACATCAAGTGGCCTGAACCCCATAAGGTGGGGTGGAAGCCATGGTTTTCTGCCTCTGCCTCCCACATAGAGTCTGGTCTCTGAAATGTCCTACGTTTTCAGAAGTAGCAGAGCAAAAAGGATGAGGTCAAGAAGAGGGGAAGAAATCACCGTTCTCATCACTAAAACCAACATCTAGGTATACTGACTGTGTGCCAGGTGCTGGGCGCGGTTTTGAAAACCAATCCCTCTTTCCGAAGGGAAAAAACCAATCCCGAAATGTGAATACGAGTCACCCAGGGCATTTCTCTGCAATCCCCAGATCAGGCTCAAACTTTAGCTGGCAGTTGCCTAGCAACAGGTCACCCCGAAGACACATCACCAAACCGAGATGCCAAAAAGGCGTTTTGTGGACAAGCTGGTGCCGCAAAAGAGCCCCCCACGCAAGTCTGCCTGCCAGGTCTCTCTGGGATGCGGGGGTGGGGTGGGGGGAAGGGGTTGTCTTTGCAGCTGGAAGGCGGAGATGGGAAGGTGTGCAAATGATGGTGTGTTTCCCCCCACCCACCTGCCCCCACAATGGGAACCAGGCACAGGAACACAGAACTGAGGGCTGAGGGAGAAGGCAGCCGGAGTAGAGAAGGCATCTGGCGCCTCCACACAGGCTCTTCCCAGCCATATCGGAAGCCACATCAAGCAGCTAAAATCTCTACTTGCACCTCCATCCAGACCTCCACCTACAGCTAACTGGGGACCCAGGAAGCAGCTTCTATCCAACTCTGCAGGCAGCTTCCTCCCTTTCAGAAGCAGCAAGCCCAAAAGAGGCAAAGAGATCTTACTTTCTAAAATTCCGATTTTTTTTTTTTTTTAATGGAAAGCTCAGAAATTCCTGCAGCTGAGTCAGGTGAGCCTGGGAATCCCAACACAAAGGCTCCCACCCAAACCATCACACAGGCCAACACCGGCCCCTCTCCCTGGGCAGGTGCTAGAAAAGTTGGGTAGACGGGGCCTTCTTAGAACCTGTCATCCCTTCTCCAGAAAGGTCTTGGGGGCTGGGGGAAAGGGCCAATAAATACATCAGTCTGAAAGAGATTCGGGAAGAAGAAATGCAGAAGTCAAACAACAACAAATAAGGTGGATATAAATCCAGATAAAATATTAAAATCATTAAAGGGCTGCTGCTCCCTGAAGATTGGGAAAAATGAAGAGAGTTAATTAAAAGCAATCTCCATGCACTGCTGAGCCAGCCAGCCCTGATAAATCAACAGCTGGGGCTGCTGTGGAGGGCAGTCAAGGGGCTTCGGGGGGTGGGTTACCGTCTAGGGAGAGGGGTTGCTGCAGAAACAGCCGTGACGTCAAATTGAACCCTGCGACTTAAGTTTCGCGTCTGTTAAATATTTTATGGCCACTGAATAAAGTTGTTCTTCGATGGGGAGAAAATGATCAGCAAACAAAGAGGGGAGAAGATATGGATGAAGAGGTATTGTTTGTTTGATTCAAAACATACTTGGAACTGTGATGTCAGTATCTCTGATCTTGCCCCAAATGCAGAAGCTTTTGCCTTTTTTTTTTCTTCTCTCTCTCTCTCTACCTCATCACAGATAGCTGCACCTTCTCCAATCTCTCTACAAAACCCTGGGTGATGTTTGTCTGGGGGTGGGGGAGGGGAGGTGGTTGAGGGAGGAAGGGCCAAGTCAGGGAAAGGAACAGAGGGAGGGCAGATAGGAAAGACCTTAAAAACTCTCATTGCTGACTTTTAGCACCAAAACACAAAAACCTAAAAAAAACTCCAAAAAAAAAAAAACAGAAAACACAGACTTTTAGCACAAAACAAAAACGTCAGCAAAAATGATGGGAACTTTTTTTTCTTGCTTGCTTGCTTTCTCTCCTTTTTCCCCCCTTTCTTTCTCTACATCCTTCCTTCCCCCTTTTTTCTGCAGTCCGATAAAGTTTTTGTTTTTCGTTTTAAACAAAAAACAGCTCAGAATTTTCAGAATCAATCTAAGTTAAAAAACAGCGATTTTCAAAGTGTTACAAGAACAGCCCTTCTCTATTCTAAGGGAACCCTCCAGCTCTTCCTTGATGGAAATATAATCAAGAGAAATGATTGGGGGAAAGTGTTTTTTTCTCCTCCATAGAACTGGGATTGGAAGGGGAGTGTGTGCATGGGGAAACATAAGGAATTATGCATTTGGATATGCATTTTAATTAGGTGGACAGAAGCAGCCGCCTGTTAATTTTTCTTGCTTGTTTCCACTTAGCATTCATCACAGGCAGAACCACCATAGAGCGCTCCCACGATAATAGATGGTTCTGCATTGGCTAAGTCCTCAGGGAAAATAATTAGCAGGAGAGAATATATTCTCTCCACTCCCACTACCCCATCCACCCTGCCCTCCCCCATCCCCAGCACCACATTGCCTCCCCTCCCCACCCCCAATCCACAGTGGTTTCCCTAGGAGAAGCCTAGGGGGGTAGTCCCGCCTTCTGGCTTACAAGGACTTACTTTGCCCTGCCAAAGAACCAGAGTCTGGAAGGAGACACGGACAGACTGGAGGCCTTCCTTGGAGGGGAAGCTCCTGGATGCAGGCAGGGAGGCTACCCTGCTGCCCGAGTTCTGAGGGGCAAGCTGGCCATCGGTGTTGGCCAGGACAGGATGAAGAAAGCCCCGAAGAGGGTGAGAGAGTTCTCCCTGAGTTCACCGGGCAGCAAACAAAGATATGTAAAGAGTTGTTAGTTGAGGATAATGGGAGCCCAGATGACATTTTTTACTTAATTTGCTTTTATAAGGTAAAGGAATATTGGTGTGTTGTAGCAAGCTTGAATTTGAAGGCTGGTGATGAAGATGGAACTCTCTAGAATTTTGACCTCCGCCACAATGCGCCCCATGGTCTACTTTTACATAAAGAATCAACTCGGGCACCTGATCTCCTGTGTTAAAAGCGCACCTTCCTCATTGACCAGCAGACTGAAGCTCGAGCCCCACCGCCGCCACTCCTCTCCTCCTCTCTTCCTTAAAGTTGACTTGATAGAAGGAGTCAGATATTGCCAGATGACGGAAGCCCAAGCTCCCGGAAAGCTCTCCCCTCTGCCCTCCGAGCTTGTGTTTCCTCTGATGTTGTGGGGCCCACTCAGTTCAGAGCTGACAATGGGAAAAGAAATGAGGGCTTCCCCTAAGCTCATATTCTCACCTATTTCAAACCCAGACAATGGGGGAAATCCCAGTGAGATCTGGGGCTATTTACACGCAGCTGGATGAGTAAGGCTTTGCATTTCCTGAGAAACAATGATTAGGCTTGCTGTGTAAGGCCATGCTCATTTCATTTATTTGAGTTTTAATGTATAAAAATAATGTTTAATATATGAGGAATGGTTGACTCTGAGAAGGCCTCAGTCTGCTCCCTGAAACCGCCGTCCTCCTAGTTACACGTCCCATGTGCACTTTACACCTGTGGAAATGTCTTCGCACCCATTATTTCGGACACCTTGGGGGCCAAGCAGGGCCAGGTGCAGGGTGAAGGGAGGAGAAAGGAGACCTCCCAAACCCTTCTTGCTGAGGAAGCCGATAGGTCTGATTTACTAACTCTGGCCTTTTAAGCTGTCCCATGCTCCCCCGTGCTCCCTTGGCCCCCTGTTGGGAAACGAAACTTCCACCCTGCCCAGGAAACAAACCATACCTTCACTCCAAGGCTCACCAGGTCCTGGAGCCTCCCCACACCCAACCCTGACACACCCCGTGCCCTCCAGAGGCAGTGGAGACAAGGGGAATGCGATCTGCATGGCTGGGGATAAAAGTAGGGAGTCTTTGTGTTCTCAAAGGAGTCACCTGGCCAAAAAAATAATGGTATTCCTACAGGGGAGAGGGGATAAGGAGGTTGCATTTTACAACAGTATTAGTATTTTTCCCTAAGTTTACAAAGTGGGGATTGCCTCTACTATTTAGAAATATAGTTCCTAAATTTTAAAGAGTCTAAAAATGAAGGGCATATACCCAAGAGAATTGAAAGCAGGAACTCAGCTATGCACACACCCATCTTCATAACCGTGTTACTCACAATAGCTAAGAGACAGAAGGAAGCCAAGTGTCCCTCTTCAGGGGAGTAGATCAACAAAATGTGGCATGTACCTAACCATGGAGAATTATTCAGTCATTAAAAGGAAGGAAATTCTTGGAGCTCCTGGGTGATACAGTCGGTTAAGCATCTGACTCCTGGTTTTAGCTCCAGTCCTGATCTCAGGGTTGTGAGATGGAACCCCAAGTCAGGCTCCCTACTAAGTGGAGAATCTGCTTAAGTTTCTCTCTCCCGCTCCCTCTGCCCCTCCCTCCTTTCACACTCTCACAGGCTTGCTCTCTCTCTCTCTCACTCTCTCTCTCTAAAATAAATAAATACACCTTTTTTAAAAAAGGAAGGAAATTGTGGCACATTTTACAACAGAGGTGAACCTTGAGGACATGATGTTAAGTGAAATAAACCATCACAAAAGGACAAATATTGTGTGATTAGGTGCTTAGAAAAGGCAAATTATAAAGACAGAAAGCAGAATGGCTGTTACCAGAGATGGGGAATTACTATTTAATAGGTACAGAGTTTCTGCTTGGGATGATAGAAATATTCTGGAGATGGATTCTATCAATGGTTGCACAACATTATGAATGTACTTAATGCCACTGAATTGTACACTTTAGAATGGCTCCAATGGCCCATCTATATGTCACCAATGTTAAATATACATGTTATGTATAGTTTACCACAATGAGAAAAAAATTAAGGGGCTGCGTCTCTCTGCTGGAGGTCACGGTAACCATTTTGGTTTCTCTCTTATTTTGCCTGAGAATCACAATTTGGGCTTCTGTGAATTCTCTGATGGGTTTTGCAACCCCTCTTCCTCCTTTAGGCTTGTAGAAAATTACCAAAGGAGGTTTCAACCAAAGGAAAGCCTGATAATAACCCCCCCAGAGGAATCTGGGATGTTCTGGAGGCACATCACAAGAGGAGGAAGAGGAGAGGCAATTTAGATAACTGCTAATACCCACCAGGATACAGCTAGCCCCTGCAAGTCTGCTAGCCTCCTCCATTCCCTCAGCAGCAACACGGGGTCCACTAAAGGAAGCACGGTGAGACATTAGTACAGGTCCACTTACTTCAGCTCACTAAACAGACAGGGGTCTGCAGCTGCCCATATGGAAGTGAAGTAAGCACTTTTATTTCCATGTCAATAGAATGGGTGCTATAGGGGAGGAGAGACCATGTCCAGGGAGACTGTGGATAAATGAAATCCAAAAGAGAAAAATCTTCTGCTTGCTTCCCCCTCTCCCTCCACACATGTAAAGAAAAGAAGGTGGGGGGAGGGGAGGCAGGTGTTGTCAATAATTCCAGTCTTTTCCACCACCAAAAACTTTATCTGAGTGCTAATAAACAGCAAAAGAGGCCAGATAAGTCTTCCCACTTCTCTCTCCACCCTCTGGTTGGGGTCCTAATGAGAAGAAAAGTGTTTGCAGAGGAGAATCAGAAGAAAAACCCATGTTCTAAAGGGCCCACCACCTGGTCCTCAGCCTTAGGTGCTGAGAAGGGAAAGGGGTGCCATCCGGGTTAGAACCCCAACCGGTAGCATGATGTGGCAGGACTGGACCCAAGAAGATGAAACTAACAAAAAAAACCTCCCCAGTCTTAACAAATCCCCCTCAGAAACACGCTTTAAAAATGAGAAAGAGGGGCGCCTGGGTGGCTCAGTGGGTTAAAGCCTCTGCCTTCAGCTCAGGTCATGATCTCAGGGTCCTGGGATCGAGCCCCACATCGGGCTCTCTGCTCAGCAGGGAGCCTGCTTCCCCCTCTCTCTCTGCCTGCCTCTCTGCCTACTTGTGATCTCTGTCTGTCAAATAAATAAATAAAATCTTAAAAAAAAAAAAAAAATGAGAAAGAATTTGAACTTTGGCCCCTAACCATCCCCCCTCTCCTAATCAACCATAGTAAGAGCTACCACCAAGCTTTTGACCTGAAACGAATCTGGGCATCCAATTGGGAATTTGGGTGCATCCCCCTCGTCTTAAAGACAAGGGGTCTGCAGCTCAGAGAAGCTCTGTGTCCAAGATTCAATGGCGGGTTCGTGGCACCACTGGGAGCAGGTGCTCAAGGCTCTGGATTTCTCTCTCAGAGCTTTTTCTCCTCCGTGACTCTGAAGTCATCACAGCTACAGAGACCGGCAAGTGGTGAGAAATGAACATGGGAGAGTGACACAGTTCGAGACAGGGGCCACACTGATGCCAGGTGGGAAGTTGGAGATGCAAAACCTTTTCTGCTGGAGCTTCCAATGGCAATTAGTACACACAGCAGGTTTTCAAAGTGAATAACGACACAAATGCGCTCATGTCACAGCAACCTGAGATGACCACAGTCTCTGGATTCAGTGGGGGTGGGGAGGGGGCAAAAGGGGGATTAGACATGTGTCATCATTGTTTCCCAGACTCCTATCCAAGACCGGGATGGAGAAGGACTCACTGTGGGCTATTCGAACCCCATTATTAGGCACTCTGAGTCTAATCCCCTTGCCCCTCCCTGCTTCCAAACACAGCCCCTAACTCTTAGCCTTCTCAAGGCTTCTCTCTCCCCTTCCCACACCCCACACCACTACTATTCACAAACACAGCCTAGAAATTCCCAACACAGCCCTCTCCCCTTTTCCCACCCACCCCCACCCAACACCTTCTAACCACTGCTTTTAAAACTCTGATGCAAATCACAGGCTTCAAAAACCTTCCTTGGGTGACAGTTTTACGATGCTAAGCTCCATTCATCCATATGGCCTGACAGACTGTGAAACACTAGTAATCGGACCAATAAGAAAAACAAATTAGAAAAACACCACAACACCTCATCTCGCCCCAGTCACTGACACAACTAAAGAAAACTTTGGAACTTACTATATAGATCATAATATTGGGCTCTCTGCCTGTGAAACAATCATCTTTTCAGAGTTCCGGACCACACAGAGGTTTTACCCACTCACCTACTCGCCACCCATCCCAGCCCCAGGCCACACTTTATCTTTCCTTGTTAAAGAGCTACATAGTCAAAGACTATCTCGAGCTGGGAATCACACTTACAGTGGCTCCTGCTGGATAAACCAAGGCTGCCCAAAAACTCTTCAGCAGGTTGTGGTCTTTCTTTGACCCTGGGCTTGCCACATTTGGCTACACTTCTGTCTTCTACTGACTTTCAGAACATTCAAAAACCACAAAAGTTATTTTGTCGAGGTTGGGATAATAAACAGACCTGGATTCTGGTGTCTTTTATGACCCACCCACCCCCACCACCACCACCACTACCATCGGTGGAAACTCTGCTTTGAAAACAGAGAAGTCAGCCTCAGTTTCCTTTCTGTTTCTGGTGCAAAACAAAGCCTGCTGACCGTGGCATTTTATTTTTTGCCTTGATCTGAGCAGAGGGCTCTGAAGCAGCTTTAGACATTATGGTCTTTCTCAGATGTATCCAAATTCCAGCTCCCTGCATGATTACATAAAGACAGAGAAAGATGAGATGTCCAATTAAGTGTCCTCTGAATGCCAGCCCACCTTGGGGATCTCAGCATTGTCCATTCTCTTAGCCATCCCTAGAGGTCCCCCAGGTGGTCTGCAAGGCAGGCTATTTTCAGAGATTTACCCTGGGACAATGCCTCTACTTGGGTTCTGGCAGAAATTAATATCGTTTATGGGTATCTCATCAAAACCAGACACTCTTCCTGCTGAAAAATAATGTGTGCTAATGAAGTTTGGAGAATTCAGGGATTTTTTTTTTTTTTTTGAGTGGCAACCAGAAGTAGATGGAGAAGGTGTCTCTTAGGCATCTGTTGGCTTAAAATATCTGAGGGTCCTTTTTCATAAGGGGCTAAAATAATGTCCATAAAAGGCAACAAGTTCACAAAGTCCCAACCTCCATATCCCCCACTTAGTACCTACCCACGGTCCCCCCTACTCAGACAGAAAGAGCTAAGAGGAGATTAGAACCAGGAATGCAGCTCCCCCCACCCTCTCTTCCCTGATATCTAAACTGAGTGCCACAGCAAGAGTGAGGTCTGGCTCCCAAGTGACCACAATTGCACAACATTCACAGGCAGTGAAAACACTTTAGATTACAATACAGTATATCCATATCCTAGGATGTATAAAGAGATGAAGATTTGAAGTCCATCTACTCACATGACCTGTTGTTTGACCTTGGCTAAGTAAGTGTGTATTTACTTCTCCCAGAATTGTGTCCTTAATGACAAAACAGATATAGACACATACCTCCAAGCAAGGGAAACTACTTACAAAAGAGTTCCAGTACAATTATGTATCTGTAGTTTCACAGTTAGAAGCATGACGAAATAGTTCACTGGTCTCATTCTTTTTAAACAAATAGTTACTTGAGGAAAAGCCCTGTTGGTTTATATAGAATAATTAAATAATAATAACAGTTATTCTTTTCTAAGCAGGCAGTTATAATAATAGATACGTATGTGCATAATCAAGTCTGGCAGAAGGTGGCAGACATTCCCAGTTAAGTGCATACAAACCAGGGTTTTGATAACTTAATAAAAGAGTAACTTGTTTAAAGTGTTGACAGCAAATTTGGGGGAGGGTTGTTTACTTGAACTAGAATATCGAGAAAGATTAGAATTTATATTAAAAGTATCATGTTTCCTAGATATGCAGAAATCAACCAGAATACATTATGTGACTTACTTCTACATAGACCTTTACCAAATCCATATCTATGTTACCTGCATGGGTTTTACCTCACTACATGGCCCTTCGCTTGCTTGTCCATGTAAGAAGTGAGGGTTACTCACAGTCTAAGCTCAGACAATGTAGCTGCTAAATTAAATAATGTGTAATACCCATTTACACATCATACAAGTCTATCAATGCTGTTAAATTCTATTTGTCCAGATGTGACTGCTTGGTTGTGGGGCCACCCGCCGTGTCCTCTCTGTGATCTGATCAGTCCAGGCGGCTCCTGTTTCTGCCTCTAACACCCTGTTGGGCAGTAATAAGATGTTAAAGGCGCCAACAGAGAGAAACCAGACTGTCAGCTTCAGAGAGGAAGGGGGTGAAGGGTACGAGGAGGAGGAATAAGAAAGGGAGTTGAGGGGAGATCAAAGACAGGCAGGAAGAAAGCCAAACTGCTAAGAGTGGAGATGTGGTTCCAAGGAGCTTGGGACCCTAAGGAAGACCCCAAAGCAATGAGATTCAAATTGTACCATCCAGTCACCCGAGCTATTAAATTATTAAATGTTCCACATGGAAAAGCTATAATGAAAAGTGGTCCATACTCTGGGTAGACAGAGCCCTACAGAGGTGTTGCATGAAACCCGAGCTTACTTCTCCCCAGCATATAAAACCTACCACCACTTTATTCCCCAATCCTAGAGGAAACCTTTGTGTGATGGTTTCTGTAGGGGGCGTCCCTGTTGCTAGCTTTTTTTTAGGAAAGGAAGAGAGAGACTCCGACGCACACAGAGAAAATGCTAATGTCTTTCAGCTCCTTTTCATTGTCAGGAGGGACACAAGAGGATAAAAACCTAGCTCTCCAAACCATTCTCCCTGCTCCCCTCCTCCCAACACCACTATCCATCCCTTTAGCTGGACGTATCTCTGCGCTTTGTTCTAATTTATCCTATGCATAATTTATTTACGTGTGTATTGTTTCCCGATCAGCAACTTTTAAAAACAAATGAAATGTATAAGATGTTTTATTAAACAAGTTGTTTTCTAAAATTAAGGCTTATGGTGTAGGTTTCCCAATAACAACGTGTGTGCTCCTGCATTAGGAGTTAAAAACCATCCGGAGCGCAGGAGCCAAGCCTCGCGGGGAGAGGGAGGTGAGTATTGTTTACACCCCCTTACCTCCAGGGAAAGGGTTTGGGATGCAAAAAGGAGAGGCTAACTAAAAATGACCACTCAACTCCCATCTAGAAAAAGCAGGCAGGGGTGTTGTGTATATGCTAGCGCGTGCGTGTGTGTGTGTGTGTGTGTGGCGACACAGAATTACAAAACATCTCATTGCAACTGTCTCTAATTATACGAAGTACGAGTATAATAATTCAAAACTAATTCCACTAAACCAGCCCGCTTCTCCGTCCCTTCCTCCACCTCTAATGCCACCCTACTCAGACACCCTCGCCAAACACGCACCCTTCTGCAGTTCAAAAAACAAACAAACAAAAAACTGGAGCGAGCTGGGAAACCCTGGAGCGTAGAGATACTGCGCCTGCCCGCGCGTGAGCAGGCTCCAGGGTAACGATGGTACCGCTTTCCCAGTAGGAAACAAACCTGGCGCACATGTGAAATTGATTTCTCTAACTTGAGTTTACCAGGTGGCATCCGCCCGCCTATGTGATTTCGGCTGGAAATGGGGAAACTGCAAACCAGCTGTAGGTTCGGTAGAAACTCACAGCATCAGCCGTGTGGCTGCGCGAGCGACCCGGAGCGAGGATGCGGCGAAGTTCTCCCATTTATTCTGCCATAAAACATTTTCTTTCTCGGGTGAAACGCTGTGGCGTTCAAGTGCAGTGTATCGGAGCCTGCGAGCGAGAACTAAAGCCGGGCGCCGCTCTATGATCAACATCATCTTCCAGTATCCTCTTAACGGCAGCTTTAATAGATATGCGTATTTAAAACTCCGATACGGGGGGCATTACTACCTTTTTCCCTATTACTGATAGGAGATAAGCTGGTGCAAACACGTGCTATTATCCTCGCGCGTTCCTTCGCGCTAGGAACATCCCCCCCCCCACCGCGCCCCCCCTCCCCCGGTGCGAACCTGGTTTTCAACTCCAGGAGGAGCCTGGGGTGCCAAGGCGGTGCGCTGAATTGAAAGAACCTGCACGGGCATCGGTCACACACCCGGGAGAATTCTGCATAAAACGCCCCCCACCGGCACCTCCCCCTCCCTTCGCCCTCGGCTTCCAGCCCAGCTGGGAAGTCCTGGTCCCAGAGGCGCGGACCCCCGAGCCACGTCGCGCGGCGATCTGGAGGGGAGCTCTCCTCTGCCAGCATCCTTGCCAATAGCACCCCTTGTAGAGCGACGCTAGTTTTCCGAAGCTCCGCGATTGCGTTCGGACTTGGCGGCTTAACAGTTCCACCGACTGGAAGGAAGGAAGGAAGGAAGGAAGCCAGGATGAAAAGGAGGAGGAAGGCAGGCAGGCAGGAATTGGCTGTCGGACTCGGGGACTGGTCCCCGCATGTCCTCGCCCAGCCCGCCCCCCTGCGTCCGGGATCTGGGCGTCCGCTCAAAGTCTCCCGGCGGCGGCCAGAGGCACCTGCCCCTCGCTCTGGCCGGGAGCAGAAGCTGCCGGCTTAGGCGGGGAGCCCCAAGCTGCCTCTCCGGCCGCTTCGGCTTTTCACCCAGAGGAGGCGAGAACACCATTCATAAGACCTGCAGGTTCCCTGCCTCCAAATCAACCCCAAGTTAACCCGAGTCGTTAATATACTACAGCCAGCTCACCCACAAACACACACACATACACACACACACACACACACACACACACACCGGTGACCGCCCGGAGCGCCGTCACGCTCGGGGGGCTACCCCGGCAGGAAAGCCCCGGGCAACCACCTGGGCCCCAGGGCTCCCGGGACCCACTGCTCCCCCTGCGGTCCTCCCAACTCCGGAAGGTTTGCACAAACTCCCCGCAAGCGATCGGAAGGCGTAAAGCGCCGGGCAAACTCCGGAGGTGCCGCGGTCCGCTCGCCCCGGCGGACCCAGCCGCCCGGCGGGGGCTGCGGACTCAGGAGGAGCGGGGCTCAGCCAAGTGCACCCAGGCGGCCCCTGCCCGGCGCTCGCCCCCAGCTCGGCCGCCCCCCGCGCCGCGCTCGCCGCCCCGCGAGGCCGGGCACTCGAGGGACCGTGCTGTCCCCGAGCTGCCCACGACCCCCCTGTAGAGCGCTCGAGCGCCTGGCTCCCCTGCCGAAAACCCCTCTCGGTGCGCCCTCCAATTAAGCACAACACAAATGTAACAATTTTCTTCTTGTTAATTGCATCTCTTGACATTTCTGCGCGTTGGGGGGAAAAAAAAGAAGATGAAGAAGTAAGAGCTGAAAGAAAAGAGAAGCCCCGCCGCCGCTGCAGGCGCCTGCAAGCGCAGTGCATTGGCAGCGCTCGGCACGCGGAAGGCGCCTTTTTTTTCATATTGAAACCAGGCGGAATATGTACATTTTTTAGTCTTACTTACGCTTTCAGGGGGTTGTGAATGACAGTCGCCATTTTGCTACAATGTAACAGAATATTGTCTGTCTCAGAGTTCTAAAGGTTCGCTCAGGGGAAGCGGCGAGCCAATCAGAGCACGGGATACCGGCCTGCTGGCCAATTGGCGCTGCTGGTCGCCAGATGGGCGGGGCCTGCACGGTGGTAGTTATTAGGGGAGCTGTCAAAGCCCAGAGGTCACTCCCTTTTGTAGAGCCCGAGAGCAAGCAGGTCTTAAAGGGGCAGTACTGCGCGAGCAGCTCCTTTTCGGATTGGGGAAAGTGGAGACGCACGGGAGAGTATTCTAGTTTGGTTTGAGATCCTACTTTCTGAATAATTGCAGAGAGTTTGCGCTCCTGAACAGAAATATTTAAGTATTGCCAACAAACCACTGAACCCCATTCATTAGCTTTTGGCTTTGCTGTTAACGTTTCTAATCCCCCAAAGGGCAAATCCCCTAGTTCCCTTGTAGAAGTTGGAAGGCTGCCGTTTCGTCTAACAAATTACTACACGTGCCCAGCCGTTTGCTAATGCTCTGGGTCCTAAGGCTTTTTAACATTCTCATTCCCGTAGTGTTTTCTTTATCTCGGCCACCTCTCTCTCTGTCTCTCTCTCTGCTCGCTCTCTCTCTCTCTCTCTCTCTCTCTCTCTCTCTCGGTTTCTTGGAACTGCAGCCGCCGTTCCTGGCGACTCCAGGACAGCAACTCCCCTCCCCCTGGAATGTCTCAATGTCAGGCTCGCTCCCTCCTGCAGCCAGGGCTTTCGTTACGTAATGCGCGGTGGTCACTCTACGCGGTTCCCCACTACTACCTCTTCTCATCTACACCCCCACCCCCACCCCACCCCCGCCGAAACTTCTGAAACGATCAGATTCCGGCCGGCTGGGGAGCCAAGTGGGACCTGGCGCTCTGATCTTTAGGCTTAGGGACAGAGAAGGTTTAAGAAAACTTTTGGAAACGCTTTCTGCTACTAGGAAAGAGAGTAACTAGACCGAAGGTATTGCCAGAGTCTCTTTCCGGGAGTAGCACACGGGATTCTGGCGTCACTTTTCACTATTGAGATACAAGGTGGAAAATCTGCTACTGAATAATCCGCTGTGACCCGAGGCTTTCGTTGTCTGTGTCGGCTCCAAGTCAGCTTGAACTCCTCACTGGCAAACCCCTGACAAAACTGGGAGACTTCTGTGAAGCCAGGCTTCCACTGGGCAGCCGGGGAAGCTCCCCAGTAGATAAAATCGCACTAAATCATGAATAGGGGCCTCGTTAGCATACAGAAATCTGGCTAACATCCCAAAGTTGTTTAATCAGGTCAAATAGCTAAAATAGCGGGGGAGGGGTTTAAGAAGATTGGAGATGCCAAATTGCCAGTTCTTTGGAGCTGTGCCCTCTCACTTCCTTTCTCAGGGCTCCTCTCACGTCAATGAATTAAAATAATAATAATAACAACAACAACAACAACAAAGTTCCAGAACTTTCAGAGTTCAAGTCCATACACTGTTAGAGTTACAGAAAAACAGAACAGGGCTGAATGGGTATGTTTGTAAGGCTTGAAATTTAAACTCCTTCTTTCTGCCTAATTAATAGCATAGGCCAGTACTTTTTGTCACCCCCTTGCACAGCATCTTGCCATTTGAAAAAATTATCCATTTTTCTAAAATGAAAGTTTGAAAAATCCCTTTCTTATTAATTTGTCAAAGGAATAGTTCAGAAGCTAGTTCTTAGCCTGGGACGGGGTTTAAGTACATTAAAAAGCAAGCACTGTATTCAGACCTAAGAACTATGATGAGTTTTAAAATAGCAGCCAGAACTCCCACCAACCTCTTTGAGATATCAAAACCACAGCAGTTCAGACTGGAAGACAACAGCATATTTTAATATACGCAGCTTGATAAAGGAAGCAAGAAATGTGGAGCCTACCCTGAATGAGGCTTATAGTTTAATAGGAGAAGGAAGACAAATTTATATTACAAACTGAAAAGATATATAGACTCTGAACATGTATAATCATTTATGTGTTAAGGCCCAGATGCAGAAACCAGCATAATGCCTAACTACCTGGCACACTTGAAAATGGAAGATCAAATCTGTCTTCACTTTGAGAAATTTTATCCAGAACTTAAACACTTAAGTTGCATTTTATAATGACTGAACTGGAAAAAATAATGAATTAAAGACAATCTTTTTAAAGTAGGCTACTCTTGCTTTTTATAATCTAGTGAATGTCATTTTAAGTCTATCAGTGGTATGACTTTTGAGTAAACAGGAATTGTTGTGAATCCACCTTTCACAATTCTAAGACATATAAGAGTTATTACCTTAACTTTGGTTTTTATACCATTGATCAAGGTTTTGTTTTGTTTTGTTTTTTCCAATGGTAATGGAAAGAGACTCTCAGTTTGCAAATGGTCTGATCCCTCAGCAGTGAGGCCAGATTTTCCAAATAGGGCTTAAGATGTACTGATCCTGGCCCACAAAAAGCCATATGTTTTTTTTTGCCAGGACACTCAAAAGCAAGGGTGCTTAGAGTAGACATGTTTAAAGGAGAATGAATCTTGAACAGTTTCGGGGAATGCAAAGTTTCACATTAATTTTGCAAAGAAGTGGTAAATATGGTTAGAAGTATGGACCTCAAAATCTATTTGCCTGAGTTCACCATTACCAGCTGGGGTATCTTGGGCAAGTTTACTTAGCAACTTGAATGTTTCAGTTTCCTCATCTGAAAAATGGCAGTAATGATGGAGCCTACTTCATAGGACTCTTTTTCAGGACTCGCATCAAGTGTCTGGCACATAGCAACCTCTTAATACATGTTGGTTATCATTTTTATTGAGATATTTAATTCTTTCCTGATGGCATAAGGAATGTAGGGGATCTGAACAAAAATACACAACAAAAATTAAAATTGTCTATCAAGTTTAGTTTTTTAAACTCATGAAATCAAGAAGAATGAACAAAGAACAACTTTCATGTGGGCAAAATAATAAATCAGACTACTTTAGTTAGGAACCATATAACTACTTAAACCCAAAAAATGTCTTCGTGCTAATTGTGATATCAAGACTTTTAAAACCCATCTCTGAAGCTCTGGGTACTCCATAGCTATATATAGATAGAGATGTATATATACTCCATCCCTTCCCCATCTCTTTCAATTTCCTTTTTTGTTGTTGTTGTTGTTGTTGTTGTTGTTGTTGTTGAGTTTAGTTGTCCATCTCTTTCATCATGATATAGCTGGTTGGGTAGCTTAATTTGGAGGTCAGAAGGGGCCCAGAATAACCACTCTCCATCCCACCTGGAAAGTCTAAAGCTATGCTATCCAACATGGGAGCTGGGAGTCATACGTAGCCACTAAGCACTTGAAATGTGACTAGTCCAAATGGAGGTGGGCTGTAACTGTTAAGTACACACCAGATTTCATAGACTTAGTACCAAAAAAAGAATGTAAAGTAGCTCATTAATGATTTTTATATTGATTACATGTTAACATGACAATATTTTGGACTTACTAAGTTGAGTAAAAAATGTTATTAAAGCTCATTTCACCTGTTTCTTTTGAAAGGTGGCCACTAGGAAATTTTGAATTACTCATGCGGCTGGTATTGTATTTGTGTTATACAGGATTGCTCCAGACAGTGTGTGGAGGGTGAGGCCTTTCTCAGTCATGTTAACCCATCTTGTGTACCCTTCACAAATTCAGCCTTAACATCAGTTAGCAAAACTCCCCGGCCCAGCTCAAGTATGTGACCAATGCCACCAACCAAAGGAACATTTGGGGTGTGACCACAGACAGACCCAAGTACCCAAACCACTAGGGACTTCCAAATCTGTTTTCCTTTAAAAAGCTTGAGGGCTGTTTCAGCAGACCATGAGTCAAAGCCGTAAGGAGATGCCCCTGCAGAAGCAGGGACGAATGGCATTTCTGTAGCAAATGTTGGCCTCTGTGGCTGACTTTTTTTGAGGCACATCAAAATAAGAGAGAGGGCGGAAGGAGATGCAGAAGTCACCGACAGCCAAAGAGTTCATTTGAAAGAGGAAGTGTGCCACAAAAGCCACCCAAAATAAATGCAACAGTCTCTGGGAACCGAAGGAATTTTAAGTCCTATGGGTGTTTAAAAAATAAGAAAAAGCCCACCCTCAATCCCTCTATTCATCCACAAAACATAAGTCATGGCCTCGGCAGCTGATTGGCCACGCTGCTTCCCTGAGATCCAGAACCAGCTCTGGTATGTTCTAGACACTAAGCCAAAAAGGGGGCACCAAAACTATAATCTGATTTTCTCTCCCCTTGGGGATGTGGGTGGGGGGGGTCTTACTCCCTTCATAATATCTCAGAGCACAGAAGGAAAAAAAAAAAAAAAAGTCAAGTTTTGGGCACGTAAGATGCTCCTAGGGCCGGATCTCTGAAACCTCTTATTTCAAGGGAAAGCCAAACAGAAACCAATGCCCGCTGCTTCCCACTAACTCAGTTCATGCACTCATCCACTGGAGGCTCTCTTTGAGGGAGGCATTGTGCTAGGCACAGGTGGCGATATAAAAATAAACCAGACAGGGAAAAAAAACCCGCAAAAAGCAATTCCCGTCCATCTGGAGAGAGAATAAAGATAGTAGGCCCAACCCTACAAGCAAGCAGAGTAATTACTTGATGCGACTTAAAAGGGAAAAGCAGCCTGCCCAGCCAGGCTCTCCTTTTCCTGGCACGGTGCCCATAATCCCAATGGATGCACGCTTGGGTGTTTATGGAGTGCCTTCACTCCTTTGGGTTTTCAAGGTTTCATGGTATTGAGATTTTCACAAGTCGGTCTACAACAGGGGAGAAGGGATGTATGTCCAGGAACCTTTGTGAAGGGAGCAAGTACCTCCAACGTTGGCAGAAGGGAAAGGCCCCATGGAGATGGTCACATTTAATTTGGGCCTTGGTTAGGTAGACTTCAGAAATGAGCCAAAGAAGGACAGGCCTTCCAGACCCAAACTATAACCTAGGAACAACTCATTGATCCAACAAATATTTGTAGGTTCCCTACTCTGTGCCACCATGCCTCATTCATGCTGGGTCTTAGGATGCAGAGAGACCTAAGACAGTTCCCACCTTTAAAGGGGAGGGAGGGAGAAGCAGGCAGTGACAAACATAGAGCCATGCAGCAGAAGAAAGGGGGCACTGTGGGGCTGGATGAGGCACTACAGCCAGACGGCAAGGTCAGGGTTCATAGGGTCAGTCTTCCTAGAGCCAGAATATGATAGGAGGAAAAAACGTCCCCTCAGAAGTGGCAGCATGTAGAACCCCCCCACCCCCGGGGAAGTGAGAGAGAGAGAGTGCTGCGATTTCCTGGGATCCCTCTGGTAGGCAGGGAGTGGCAGAGGTCTGAGCAAGACCCAAGAAGCTGGAGAGACGAGGAGTGGGTGCCAACACTGAGAGGAAGAGTTTTACCTGGAAGGCAACCGGTCGACATGGATTTTTTTTTTTTTTTTTTAATTTGACAGAGACAGAGAGATCACAAGTAGGCAGAGAGGCAGGCAGAGAGAGAGAGAGGAGGAAGCAGGCTCCCTGCGGAGCAGAGAGCCCAACGCAGGGCTCGATCCCAGGACCCTGAGATCATGACCTGAGCCGAAGGCAGAGGCTTTAACCCACTGAGCCACCCAGGCGCCCCGACACGGAAAGGTTTTTAAGCTGGGGGTGACAATGAAGAGGTTGCCTTTTCAGAAAGCCCTTTCCATCAGCAGTGTGACCATGAATTGGAGAGAGGGTAAGCTGAAGGCCTGGGAACCTGCCAGAAGGCTGTGGTATCAGGGAGAAGATGAGGGGCAGAATCGGGGATTTCTAAGGAACCTACAGGCCATGGTGGCAGGCAGGCCATGGGCCTGCGGGATGTGGGAAGGTCCCAGATGCTGCCAGGTTTCGCGCTTCTGGGAATGGACATCAGTCAGCTCCACTTGCCTGGAGAAACAAGACGTCAGAGCCAAGGCCTGAAGGCTGGAGGCCAATAGAAGCACTGCGACCTTCTGTGGTGGAAGAGGGGCTTGCCTCACAGGAACACCTTAGCCCCCACCCCTCATCACTCCCTGAAAGCAGTGTAAGTCTCTTCCCCTGGCAGGCCAGCGACCCGGGCTGGGATCCTCTTACGGCACCCGCCCTCCGGCTCTTCCTTGCTGTATGGATTCCACCTTGAGTCAAGGGCCTCTTCCAAATCCCTTCCTGCTAATCCCCACCCTTTCTTTCAGGGCGTGCTCTGAATCGGCTTAATGGACTCTCCCTCCTGGATAGTTGCATCTTAACAGGGGATTCTAGGATGCCCCAAAACCTTCCTTCACAAGGAGGGGCTCAAGACTTCATGAGACACACGGCACGCACGCACGCACGCACAAGCTTGCACGCACGCACGTGGAAGCAACGGCTTGGTTAGAATCTCGGGCACCAGGAAAGCCAGCGAATGGGTTATTTTTATACCGGAGCTTTCTCCACTCACAGCACACAGCGTAATCCCAGTCTGCTCTGAGGACTGGCCCAGTCCCTGTTGTCCCACACTCAAGCTAGACAACCACAGCGGGCCTTGCTTCTTCCTCCCAGTAGAGCCACTGGTTATAGACCTTCTGCTGTGTCTATTTATCTAAGAGAGCTAATTCCTCTCTCTTATCCCCCCGACCACCTGCCCATTCACGTTTTCCAAGTCCCCTCTTGGCCTGTCTCCATGGACAGCACATCTGAAATGCTGGCACCGACCAGACAGGAAGGTCAGGGCTGCCTCATCGCCTGGCAGCCCCCGCATCCAAAATCAAAGCACCTGGCAAGGTTCTCCTGCCAGAGAGAGGCAGGATGGAGCAAAGGAAAAAAAGAAAAAGAAAAAAGAACTCCACCATTACCACCATGACAAGGGACTAGAACCCTGTTTGGACCAAGACATGCGTGAACCAATTTCTCTTAAGCCTGAGTCCACATATAAAGAAATAAACTTACTCCCTCAGCCATTTCCTAGGGAAAGAAACTTCCTTTCATCTGCAAAAGGGGTCTTTCTGAGGGGCTATTGCTTTAAGTATGGAGACACTTCTGAGGCACCTGTTACCCCACACTCATACCATTTCTGGGATCTCGGGATTCTCCTCTGCCGTGAGGGCTCATCCAGGAGAGGTCTGAAAGCCAAGCACAGGAGAACATGTGAAGTCTGGTTCTTCTGCACATATTCACACCACCCTATTAAAACAGGTGTCTGCAAGCAGGACAGATGGATGAGGGATAAGCCAAGGGACCTAAAATGTCCCACTTTCTGGCCAAGAGGGGGACCCCGCCCTCCTGAATTGCGGCAGGTGCTTTCTGTTCTCTGACAGCTCTAGGCGGTGGACTCTTGTCTACAGGGCCACAAAGGGACAACTCCATGTTTATTCGACTCAAGAGGGGAGAGGGAGGTGGTCAGAAAATGTCCCTGAAGCCCATAGCGGGCCCAGTGCGTTTTAAATGCCTCTAAGCCAACCTCCAGACACCCTGATGACTGCTTCTGTGATGAGGCTCTGGACTCCCGGACAGAGGCCTGGCGGCCTAAAACCCCCCAAGGAACTAATGGTGGAGGAACCAGGCAGGGAAATGAGTGAGCGGGAGTTCTGGAAGAGAAGACAGAAAGGAAGCAACCAGTTCTGGTGAAGAAGAAAAGCACAAATCCAATGAAATGGGATTATCAAGGTCTAGGCAAGAAATGAATTTTATTTTGGTACCTGGATTCCCAAAATCACCATATGTCCTTGTCCTCTGTTCTCACCAATCAACTTATTTTATCCCGGTTCAACAGGCAAAAATTGATATCGTTGCCATATTGTAATAGTTGGCACTCAGTGACAATTCTGAAAACCGGGGCTATTTTCTAGACATGAGTAGGTTCAATGACAATGACTCTGAAAGCCAACGTGTTTCTAGAATGGCTTTTCATAAAGCTGGTATTAAATGCTTTTGTCTATTTCATAGCTTGAATATAAACGTATGCAGATTAAATGGATCTCAAATTAGTCACTTGCTACTTTTGGCTTTCACAGAGTTTTATCCATAGCTATTTAAAATACTTGGTTCCTCAAAAAATTAAAAATAGTAATGCCATATGATCTAGTAATTCCATTACTGGATATTTACCCGAAGAAAATGAAAACACTAGTTTGAAAGATATATGCACCCCTGTTTATTGCAGCATCATTTACAAGAGCCAAGATATGGAAGTAACCCAAGTGTCCATCAAGAGATGAACAGATAAGGAAGACATGGTGTATACACACGCACAATGGAATATTACTAAGCCATAAAAAAGAAGGAGATCTTGCTATTTGTGACACATAGATGGACCTGGAGGGTATTATGCTAAATGAAATAAGTCAGACAGAGAAAGACAAATACCATAGGATTTCATGTATATGTAGGATCTAAAAAACAAAACAGATGAACAATCAAAAATAGACTAATAACTCCAGAGAACACACTGGTGGTTGCCAGAGGGGAAGGGGCCGGGGAGATAAGTAAAACAGATAGAAGAAGGAGAAACACTTATATTGCTGTGTGTCCCATTTTTTGTCTCCCTGTCCCAGGAGATGTGGAGGGCAGGTGTAGCACCTTTAAATCTCCTGAGCCTGGCCCAAGGCCTTCATAAAGGGTAGTGGAAAGAATAAATAAAAACATAAATAACTATGTAGCAATATAAATCCCACCCTATTAAAAACAACAACAACAACAACAACAACTCTACTTCACACCCATTAGGATGGCTAAAATCAAAAAGTCAAATGACAGCAAGTGTTGACAAGGACAGAGAAAAGTCAGAACCCTCACCCACTGCCAGTGGGATTGTAAAATTGTCCAGCTGCTTTGGAAAATAATCTGGTAGGTCTGCAAACAATTAAGACTAAGTTGCCCTATGATCCAGCCATTCCACTCCCAGGTGGATATCCGAGAGAAGGGAAAACATATGTCTACTCCAAAATGTACACATGGAAGTTCCTAATCACCAACCGGTGGAAACACCTCAATGCCCGTCAACAGATGAATGGATACATGAAAGGTGATGTGTCATCCAACAGAATATTAGTCAGCCATAGAAAAGGAATGAAGCCCTGACCCATGCCACAGCGTGGGTGAACCTTGAAAACATTATACTAAGTGAAAGAAGCCAGATACGAAAGGCTACATGCTATAAGATTCTATGCCTGTAAAAGTCCAGAGTAGGGAAATCCACAGAGACAGAAAGTAGATTAGTGGTTACTTAGGGCTGGACGTGGAGTTGGTATAGGGAAAAGGAGGGTGACAGCTACAGGATATAGGATTTCTCCTGCAGGTGATGAAAATATTCCAAAACCAAATGTGGCAATAGCTGTACGTAGCTGTGAGTATCCTAAGACCCATTCAATCATACACTTTAAATGGGTGAACTGTTTGGTATGTAAATGATATCCCAATAAAACCATCTTTTAAAAATCTCTACTCGTAATCAATGCCAAACACTCACTAACCCAGATATTTCTGCAGTCATTTCTCCTTTAGAACCACATTAGATGTGTAGAAAACATACGCTGTTGGAGGGAACTCAGTTTTCAACCTGGTGATTCTATATTCATGTTAGCCTCTCATTTCATACTAAGTAACACAGAAACTCCTTGCCCTGAAAAACTCAAAATATTAAAGCTATCACTATGACCAATGTATGAGTTCATTGACAGAGATCCGGAAAGCTTTTGGGTTTCTAGGAAGTCTTCCTAGACAGTCAAATACAAATGTTTTAAACTTGCATATTAGTCACTCCAAGGTGACTCCTAAGGTGAAATCTTCATCACAGAAGGGCCAAACCAAGAACCCATTTTACCTAAGGACCAAAGCAAATCCAATGTCAAGTTTGGCTTCTTTTTAATTCTGAACTATCATGGGGGTAGGAGCAGTGATTTCATCCAAATTGAGGTCTGTTTTCATTTTTACATTGTCTTTCGCTAGTTTTCATCATGCATTGTGAATTTTGGTTCAACTTTCACCGGTAAAAACCAAGGCACATGACAAGGAACGATACAAGGGGATGCCACTGATGACACTGCTAAGCAGGGTGAAAGTCTGAGGAAGGAGGGCAGTGCAGAACAAAGCGAATCAGAAAATCTTAGAACTGGAACCTCGCTTGACTACTTACTTACAAAGTACACAAACTCTGGCAGGTGACTTAATCCTGGCCCTCAGTTTATTCGCCTGTAAAATGGGGAGCTTGGAACCAGCTTCTGAGGGTTGTTGGGAGGCACACATGTGACAGTGTAAGGGAGATAAAGGAAAAGCGACTGATCCATAGTGAGCATTTGATAAATATGTTCTCCTTAGAGGACTGAGGACTGGTTGGTGCTTGAAAGATACAAAGAAGGAAAGAAAAGAAGATACGGGATGAGGGAGTTAGGTGGAGTCCAGGGTTAACAGAATGTGATCCCTTAAATCGGCTGAAGCCAGAAAAGTCCTGGGCCAGAATGGGAGACCAGACTCCCTCTGCTCAAGGGAAAAGGGCGTTGGAGGAAACAGCAAAGTGAGAGCCGAATTGGCCTCTCGGTAACTTCTTTGAGTTCGTAAAGGAGTCCGTCCTGTCAAGAATTTCCTTTTGGTGTATCATGGAACCCCACGTGGATGTGGTGGATGGCAGTAGGATGCCATTGAATTTTATGCATAGGACGCGCAGTTCCTAGCAAGTTACCCACTGTTAACAGGGATATTACAAAGCCTGGATTTTAAGGGGGAAAGCCTTCATGGAAACGAACGTGTAGTCCACATTAGAAGATCCCCTCTTTTGACATCCCATTAGGAAAAGACCGGCGTTGTGCAACTGTTCTTTACTGAAAAGAGTAAAACCAAAGTCTTGAAATAGTCAGCAAAATCGAACTGTCCAAATTTGTTACTGGCGATTGAGCGCCCTCTAGTGTCATATAGTGGGGAAGGCACCCTTCGAAAATCCTAAAATTGGGAAACCCCGCAGGGTTCCAACTCTGGAAGAAACTGCCAAACACAGCAGTGTTCACAGGGAGACCTCAAAGGCAAAAAAAAAAAAAAAAAAAATTGAAATGGCATCAGTATGACACAACTGGATCCCTTTTTTCTTGATGTTCTGGAACATAGCAGGATTCACAAGATATTTGCTGAATGAGTGAAGGGCATTAGGTCCATGGCAAACAGTCCTGGATTAATGCCACATCAGGGCACTGACGTGCAGGGAATACACCACCTGTCAAACTGATGCAGCAATGGAAAACTCGACTGTTTGGATTTTAGGATACTTTCTGAGAGATACACTTGAGTAAGAACTACGGCTGGGTCACCTGGTTGAAATTAAGGAAACGGCCCCACTGGGTCAACCAAAATGTGCATGTCATAAAAGCAAGCCGTCTCTTCCTCTCTGAGCTCTGGTGAGTCCATCTGCAAAGTTGGGGGGAGTGGAGAACACGGTTTGCCTCTGAGAAAAGTTTACCCATGATCCTACATAGTGTTAGAGCTGTAAAACATACTTGATTTATCACCCATGCTGAGTCAGGTGGAAAAAGCATGCTCAGTTCTATAGCCAGAGCTGTTTGGCATCAGATCTGTTACTACACGGAGAGGGGGAATAAAAAATTAACCACACAGCCTTACCTCAAATTGCTCGCCATTCCAGTTTCTTTTGTTGTCCGAAATTTAGATTCAGTAGATTTGACATAATATGAAACAACTGTTTCCTGGCTATTCCAATTTTGTCAAGAAGGATCGCAAGTCTTGGGGAGGGTTAGGGGGAGGGGACGGAAGCCCTGACATGCAGTGATCTACTTTGATCAGAGTGCCTGGATTTCTGGAAAAGCCAGCAATGTATTAGGACCTGCATTATCCCTGCTTGGAGAGAACTTCGGAAGACATGCCCCATGCAACTGCAGTGCAAATGATGACAAGAACCATGATACTTTCTTAGCTTGTAAAATCTGGAACACCTCCCATTCCTTCCTATGTGAATTGTATTCGTAAAGTAAAGTATCCACTTGACATTGGATACGTATTGTATCTCTAGCCTGTATCTATGTCCCCCAAAACGGGTCGATTACCTGAAATTGAACATCCATGCAGAACTGCCTGAGATGTTATCTTACAGACCAGGTCTGCCCTGCCTTTTGGAAAAATCCCCCAAAGCCATACTTACTGACTGGTGATGCTTCTGGTAACTACATGGCCTAGAAGACACTCTGGTGAGAGGTGCCCAGAGAGCAGACTATGAAAACTCCAATGATCATTCCCAATCTTCTTTTCAGGACCAAGAAGACAAAGGGAAAGCAGATGCCTTAAATGCATCAAGAGCACAGGGTGTCACTGGGAAGGGGGTATAACTCTGTTCCCCAGATAAAATCCCTTAGGAGAGGGTGCCCAACAGGATGGCACTTATACTCATCGTTTCCAAAAGTAAGGCAGGCAGGTGAGCATTGGGAGTAAAAATTCAGGCTACCACTGGTCACCACATTTAACTGGTTACTATTTTAAGTAAGGACTACAAGGAATGAGGTCAGAGGGGGGCAGAGTCCTCCTGCATTTGTTCTACACTCCCACGATTGTCATTAGGCACCGGGGTACTTTTCAAACTGCAGGGGGTTGCTTTTTCTGGCTCACAGCTAACAGAGAAATGAGGCCTTCTCTTCTCCAGCCTTCTTGTCTGGGCTCCTGACCCCACACCAGGACTGCTCTCCCAGTGGGTGGGTCAAAACAGCTTATCTAGAACTCGGGGAGGGTGAAGGAGGTAGAAAGAGTACAGCCTTAGAAGACACTGCACTCAGAACTATAGAGGTCATAGAGGTGGTGGGACATTGTAACAGAATGAAACAAAACACCAAACCCAAAAGCAAAACTTAACTCATCCTCATCGCATGATGTTTTCAAAGGTTCTTCTTTTAATTATTGGAAAAAGATATCCTTGGTGAAAACTGCTGGATATCTCAATAAGGCTATACTTTCTCTGTGTCCCATCCCAAACCGAGCATGGACAACGGCTGATTTTATTGAAAAACACATTTATCTTTAAAAATCAAAAGTATTGGGGCACCTGGGTGGCTCAGTCGGTTAAGCGCCTGCCTTTGGCTCAGGTCGTGATCCCAGGGTCCCAGGGTCGAGCCCTACATCGGGCTCCCTGCTCAGCAGAAAAGTCTGCTTCTCCTTCTTCCTCTCCCTCTGCCCCTGTGCGTGCTCTCTCTCTCTCTCTCACTCACTTTCTCGCTCAAATAAATAAATCTTTTTTTTTTTTTAATCAAAAGTATGGGGTGCCTGGATGGCTCAGTCTGCCTTCGGCTCGGGCCATGGGCCCGGGGTCCTGGGATCGAGTCCTGCATCAGGCTCTCTGCTGGGCAGGAAGCCTGCTTCCCTTCCTCTCTCTCTGCCTGCCTCTCTGCCTATTTGTGATCTCTCTCTCTGTTAAATAAATATAATAAAATCTTTTTAAAAAATCAAAAGTATTTTTAATGTCCCATTAAATCGCTAAATGTCATTAGGAGGTGACTATAAGTAACTATTGATTTAATTCTGCCGTCAAATAGAAGAGAGTGCCCTCAAGTTCACAGCGTTGGGTAAAATATCACACACAGAGTAATTCGGGCAGCACAGCAGAATCTTAAACTATATCAGCGCTTTATATTGTAAGTCATTCCCAAAACAAAATAAGTGCTTCCTATGCAAGCAGTTGAACCCAACCAATGAGACGCGATTAATAACAGTAATAATAATAATAATCAGAGCAACACTCACAGAGCGCTTCCTAAGTGCAGGCACCGTTCTAAAGCGCTGTCTTCATTTTAGCCTGTTTAAATGTATGTACTCTCAGGATCCTCGTTCACCAGGCAGGAAAGATTTCCCTTGTTTTCTAGGTTTATAAAGGGGTAACTGGGTAAAAGCAAATACATACTAACTAGCGGCCTTGCCTTAAAACTAGGTCAACATGTTTCCCACTCTCTAAACCCCAGTGCAAATAACCCTCTCAGGTCCAAAATGCCAAAAAATGAATTTCTCTCCCAAATCTAAAAATTTGCAATGCTGAGTCTGTAATACCACATAGTGCCATTTTCATTAGCCCTTTCTGAAAAGTAAGCCGGAAACCTCCTTCCTAATGGTTAAAACCATACACCTTGATGGTTTTTAACACTGCGCTAGCGCCCCCCACAGCTGGACAGGCCACCCCATCTTTTCCTTACTCTGCTCATTCCCTCTTACCCCCTCCAAGTCCTCCCATAAAGAAAAACCAAACACCGAACTATCAGACGTCTACTAAAAGTTTTTAAAAGTTTACAAAAGGCAGCGAATAATTCTGCTGACCCAGCAAAACCATCCAGAAGATGTTCCATAACGAAATATACGTGCAACTTTAAAACATTTTCCCAACTGCCCCATAATTTGTGATGAAGGTAATACTTCAGAGCAACAGACATTTGCTTTGTTCATTCTTTTGCATCGCTTTTTCAACTTGAGTCCCCTCGAGCCAACTATAAATAAGAATATGTGTGTCACAGAGTCATATTAATAGTTGGAATTCGGGGTTTATTTGGTTTTTGTGGTTGTTTCGTTTTCAAAATGAAAATAAGCTCGTCTTCTTCCTGGATATAAAAGTAATACATGTCCCTTATAAAGAATCACAACAATACACAAGAAACAGTCGTGAAAATGAAAGTCCCCTGAAATGTCACCCTCCCGGTCAGTAACATGGAGGGGTGCAAATAAATGTGCAAATAAATGTGTTGTGAGTCAAGGAGAGACCCACATAGTCACACACACCTGTGCGCAAATACTCGCACAATATTACACGAATGAGATTATATCACACCTGCTGCTTTTATTGTGGGCAACTCTTCCTCCTTCCCTCTAACATTAACTAGACTGTGTCCATGCAGATTTCCCTTTGTTATCACACACACACACACACACACGCACACACATTCCTATTCATACACACCCACTGATAGAGGGAGGGTTTTTTTTGTTCTGCTTTTTGCCATAATGGAATCATATTACACTCATTTTGCATCGTGCTTTTCTGACTCACCGGTATCTCATGGAAATCTCTCTCAGACATCTGGTAAGGCTATAATTCATTTCATTTAATGGCCATGTAATATTCTATGGAGTAATATATTTTAATTTTTCAGCCATTCCCTGATTAGCAGCCATTCACCATGTTTCCAGTTCTTGGCAGCTACAAACAATCCTGCAATAAACATTCTTGCACACATGTCCTTACAAATTAGCACTTTTATTTTTATGGAATAGATTCCTAGGAGTAGGATTCTAGGGTCAAGGGGAAGATGTATTTTTAATTTTAATAGATAGTGCCAGATTGCCTTCCAAAAAGGCTGGAACGCTTTACAACTTCAACATACGAGAGCGCACTTTCCCCCACATCCCTGTTGGCAACAGGTATTACAGTTTTACAGGGTTTTTTTGAGTTTTTGCCAGTTTGACGGGTATAAGGTGGTGTTTCGTTATGAACTTACATTTCTCCGAATCTGAACTACTGCATGCATTGTGCAATGTGCATAGTTTGTAGGGGCTGAAATCCAGCCCACAACAGGCTTGCAAAACCAAGCATCCTGGCTGTGTTCAGTGCAGAGGAAGGACCTTTTCTAGGTGATAGGAATGTGCTGCCGATGGCCCTATCCTGACCTCAAGAAACTGGACCATCTTCGTATATGGCAGGATATCTGAACTTGCTCTTCTGTGAATTTTCTCTTTATAATCAGTTGCCCATTTTCCTATGGAATTATTTAGTATTTTTCTCGTCCATTTATAAGAACTGCAATTTGTAAGA
The DNA here is from genome assembly GCF_010015895.1 of Lontra canadensis. Classification (NCBI taxonomy): domain Eukaryota; kingdom Metazoa; phylum Chordata; class Mammalia; order Carnivora; family Mustelidae; genus Lontra; species Lontra canadensis. The sequence continues at coordinate 5,485,821 of NW_022631092.1, forward strand.
TTAAGTTTATAGAAATTAATTCTTTGACTACCATCTCTAATATATAGATGTTAGCTATCATTTGCCCCTTAACTTTGCTTATGGTACCATTTACAATATGAATTTTTTAATCTATTTTTGAGCCCCTTCCCCCCTTTTTTTAACTCCTAATCTTCTAATCAATTATGTTTATTTTTTCTTTTATAACTTCTGGGCTTCCAGTCTTAGTTAAAAAGACATTTTTGATCCTTAGAAAACATATGTAATGTCTTCAATTATCTTGTAAAATATTTATTCCATTTTCTACATTTATCATTTTTTCCATCTGAAATTTATTTGTGCTTATGAAGTAAGATGGAGGTCCAAATTTACTTTCTTCTTCCAGCAGGATACCAGTTGAACTCACATCATTTTATCTATTTATTTATTTACTTAAGTGGTTTTTAAAGTACGCTCTACTGGGTAGTGTGGGTGGGGTTTGAACTCAGAACCAAGAGTCACGTGTTCCACCAACTGAGTCAGCCAGGAGCCCTGAACCCACATCGTTTTAAAAAGGGTTTAATCCCTGGGCTGCCTGAGTGGCTCAGTTGGTTAAGCTCTTGATTTTGGTTCAGGTCATAATCTCAGGCTCCAGTTATGATCTCGGGTAGTGAGATCAAGACCCGCATCACCTCCATGTTCATTGATAAGTTGGCTTGTGGATTCTCTCCCTCTCCTTCTCCCTCTCCCCAGCCTCATCTCCCAGGCTTACACTCATGGCGGGCTCTCTCTTTTTCTATCTATCTCTAAAATAAATAAATAAATCTTTTTTAAAAAACTAATTCATCCCCTAGCTGCTGAATTCAAATACCTCCTTTGTGGATACTAATCTCTAATGTGCCAGGGATGGATTCTCACCGACCACTGCTCTAATGATTCCTAGCCCAACACCAATGCCTATACCAGTCAGTTCTGATAGCTGATATGCTTTTTTCCCATGACAAATCAGCTATTCTTTGCATCGCTTGGAGATTATTTTATAAAGTTGGAGATTATTTTATCTGGTTCAGAAAAAAACCTATGAGCGTCCTAAATGGAATTGCATTAGGTATATATATTATCTTGTGGAGAAATGGCATTTTAAATATTGTCTTCATATCCAGGAACATGATAGGCCTTTGCATTCATTCAGATCTTCATTTGTGTTTTTATCACCGTATTCTGTAGCTTTCTTTATAAGTCTGGTGTCTTGTTAGATTTATATATAAGTATGTCATTGTTTTTGTTGTTGTAAATATAATACTTATTTCCATTTTCACTTTTTTTTTAAGATTTTCTTTTTAAGTAACCTCTACACCCAAGGTGGGGCTTGAACTCACGACCCTGAGATCCAGAGTCACACACTCTACCTCTACACCCAAGGTGGGGCTTGAACTCACGACCCTGAGATCCAGAGTCACACACTCTACCTACTGAGCCAGCCAGGTGCCCTGCTCTTTACAAGTATTTAAATTCCAACCCTGGGGCACGTGAGTGGCTCAGCGGGTTGGTTAACCGTCTGCCTTCGGCTCAGGTCATGATCCCAGATATAAATAAATAAAAATTTATAAATAAATAAATAAATTCCAACCCCATTACCAGATTATCTTAAATTTTTTTATTTATTTATTTGATAGAGAAAGCGATCACAAGTAGGCAGAGAGGCAGGCAGAGAGAGAAGAGGAAGCAGGCTCCCCATGGAGCAGAGAGCCCGATGCAGGGCTCGATCCCAGGACCCTGGGATCTGACCTGAGCCAAAGGCTTAACTCACTTAGCCACCCCGGGCACCCCCAGATTATTTTATTAATTCTTGTATCCTCTTTTTTTTTTTAACCAGAGTCTGTCAGTTTTTCTAGGTATATAATCATATCATCAGGGAAAAAAAAGTTTTTCTGTTGTTTTCCAATTTACCATTCAGATTATAATAATGATTTTAATGGAAATTATTTTCATGTTTCACCACGTAGGACATTATTTGCTTTTAGTTTTTGGTAAATAACTTTTGACATGTTTGTTTCTTTCTGTTATTATTTCCTTAGAGTTTTTATTAGGAATGAGATGAATTTTATCAAATACCTTTTAGCTTCTATTATATGATCATATAGTTTTTCTTATTATGAATTTTATTCAAAGTTTCCTGATACTGAATCATCTCAAGAAAGCCTTTCTGGTCCTGGTACATCAGGAGGGGGGTTACTTCTGCTGTTTTGTTTTGTTTTGTTCTCTTTTGTGTGTGTGTTTGATAAACTTCTAGGCTGTTTCTGCTAGATTCGATTTACTGATATTTCCGGTTTCTGCAAATATATATTCATTAGTGAGATTGTTCTAGAATTCTCTTTGGTACTACCTTTACCCAGTTTGGGTTATAAAATTATGCTGGCTTTGTAAAACAAGTTGGGAGGGGGGTAACTTTTTCCTGTAGCTTGGAATATATTAAATAACCCCAGAATCATCCATTCTTTAAAGATTAGATAAAACTCTGCTTTGAATCTATCTGTTCCCCATTTCTTTTTAAAGATTTTATTTATTTATTTATTTGACAGAGATCACAAGGAAGCAGAGAGGCAGGCAGTGGGGGCGGGGGGAAGCAGGCTCCCCATTGAGCAAAGAGCCTGATGTGGGGCTCAATCCCAGGACCCTGGGACCATGACCTGAGCCGAAGGCAGAGGCTTTAACCCACTGAGCCACCCAGGCTCATTTTTAATGGTAGATTTTTTAATGGCAGATTTTGAATCATCTTTCTGATATCTCCTCTGGTAAGTAACCTCTTCTGCTTTTTCGTTTCATCTTGGGTCAAATTTGATAGTTTGTATTTGGTAAGATACCACCCATTTTGGTAAGATACCACCCATTGTGGTAAGATACCACTTCAAATTCACTGCCATGGAGTCGTATGCACAGTCTGTCAAAATTCCTCTAATCTTTTTCTGTTTGGTGCTATGATTATGTCTCCCCTCTCATTCCTAAACCAGTCTATTTTTGCTCTTTTTCTTTTTTCTTTCAAGCTCCTCAAACCAAATGTATACAAAAAACGGATGCAGGGGCGCCTGGGTGGCTCAGTGGGTTAAAGCCTCTGCCTTCAGCTCAGGTCATGATCTCAGGGTCCTGGGATCGAGCCCCACATCGGGCTCTCTGCTGAGCAGGAAGCCTGCTTCTTCCTCTCTCTCTCTGTCTGCCTCTCTGTCTACTTGTGATTTCTGTCTGTCAAATAAATAAAATCTTTAAAAAAAAAAACGGATGCATTATAAGCCATGTTCAATACTGTATTTCCTTAAAGATAAGTGAGTGAATATGATATGAAACTTCAAAGGAAAAAAAAAAAAACAGTGGAAAGTAACTTTCTGCTCATGTCCGCCAGCCACTCAGCACCCTCCTGAGACACAACCAGTGCAGGGAGGATCTTCTCTCACTCTAGTCATGATCCCAGGGTCCTGGGATTGAGCCCCGCATTGGGCTCCTTGCATAGCAGGGAGCCTGCTTCTTCCTTTGCCTGACGCTCCCCCTGCTTATGCTCTCTCTCTTGTTCTGACAAATATATAAAAATCTTAAAAAAAATTTCTCCCTCAACCCATGGGTTATCTATCTGAGATAGATAATTCTTCATTTACGTTATAGCTATATTCTTTTTCTCAATTATTTACTCCCTCTTCGCCCACAATAGGAGACTACATGCCCACTGAGTTCAGATTTTACCATATGGCTTTCTTAGGCCAATGGACTATTGAGCAGATCAGATGGTCCCTGACTGAGGATGGTTAGTTTTACGATTTATTTTACTTTACAATGGTGCAAAAGTCATACACATTCAGTAGAAACTGTACTTTGAATTTTGAATTTTTATCTTTTCCCAGGATAGTGATATGTGTAGAATCCTCTCTCACGGTGTGGGGCAGTGGTGGCCAGCCACAGCTTCCAACCAAGATCAGGAGGGTAAACAACCCACACGCTGACAACCACTCTGCACCCATATGACCATCCTTTTTGTCACTTTCAGTACAGCATCCAGTAAGTTACATGAGATATCCAACACTTAATTGTAAAGTTGGTTTTGTGTTGGGTGATTTTGCCCAACGGTAAGCTAACGGAAGTGTTCTGAGCCCATTTAAGGCAAGCTAGGCTGAGCTCTGATGTTCTGTAGGTTAGGCATGTTAAATGTGTCTTCTTTTTTTTTTCCCCAAAGATTTTATTTATTTATTTGATACAGAGAGAGAGAGAGAGAGAGACCCCAGAAGCAGGGGGAGTGGCAGGCAGAGGGAGAGTGAGAAGCAGGCTCTCCAAGGAGCAGGAAGTCCAATGCAGAACTTGAACCCAGGACCCTGGGACCATGACCTTAGCCAAAGGCTCAGGTCATGATCTCGTGGTCCTGGGATTGAGCCCTGAATCGGGCTCTCAGCAGGGAGCCTACTTCCCCCTCTCTCTCTGCCTGCCTCTCTGCCTACTGGTGATCTCTCTCTGTGTGTCAAATAGATAAACAAAATCTTTATTAAAAAAAAAAAAAGAAGAAGAAGAAAGAAAAAGAAAAAAATAAAGCCACCCTGTCTGTAGCATTTTGTTTCAGCGCTGTAGTAAACTAATACAAATCAATCTCCCTTCCTCCCTCCCTCCGTCCCTCACCCAATATGGAACCAGTCTCCCATCATGGCTCCTCACATCCTCCCAGCCCACCCCTCAGCTGAGTGGGTACCCTCCTTACCCCATTAGGCTCCAATATCCTGTACCAGGCCGACCCTGCCGCTACTAACATCACTAACATCACTCCCCTGTGTACTTGCCCACCTCACCCAACCCCTGCTCTGATTTCCCATAACAGACCCCACAGCCCTTGATGTACTCCCTCCCTTGTGCCACCGCCCCCCCTTGCTCGACTCAGGCCTTGACATCTGGTGCCAGACCGCAGACGTCATCGCATGGATGTTTGCCTTGCTTAGCCTTACTCACTGACTTTTGGACTAAATCTCACCTTCATTCTTCTAACATATTTTCACCTTTTCCAGGCCAGCTTTCTCAGGCATCGATGCCAACTAAAAGAACCAATGAGGCCGCACGGATGTGTCCCATTTATTACACATGTTGCTTAGACCTGAGTCAGCAGGACTGACCTACAGAAATCAAGTTCTCGAGCACACAGATCTGATTTGAAACTTTTATGATATAAAAGCCTCTCTCCTTTTTTGTCTCCTGACTCAACCCAGGTTCCTACCTGGTACCTCACTCGGGGTCCTGACAGTCCTGGTCCCCTCCATTGTGGTGCCGGATGTTTCCTCTCTCTCAGGTGCTGGTGATGCCAACTGGTGTTGAAGACATCTGAACCTTTTTTCTTTTTCCTTAAACTCTGGGATTTACTATTTTGGGGCAAAGGACTCTTTTCCTTGGATTTCTTTTAAATGACATCTATTAATTTCTAAAACGTTATTTCACCTTTTCTAATTTATCTTAAACAGCTCATCAGAGTGGGCATGAGGCTGCAGAGATCTGTGTCAAGAACAAAGAGATTGCAGGGGCGTGTGGGTGGCTCAGTGCTTTGGGCGACCAACTTTCGTTTTGGCTGGAGTCATCTAGGGGTCATGGAATCAAGCCCCGCATTGGGCCCCACACTCAGCAGGGAGTCTGCTTGAGATTCTCTCTCTCTCCACCTGGCTCTCCCCACTACTCCCCGGGCACGCTCTCTCTCAATAAGATAAATAAATCAATCTTAGGGGATGAAAAAAGAACAAGAACAATCAGATTGCAGAGAGTAGCGGAGCTAAGAGATGATGTAGCTCTCAGGGGGGCGGAGAAAAAAATCACCTGGGTTCCTGACATTCTAGTTTCTAATTCCAGTGCCTCCTCCTCGTAGATACAACATACCCCCAGAATCCTTCCACGAAACTCTTCTTTGGCTTGTGCTAGGCTGATTGGGATTCCGAGGCTTTGCACAGAGAGGTGTGTCTTGGACTTTCATTCTTGTGCAAATCTCAGTCCATCCAGCCAAAAACCTCGTCATCTAAAACCAGCGCCTACAAATGCTTTGTGCTGAATGGTCTGGCCTGTTTTCAGTGAGTTCTGAGCAGCACCTATTTCCGTCGTGATCTCTCATTCATTTAAGTTCCGTATTCTCTGCCAACCAATGAGCCGTGCACAGTCTCAATGTTTGTAGAAGCTGGTTTAGTGAAGGAGCCAGTGGATTTTGTCACAACATATATTTTGTGCATATCGCAGTGCGATGGGTCCTATTCATTCTGGAGACCTCCCCGATGATGGCTCAGCCAATCACCTACCACGCATATTTACCAAGCACCGGCAAGTGCATCCTCTAACAAGGAAACCAACTCGGAGCTTGTACCTTAATAGGACACGGCTCAGACTGCTACTCCCTTAGGCACTGTCCTTTCCTTTGCACTCCCATATTACCTTAACTGACTCAAAATTTCAGAAACCTGAAAGACGACTCTAAATCATAGACCCCAGTTCCCTTATCTCACTCATTTTTACTCCTCTTGGAATTTATGTCCTGACTTCACAAGTCTAAGAATGATCGCTCTGGCTGCCGGCGCCGCACGACCTGCTGGGGACTGGGAGCCCCAGCTGTGCTTTCTGACTGCCTCGCACACTTCCCCTGGCAATAAACAGAACTCTATTAGGGCTTCCTTAATGGTTCTGGAAGCAATGGGCAACACTGCCGCTCATTAATAGTGGCACTATCACCGTGGGGCTAGAAGGAACAAATGTTTATTTGGCTCCAGAAAATGAGCCGACCCCACCATTAGACAATGCCCACGGAGGTGAGGTGGGAAGAAGCCATTTGTAGACACAGAAACTTATTTTGCAGAAGCCTCCACTGTTAGTTAAAGCCCTTGCAGCAAAAGCCCACTGTGGTGGACACTGAGCCTTGCAGGAAGGAGCGATCTCTCCAGGGGGAGGTAGGAAATCACACCCATGCCTCAGATTGGGAAGACAGAGGCCTGGAAAACCTCCCTCTGCAATTCTCCCATGCCTTCCCAGCTCTTCCTCAAGGAGGTCCAGCGAAGCAGTTGGGGCTCCCACTATTCAGAAGGGTTTGTTTTTTGGTTCAGGGGTGGCAAGGGGTGGGGGGTAGAGGTTTGCATTCAGTTTCCCTGAGTTCTCAAGTGCTCACGGGGGGTCAGGCCCTGTTCTAAGTGCTTTGTAGGATCCAAGCACGTTTAACTCTTACGTTGAAGTAGATATCCTTGGTAGCCCCATTTTTTTCCATTGGGGAAACTGAGGCTCAGAGAGACCAATTAACATGGCCAGGGGCCCACAGCTAAACTGTAAAGGAACAGGAATTTGGACAGAGTCTGACGGGTTCCAGAGCACACAGTCTTAACTCTAGGCTGTATTTCAAGTGATAATCAACAATAATAGGCAATACTAGGTGTCTTCCTTCCAATACACAAAACACCTTCAAATACGTCGTCACAGTTGTCCATAATGAAATACTTTCCTGATCTGGAAAAGTGGGGTCTAGGTAATGAAATTTGGGACAGAACAAGGAAGAAATTAATTTTGTGAAAGCATCTGGCTTTCAGTATGAATTCATCTGAGAAATGAAGGCTAAAGAGGTCCCTTACATTAGCCTTCTTGAGTTATCTGATTTTCTACATACGTGACCCCAGAAAACAACAGAAAAGCTTATTAATCCAGTCTCTTATGTCCTCTCCTGAGGTCAGGAACAACATGCCCATCTGATTTTTTAAAAGCCTCCCCAGACACGTGCTCCCACTGCTATCTGGATAAAGCAGGTTCTGCTTGAAGTCTTTCACTGTCTCTTAAGGCTAAGCTGAAGCCAGTGCTTCCCTGCTCTCTTCCGCATGTTCCCTAAAGACCATCCCCTCCCCCATCAGTGTTAAATACAAATCCAAGTGCAGAAGAAATCAGGGAGGCAGTAAGATTTGGAACAATTATATGCCTCAATTTTTTCTTTCCCCTGCTCTTAATCTGCAGGATTTTTCCCCCCTTCTCTCAATCTATACCTTCTTATGTCTATAAGGCTGTTGTCACTGATAAAGCCAGTCACCAGGAACAAGACACATCCTTTTAAATTCTTCTAGCTTGCCGAGAAAATGAATGATGCTCCCTGAAGCTATGAAAAAGTACTCCTCCTCATTCTCAAATCCAGGCCACCCTGGGAAGACCCCAGTCTTGCAAATGCTTAGCATAGGGGAAGAACAATTTTAAAAATTATTTGAATAATTCCCCAAATGGAAGCACAATTCTTGGCACCAAGTAGACAGGGTAATATATAAGAAGGTGGGAAAAGTAGGCTTCTGCAATGACCTGTGTTTCCAAGAGAGGCCTCCATTGACTCCTAATGACAGAGGTCCCCCTCTAGGGGGCAGAGAGTAGAGAAATGCATAGCTGAGGATGAAGCCTCATGAAGGAATTACAGTCTGTAGCATAAAGAAGCCCAAAATGGAATTATCTGGAGAAACTGGATGCCTAGAGTCAAGACAGCATGCATTACTCCCCCAGTAAAGCACAGTGTAAAACACTCAGCCCTCAGGTCAGGGACAGGACAAGAAGGCAATCCATTACGCACTCAATTCCAGAAAGACAAACCTGGCTAATGCTTTCCTTTTTTAACTGATCAGACTGGGTTTTTGAAAATCATATTGTGTAAGAATATATATTGACCTGAAAAAAAAAATGGTTCACAAAGATTGTTTAAACAAAACAATGGTGGCAGAGACTCTTATAGGTATGGCTACATCCAGAAGGAGTGATCAAATAAGTAAATACATTAAAGATAATTCACTGTTGGGGCGCCGGGTGACTCAGTCAATTAGGCAGCTGGCTTTGGCTCAAGTCATGAACTCGGGGTCCTGGGATCAAGGCCCGTGTTGGGCTCGCTACTCAGTGGGGAGTCTGCCTCTCTCTCCCTCTGCTCCTTCCCCTCCCTATGCTCTCTGTCTCTCTCTCTCTCTCAAATAAATAAATAAAATCTTTTTTTTTTTTTTAAGTATAATTCACTGTTAGAGAAGATACAAATATGGAAAGGAAGAAAACTTGAATGAGCCCTATGGTGATAGACTGGAATTAGAGGTATTGGTGCGAAGTCATAGTTTTCAAGATAATAGAAAATCGCTTCTTGGACTTTTGGCTAAGATCAAGTGAAGATAGATAGATTATAGATGTACAAGTAAATATAGATGTAAATGTGTGTATGTGTGTGTACATTGTTTGTGGAAATGTATGGGTGTATATTCCCAACTGTGACCCTAAATGGACCTTGCAAGAGGGACACCCTAATAGCAATGAGTATGCTTAGCACTCAGATCTTGGTTTCTAAATACCACTGTCCACTAAATGATACTAGGACTCCTTAGAGAAATAATTCATTCACACCTGGAGCCAGGGAAGTACAAGATGAGCCTTCAATATCTTTTGCTAGAAAAGAATGACCAAAGAATAATGAAGACATGTCAAAAGGACACAGAAGTCAGTTTGAAAAGTTTCTACTAGCCAAAATGGGACCATTTTAGCATAAAAATAAAGAATGATGAGACTGGATTTAACCTACCAAATAAGGTAGGAAACTCTGAGCATATTAATCAATTGATTAAATGAAAGCTTGTAAAGAATAGGATATTTACATAGACTCACAAATACTTACCAATTACCAAAAAAAGTAATGTTGTACTATGGTTATGTAAGATGTTACCATGGGGGAAATAATATGAAGGGTACAGGGACTTCCTTATATTATTTTTACACCTTCCTGTGAGTCTATAATTATTTCAAAATTTAAAATAAATTTTAATTTTTAAAAAAGAGTAACTTTACATTAGAGAAGGCTGTCTGACCATTACCTTAATCAAGAAATGAAAGTTGGGGCACTTGGGTAGCTCAGTCGTTAAGTGTCTGTCTTCAGCTCAGGTCATGATCCCAAGGTCCTGGGATCAAGCCCCACATTGGGCTCCCTGCTAGGCAGGAAGCCTGTTTCTCCCTCTCCCACTCCCCCTGCTTGTGTTCCCTCTCTCACTGTGTCTCTCTCTGTCAAATAAATAAATAAAATCTTAAATTTAAAAAAAAAATGAAAGTTAACATCATCCGTAATGGGACAAATCCAAATTCTGTGCTGCCTGATAGGATGCAATGAGAAGAATGCAATGTCACCTCTGTGACTTCCTTGTCGAAGATAGTCTGAATCTAATCCTGGAAAATAGCAGACAAATCTAAAACAGGCCCCAACTAAGGGACATTCTACAGATTAATGGCTTGTAATCTTCAGAAGTGTTAAGGTCATGAAAATTTTAAAAAGATTGAGGAACTGTTTCATAATGAAGGAGATTTGAGACATAACTAAACACAGCATGTGATCCTGATCCTTTTGCCATAAAGAAAATTATTGGGACAATGGGTGATTCTTGAGAGGGGCCAAGGATTGGACTGTAGAAAAATGCTGATTTCCTGATTCTGATGGTTATATCGTGGAGACAGATAGATAGATAGATACACAGTTATACTGTGGAAAATACAAACTAAGAGAATTCCAGTGGGAAATTCCTCTGTATTACAGTTGAAAGTTTCTATTAGTTTGTGATTATTTCAAAAAGAAGTTTTTTAATTACTAAAAAAAACTATACAACTAATCTCCAGCACCTAGAACAGGCATGGCAATCCAATTGCTCAATAAATAACTGAACGAATTAATCAACTACATAAACAAGTACAACAAACATGTGCTTAGAAATAAAGACATCCAAACATGAACAGTGGTTTTTTTCAAGGCATGGATTTATCATAGGTGATTTGGGTATTTTTTTTTTTTTACTTTGTGCTTTTCTGTTTCATACATTTTTGCATCAAGCATGTATTATTAATTGTTGAATTGGTCGAGCTGCTCCCTAGCTAAGGTTCAGAAGTACCCCAAGTCTTGTCCTTGAGTTTGGGCGTTCCAACATTTAACGTTATCATTTACTTGGACTAGATCCTTAGAAAGTGCTTCAGTCCAGGGGCACTTGGGTGGCTCAGTTGGTTAAGTATCAGACTCTTGACCTCAGCTGAGGTCTTGATCTCAGGGTTGTCACTTCAAGCCCCGTGTTGGACTGGAGTCCATGCTAGGCATGGAGCCTACTTGAAAGGAAAAAAGAGGGGCGCCTGGGTAGCTCAGTGGGTTAAGCATCTGCCTTCAGCTCGGGTCATGATCTCAGGGTCCTGGGATCGAGCCATATATCAGGCTCTCTGCCCGGCAGGGAGCCTGCTTCCCCCTCTCTCTCTGCCTGCCTCTCTGCCTACTTGTGATCTCTGTCTGTCAAATAAATAAATAAAATCTTAAAAAAAAAAAAAGAAAGGAAAAAAGAGAGAGGGAGAGAAGGAGGAAGGAAGGAAGGAACTGCTTCAGTCCATCTAAGTACATAGAATACTAATTATTTATTATTACTAGAATATATAAATTCCTAGTATCTAGAATATTCTTGCCCGTCACCCAAAGATCCCTTCTTTCTAGATTCATGTTTCCTGGGTAGTAGAGTTTGGTGAACATGTAATCATACAAAGAGGGTCAGAGAGTCTTGTATGATATGAAAAAGGACTGAAGAATTATTCTGGATGCAGAGTTCCAGTGACCAAGACACTGGACACTACTGAATAAACACTGATAAATTCTGATTAAAAGGATACTTTTTCTGGGTTTGGAGCAGACTGTTATCACTTAATAGACATGTTAATTTCTGTTTCTCTTGTATCTATTATATTTTGCATTAGTGTCTCCATGATGGGATTTGACAGGCATTCTAGTTCCTTTAGCAACACATTTATATGTCACCTCTTAAAATGAGTAACTTCTGTTGTTGGTTGCTGTACATGGTGTTCATTTGCTTTAATTAACTCTTAAACTTTCTATTTTATAAGAAATATATTCACATGGTCAAAATTCAAAAGGCACAATGAGACACAAAATCATCCCTTCCTCCTAATCATCCAGGTCCCCTCCCTAGAGGTAACTGATATTATCAGTTTCCTGTGTAATTCCAGGGACATGTACATGCATGCATACACACACACACACTTTTCACCCTATGTAATACTTTC